>NC_136480.1:18435320-19050393 GCF_902686455.1 Sciurus vulgaris
ACTCTCCCAGTGAGTCCGAACCCAACAGCAGCGTGCCTGGACTCTGTCGTTAGCAAGGCATTCTAATATAGTGAAGGTTGCCAAGAAGGAATAAAACATTTGCTTAAAAAAAAAAAAGAAAAGAAAAAAGCCCTTTCCATTTGGGGGAAGCAACTAGACATATTGCAATGCTTTCTGGAAGACCAAGGATAGGATAGAATGGGAAGATGGACCTTGTCTTAAATAAGGACTTTTAGGACACATTTATCTTTTAACCAATATTTACCAAGTTCACTGATTACGGTTTAACTGTAGAAGTATCCATGGTGTTCTGAGCTGAAGAACCAGAGCACACAGGTCAAAAGAAAACTCAGAGAGGACTCAGTATTTCTCTCTCTCTCTCTCTCTCTCTCTCTCTCTCTCTCTCTCTCTCTCTCTCTCTCTCTCTCTCTCTCTCAGATCTGGCTGAACCCTAACTAGGTTTGCAGCCTTGGGAATTCCACCTTTGTCATGCAAACTGAAATCATATTTATTGATCCTTAAGATTCTCAAGAACAGGCAATAGAACATGGCAGATGGACCAGGGGTTGGTCAACTCAAGCCAGAAGGCCAAGTCCCCTGATTCGCAACCAGCTAGCTCAGAATGTCTTTGTCAACTCATGAAATACCATCAACTGGGTGGCTTAACCAACAGGTGCTTATTTTCTCATAGTTCTGGAGACCAGAAGTCAAAGGTGCTGGCTAACTCAGTACCGGTGAGGGATCTTTTCCTCTCTCACAGGAAGAAATCTGCTTCTCTTCTTACATAGGCACCGACTCAATCCAATGAGGATCACACCCTTATCATCTCATTTAACCCTAATGACCTTCTCAAAACTCAGTCTCCACATACAGTCACTGTGGAGTTAGGGTTTCAAAATAGGGATTTTGCAGGATACAAAAATTCAATCCATAACACAAAGGATTTTCACATTTGTGAATGACTGGAAAGAAATCCAAAGAATAAAATTTTGTGACCCGTGAACATTGTGTGAAGTTTGAATTTCACTGTCCATTAGATCAAAGTCTAATTAGGAATACAACTGCACCCATCGGCTGTGTATTGTATGGTTCCCTTTGCAGAGTTGGATGGCTGGGTCAGATACCAGAGGACACACACAACTATTTGCTATCTCTTCCTTTATAAATAAAGTTTACTGCCCCTTGATATAGATGATGCTCAACAAACAGTGGCTGTTATTAAAATATGAAAATATATGAATTAAGGTTCAAATACATAATTCATGAATGCAACACAGATAACATCTCTGTTGCAATTTCTTATAAACTATGGACCCCAGGCAAGGAATGTGGTCATGCACTCTTAGGTCCACACAGGACCGTTCCTCCTCCACCCCAGAGATGGATGCTGTAGCAATCCAGGCTGGAATATATATTTTTATGTCAATCTTGTTGACAACCAATGGAAAAACATTTAATTGCTATTTAATAAAAAGTGCCAAATGCAAAGTCAATGGTAAAATGTTGTGAAGTTTAATATGAAAAATAAGGAATAGTGTTGGTGTGAATGTGGGGCAAAAGGCACATTCGTACATTGCTGGTGGAGTTGCAGATTGGTGCAGCCACTCTGGAAAGCAGTGCGGAGATTCCTCAGAAAACTTGGAATGGAACCACCATTTGACCCAGCTATCCCACTCCTCGGTTTATATCCAAAGGACTTAAAATGAGGATACTACAGTAATGCAGCCACATCAATGTTCATAGCAGCTCAATTCACAATAGCTAGATTGTGGAACCAACCTAGATGCCCTTCAATAGATGAATGAATAAAGAAACTGTGGTATATATACACAATGGAATATTATTCAGTCATAAAGAAGAATGAAATTATGGCATTTGCAGATTAATGGATGAAATTGGAGAATATCATGCTAAGTGAAATAAGCCAATCCCAGAAAACCAAAGGTCGAATGTTTTCCCTGATAAGTGGATGATGATACATAATGGGGGGGGGGGGGGGGAAGGTAAGGGAAGAAGGGAGCAACTTTAGATTACATAGAAGGAAATGGGGGGGTGGGGTATGAAAGATGGTGGAATGAAACAGACATCATTATCCTAGGTACCCATATGATTACATGAATGGTGTGAATCTACATGTGCACAACCATATAAACAAAAAGATGTATCCCATTTGTGTACAATGAATCAAAATACAATCTGCAAAAATAAAAAATTAAAAAAAAAAAAGAAACAGCCCCCAAATTGATGAGCTTACATTGTTGTATGAAATATTTTCTCTGGTTGGTCTAGCTTCATTGCAGTGGTCAGATTTAAGATTCTCTTTTTCTTTATTATCATTTCTTTTCCTGGAGAGGTTTTTCTTTTGGGTAAATTTTTCTTTTTTGTTTTTTTGTTTTGTTTTGTTTTTGCTTTATAAAGAGATAAGCTTACATGATGACAAATTTTTCCTTTTCAACTTTTTGAAATTCTTGATGTCTTTCTTTCCCTTTCATGACTGTTTTTCTAAATTTCAAGGAACAGCAAATTATCTTTCTTTCCATAAGAATGCAAACTCTCTGAGCTCAAGCATATAATTTGCTGATGCCCAGTGCTTAGGTAGTACTTTGCACATGAGATAGTTATAAATCTCTCTGAGCAAAAAATTGTATTAATAATAATAGCAAATTCCATATTCCCTTTTACCAAAGTCTCCAATGTAAAAAAAAAAAAAAATCAACCAAAAGTGCCAGAGCTGATATACACCAATAAGGACCACTATTTTGAACAATTCCAAGGTAAGTGTGTGTTCTGGATTGCTGTAAGACACACCCTGTGTCACTGCTCTGTAAAAGCAGAACAGAGAAAACAGGTGCACACCTACTGGGTATGTTTTCCCCCGTGTCTAGCCTTGAAGAGTGTCTGTGTACCATAGATACGTAAATGTCAGACACTTGCTGAGAAGCAGCATGGTTCATGGAGGCATTAGTAAGAGATATGTTTTTGTACTTCAACTTTTTATTGTAATTCACTATACGACACTACGCAACGCAGCTCTTCAAATTGCCAGGGAAAAAGTTATATTTTTCTCTCCAAACAGAGGCTGGAAATGATACATTTGCAATCATCTGTGTACATAAAGATACTCGTTCACCATAGGCATAAAATATGGGTGCACTCTTGCTTATTAAACTTTCAGGGCCTGCAGTCATCGTTACGAATGCTCTGTGCATACAGGGAAGCCACGGTACGGGCGGGAGGAAGGACTCCTTGCCACTGACCAGTTTTTTCTTTCCTTTTCCACTGTCTTTGATCTTGGGTGGGATTTTCCATCTCTGGAGAGGTGTCTTTCAAGTGCTTCAACAAATAAATATTTGCAAGACTATCCTAATGTTTTTATTAAAATAGATTCCAGCTTTTGCTTTTCAAGGTACAAATGTTGAATTTTACAGACATTTTTATAATCCTGACGTGTACATCCAGGAAAATACATTTGATTTAGAAGTCTATATGCAAAAATTAATCCATGCCAAAAGACTTAGGAATTTGATGCGTTCCGAATTCCCCCATTAGAATTACAGAATGAATCACTGTTAAATAAAAGGTATGCATGAGGCTATGTCTAAATAAACGAATTACATATCTAAGAAGTTTTAACATTACTATTTAACATTGCCAGAAACGAATGTTGAATGGTATTTCTATTATTGTCTCTATTGATAACAGACATCCTTATAATTTGCTGGATACATGTTGTCTTGCTTTATAAATAGTACCATTTGTTTATAGGGTAAATATCTGTGGGTGTTAGAAGGGTCTCTGCAATGTCATTTCTCAGAACTCAGCTGATGCTAAAATTGTGTCTCGATAATGGTATTCTGCATCTCATAAGACCCTTTGCTTAAGGATCTCAGAGAGCTTTACTTAATATTAAGTGATTAAATCATACAGTACCCTTGAGTGACAAGTTTAATTATACCCATTTCTAGAAAGACTGTATGCTCAAAAAGTCATTAATCTAGAAACCAAAGGTTATCCAGATAACCAGGATATGAAGGGCATTTTCCTGGGGATAGCCACACCTCCCACAGTGAATAGCTCTCAGGTGGAATGAACCGTCAGACTGGGGTTCTTTTTCCAATTTCCTTAGCACCTGTGCAAAGCTCACCACACTAACAGTGCCATAATCATGTGTGCAGAAGGTTATTAAAACCTCTTATTCTCTGCGAATCGGCAACGACTCTTAACAGTCCTTTGGAGAAAAATTAAGTGTCAAGCCAATGTTTGTGTAAAAGCAAACACTCAAAATCATGAAAATCACCTGCAAGTTTGGGGGGGAAATTTAATATAGTTCTGCACGTACGCTCATTTTTTATCAAAGGACCTGTGGAATACCAACACGAACCCACAGCCGTTCCTCATCTTCAACTAGGGTGGTTGATTCTGCCCCCAGCAGCTAAGATTCCCCGCTGGATCCTGGCCCCTGCCTTCTCGTTTGCTGAACACCCAGGCATGAGAATCTGTGTAGCCCTCAGTGGACACACAGGAGGACCCACAGCCGATATACCCGAAGAATGGTGCAACTGAAAGTTAGCTGCAGTCTGAAGCTTCAGGACCTGGCTGAGCTGCCGGATCAACCCTGAAACCAGCCACCTTCCAACTTCTGATGAAGCGCATCACAAATATCCTTGGGATCTCTTCACCTCTTCGGTAACTTACAGGCAAACACGTACTAAACAGGCATACGGTTTGCCCCAGCCCCTTCTGTCATTAACGTCACACACATTTTCTCTCTATCAAGGAAGGCATCTTATTTGATTTGTAAAGCGCTTTGCTGATTTATGGTCTCTGCACTGTGGCATGAGCCGAGAAAGAGAAGGAATCTTTTTTTTTTTTTTTTTTTTTTTTTTTTTGTCTATTCGTGGCTGTATCCACACAGCATCTGTGCTCTGCATTGAAGTCTGTGACAATTTTTTTTTTTTTAGGTTCACTAAATTTATTTTAAAAATCATAAAACGTTTCTTACAAGAGAGCATTACATTCTGCATGCGTGCTGCTCCACACAGATGCCAGGGACATGTGGATTATTGTTACTTTCCTCCCTGTCCCACCCACCAAGATGTTTACAGTGACCACAAAGCAAGATGCTCACGATAATTACGGGGGGGGGGGGGGTTAAATCACCAACAATGTACACAAAATAAAATTCACTCACCCGGCTGTAGGAATACCGCCCTCATTCCGCTGACAGAGTCCTCCTTGGTGGAGGAAAGCCAGAGAGGGTGGGAGAGAGCATAAGGATCACCCTGGATCTGGTATCTGAGTCCCCATCAAAGGACGTGCACAGTCTTATGATGCTAGTTTTTTTATGATGAAACATATGATTATGGTGGTTTTATAATGATGTTTGATGACCACTGTGGACATCCAGTGGGATTTCCCATACGGGGAAGAGGTAGTTTCAATGGAATGCCAACTGGTAGGGGTGTAGGGGTGGGTGTCCCATGCGTCCCTCTAGAAGAGATTATGGCCTCCTCCTCCTCCTGGTGAGGTGGACGGGGTGGGAGCAGAGCTTGGAATCTTCCTCTTCCTCCACCACCACCACCTAGAGGAGGAGATCTAATGACCTGCGACAGAAGAGGAAGACCTGGAGATGGCCATGATGGCATGCTTGGTTTCAGGGCTGATGAAACTTGGGCATGTGCAACGATACCTGGAGCCCATCAGGAGAGCAGATGGCTCACGAACCACTGGGTGGCTCTGGATGGGATTATTCCTACGCAAGGGGTCGTGACTGTTATGGTGATCTTGGTGGACCTATTATTACAACACAAGTAACTGTTCCCCAAGATGTGGCTGGATCTATTGTTGGTAAAGATGGTCAGCGGATTAAGCAAATCCATCATGAGTTGGGAGCCGTGATCAAAATTGATGAGCCTTTAGAAGGATCCAAGATCGGATCATTACCATGACAGGAGCACAGGACCAGATGCAGAACAAATACTGCATGTGAATGAATGGGTCATTCATTGACCCATGTGAATGAATGGGTCAACATGTGAATGAATGGGTCAACATCCGACATATATGTCTCGTTATGAGAACACCATCAATGTGTGTGAGAAGTGGCCTATTGCATTACAACATTATGAAAATTCAGTTGATTTTTATAATGATCTATAAAAGAGATTTATAAAATTCCTTTGTAAAAAGTTGACATGGAGTATCTGCTGCCTCTGTCTTAATTTTAGCTTCTGTCATGCGGAGCCAGGTTTAGAGAGAGGTGTCAAAACTAGAGATGGCTGCTCTTTGTGCTGGGATTGGGGGCTAGCCTGAGACAACACTACACAGAATGCAGTAGGAAGAAACAAACCCCTCTATCCTTCCAGCCTGCCATCTCCCTTCCTGGACTAGCAAAACTAATGAAGGAATCAGACAGAAAAGCAGAAATAGCATTTTTAGCATCCCAAGCCCAGAACAACAAAGGACGTATGGAGTATATGTTTAGGTCTAAGAAAGAGAGACCAGCATGAGCAAGACATCATCTGGACTCTTGTCTCCATAATTTATGAAACACAAATCAGAGCAGGTACCCTCCTGCTTAGGATCTTTACGAGGTTATATCTTACAACATACTTAGTATCACATGCCATCTGGCTCATGGCTCCCCTCTATACCCATCGCTTTCCAATCTTAAAACAGTGTTATTCAGTTCCTCTAAGTAGCAGGTTTTTTCAAACTTTGGTGTCTTTGTATAGTCTCATCCTGGATCTGTTATTCCATCCCCCTTTCTCCACTTTACTAATCCTTATTCAGGTTTGGGGAAGTCTTTGCACTAAATTCTCACTTTCTAATTCCACCAATGGGGATGTTAATAGCTTCATCTTATAAGGCTGTGTGGTTAGTAAACCAAATCATACAAGAAAACATTATCACCTGCTGTGTTAGTCAGCTGTGACCAAAATACCTGACAAGAATGACTCAGAAAAGAAGAAGCTTATTTTGGTTCACAATTTCAGAGATTTAGTCCTTGATAGGCCAACTCCATGGCTCTGGGCCCCAGGTGAGTCAGGACATCATGGCGGAAGGGTATAGTGGAGGAAGGCACTCAGCTCATGCCAGCTGGGAAGCAGAAAGAAGGGACGTTGGAAGGGACCATAGGGAAGATGCACCTTTCCAGGGCACCCCCCAGTGACCCACCTCCACCAGTCAGACCCTCCTGCCTAGAGTTACCACCCAGTCACTCCATTCAAACTAGGAAGGACTGATTAGATTACAGCTCTCATAATCTCATAATCCTTTTCACCTCTGAATATTCCTACTTTCATGCAGGAACTTTTGGGACTCATATTCATATTATGATGACTTAAATTCAAATCAGAACACCTACCAACATAAAATATACAGTAATCGTTTGGTCTTATGATCAGAGCCTTTTATGACTCTACCAAAGTATCCCTTTCTTTCACAAACCCCTTAACCAATGCCCGTGTATGTGTTTCCTTAGTGATACCAAAACATCTCATACCATTACGAGAATAATTTTCTCACTTTATCACAATTCCTAGCTTATTGGCTATTTTTTCCATTAAAGAATAAAATTATCAAAGATGGGACAATGTCTTTTACATCATTTGCTTCTGTGTTTAACACAGCACAGAGCAGATGGTAACAAAAATTATTTCAATAAAAAATACGCATTCACACTAATTTGCCTCTGTAGTTTTACTGATGATTTTGCATGGAGACAATGCTAACACACACACACACACATGCGCGCGCACACACATCAATATTTTAACTGGCATTTAGACACAACTGCCATAGCAACAGATTTCATCACCCAGAGTCAATCCGTCCCCTAGAGTTACTACCCATCAATTATCTATCAAATTTGTCTAAGTCTTCATATTTAACATATTTTACTGAATGTAAAACTTATTCATCTGAGCTGCTTCTTAACACAAATCCCACCATGATCTCCTTAAAATTGGAGCCAGAGACAAGGACTTATGTAAAGATTTTCTGTTGGGGGAAGTGATCTCAAAAAGAGGAGTGGGGGATGGAGAAAGAGAAACGAGGAAAGAAGCGAAACCAGTATAACGTAACATCTCTGAGCCACTATGTGCAACTGGTGCTCAGCCAGTGGGGCCATCCCCGGGCGTCATATAAAGTGTACCTCACAGTCACGTATCCAAGGGACAGAAAAAGATGGTACTTGTCCACTGGCTCCCATTCTCGCTGGTCAAAGGACATTCTGGGGGAATGCCTACTACCTCACATTGCCTGATTTGGAACACTTCAGAATGATTGATTGGTTTCCTACAGACATCACCGTGAGAACAGACAGAAAGCACCCAGGGAAGAAAGGCAAGAGCAATGCTAGCTTCTGCTAGTGTCCTCAGGTTTTGCATGTGTATAGGTGGTTGCCACAGCAACGGGGGAGAGTTAAAAAAAAAAAAATTGAAAATACCATTCAGGTCCTAATGTTTAAGGAATATATGTCCCTTTAGAATTGCTTGATTCACATTAATATCCTGAACTGCCTGAACACACCATTTAAAGTGCTTATAAATAACTGGTTTTCATGGAGCAACTTGGAAGCATTTTAAAAGCAGTTATCCTTTTAATTTCTAATTAAGTTGTGTCTTCATAATGTAAGGAGAAAAAAATCATAGAGAATGTTCTGATAGGTGGAAGCCCTTCATAAGGAAATGTAAAAGACTGCCCCAACTGATGTTCAGTTTTAAAAGAAGACTGAAAGCTTTTGGACTTCTTTAAAAGGTGACTCAACGTCAAAAGCTCAAATGAATATTCTGTATGCATCATTTCTGAACAAATCAAAGATGGAAGGGAAGCAAAGAGATGTAACTCAGAAAGGGCATAAAGGTAGTTCCGGATATGTTCAAGTTTTGGTTCTTCAGTGATATGATGGGTTTTAAAAGTTTAATATTTTGCCTTATAACATTATTACATGATGTACAATTTGCACTTGAATAAAATATTGCATAGTAAAAGTAAAACTAAATAAGCCAATATCGTATTAAAGAAAATATATTCTAGACATTGTCTTAAAAGGTCTACACCTTACATACAAGTGAACAGAAGAAATCAGAGCAAAAGACAGGAATGTATTCTATGTGCATACAAAAGGAAAAGAAACTCATGGGAAAAGGGGAGGGAGGAAGGGAGAAGGCAAGGGAGGGAGGAAGGGAAGGAGGAAGGCAGGCAGGAAGGGGAGAGGAAGGCATGGAAGGAGGGAGGAGGGAAAAGGAAAGGAGGGAGAAAAAGTGAGAGAAAACCCAGTTGTTCAAATGCAAAGGTATAATTTATCAGTCTCTCCATGCTGAGAAGATAAATACTACACCTCCAAGCCTGCCACAGTTGAGGTCCTCAGATTTTGAGTGGTACCCAACAACCTTGAATCATTTAAATCTTCCTTCAGTCAAGGTGATCTGCCTGAACTCTAACTGCCAGAAGCAGAAACCAAGTCAGGTGACAGCCCACAAGAATGCCAACAGCATGGGTGCCTTCATGTCCCAGGCATGTGAAACAGACACCTAAGATTAGCTCTCACTGAAGACAAGTTCACAAACAAAAATTACAATGTACACAAAATCCATTTAACTGACGACCTCAATAGAAGACATGTAAGTTTTAAAGTGAGAGCAGATCTATTTAATTAAAAAAAAAAAAAAAAACTATTAGAGAATTGATAAACATAGGAGTTAAAAGAAAATCCTCACTGGATGGGATAAACAGTAGTCTAGTTAAGACAAGGAGACAGAAGGGTGCAGAAAGGCCATGGCAGGGCCAGTGGACGAGGCTGTGCAGTGTCCTCCACACCAGCACACAGACAGGATGGGCACTTATTCATCCTGGAGTTACTGCAGAGGGTGGGTTTAGCCTTTCACAAGTGCACCTTGCCCAGTCTCTTGGCAAGAAAGTGATGCCTTTTTGGGTTTGCTTTAGGCTTTGGACACACTCTTTGGAATTTCGGGCTGGGGGACTTCTCTATCACCCAGACTGAGATATATTAGAGACATAAAATGTCACAGGAAACTCACTAGGTGGTCATTGCTGGAGTCTCCAGGGCAGTCAGCTTTCTTCTCCTGGACTGTTCAGACTTTTTATCCCAATCAGCAGGAGGAATAGGGTGGAGCACCCTCTCCTCCTGTGGTCTGGAATTCCAAGGAGGCTCCATACACAATTCTTAAATGGGGACGTGATAAGCCAAAGGACTTCACATCCCCATCCCTGCTGCATGGAATGAGCTACTTGGCTTTCTAATGAGCTTTAACACATGCTTACTTTTTTCTTTTATATTACCATCTATAAGAGAAGAAAACAACAGAATGAAGAACGAATAAGCAAATCGGTTATTTAGGTCCATTATTTTCAAGATGTCGTAGGTCATTAAAATTTTAAATGTTGATTTCATATATTTTCTGGTCACGTGTTTTAAAATATCTAAATGATCTAAACATTTTTTCCCCTAATATTATGAGTTAATAGATGAATTAAATACCTTGCCTATTTGGTTTCAAAGTTCCAGCTTTTAAAAATGCAATTGTTAATAATGTACATATTTCCTTTTCTGTGTCTTTTTCTTTTTCTTTTTTGCTAGTGCTAGGAATCAAGGCCAGGGCCTCATACATGCTGAGCACACATTCTACCACTGAGCTACATCCTTAGTCCTGTACATAATTTTAACTGGAGCAGTTCTTGCTATATTTAGCTACCAATTTAAGAAACAACTTTAGAAAATCTTTAAAACTTAACTCTAGAACTTATTTCCTCGAATAAAAAAAAATTGCATGTGATTTGAAGTAGCTCAACTTCAAGAGAGAAGAAAACATTGCTGGTATGTTTAATTAAATACCAATTATAGTTACTCTTGAAAGAAAAAAAATAGTTATACAAATGTATATGAAAAATTCAAAAGAAACATGTAACAAAATGCTTTTTAAAAGCTACTGGTTAGTGCCTACTTACTTCCAATCCTAGGAGGACAAATTTCAATGTCTTCCAGTAAGTTGGATCTTTATTATTTTATAAAACATTTCCCCAAAGCATACGAAGAAGAAAGTATATTAGTTAGTCCCTCATTCAAGGTTATCCTTACACTTCTGAGTGTATCTATCCCACGTGCATATGCTACAAAGAGAGCGACGGGAAACATCACCATCAAGCAGTGTGGCTAATGTTGATCTATCTGGTGGAGAAATGTTCCCATGCCATTTCCCAATTCCCATTAAATTTAGAATTGTGCATTCTGGAACTGTTAAGGAGACATTAACAGTTCTGCATCATCTTCTCATGATAGTGCCTAAGATGCTGGCTCTCAGCTGCCTATTCCCCACACCCCATTTTTCTCTGAGCTCATTGCTGTCAGGGGTTCTGTTAAACGGAGAGATGAGCTTCCCCTCCCTGCAAGAGCGGCATTGCTGAGGAAATCGAACTTGAGAGAGAAGGAGCGTCCACCAGTGTAAGCCAGCAGGCTATTCTGGATTTCCTCCAGAACTTGACATCTCTTGGACCGTTCCCTGACTACCTCAGCAACCAAGAGACTTGCTCCTGGAAAACGCTCTCTTCCACCAACCAGAAGTGGTGCTCGCCTCAATCGCTGGCACTCATGCTGAAACTCTCCTTCTGATTAATTTCTTTGTGCATCCTAGGCTAAACCAATAACAGACACCACTGCCATTCATTTAGCCATCTCACAGTTTGAATAACAGAAATAGTATTGTATGATCAGAGACAGGTTATCAGGCATTTATTTAGGATTTTTAAAATTATTAATTGTATAGAGACTTTTACTTAAATTATGTCATTGGAACCTGAAAGCATGACCCTCTGTGTTAGGAAATTTTATCCCATTTTAGAAGACATAAAGAGAATCAGAGTGGGGTTTAAATAGCAGAGAAAAAAATATAAACCCAGTTCCTGTAACTCCTAGGTTAGTATCTTTCTAACTTTATGCTGTGACTTAAAGAAAGGAATAACATTTTATTATTAAAAGACCCACACTAGCCAACTTTCACAAACCATGTAACAGTTAAGAGTTTTTGCGTCTACATCTATAGAAAAAAAAAGATAATAATGCTTACCTATTTCATAAGTCAAGCATTCATATAATCGTTTTATGCAGAATTCTGTTAGCAATGGCATACTACTTCCCTGTCTCAGCCCACCCCCAAGGAGGGATTAGTTTTTTCAAGAGTGAAGTTGCAGAATACATGGAAAGATGTGCCCAGGAGCCACTTCTCCATCTTCCTAGTTACTGCCCCTCCTATATTCTCCTAGTGGATGTCAATGAATGAAGACAGCCAACCTTATCCAATGATGCAGTGCCACGGTGGACTCGTCCAAGACATATCGCTTGCATTGAATTATACAACAGCTTCCTTCTTACGGTTTTTGACCTTTGTCTCCAGAAATGCAAGGCAGTTTCTTAGTGGCCACATCACCTATTACTGAACAAAGCTGAGGAATGTTGGCAACCTTGAACCAGGGAAATGGAGAAGACCAGTCTACGGAGATGGGGAGAACAGAGACAGTGAGGAAGGATGGAGAGGTTGGTTATAAAAAAGGGTTTTGGGTGCTTATAGTTTTCCATGTCTTCATGATCGATTCTGTTTTATGACTAAGGAAAATAACTAGATTTAAATTAATGTTAATGAATACAATCTTGAAAGAAAAGAACATAGCATGTTATGTGAGGTTGAAAAATGACTGCCTATGTATTCAAATCCTCATCCCTGGAACGTGTGAGTAGCACATTATATTTCAAAGGGACTCTGAAGATACAATTAAGTTGAGAATCTTTAGGTGAGGAGGTTATCATGGATTACCAGAATTGACCCTAAAGCTTATCTCAAGTGTCTTTACAGGTACCACAAACAATTCTATACTAACCAGCAGGATAACCTAGCAAAAATGGATGAATTTCTAGAAACATAACCCTAGCAAAACTAGATTGTAAGCCAGTCCTAAAGTGTAGATGCTAATTCACAATAAGGGTGGGGGCACTAGGGAAGAATAGAATTACTTTAGGTAGAGGGGAGTGAAGGGATGGGAGGGGGTATGGGGTAGGAAGGATAGTAGAGTGAAACAGACATTATGACCTCATGTACATGTATGACTGCATGACCCATGTGATCCTGCAATTTGTACAATCAGAAAAATGAGAGATGACATTCCATTTATGTATGATCTATCAAATTGTATAAATGCACTCTACTGTCATGGACAACAGATTAAAACAAATAAAATATTAATTAAAAATAAATTGACATATAGGGATTTAAAAAAAGAAACAAAAATCTAAATAGAATTGTAATTAATATGGTGATTGAATCAGTAATAAAAGAAAAAAAAAATCTTTCAACAACAAAAATCCTAGGACCAGATGGCTTCGTTGGTGAATTCTACCAAACATTTAGAGAAGAAAGAAAGCCAACTATTCTCCAACTCTTTAAGAAATTGAAGAGGGGGCCATCCCTTGTGAATCAATTTTACGAAGCCAGCATTATTCCTATATGAAAGCCAAAGACATCACACACAAAATAGCTAAATCCCTGATGAAATAGATATAAAGATTCTCAACAAATTACAAGGAAACCAAGTCCAACATGACATGAAAGGGGTCATATACTCTGATCAAACAGGATGTTCCTGGGATTTAGGCTGGTTCCACGTGGAACGTCTCTTAGTGGGACATGCCACCTTAATAGATAAAGGATTAAAGTGAAAGGTCTCAAAACGTGCAGAAGTTGGGAGTTGACAAAATGCAGTACCCTTTAACGACAAAATTCTCAACAAACCAGGAATAGAGAGAAAATTCCTCAACCCCCAGTAAAGGCCCCTATGAAACGCCCATAGCCAGCAACGCAGAGTGACCTGAAACGGTGTTTCCTCTAAAATCGGGAACAAGGCCAGGAGGTTCTCTCTTCCAACGCTTACTCCACATAGTGCTGGAAGTCTTAGCTGGAGCAAGAAGCGACTAAACACATCCAAATTCAAAAACGTGAAGTCTTCCTTGTTTGCAGATGACAAGATCTTATGTACGGAACACCTTAGATACTCCACTAAGAAACTCTAAGGCTTCAGACAAGTTAGGAGATATGAAAACAAGACACAAAAATCAGGTATTCTACACAGAAACAAACAAACAAACAAAATACCTAAGAAGAATTAGTAAAACAATTCTATTTACTACCGCACCACAAAGGAAAAAAAAAACCCCTTCAGAATATAACCAAGGAGATCAAAGTTTTCAGTGTTACTGCAAACTACCAAACATTGATGAGCGAAATAGAAGACATAAACGGATGGAAAAGTATCCTGTGTCCACTGATTGGAATGCTTAGTATTTTTTAAAAGTCCCTTCTCTCCAAAATGATGAAGAAATTATACTCACCATCGAAATCCCTATGACAGTTTTTAAAAAAATAGAAAATAGCAATAGCAATCCTAATATTTATGAGAGCTACAAAAGCTCACAAACGACCAAATCAAGCTGGAGAAGTCAGAAGCATCCCAATGATGTGTTTTCAAAACTACACTACAAAGGTACACGATACAAACGGTGCATTTCTGGCACAAAGACTATAGTTGTAGAGCAGAAAAAAAGTTCCCAGAAATAAATCAAGGCACTTAGGATCCACTGGTCTTCCACAAAGGTGCAGAAATACCAAACACGGAAGGGACAACCTCTTCAAAAAACAGTGCTGTGAATATCCAAGTGCAAAAATACCCCGGACATGCCCAGGCCTGGTCTCTCCTCAGAGTACACACAGATGCCACATCAAAACAAATTCAAGAAAGAAATGTCAGATCTAAGATGGAAAAACTCCCAGATGAAAACCTAAGGAGCAGCTTGCTAACAATGACCTTGGCGATGATTCCGTGGATGTGCCACAAAGAGCAGAAGCAAAACGGATCAGGTGGGACTGTATCTACCTAAAAAAGTGTCCACATAGCAAAGGAGGTGATCAATAGAGTGAAGAGGCAACCCACACAGGAAAACGCTGTGAACCCTGAATCACACACCACACGGGCACACACGCACAGACACGCACATCGGCCTGAAAGAAGAAACTTCTACAATATGCAAACGTTGAGAACATCACGCTAAGTGAGACAGCTCCATCACAGAGAGAGATACTGTATGGCTCTTCTTATATGAAGTCACTGAAATATAGCCATCTTCGTAGAGTCCAGGAACGGCATGACAGTTTCCAGAAGCTGGGGTAAGACAGAATGGGGAGACACTAACCAGCGGGCATTAAGTTTCAGTAAAGTAAGATTAACATGCTCCAGAGATCTGCAATGCAACACCATAAACAGAGTCAAAAATACTTAAAAACATTAAAAAGCATAGCTTACATTACGCTTACCACAATAAAGTAAAAAAGGAGAGGGGGAAGGAGAGGGAGAGGGAGAAGACAGTGATGGTGCTGCTGGCAGAGGGAGCTTTGCCTGCAGGGGATGCAGGCAACGTGAAGACTAAAGCCAGATGCTGCCCTGCCCATCTTGCTGCAGACGATGGGGAAGGACCAGAGGCCAAGGAATACGGTTGCAAAGCTGGACTAGAAAAAGAGTCGGATTCTCCCCTGGGCTCACTGGAAGTGCATTTTAGATTTCTGACCTCCCAAAGTGGGAAACAAGGATGTGACATTTCACGTCACCAAGATTATGGTCATTGGTGAAAGCACCCATATAAAACAAATATATAGAATCCAGCGGAAGAGAAATTTTAAAAATAGCAGCAGAAGGGATAAGTGAGGTGGGAGTATTCATGCGGAAAATGAATGATTACGCTAGAATAGGATTGTTACCTGAGGTCCTTCGTTCCACAGTGAATGTGGCTAGGAACTCAACTCTAACAACCCAGCATTCCTACCCAAAGAGAGGGAGATCTGCACCTCTGGGGTCTAATTTTCTTCACACTTTCTGTCCTATGTCCCTACTAACCTTAAGTACTAAGGAAAGTTCTTAGTAGTAAAACCTTCAAACCCACATAATCTTATTTCAAGCAAAGCTGGAATAAAAAGAAAGATAATTTATAAGAAAAAGCAAGGCAAGTGAGGTGGGGCACGCCTGTAATCCTAGCAACTCAGGAGACCGAGGTAGGGGGGCCTCAAGTTCAAAGCCAGCCTCAGCAACTTAGTGAGTCCCTAAGCAACTCAGTGAGAACTTGTCTCAAAATAAAAAATAAAGAGGGCTGAGGATGTAGCTCAGTGTTTCAGTGTCTTTGGGTTCAATTCCTGGTACAAAAATATTATTTAAAAAAAAAAAACAGAAAGATCAATTGCATGGTATCATATTTGGAATACCAGGAATTTAGAGTTTGCTGAATGCTGATGTGTATTAGTGATTTGTGATATTCCCATTTATACCAATCACTGCTCTAACAACAAATAAGTTTTAATTTGATAATCATTTTTGACTTCCAAACTTATATTCAAAAACAGAAAATTCAAGTCACGTGTCAGATTCAGACTCCATTACTGGGCACGCCCACTGGCTCTAAGCACCCACACCCTCTCCTGGTTAAAAAAAAAAAAAAAAAAAAAAGGCAGATGCAAATTTGTAGCCATTTGAAACAATGCAATGAACCTGGTGACCATGTGGTGGGGACGCTCAGGTGACCAACCTTATACCTATTTGTGCCCTGGAATGTGTCAAAGGAGTGAACACAAGGAGAGGTCCCTAAAACAAAATGGCAGACAACCCTGAAGACAATGACCTTGGAGATCTTAATGTACATTTTCCAATAGTTTGGATTGTGAGTTTCACCCCAAGGTCCTAGCTTGCTGCCACTGGAGGTGGTAGACCTTCCAGAATTGGGGCCAAGGGGAGGTCTTCAGGTAACCTGGGAAGATCCATGAAGAGTGCGGCCTCCCTCCTTTGCCTCTTTGGCTCCCTGGCCATGGAGTGGGAAGTTCTGCTCCACCCCATGTTCCCACCATGACGTGCTGCCTCACCACAGGCCCAAAGTAACAGGGACCATCAGTCATGGATGGGAACCTCCAAAGGCATGAGCTCAAATACAACTTTTCTCAAATTGATGACCTCGGGTGTCTTGGTGTCGGGAAGGAAAGCTGAATGACATACATATCAACTCTCTCAGGTCCATATTTCAGCACTCAGACTCAGCTCAGGATGCGGTTTCTCCTCAGGAAATATCCTTAAGGTATGCAAGGCGGGCGGAGTTAGCAGGCGAGTTATCCTAGTGTCTAGAGAAGGTTCAGCTAAGGTTGATTAAGCTGTTTCTTTCTTTTTCTATTTAACGCTTGATATGTCAGCCAAAGGCAGCGTTCAGATCCTCAGTGACCTGCTCTGCTAGCCCAGCCAGGAGGCTAATGTTTTTTTAGACAGAATAAACCTCTCCTTTGCCCAGAAGTTTGCTCAGAAGTGACTGCACTGGGTTTGGCATGATTGAAAGCTTTGTTCTACTTTATTTATATTTTGTTGCATGCTGCTTTCTCAAATGTGTTTTATTTAATATTTGATCTTCGGGACATGACTAAAGTATAACACATTGTGAGAAATCAGAATTTATGTAAGTCCTGAAATGCAGTTTATTTTTTAACTGAGAGAGTATACCAGGTTACTGATGCCCTTTGTAAACTTTTATACTCACTGGTGTTTCTTTATAAAAAAGAAACAATGGTACTTATTATAATTAAATTTTAAAAATGCATTGTGAAGTTAATTGAAGTTAGTGTTAATTTTTGTCTTCAAGAGACAGCCTAAATTGAACATCCAAAGTTTCAAGATTCAAATCAAGTATAATTATCCATTCAAGATTTTCTTAGAATCAATCCTCGAATTTTAAGAAATGAGATGTTGTACATCCCAACTGAATCTATCCAACACCCAGAATAAACAAGAATCTTGACCTTGTACAGATGATTGGCAAAAGCATACAGAAGGATCAGTTAGCCATCGAGCCACTCAATGGTAGATCCATAAAATTAAATAAGTTCTATGGAAGAAAAGCTCACTGGGCTCAAGAATAAGATGGAAATTCAGAGGCACATTGAATTCCCTGCTCCCCACAGGGTCTTGGGTTGTCAGCAGAAGCAGCAAGTATTTAAACCACAATAGCCTAAAGCAATCAGTGTCACTGCAGATTTCACAGAGGCCAAAAAAGACGCTATTTTACATGATGACTGGTGTTTTAATTAAGAAGGGAAGGGACTGTATTGAATAACACCAGTTCACAAAACTAAAAGACAGCTTTAAAAGAGCATATTAGAAAATGACTTGAGTTACTTTACAATGAATCGTGAAACATGAACCAGGAGTTTCAACGTGGATGGAGAATTAATTTTTCATGTAATAAATCCTGTGAAGTGTGTGGACATGATCCTTAAATGTATGATGGTAATACAGGAAAAAAAAAAAATTCTTCTACACAAAGTTTCTTAAATGTTCCAGTTCTTGGTGAGTTTGTGGGAGATACTAAACATGCATAGGAAAATAACTTGAGAGTACTGCAAAAATATTGATAAGATTATATGAGTATAAAGTATTCAAAAATACCTGCACAAAATTTTTAAAGAAAAAATTGGAAATTAATCAGAAACATGTCTTCTTGACAAAAAAAAAAAAAAAAAAATCCTTCTCCTAATGAAGCGTTTTGATGGATACATGAATTTAAAAGTTAAAGGTGTTTCAATTATTGTCAAATATCTTCTTCCAACACTAGCATCAACCCAAATAGTAATAATTGTAGGGAAAAATATGAACCATAAATCACAACATAAGAAAATGCTTTGCATTTTAGTCCGTAAGTGCTTCCAACGTGAAGGCAGACAACATTTCAGTAGCTTAAATGATCTGCAGGAAAGTCATTTTAATTGGGGTTAACATTCATTCCCATGTTCATAACGTTAAAGCATATAAATGGCAAAAGATGAAACGTGAAGTGTGATGTGAAACAGAATTGTGTCTGACTCTGACTGACATAGTCTCAGTTGCGAGGTGATTTAGGTAATAGTAGCAAGCTCTTTCCTTAAGCTTTCAACACTGCAGCAGGCTTATTCTCCTGTCCGGTGACATCCCCATTATTGCTCCTACCGGGCTGGACCCTATTCCTGTGTCCAAAACACACACCCTGGCATCCATATGGACAAACAGATGTTACTTCCGAAACGAAAGAAACATTTTTTTGTGTGTGTGAAAATGGAAATTTGGACAGAAAAGTAGGGATAGGAAGGTACAAAGTATTGTGACCTATATCAACACTATTATCCTGTAATTCTGAGCCAAATGCATTTATGGGAGTTTTGTGGTCTCTTCATCTGTTAAGCTCATTAGCTTTTTGAGCATATTTTGGTCCTAAATGTCCAAATATTGTTATTAACTTTGATAGGTAGGATAATGACATCACAGGTTTTGGTTTTGTTTATTTGTTTGTTTGTTTGTTTGTTTCCCACAAGAAAACATTCATATGTTTTCAGAGATGGTAAGTTTCCTTAGGATGTTCTGGAAGAGTGTATTTGGGAAGTCCCTAATAGGAAAGTCTACTGCTGGTCAAAAGGTGAAACAAAGCTCAATTAAGTATATTAGAAACCACTTCTGGCCAAAGCTGTTCAATGAATATTCAGATCTTCAAGGAAACTACCCAACTTGTCTATCAACCTCATGTTAGAATCCAAATCCAGCCAGATCGTACTTGGATAGCCATATGATTAAAATAAGAAGATATGTACTTAAAAGTGATTAGCACATATGAGTTGGACATATTAATGGGATTCAGGGTGACATTTCCATACATCCATGTAGTGGGAACTGATCAAATGCAACCTCTCTTTTTTCTCCCCTCTGCCCCTCATACATTTATCCATTTCTTATAACCATTATTCTTTCAAATTGTCTTCTTTAAGCTTTCCACATATGAGAGAGAATATGTAGTGCTTGTCTTTGCAGGTCTGACTTATTTCACTTCTTGTCCTCCAGTTCCATCCATCTTGCTGCAAATGACAGGATTTCCTTCTTTATGGCTGAATAATACCCCATGGGCATACAGGTCTCCTTCCCTTCATCTATCTGTCTGTTGATGGGCACCTCGGCTGTTCCACACTATGACTAGTGCCTCAATAAACACGATCCTGCAGGCACCTCTTTGACATGCTGATTTCATTTCCCTTGGATATATACCCAGAAGGGACTTTGCTAGATCATATGGCAGAGCTATTTTTGTTTTTTTGTTTTTCCAGAAACCTCCGTACTGCTCTCCATAACAACTGCATTGTTTTATATTCCAACCAACAATGTACAGAGTTCCTTTTTCTCCATATCCTCACCAGCATTTGTTATCTACTTTATTGCTCTTCTTTTGTATAACAGCCATGCTAACTGGCACGAGATGGTATCTCATTGGTGGACTGTATTTGCCTTTACCTGATGGCTAATGACACTGAATTTTTTTCATATATTTGTTTGTTATATGCATTTCTCCTTTGGAGAAATGTCTATTCTGATAATGCACCCATGTGTTAATTGGATACTTGTTTTTGTGGTGTGTTGTTGTTGCTGAATTGTTTTTTGTTTTGTTTTGTTTTAGCTCGTTGTAGATTCTGGATATTATCTCTCTGTCAGATGCACGCTAGGCAGACATTTTCTCTTCCATTCTGTAGGCTGTCTCTTCACTCTGGAGATTGTCTCCTTTGTTGTGCAGCTTTTCACTTTGATGTGATCCCATTTTTCCATGTGTTTTTGTTTCCTGTGATTTGGGGTCCCATCCAGAAAATCCTTGCCGGTACCAATGCCTAGGAATATTTCCCCTACATTTTCCCCTAGTAGGTTCAAAATTTCAGGTCTTACATTTCCAACTTTGGTCTTTTTTGAGTTCATTTTGTACAGAATGGGAACTAGGAGTCAAGTTTCCGTCTTGTACATGTAGAGTTTCCATTTTCCAGTTGGTGCCCATATCACGTTCAGTTGGGTGCAGATACACAGCTTTATTTCTAGGATCTCTGTTTTGTTCCTGTGGTCCCTGTGTCCCCATGTTGATGTCATGCCACTGTGGCTACTATGGCTCTGGAGTATATCTAGAAATTATATATTGTGATGCCTCCAGCTTCTTTGGCCATATAGGTCTATGCCCTCAGGATTTGGCTAGTTCTGTGAAGAACGTCTTTGATATTTTAATAGGGAGCGCACTGAATGTGTAGACCACTTGGGTAGCATGGATACATTAACAATAATAGTTCTTCCAATCCATGAATAGGGGAGGTCTTTCCATCTTTCTACATCTTCTCAATTCCTGTCCTAAGTGTTCTGTAATTCTTATTGGTAGAGGTCTTTCATTCCCCTTGGTTAAGTCTGTTTCTAGGTTGTGTATGTGTGTGTGGTAGTTATTATAAATGAGATTGCTTTTTTGATTCCTTCCTCATCAATCTGTTATTGATATACAGAAAAGCTACTGATTTTGCATGTTAATTTTGCATCCTACTACTTCATTGAATTTGTTCATCAGTTCTAACAGTCTTTTGGTGGCACCTTCAAGTGCTTCCAGAATCATATCATCTACAAACAGGAACAGGTGGGACGTCCTCCCCATCCTACCGGTATGCCTTGTCTTCCTCTCTCTGTCTTCTGTCCCCCTGTAGCTTCCATGATATTGAATCATGGTGGTGAGAGTGGACATTCTCGTCTTGTTCCTCACCTTTGAGGAAAGGCCTTCAGCTCTTCCCACTCCTTAAGATGTTGGCCTGGGTTTGTCAGAGATAGCCTTTATTGTGTCCAGGCACGATCTTTCAAGCCTCAACGTGTTCAGGATTGCTACCCTGGAAAGATATTAAATTTCATCAAATGCCATTTCTGCATCTATTGAGGTGACCATGTGATCCTTCCATCTGTCGATGGGATGTAGTATACTTATTGATTTGCATATCTTGAAACATTCTTGTAGCCCTAGGATGAAACCAATTTGGTCACGAATGATCTTTTCCATGTGCTGCTGAACTCGATTTATCACTGTTTGTTGACAAGTTTTTGCGCCTGTCTTCACAGGATTTTGTGCTATTCTTTGTTCATTGTATTCTCATGGGTTTTGGTGACAGGATAATGCTGGTATCATAGAATATGTTTGGAAGGGTTCCCTCCATTTCAGTTATTTGGAGTAGTTTGAGAAGAACTGGCATTAGTTCCTTAAAATTTTGGTAAAATTCAGCAGTGAAGCCATCTGGTCTGGGCTTTTCTTGTTGCAAGACTTTTGTTAAAATTACTATTGCTGATTAAATCTCATTATTTGCTATTGGCTCATTCATGGGTTTTATGCCTCATGGTTCAATTTTGGTAGGTCACATGTATCCAGAAGTTTTTACATTTATTTAGTTCTTCTAATTTGTTAGCACACAGCTTTTCCTAATAATCCTCAATGATGCTTTATATTTCTCTGCTATGGTTTATTGGTGTCTCCTTTTTGATCTCTGATTTTATTTATTATAAGGCTTCTCCCTTTTCTCCTTTATTAGATAGTTAAAGATTGGTTGGGCTTTTTTTTTTTCCTGTTTTCAAAACACCAGGTCTTTTGTCCATAATCTTTTGTTTTTTTGTTTTGCTTTGATTTTTGAGGTCTCTAGTTCATGTATGTCTGTTCTCATCTTTGTTCATTTCTTTCCTAATTTCAGGTTTGGTTTCTTCTTGTTTTTCTAAATCCTTGACATGCTTCATTACTTTATTTGATGTTGGCACTTATTGCTACCATCTTCTCTCTTAGTACTTGTATTAGTCAGCTTTCTCTAGAGGAAAGAAGCAACAGGAAGTATGATTTTAAAGGGGAATTAATTAGATTGGCTTACACGGCCAGAAGCTGGATAGTCGACAATGGCTGTCCACAGGCTGGACAGCTGGAGGAATCAGTAGCTTCACAGTACAAGAGACTGAGGTCTCACAACAAGAGAGATAAACAGTGCTACCCCAGTCCAAGACCAAGGGCTTCTGGAAACTCCCTGGAGAATCACTGGCAGAGTCTGCTTTGGAAGAGTTGAAGAAGTGAGAGTCTGATATCCTCAGGTGATAACGATCACGGTAGCAATGGAGAACCCATTCAAGAAGAATCAAGCTTCCATCTATTGCTGCTTCCTTGTTCTTTTCAACTTTTATTTCATCCAAGCCACCATACTATTGGACAGTGCTGCCCACGCTTAGGGAGGGCTCCACCACTTTGTTGTCCATTGTGCCAATCATTCCTAGACACGCCCTCATGGACACACCCAGAAGCCTCTTAATCATCAGCATCTCTCAATTCAATCAAGTCGGCAATTCAAATTAACCATTACCATACCATTTTTGCTATATCTCATAAAATTTTGTATGTTTTACTTCAATTTTCATTTGTTTTGAGAAATTTTGTAATTTCCCTTTCAATTCCATCAAAGATGGTTCAATTGAAATAGTTGTTGTTCAATTTCTAAAATATCTTGTCATTGACTTCCAGGTTTTGTCCATTATAATGAGAAAATATACGTGATATGCTTTCGTTTTTACTTTTAAATTTGCTGACATGTTTGGCAGCCTGATTGATGGCCCAGTTTACGGTAAGTTCCACGCCCTGATGAAAAGAACATGTTTTCTGTAGTTCTTGCATGAAGTGTTCTATAAATGTCTGTTAAATCCATTTGATGTGTAGATAGTTTCACTCTGATTTGTTGTGGTTGATTGTTTTTTTCTGAATGATCTCTCCATTGATAAAAGTGGGGTGTTGAAACCTCTGTTATTGTGTTGGGGACTGTCTCTCCTTCGATATCTAAGAGTGTTTTATAAAAGTGAGTGCTCTGACAGCAAGGTGCTAACACACTTAAAATCACTGTATCTTCTTGCTTAGTTGATCTCTTGGTCATTATGTAGTGACCATCTTTGTCTCCTCTTTAAGTTTTTTTTCTCCTCATCAAAATCACTTCTGTCAAGCTTTCTGACTACCAAATAAAATTTAGAATTATTGGGATTTCTTGGAAGTTCATTGACTATCCAGGGAAACATCAGGTAAATTAATATCTTTATCAAGTCTTGGAGGCATTGAATATGATATGTGTCTATACATTACAGTTTTTAAAGAACTTTTTAAAAGTTTAAAAACTTATCTTTTGAAATTTTTAAATGTTCTATTTTATTTCAGAGTACATTATTTTCGTTTTGCTGTTATTCTGTCAATAACTCAAAACTATTTTGTCTCTGAATTGCTGATACATAATGACACAATTGGATTGTGTACATTAACTTCATAACTAGCAATGAGAAATTTGCTCTATGTTCTTCATTTTTTAAATTTTCTATACAGACAATCATACAATCTGCAAATAATATTGGCAGATTGTTTGGGCGTCTCCCTTTTAAATTCTTAAACAATTTATTATTTTCCTTAGTCTATTGTGCTGCCTATACCTGCATTTCACAGTGATGTAAATGTTTTCACTGTTCATCTTTGCAATTCATTTTGATTTTTAACAAGAATTCCTTATGTTTCTTCTGAGTACAGTACTTATTGTAGATTCCTTCATTAAGAAATCCTCTTATACTTGCAATTTAAAGATGTTTATCCGTAAGTGGTTGTTAACTTTAAAAAAATCTATTCTATAGTTATCTTAGTTTTGCTTTTATCATGAAATGTGGTGAATCATATAATGCAGAATTAATTGTGTATTGCTGGGTGAAATTTAAATGACCAAGACATATAATCTCTATATGCTGCTGAACTCAGCAGTTAAATGTCTTTGTATCTATGCTACAGAATGAAATTCCTGCTAATTTTTCCTCCTCATATAGAATTTCCAATTATTTGTTTTAATTGCTTTGGTTCATCTAGATTATACCACCTCCTAAAAGAAGTGGAAATCCTGCTTCCTTTATCACTCTCTGAATACATTTGTATAAAACTGGAGTGTTATGTCTTGGATATGATGTGCCCCCAAAGGCTCATGTGTGAGGCAAATGCGAGAACATTCAGAGGTGAAATGACTGGTTTTGACAGCCTTATCCTAATTAGTACATTAAACTACTGATATGGATAAACTGGATGGGAACTGTAGGCAGGTAGGGTATGACTGGAAGAGGTGGTTACTAGGACCATGCCTTTTGTGTATATTTTGTCCCTGGTGAGTGGAGCACTCTCTGCTTCCAGATGCCATGTCCTTAGCTGCTTTTCCTTCCCCACACACCTGTCTGTCATGATGTTCTGTTTCAACTTGGGCCCAGAGGAATGGAGCAGTCACCTATAGATTGAACCCCTGGAATTGTGAGCCCCAAATAAACTTCCTCTCCTCTACATTGTCCTTGGCAGGTCTTTTGGTCACAGTGACACAAAAGCTTACCAAGACATATAATTACCTCCTCCTTGAATACTTGGTAAAATCCCCCTAAAAATATCTGAGTGAGATGTTTCTTTTGTGAAAAAGTTATGAAGTGTGAATGCAATTTTATGGATGCTTTCTATTTCTTTTAGAATGGGTTTTGGCTGGTTATACATGTAGCTCTTAGGAGTGTTTCTCTTTCACTAATGTTTGCAAATGTCTCAGTAACGTATGAAAAAACTGGAAAGGAAGCGATAGTTTGCCTGACTTTCAAGAACAAAAGTGAGCCAGACAGTTTCACACGGATGCTAACATAACACAGGAGATGTGAGCCAGTCCAAAGAACAGTTATCATCACAACGCTAGAACACTGCAAACCATCACTACTTTTGTACAAGTTTTCTAAACCCCAATTCCCACAGAGCAAAGATAGAAGGCCAGGTCATGCATATGGAAAATAGGTTACATTATAAGAGAGGAAATCTGAACTTAGCAGTCTAAATCTTTGTAATGAGCAAAGAAGTCTAACTTCTTCCAGGGAGAGATATATTCTCTATCTTCCAAAGCTAGAAGAAAACACCTTCATTCTGGAGGGGAAATGTCTCTATCACTTAGTTTGTGTGCTGTGAATATATCCTTGAAAGTCTGTGCCTCTGGTTCAGCTCTAATGTGTACAGGAATTGCAAACCATTATTCTCATTCTACAAGAAGAAAAATGCTGATTGAGTTGCAGATAAATGACTTTTCTTAAATCAGTCAGAGAATTCAGGGTACAGAGCAAAACCGTAACCCTAAAATGTGATCTGAGAACATACTTTGCATAGCATCTATTTCTTTGTAAGGTGATTTATATAAAAGCAGAATGCAAAATTCCACTTGATATTGTCTGGAAGAAGCACTTTAAATGCAAAAACATAGGAATTAAAAGGCAAGAGATAAATAAAGTTATGCCCTGCTAACACTAACCAAAAGAAAATAGAACAATTCCTAATTCATTTTATGAAAATCAGCATTATTCCAACACTGAAACCAGATAACCACATTTCAAGAAAGGAAAACTATGGACTGATAACTTCTGATGAACAGAGATACAATATTGCTCAATAAAATATTTCCCTGGTTTTCCCATGATTTAAGGTATGCTGGGTTTATTTAAAACTGGTTAAAATAAGTGCTCTTTCCAGGTGAAAAAATGACTTTTTTCTTGTTTGGTTTAAAGGTAGAAAAGGGAGGGGAGACTTTGATCTATTAATTTAATGATTACTTGAGCCAATGATGAAGTATTTGATTATTAGAGAACAATATCACTAATGAATTTTAGGTTGTCAGAAATTCATCAAAAACATCAGTACAGATGTTTTAGTTATGGTACCAATGCCTTCAGATGAATGTCTCATCTGGTGTATTGGTGATGTTTCAAAACAAAATGTTACACCAATAAACAAACATAAACTGAGAAAAAAAATCTATAATTGAATTTAACAGTGTTAAGAAAGGAATAATACAACTTGACAAAGCATAATTTATTTCAGGAATACAAGCTGATTCAATACTCACAGATCAATTAATATAATCTATCATGAGCAGACTAATGAGGAAAAAAATCATATGATCTTATTAATCAAAATAGAAAAACCTTTAAGATAATCCAATATCTATCTATGATTTATTCTTTTAAATTTCCAACAAACTACCAAGAGAGTAGAAATTCTTAACTTAGTAAAGAATACCTACAAACCATCTACCACTAGCTTCATACTTGATAATGAGGAACCCGCTGCAGTCTCCACAGGGTGATGAACAAGACAAATGTATTCCCTCTCAGAATTCCTCGTCAGTCTCACTAGGTGTCCTGGTTAATGCAATAAGTCAAGAAAAGGAAATAAGGTGTACAATTTGGGAAGGGAGAAATTAGACAAAATTATTTGTCTTCTACACAAACATCCATGTAGAAAAGATCCTAAAGAATTGAAAAACAAAACTAAACCTGCTGCAACTAACAAGCTATTATAGCAACACTGCAGCATGCAAGTCAATGTTCAAAAGTCCACTTCTTTTGTTTACATTAGGGAAGAAACTTGAAATTTTAAAAACACCATTTATATTAGTACGCCCAATAAAAACACTAATATACAAATCTAGAAAATGCATAGGATCTAAATGAGGTGAACTACAAAAACTCTGATGAAAGAAATTGCAGATGTATGCACAGTCAAGCACTGCATAATGACCTTTCAGTCAATGAACCTGTAAGATTATATCCCCTGGAAATCTCACAGTTATTCTAGTTCATGGATGTGTGCTCTATGATATTCATATATTTTTTAAAAATAAACTGTCTAAGGACACATTTCTCAGAACTTGTCTCCATCCCTAAGTGACATATGACTGTTTATGGAGACATATCCCATGTTCATAGAGAGGACTGAGTGGTATAAAGAGGAAGGAAAATGAGAGGGAGGGGTTATGAAAAATGGTAGATGAGACAGATATCATTACCCTATGCACATGTATGATTACATGAATGGTATGAATCTACATAGTGCACACACCCATAGCAACAAAATGATGTACCCCCATTTGTGTACAATGAATCAAAATGCAGTTTGTAAAAAATTAAAAAGCTAAATATAAATAAATAAATAAGTAAATAAATAAATTTTTTTAAAAAAGCAATTTTGTTTGAATTTCAAGCAGTGATTTTATGGATACTGAGAGAGTGATCTAACGCTCATATTGCAAGTTAAAAGACCTAGGAGAGCAAACACAATCAAAGTGGAATAGACAACAGCACCCAGCTCACGACTTACTGTAGATTTACATTAATCAACCCAGTGTGGTGCTAGTGCAATAACTGGTGGAATGAACACAAGAGAGAGCCCAGAATTAGACCCCCACCAATAGAGTTAAACTGATCTTTGAAAAGAGGATAAGGCAATTAAATGAAAAAAGGTAATCTTTTCAACAAATAGTGCTGAAATAATTTGAAATCCATGGGGGAAGATGACTCGGACAAAACAAACCTAGACTCAGACCTTCCAATTTATAAAAATCAACTCAAAATGGATTATTGACCTAAGTGTAAAATGCAAAATTATAAACATGTTCAAGATAACACAGTAGAAAATCATGCTTGACATAGGACTAACATCTGTGAATATATGGAGAAGTCTAAAAATCAGTATTAAAAAATCCAATTAGAAAATAAGCAAAAGACCTGAACAGATACTTCATAGAAGAGGGTATAAAGATGGCAAATAAACCCTTCAAAAAATGGTTAGCATTTTTTTATGCCATTAGGGAAATGCAAATTGAAAATCACACTGTGAGAGCAGTACACACCTACCAGCATGGCTAAAAGAAACGACATTAATACCAAAAACCGGCAAGGACAGGAAATAAGAGAAATTCTCAATCATTGTTGCTGGAAATACAAAACTATACAGGCACTTGGAAGAGAGCTTGACAACTTATTATAAAGTTAAACATACTCCTCACATATCATCTAGGAAATGTGCTCCTACATATTTATCCAGATCCTTGAAAACTTGGGTGCACACAAACCTGAGCATTAATATTCATAGCAGCTTTATCCATGATTTCCCTATACAACCAAGATAACCTTCCACTGTGAACAGACAACCAAACTATGGTACATCCCACAATGAAATATTACTCAGTCATAAAATGAAATGAGCTCTCAAACTGAAAAGTCAGGGAGGAAACCTCAGTGCTAAGAGGGAGAAGCCAACTTGCATGTTCCAACTATTTGGAAAAGGCAAAACTCCAGAAACAGTGAGAAGATCAGTGGTTCTCAGGGATTTGGGAGACAAATTGGAGAAGCATGGAAATGGTATGGTGAGACCATTCTGCATTCTATATGATACTGTGCACATTTCAAGACCCACCGAGCTGTACATCACCAAGAGTGAAGCTTAGTGTAAACTGTGGACTTCAGTTAATAATAAGCATCAATGCAGGCTTCACCAGTTGTAAGAAACACACCTCTCCGATACAAGGTGTTAGCAACAGGGAAAATGACCTGGGTGGAGGGGTATGTGAGGAAGCTGTACTGCCTGCTCACTATTCTGTAATGCTAAAACTGTTCTAAAAAAATGACAGGCAGTATGGGAAAAAGAAACTGACTGCTACTCACTTGCAAGATTTGTAGAAATCTGAGACTGAGGAACAATCCTCTTCCAATATCATGAGCTTATGGTATCTTCCTATCTTCCATTCAATCATTTTAATTATTGATACATCTATGTGTATATGACTTGCTGTTCAGCCTAGGGACTGATCCGACTCCTCTTCTTTCTTGATTAATATCACACAAAGCTTTTTAATTGTACTAAGCATTTAAAAGAACAAATTTGGTTTTGCATCTCTTCTCTTTATGACCTTTTACTTCTCATAATTTGCACTCTTTAGGACTTTCCTGGGGTGGTTCATTTGTTCTTTTCTATGAAGGTGGATGTCTAGTTCATTAATTGCAGCATTTTTCTTTGCTAATGAAAGCATTTTAGTAGTAATTGTCACCTAAATAATGCTTTAGTTACATAACAAATTCTGGTATTATTCTCATTATCATTCAGTTCTAATTAATTAATAAAATTCGGTACGATCTTGAATATTCACTCCGTGAAATTGACATGATCATTGTTTTAGTTAATAATGTTTTGCTTCTTATTTACTCAGACATTTCCCATTCTCTTGAGTTTTCATTCTTTCATGTAACTCACCTTTTCCTTATGAAATGTACTTTTAAAAAATTCTTTAGTGAGAATTCATTGGCAGTACCTAGCTTTGATTATCGTGTGCCTGAAAATATTTTCATTTTGCATTAGTGATTAATCCCCTTCACTGGGAATGTAGTGACAGGTTGACAGCTATTGTTCCTCAGCAACTTGACATTATGTATGTATGTATGCATGCACATATATATATATACACACACACACACACACATATATGTACACACATGTATGTATATACATATGCACATGGGTGTATACACTTATGTATTATGTTTGCTTCTATTTACTGACATTTCCTATATCTGTGTATCTACACACATACATATATGTTCATATGCATATATATATATAATGTTCATAATGCATATATATATTATGTGTATATATATATATATATTCATGTGTTACATATATTTTTTCTTCAGTGCTGGGGACTGAACCCCAGTCCTTCTGCATATTAAGCATGTACACTGAACACCCAGCCCAGCAAACTTGACATTATTCCTCTGACACTCTGTTTCTCTTTTGCTTTCAAAAAGTAAATTTTCAGTTAATTTCAGTTCTTCTAAATTATCTCTGTCTTTTATTTGGAGTCTTTAAAACTTTTTTTTTTTTCTTTTGTCTTTAGGTTTCCACAGCATCACTCTTATTTGTCTAGGTTATGGATTTAATTTTTATGTATTCCAATTAATATTTTGGGAAGGTGGATACTCACGATTGTCTGCATCTCATCTAATCTTGATATTCCTGACAAGTTTTTCTGGAAGGCTGCTTTGGCCATCTTCTCTCCAATTGAATTCTGTTGCATTGTGTTCTGGTTTTGATGTGAGACATTCCCCAAAAGCTCAAATATGAGAAAATACAAGAGGGTTCAGAGGGTAAGGATTGGGTTGTGAGAACCTTGATCTAGTCAGTGAATTGATCCCTGATGGCATTAACCAATGGTAACTGGAGGTGGGCCGTGGGGGTGTGGCTTCGGGGCATGGATTTATATCTAGGGTGGGTTTTTCTTTGCTTTTCTGATCATCACGTGAGCGGCTTCCCTCTGCCTCACCTCCAGTCCCAAGGAATGGAGCTGCTGTCTATGGATTGAGATGTCTGAAACCGTGAGTCCCCATATAAACTTTACTCCTCTAAAATTGCTCTGGTCAGGTCTTTCAGTCACAGCAGTGAAAAAAAAGCTAACTAAAACGTCCTGTCTTGAAACTTGTTATTACTGTACTCCGGTCTTGACCTGCCTTTTATTTTCACATTGTATATTTGTGACTCTCTAAAGTCTATCCTGAGTCATTCATATCTATCCTCTGATTGATAAATTCTTTCTCCAACTCTGTTTCATCTGATATTCCCTGAGTTTGCGTTTATTGCTGTTTTCAAGTATTGTCTTTTCTTTCTGTTGCCCAAACAACCCAGACCACTCTTTATAAGGTAACAGTGACTTCTTGCATATCAACTTCTGCCTCCTTAAAAAGATGAAATGCACACATTCTACGGTGATCATCCTACCAGCTTCACTTTCTGTGAGATGGAAGCAATTGTTTCTGCTGGTTTTCAGAACAGCTTGTTTCTTTGCTATTTATTTACCTGGTTATTTGTGGAATTACAATACAGTTCATATTTGTTGGAACTCATGGGTGAAGATTCTTTTGAAGTTTGGGATTCTTTTGAAGAATGGTGCCTTTGTTTAGAAACAATTTGGGTTTGCTTCCATCAGATGTTTGTGGCTTTCAATCTACAACTACACAAAACTAATTTTTTTTTTTTACTTGAGTTTACAGAAGTAACATGCATTTGCTGAAATGCATGCTTCCTAACTTTCTGTAGGAATTGGCAAAGAAGATAATGCCAGAATAGGCACATGGCCCTAACCTGCTTTGATTCAAGGTTTTCTCTCTGAGCACATCTCCCTCATGGGGACCTTGTTTTAGCTGCGGTCTGGACACAGCCTTTCCCTGCCCAGGCACAAGACTCTGTCTCCCTGTCTTTGTGATTGTGACCCACTGAGACCCAGGCATGAGGTCCCCCTGGAGCAGCAGACACTTTCTCCAGGGCTCACATATCCTATGTTATGGTTTAGATACGAGGTGTTCCCAAAAAGCTCATGTCTGATGTCTCACAGGAAAAGTTGGGAGGTGAAATGATTGGGTTATGGGAGTTTTGGCCTAACCAGTGGGTTAATCCATTGATGTGGACTATCTGTTGGTGACTGTAGGCAGGTGGGTAGTGGCTGGAGGAAGCAGGTCCCTGGGGACAGGACTGCAGGGTGTATATTTTGTCCTTGGTGAGTGGACCCCTCTGTCTGCTTCCTTCCTGTTGGGGCCTGAGTTACTTTCTTCCCCATGTCCTTCTGCCATATTGTTTTGCCTCACCTCCCACCCAGAACCATGGAATAAGCCATCTGTGGACTGAACCTCTGAAACTGTGAGCCCAAAAACTTTTCCTTCTTTATACCATTCTTGTCAGGTCATTTGGTCACAGTGACAAAAAAGCCAACTAAAACCTGCTTTCCTATTACTGCTGGCCTCTGAGCGGCAGCTTTATTTTATTGTCAGCTCTTTTCCTATTCATGAAAAAGGTATCTTTTTTTTTTTTATTTTTATTGTAAACAAATGGGATACATATTGTTTCTGTTTGTACATAGAGTAACAGCATACCATTTGTGTAATCATACATTTATATAGGGTAATGATGTTTGATTCATTCTGTTATTTTTTCCTTCCCCCTCACCCCTCCTACCCCTCTTTTCCCTCTATACAGTCCTTCCTTCCTCCATTCTTGCCCCCCTCACACCACCCATTATGTGTCATCATCTTCTTATCAGCGAGATCATTCGTCCTTTGGTTTTTTGAGATTGGCTTATCTCACTTAACATGATATTCTCCAATTTCATCCATTTGCCTGCAAATGCCATAATTTTATTATTCTTTATTGCTGAGTAATATTCCATTGTGTGTGTGTGTGTGTATATATATATACACACCACAGTTTCTTTATCCACTCATCAATTGAAGGACATCTAGGTTGGTTCCACAATCTGGCTATTGTGAATTGAGCAGCTATGAACATTGATGTGGCTGTATCTCTGTAGTATGCTGATTTTAAGTCCTTTGGGTATAGGCCGAGGAGTGGGATAGCTGGGTCAAATGGTGGTTCCATTCCAAGTTTTCTAAGGAATCTCCACACTGCTTTCCAGAGTGGCTGCACTAATTTGCAGCCCCACCAGCAATGTATGAGTGTGCGTTTTTCCCCACATCCTCTCCAGAAAAAGGTATCTTTTTACAAAATATTAGTTGGTATCTTTGGTGTGTTTTAAGAGTTTGTAAGAGTTATCTAATCTCCCATGTTGGCACAAGTGAAGCAAAGTCCTACGTTTTTATGGGCAATGAATATGGTCCTATGAAACAGTGATTAGACTTTTTTCATTTATTCCCACAGGTCAATAAAAGAAAGTTATAAGGAAGATACTTCACAACTATAAACAACAACAAAAATCCTTATGCTTAACTGAATGCCATCTTTAGTCATCAGTAACCAATGCATGCACACACAGATATACACAATAAACAAATATGCAAATATGCTTATGCTTGTGTGCTTGGATCTTCGTATTTGTCTACAACTAAACCAAGTGTGTATTGTCTTGGTCCATTTGTTCTGCTATAGCAAATTACCACAGGCTGGGAAACTTTCAAGTAATAGACATTTACTTCTCACAGTTAAGAGCCCAGCTCTTAATACTCTTACATTGGGGATTAAGTTTCAACACAAGTGTTGGAGGATCACAAACATTCAAAACACAGCAGCATGCAATTAAATGAGGATGATGTATTCTAAATTGTTGGCGCTTGGTTTCCACGTCGACAGGAATGATACAGGAAAGAGGGAGCCGAGGAGATGAGAACAGACCAAAAAGGGAAATGTGAGAGAGACAGAGAGAGAACACCCCCAAAACCTGACATCGTAACATTCATGCTTTTTTGTATAATACCGCATGCTGAAAGCAAAACATATATTTTGCTTATGTCCTGTCTATTAAAGTCTCAGATTGCTTATTTGTAGTCTACTCATTTACTAATATTTACCAGGCATCAAAAGAGAGATGCCTTTGACAGTAGCAATGGAATTTTCAAATAGGGCACAAATATTTGATGGAGCTGTTCAGGGGGAATAGAGCAATAGAGTGCAGGGTTATAAAGAGGAGGTGGCTCCTAGGTGTGAAACTCCTGTTGAGCACATTTTAATTCAGACAATCAGCATTCCTAAAGCAGAATGTCAACTCCCTAACAGCAACAGGGAAAAGCTGATTTTGCTGCATTCCTTGAATCTCCAGTCCGTCTTAATATTTATCACGCCAAACTCTGCTCTTCTGGCTGCAGGAAGGAGGCACAGGTGATCCCCAAAGCCACCCTACAGTGTCATGTTAATTTAATCCCAAGTGACGGAGCATCAGAGACCTCTCTGTGTCCTAAAAGGATGCTTGCAAGCAACTGGTGCAATACAATTTTGCTTGCTGCTTTGAACAAGTCCCAATGTCACCTTTCCTGCTTTTACCAGAGCTGCATTTTTCTCTGCCTGAGCAGTCAGGGAAACGCTGTGTCGATGGGTTTGTAGTACACCATGTCTTTGTGACTCTCGGCTACAAAGAATGGGAGGTTAAGTGCAGTAATTCTAGCATTATACCCTAATTTCACAGTGCAGCTTTCGTATTATTAGTATAAATGCGTTTTCCACTCCAGCGTGTGTTCCACATGGGTTATTTCCTCATTGATGATCATAGTAATTTAACAGGACTTGAAACCGGATTATCTTTTATGGGAAGACTGATTTGGGCCAAGATGGTGACGAGGTGAACACAATGAGAAAAAGCCTTAGAGAAGGTGACTGATATTTTATTGCTGAGGAAGATCTGTTTCTTTGAATCATTTATGGATCAGCAATACAAGTTATCTTGTTCACTTCTCAGCTACCAGGGAACTTCGGCACCCAGTGATTTAGGAATATGTGAAGTTCTAATATCCAGCATTCTCATTTTTACTTAAAACTCAAACACATCTTACTAACCTGAATAATGTGCTCAATTTAAATTCTATTTGTACTACTGAGACCAACTTCTGGAAGATTCAAGTCAAAAATGTAACTGGGGAGAGGCCCCTTTCGGCCTACTGACTGTCCCCAGTTCTTTCATTCTGCAGAGACTTTATACATTTTGTGTTCTCTGCATAAAATTGTCTTCTCCACTCATCAATTGAAGGGCATCTGGGTTGGTTCCACAATCTGGCTATTGTGAATTGAGCAGCTATGAACATTGATGTGGCTGTGTCTCTGTAGTATGCTGATTTTCGCTGATAAGCGGATGAGGACATATGGGGGGGAGGGTAGGAGGGGTTAATGTTAGGGTTAGGGTTAGGTTTAGGGTTAGGGATAAGGAGGGTGATAAGAATGGAGGAAGAAAGGAATGTATAGAGGGAAAAGAGGGGTGGGAGGGAGGGGGGAAGGTAAAAAATAACAGAATGAATCAAACAACATTGCCCTATATAAATTTATGATTTTTAATTAAAATTTAAAAAATAATAATAAAAAAATTGTCTTCTCCAATCCTCCTACCATATCTTTCTCCTTTATCTAGAAAAATTCCCTTTGACCTTTAGAGTTTTATCTCCTCTCCACAGAGAATTCTCTGACTCTTTAGGACACATAGCTACCTCCTAATGGAACACTAGGATTCACTTGACAACTCAACTCTTAAGTTTACATTGGTTCCAGTGCTACTATGCCTCTCTCAGTAGCCTTGTCACTCCCTGAACTACAGGGGAGTTTGAGTTTGGGACAACTACGGTATCCCTCAGTCACACACAGGGCCTGCATGCACTTACTGAGTTGTACTTACTGAGTTGATGACCAAGTCAAGGATTGAGTAAACTTAATGATTACGCTTACCCAGCTCTATGATCACGTTTCAGCAGAGAAATGATTCCTGTGTCTCATTCTTACAAGCAAAATCAGCCATCTTCAATCATAAGGCAGCTACTCATATATGTCATCAGTTTCTCTGTGCTGTATACCAGAACTTTCTGAGATGATGAAAATGATCATAAGCCCAACATCATCCTTTGTTCTCAGGTCTAGTAGCCCCTGATCCTGTGTAGCAACTGAATATTTTAAATGTGGTGAGTTCAATTGTGGAAGCAAAATGTTTTATTTCATTTGGTTTTAATTAACCTTAATTTTGATAATCATATGTGACCAGCAACTATCAGGTTGGAATGTCCGGGATGGTCATTAGGATATTAAATTGCTTTCCTCCCTCACACTGAAATATCCAGCAGAAGCTTTTATCTAGGAATGCTGATCGGAAATAAAACTTCATGATTGGTAAAGTCAAATAAAAAGATGAAAGCAGTCTCCACTTTCATAGATGATACCAAATCTTACTGATACTGGGAGTGGCTATTAGAAGATAAGAACGCCGGAGATCTCTTTTTATATTTTCGTCTTGTCCCCCTCACCTCTAATGTCAAGCACACTGAGACACTTTCCTCACCCTTAACCACGGAGCCACATCCTCAGCCATTTTTGTTCTGTTTTGTTTTGTTTTTTGTATTTTATTTGAGACAGGGTCTCCTGAATTGCTTAGGGCTTTGCCACATCACTGAGGCTGAGTTTGAACTCACCATCCTCCTGCTTCAGCCTTTTGAGTCACTGGGATTACAGGCATGAGCCACCCTGCCTGGCTCCATTTCTTACTTCTCTTTTGAAACCCAGTTCCAATCTGAGAGCGTTCAGGAGATCTCCCCTGACAATTCCAACCACCATGAGCTTTTATTTCCTCGGTCGGCCTTGCATTTCTGGTACTGGACGACACTGGTAGGTGCCTTCTGTGACTCTGGGAAAGAACTCTTACAGCAGATGAACCTTTTTGGTTAATAATTGGGTTTTTTTGGCCCATGACTAACACCATGAAGATTTCTTAAGGATTATTGCTCTTCTAATCAATAGAATTATTGACCCTTCTAGAAGAAACTGGTCACAGAATGTGACTTCAAATGCACAAGGACATAATTAATTGTGTTTTCACCTTGACCTGTCTGAAATAGGTTTGCTCTATGAACTATCTCCATTGCCTAAAATCTACTCCTCTTTGTCCCCTTTATGTAGTTCACTTTATTTTCTTCCCTACTTCTCCAAAGTTCTCTCTCCTCTCCTTGCTTTTTCCTTCTCTTTTCTGTTAAAAAAAAAAAAAAAGGAAAAACAAAAAAAATAAATAAATAAATAAAACTTGAGGCACTAGCCAAGTGTATTTCTCTGCACCTGTCCCCATTCTGTTCCCTTCTTTAAAGGTTTCTCCCAGATGCGTAGTTCGCGCATAATTTGTCCAACTATTCTAATGCAAACTTAACACAGCACATCTAAGGACTTCCTAGACCACGAGGTCCCCTGATCATCAGCTCGGCCGGTCCAGTGCATTCAAATAATGTTCAGACGGGCTCACCTGTGAATGTCAAGTTCATCAGATAACTTCACCACTGATTTCTCAACAATGGTTTCTTAATGGGGTGGCATCCCAGGTTCCCCTTCTACTGTGTGAGCTGTAAGACCTTCTACCCTGGAGAGTCAGCCCCAGTACCTGCTACTGCTCACTGTGAGACCCCTGCTCCTGCTAGCTGAGTCTTTCTACCAATGAGTATACACACGCTAATTGCTTCCCTGCCAAGCTTTATCACGTGGTGAACATCCCCCTTTAGGACCCCTGCCTTCTTCCACATAGACTAGCTCCCTCTATCAGGCTCGTAATTGGCTTATATTCTACACATAAGTTTTCTCCTTATAACACTTGAAATTCCAGGATCTTTTACTGTCTCAGAGGCTGTGAAATCCAATGTCCTAAGGGACAAAGCACCCAAGAGTGAAATAGCAACATAATTTGGATCACGTTATATTTTTGTATATTAAGCATCTAGGACTATTCTCTAATGTCCCCCCAGAAAATGACTCTCACTTTAATCTACACCACCCAGCTCATTCATTTACTTAAATTCCCTCTTGCTTTTCCTGAGGACAATGGTAGAGGATACAGCTGGCTCTACAAGAGAGAAGTTGCAGTACAAACAGAATGACGGACAGCCGCAGATGCTGGTGGCAGCAGGACAATAGGGGGTGGTCCCCAGAGAAGCACAGACCTGGGCTAAGGAGCACATCATTAAGCAGCACCAGGTGACTGCTATCAGAGAACATTGGGCTAGTGTAGGTAGACAGTACAAGATGGTACAGGTAACTAGGGATCCCACCGCCGGGCTGACTAGACCACACGCCGCCATGAATGGAATGGAGTGCTTCCACGGATTTGCCACCATTCTTGACCCTCAAAGGTCAGGATGCGTTTAAATTCAACTGGATACAATCATCTAGTCACGACCTATTTTAGGTTCTCTTTCCCAGATAGACCCAACATTCCACTAGGAAACAGATTACAGTCTGTATATGTTTCTTCTCTTTCTCCATATTTGGCACAGGGATTAAGGGTGAGGTGGGGTGGAGTGGGGTGCTCATGAAGGTCAAAGTCACACGGTTCCTTATCAGATGCCAGTTTTTAGCCTGGCGTAACCCCAAAATATAACCTTGGATAGACTCATAACCTTTCTACATTTGTTTCATGTTAATAATGGGAAAACGTGTCTGCATTTTACACTGCATGTGCTCAGTATATATTGCTGGATGAAAACCAGATTTACAAATTCTCCTCAGATGAGAGTATTCATCACAGGGGTCTGTTAAATTTCAAAGCTCATGTGTCACAACATCCCTAGCAGGCTACTAAGTTACTCCCCTGTTACTGCCTGTGACTAGCCAACTTATTAGGATCTGATCATTAGAGTCAGTACCATAGCTTATGAGCTGTTACTAAAATAATGTGAATGTATAGGTCTGAAATAATGATCACTATGGAAAAAAAAAATATATATATATATATCAAGTGGAAAATAGCCCAGGAAAAATCGAGTCTAGTGCATTTAAGACTTTTAGAGTATGCCCACATATTGTTATGTGGTATCAACTTCCTTCAGAGCTCACAGGTATTCCCAAAACCATTCTGAATACCCAGAAGACAGACTTAAGGGAGTTTCAGCAAATCTTTTGGTCTTTTCACTTTTTTCCCTGTCAAGCCTACGAACACTCTCAGTTTGCCTTTGTAATAAATATATCTTTGGAGTATCTGGATTTACTCCTTAGTTGTTACAGTCTCAGTTATCACTGTAAAATATTTAATTGTCTGTTCCTTAATTGTTGCCATTTTATTTATTGGGGCACATTTACAATGATGAAATTTGGCTGCTGTTTACTAAATGTCAAAAATAGTTCAACTGGGTTCAACTGAACCCTGAAAACTGCCAAAAATTTATCAATCATGAAAACACCTAATTACCATAGGCAGTGTTTGATAGGTTAATGTATGCTGGCTATTTCATTACACGTACTGCTTCCTGGAACTCTATGTGTGTGTGTTAATGTTTGATGTATTTCAAAAACGATGACTAGTTTTATTTCCATTACCTACAGGAAAATTTTCTGACATGCCTGATTTCCCATAAGACTTATGTTCAACTCAAATTGAATAAATTACACATGCTTCAGGTGGAACTTTCTCATTGTTGAAGCACTTTTTCAAAGTCAGAAGCTTAAAGATGGAAAATTAATATCACAGAATTAGATTTATTAATTTAAATGCATATTGGGCATCAGTATTTACTAAAGGAACTATTTGGTTGCCTTACAATTCCATGGAAATAACTATGACTTAAAGCTGCCAGTCCAAAATTCCTTTGAAAGCTTGCAAATATATATACACACACACACACACACACACACACACACACACACACACACACACACATATATACATATATACCTGTGTACATATATATGTGTGTGTGTGTATATATGGGTGTATGTAAAAATATATGTGTGTATATATATATATATATATATATACACACTTGTGTATTTACACACGTGTGGTAGAAGGTATAAGAGTACTATTGTCTCTTAAAATATTCTTATTTTCCTTTACAATTTGAAATGAGAAATTTATTTTTTTAATTCTTTTATTAAAATGAGAAATTTAAAAGAAATACCCCAGAAAGAGAAAGGAAAAAGTCAAATTATACCTTACAACTACAAATTCAAATAACCTTGTTACAAATTTTAGTTGCTCCCTATTTCTAGAAATTCTCTCCTCCATTCTTAAGAACCCTTTAAATCTAGTATTCGATCAATTATTGAACTCAGTGGTAATAAAACCCAAATGGAGTTCCCATCTCTCCATCTTGTTGCCAGGATGACTGAATCTCCATATTTTTTCGTATCTATCTATCTATCTGTCTACCTATTTATATGTCTTAATATATTGCAAGCATGTGGCTCCACTTTTGAGTTGTACAATTCCTAAAATCATAGCAGCTACCCCACAGCTGCCATGTCATTTTTCCCATGCATACTCTCTTTATTCTATTTCCTCTGTCTGAAACTCTCTTCTGTGTCTTCTTCACTGGGAGATTTCCTTTTTTTTTTTTTTTTTTTTTTTTTTAACTAGGAAATTTCTTAATGTACAAAATTCATTCCTGGTTAGAATCTGCCCCAGGAAGGCTGTCCCCTTGCACACTCTACTCAGACTAAAGCTTTATCCATACATTGCTAACACCCTGTGTTTATTCCTCATGGTATAAGATTTGAGATAGCAGTGACCACATGCACCGCATTCTAGAGCCCGGCATCTAGGGCTGTGTTTGCCACAAGGCAGAAGCTCAGGAAATGTTTGCTGAATGCAAGAATCAACACACATCATGGTCTGCCTCCAGTGACTAAGATGCTGGTTTCACCCACACTCCCTGCCAACACGACCTCATCCTGTGCCTTTCTGAGCTCATCCTTGATAGCCAACATGGAAACCGGCACAGGGTAAGCACTTTGTAATTGTGTATCGAACTAATCTATGTATTTATTTTTCTTCTTTCATTCTTCCAACCAAATTATAAGTGCTTCTCCCCTGACCTGTACCAACTTCATCTCTTTATTTCTCTCCATGTTTTGTGGTACCCAGTTGTAAATAAAGTAAGAGAAGACTAATTGGCTTAACGTCCAACACTTATAACCTTAAAAAGTGGGGATGGGTATGAGGATGCGTGCACAGTCTGTTATCTGAGAATGAAGTGATGGGAAAATGACTGAAACGTTCCATCCCCAGGAGAGCTGAGTCTCAGCACCCAGGAGTTCCACACCAGCTACCCAGAAGCTATAGGGAGCTCCCATGTGGGCTTTCCGGAACCTCCAACTGAGATCTAGCTCCACTGCGATAATACCAATGGCAGTACATGTCCCCATTGGGTCATGCTTCTCCAGTCACCACCTCCGTGTCTTCCTACTGCACCATCAGCAGGAGGACAGTAAGCAGACTGTCAGAGAAGTACCCCAAAACAAAGGCATGCAGAGGAAGCCCTGCTGATAGGACATTGTCATTCTTCTTGCAAATTCCTGGGTCTCTCGAGCTCTAATAATTGGGATAACCCATATGAGGGCTCCCCAACATGGCTGTGAGGGAGAAATTGGTGAAGCAGCAAGGCCGTCACCCATACTGACTGCAGCACAAGCAGCAGCCAGTGACTTACATGTCGACTGTGGTCCACGTATGGAAACATGCCTACGCTCAAGGAATCCACACTCAGAGTTGCTCACGAACCAGCGAGCATCTCTGACAGCCTGTACTTTAGCACTCTGAGGGTCAGGGTCTGCCCTCTCTACCTGGGCTTCTCAAGAGCGGCCCTAGGGAGAGCTCACACCGACAGACCTTGCTTGTGGGGTGCTTGCCTGTGCTTTGGAGATTTTTAGCCACAGCCCTAGCGTCTCCACAAATCCTGGGAGCAGTACTTCCCACTGAGCAGTGAGAATCTAAACATTGCCAAATTCTCCCATGCGCAAGATTTCCCCCAAATGAGAACATGGAGCTAAGGAATTTTATTCTTCACTATCAGAATTCCACTATGACTGATGAAAGAGGGTGCAGGTTCAAGGTCAGCCTGGGAAACTGAGCAAGAAACTATCTCAAGATAAATAAAAAGGGCTGGAGGTGTAGCTCACTGGTAGAGTGCTTGCTTAGCATGCATTGCATGAGACGCCGGGTTCCAGCCCAGTACTGAAAATAAATTCCACTGTTTAGATCAAGCTTTTCCTTGCTGAACTGAAGTCTTCTTATAATCTTGACCCACTGATACACAGCTCCATAGTCACAGCTACATTTCACAAGTCAGATTTTGATGATGTTCTAAATGCCAGCTGAACTAGACCCTCGTGTAAGCTGAGGAGCCTGCGATGACTTCTCTTCTGAAACACTTACATAAAGGTGCAGTAAACATTCACCTTCAGACTCAGATCTTTCTGATGTGCTACAGCACAGTGACAGTGATAAATTAAAAAGTAATCTCAAACAAACACTGGGAAACGTTATAAATATATATTAATCATAATCCTCAACTCCCGAAGATAATTTTTAAATTATTTTGTAGTTAAAAAATGGAAGAACTAATATTATATTAAGTTTATGGAGTCGAAGATGAAGCAAATAATATTAAGCTCCAATTATAGTGCATTTTCTTGGTACAGAGAACAGATAAACAAAGTTTTAAGCCCTGATTTATTATAGGATGATATCAAAATGGTGCATGAATATCAATTAAGAACATAATTATTTTTTTAAAAAGGAACCTGTACATTCTATTCCCATGGATACGTCTTTGTTTCATTTTGCTGACAGGGCAGGAATAGATAAATTCCCTATCACTGAATATTTCAGATGTGCCAGGCACTGTGCTAAATGTTTGCATATGTTGTCATACAACCTCATGACCAGGGTGCTATTCATTTTTGTGCTACCTGTACAGGCAAAGGACTGAAGTGGTAACAAACACCATAGAATTTCAGTTTCCGTGTGTGTCAGAACGGAGTTCCAGAACCATGTTCTCCTTGCTCTGTGACACAAGGAGATAGACTCCCCCACCTGGAACACTGCAGTTTTGGAGAGAAAAATATTTTTAATTCCAGCATGCTTTTAATAACAACAGCAACACACACACTCACACACACACACACACACACACACACACACACACCACACACACAAAACTTCCACTGACGTTTAATTGGGAAAAGCTAGTCACCTGACTGACCCACCTAAAGCTGTGCAGATGGTCTCACCTACTGGGTGGCCAAAGTAAGAGAACTGCCCATATGTGAGAACAGCATCAATCACCACATCACCCCCCATTTTACAGGTGAGAAATCTGTCACCGAAGGCTCATTAACCTGCCCGTGGTCCCACAGGCAGTCAGTGTTGGAAGTGGGATTGGAACCTAGATGCTCCATTTTGCTAAGGGATAACCATTCTCTCCTCCCCCAAACAAAACTGAAATAATGACCATTTCTTTAATGGCTGGTTCCGTGGGTTGGCCTTTTGGGCTGGACTTGACACAATGACTCCTTCTTCCAGGCTGGGCTAACTGTCCCTCCTCAGAAGCTGTGTGAGCTGGGGCTGCTGGTCTAGGACGGTTCAGGCAGGAGGCCCCCCTCGGCTCCACATGGAGTCTCGTCCTCCAGCAGGTCAGCCCAGGCTTGTTGCCATGGAGCTAGTGGTGGGTTGCTAAGGGGACCAAGCATGCGAGATCCGGGCATCAGAACCTTTCTCTGTCACACCCTGTTGACCAAGACCAATCCCCAGGCCAACTCAGATTCGATGGAAGGAAAAATGAACTCCACCCTTTGATGAAAAAGGGTATTGAACTAAGGAAAGGCATTCTGGTGTCAGTGTGCACATCTTAACCCCTATGTTACAGTGCAAGGATTGTTTCCTGAGATTTGGAAATGTGGTTCCATAGCACTCCTCTGAGTTTTTATTTGTGAAAATTTATGATCTGTTCTGGCTTTTTTTTTTTTTTAATGGTGCATTTTTTACTTAATTTTTTTTATGAGAGCTACAGAGCAAGATCAAAGACAAAAAAAAAAAAAAAAAAAAAAAAAACCAAGTGGTATGTTGCATCTAATTATTTCTCTTCAAGACAGTTGCAAAAATAGCCTCTCTAGTAATTATCCATATGGTGATGTTATTCCAACATTTCAGAACTCTCCACTTGGGTTCAAATACGATCAAAAGCAAATCAATACCTTGCCAAGCAGCGATACTGCATGGGAACTGGGAACAAGGTATGGAGTGGGTACCTTTTTTATTTCGTAGGGTCCTGTGAAGGAAATGTTGCTAGCTAGAGTTACTCTTTCGTTTTGAAAAACCAATTCTTCATAAAGCTCTTCTGTCTCCTCCCGTAACAGAATTTCTTTAACATCCCTCATAGGGAAACGTGACAGAAAACCATTTATTCAACATGCCCAATGTGGAGGGGAACAGCTTCATTAAGAGCTCACTTTGGAATGAGGCAGGAAGGGTCCACAGGACCACCACATAATCACCGAGTGACTTCAGGTAACTTATTTAGCCTCCGCGACTCAGTTCCCACATCTATAAAATGGGAATTACCCCAGGCGATACTTTATCTCCTTGGAGGATACAGAGCACCAAGCTGACATGAAGAAATTATTCAGGAAACATTTGGTCTGATTGGAGCAGACCTCATTGAGACCAAAAAAAGAAAAAAGACCCATTCAAAATTTAAGAGAGAAAAAGTGTGTTTAAACTTTTAAAACCGTATTCTGTTCCCAAGACAACTTTCCAAGTAAATGATTTTTAATATTCGTGGAGGTATCTCTGGTTCACATCATTCAGACCACACCTCACTACCCTTCAAATTTGTTAGGTTCTCGGCAAGAAGAACTCTCTCCCATCCATGGGCCCCATTTTGTCCGTTTACCTCCGGGAGAGGATTCTCCTTCCCCTGGTCACTGTGCTCCGGAGCCTGCCCGAAGGACCAGTTATTTGTCGATGGCCACTGCTTGACCTTTCCCAGGAAGTTAGCATTGGAAAGATCTACTCCAAAGATGTGAGGCCAGACTCAGGACCAGGCATCAGCAGAGTCCCCTGCAGGCCAGACACAGAGGACGTCATGCCCCAAACAAGGAACACACAGCAGCAGCAGCAAAACAGAGGCCCTCCAGCTTCCCAAGAGACCCCAGAGCTTTGATCTGGGGCCATGTTTCAGGGGGTGACTGGACCTGTTGCTGTGGATCAAGAAAGTTGCTCAACTATCTGTCACTTCCATTGTTACCAGCAAAGAAAAGACCCCAAGTGGAGGATTTTCAAATTCAGGGAAGTGAAACGTGGGGTGAATCTATCTGGCACATCCTTACTCCCCCTCTCGTTCTGTCCTTGTTTTCTTTCCCTGTCTTTCCCTGCACTGTCTCTTTCAAAGAACTGTTTGAAATGGATGCGGACCATGGTTCCGCTATTGATTCTATTTTCTTTTTAAATGTTTTGATTGTTGATGGACCTTTATTTTATTCATTTATTTATCTGCGGTGCTGAGGATCAAACCCATTGCCTCACACATGCTAGGCGAGCACTTTACCCCCGAGCCACAACCCAGCCCTGGCTCTATTTTTTCAATACAGCTCTTACACATGGACTTCAATCCACAAGTCCGAAATCACGCTAAGGCTGTCAGTGCCTACTCTTTCCAGGAGCCTTTCAGACGTGGAGAACAATTATTAAAGTTTGTCCTTTTAGGACACTTCTAGGCTCACAGCCAAACTGAGTGAAAAGCCAGAGGGTTCCCATGATATGCTGTGTCCCCCAAACGGGCAGGACCTACCACCTGAAGCTCGAGATCCAGGGCCAGAGTGGTCTCTGTGACCAGCAAGCCTGCCGTGGCAGGTCACTCTCATCCACCATAGTCCAGGCTGGTGTCCACTCTTCACGACAGACACTGTGTGGACTTAGAAAATGCACCATTGCACACGCCCAGCATTATCATACCGCAGAGAAGACGGCCACTGCTGAGACTCCTCTGCTGAGAGGCCCTCGCCGCTAATTCCTGACAAGGTTGGTCTTTTAGTGGTGCCCACACTATTGCCTTGTCCAGAGTGTCGTATGGGCGGAAGAAATATTAGCCACGAATCAGCTGTTACATCTTCTGCATACACCCGGGTCACGAAGCTCTCCAGATATCCAAAACCTCGGAGGTGCTTGCTCGTTTCACACTCTGTGTTACAGACTGATGTGTATGCCCTAAATTTTCTTAAGATGTCAGACTTAAAATTCCAACATCCTTGGGGAAAAAGATACGCTCATACATTGCTGGTGGGGCTGCAAATTAGTGCAGCCACTCTGGAAAGCAGTGTGGAGATTCCTTAGAAAACTTGGAATGGACCCGCCATTTGACCCAGCTATCCCACTCCTTGGCCTATACCCAAAGGACTTAAAATCAGCATACTACAGAGATACAGCCACATCAATGTTCATAGCTGCTCAATTCACAATAGCCAGACTATGGAACCAACCTAGATGCCCTTCAATTGATGAATGGATAAAGAAACTGTGGCATACATATACAATGGAATATTACTCCGCTATAAAGAATAATAAAATTATGGCATTTGCAGGCAAATGGATGAAATTGGAGAATATCATGTTGAGTGAGATAAGCCAATCTCAAAAATCCAAAAGATGAATGATCTCACTGATAAGCGGATGATGACACATAATGGGTGGTGGGAGGGGGCAAGAATGGAGGAAGGAGGGACTGTATAGAGGGAAAAGAGGGGTGGGAGGGGTGGGGGGGAAATAACGGAATGAATCAAACATCATTACTCTATATAAATGTATGAATATGCAAATGGTATGCTGTTACTCCATGTACAAACAGAAACAACATGTATCCCATTTGTTTACAATAAAAATAAATTTAAAAAAAATTCCAACATCCTTGTCATTCACAGTGCAGAGAAAACTCGACTCCAGGATTCCACAGGTGTCCTGGTAGATGACCAGTCTCTCGCCGAGGAGGCTAAACCGTCCAGGGACCAACTGGAGACTGAAGCAGACAGAAGAGCAGCCCAGAGGCCAGTTTCCAATCTCTCGCTGGGCTCTGATGTGGAGCAGAGCCTCACTTTCTTCTGAAGTGGTCCTTCCCAAGCCACTGCCAACTGGTCTCTTGACCTCCACTTCAAAATGTATCATTCACATTTTCATTTGTTCTTTTTAGTTACACAGGACAGGGGAGTGTATTTTAACATTTTATACATACATGGAGTATATCTTATTCTAATTAGGATTCCATTCTGTGTGTATACATGACATGCAGATTCACTGTGGTGTATTCTTATAGGAACACAGGAAAGTGATGTCCCATTCATTCTACTGTCCCCCCATCCCCCCAACCTTCCTTTTATTCCCCTTTATCTAATCCAATGAACTTCTATCCCCTCTCCCTTGTTGTGTGTAAGCATCTACATATCAGAGAGAACATTCGGTCTTTAGTTTGATGGAATTGGTTTATTTCACTTAGCATGTTAGCCCCCAGATCCATCCATTTACTGGTAAATGTCATAAAGTCATTCTTTTTTATGGCTGAGTAATATTCCATTGTGTATATCACCACATTATCTTTACCATTCATCTGTGGAAGGGCACCTAAATTGTTTGCATAGCTTGGCCATTGTGAGGTGTGAACTGCTATAAACATTGATATGACTGTGTCACTGTAGCAACAATAAATATTGGTGAAGATATGGGGAAAACGGTACATTCATACATCACTGGTGGAGTTGCAAATTGGCGCAAACCCTCTGAAAAGCAGTATGGAGATGCCTCAGAAAACTTGGATTGGAGCCCCCATCTGGCCCAGTTATCCCACTTCTCAATATATGTTCAAAGGAATTAAAATCTGTGTCATCCATATTTAATGCTCACTTCTACCTGAAAAATCATGTTTGCCTTCCATGCAGAATCACCCCCCAGGAGCTTTGATTTCACAGGTAAATGCTGATTCTTGATACAGAATGTTACAGCAGTAGTTGTGAAAGGGTTAAAACCACAGAGATTCCATTTAAAAGTTTTCAATCTCAAGATAACGGTCATATTTATGACCCATTCCAGTTCACATGTGTGTATGTATGTGTGGTCCTGTGAACCAGGGGGCTCTACCACTGAGCTACATCTTCAGCCCTTCTCATTTTGTTTTTTTAATTTTAAAGCAGGTTCTTGCTCAATTGCCCAGACTGGCCTCACTCTTTCCAACCTCATACCTTGGCCTCCCAGACTGGCCTCACACTTTCCAACCTCATACCTTGGCCTCCCAGGTGCTGTGTTACAGTGTTTGCCTCCACCTCAACTCTAGTTCACTTCTCAAGGAACTGAGAAGCAAGAGAATATTAAATGGGAAATCAACCTACAACTGGTTTTTCCTTTGGACCTTCAGTAACAAAGACGACAACAAAAATCCAGGTAAATTATAGGAAAAAAATGTTCAGATGTGGTTCAGTCCAGCAAACATGCTCAACTTTGGTTTTGAAGAACCAAATGCTTAGTTGGCATCACCATATTTTATTTTGATGGAAAGATTATTTATATGGAGAGTTAGGAGCCCAAAAAATGGAGGAAGGAAAAGGAAAAGCCAGGTATTAAATTGTTAAATGGTTGTTTATGTGGTTGTGGATGAAAAGAAAAAGAGAATGGGAATGAGGGAGGGTCTAAAAATTTCCTTGGTAATAGGGGAAAGTTAGGAGGGAAAGAACAGAACAGTGGGGAGCCACATCCCTGGGGTCCTTGCGGGGCAGTTCCAGGACTCTGTTTACCAAAGTCTATGGCGGTCAAGTTCCCTATGGAAGAAGGCTTATCCCTTGTGTTGAACTCACGCACAACCTGCCACATCACTTAGATCATCTCCAGATCACTTACAACACCTAACGCAAGGCAATTTCGATGGATACAGTTGCTGCACTGTATTCTTCCAAAATAACGACAAGAAAAATAGCTGTACGTGTTTAGTGCAGATGCAAATTTTCTTTTTTAATTTTGTGGGCTGAAGTCATGGGTATGGGACCTGTGAACTCAGCAAGACGCTTCCTGAAATCTCCTGAGGAAGCGTGGCTCACCAGAGAGCCCGTGTCACAGCCCAGGAGGTGTTCCACCGCCACCAGGGAGACCAACCGGGGCCCTGCTCTTCCCGGCTCCCTCGGCAACCTGCACACCACAGACCCCGTCTGCTCCCAGTTCGGTGACAGGTTCTCAGCGTACCTGGGCGAGGCCCCGAGGGCTGTCTGGCCTGGTTTTCCACCTCCCCTCCCACTCCCTGCATGGACAGTGGCCAGGGAAGGGAGTCGGGCGGCTCCTGTTTTCCTCTTCTCTTATCCATATATAGTTTTCTAAAAAAAGCCTGAATTTGAGTGATGATTTGGAGGGAAAAAACACAGCTCGTTACATGTGGTAATGCTTCCTGAGGAATAAAAAGGAGGCATTAGCATACATCAAGTGCTTCTCCCGCTCTGATTTCCAGGGAAGCCAAAGCTATGTTCAGGTTTTTTCTTCCTCTGGATTTTGGATTCCTGCTCTGTCCTCTGATTGCTCTAGTGTTAGAGGTCATGGGCATCGATGAGGCCCTGCTGTCTGTTTGGAAAAGACCTCCCCCGGTTGAAAACTGTCTTTGGGGTGTTTTCCTAGGAGTCTTCCAGGCCAAGCCAGCATCCTGTCTGACCCGGGTTGGGTAATCGCCTCCACCTATGTCCAGACGCCCCTCTGGCCCAAATACAATCTCAACGGAGCTTATCAGGCCTTTCAGAACGAGACTCGGAGTGTAACTTGGATGAAGGTCTGGAAAGTTCTGTCCAGGAGTCTGCTCCATCTGCCCATCCCTGTTTGCTCACCTGTGCTACAGGTATAATTTCCTGAGTTCCCAACAATAGAGAGAAACAGAGTCGGTAAAGAGCAAGCTACCATCCACGCCTCCCTGCAGACCAGAAAGTAATGCTGGCCTCTGGGCTGGTGGCCTTAAGAGAAAACCCACTGAGGTGGTAAATTAAAGTTCCCTGCACACACTTGGCCTCTCGCTAGAGCTCTGGGAACACGGGTGAGGCCGCCCTCTGAGCTGCAGGCCCTTGGGTCGGGCCCCACCGGCTCAACCACTGGAATCACTGGGCTCCAGGGTTCAGACCTTGCAAATCCTCCACCGTCTTCCTCCCCCGTCTCCCTCATCACTTTGATCAGTGATGACCTCCTCCATCCTCACCTAAGTGCCTCCCCAGATTTATCGAGCGCTCCCTCATTCCAAGTCATTAAATATTGCTGTTTTGTTGCTGTTTGAAAACCCAGCCCCCCACCGCCCCCCCCCAGCAAGCGCCCTGGACCCAGGAGCTCTGGGCTCCTCACTCATCCCTGAACCCGTCTTAGAGTGACCTGCCTTCAGGGACGCAGCCCTTGACCAACTCGTAGCTCTTCTGGATTCAAGGGTTTTTAGCCCTGGCTTTCCATGAGTTTCACATTGGGAGATTTTTTTTTTTTTTTTTTTTTAATTCTGATATTCAGGCTCCATATGGAAGAATCCAATTCAAATGGTCAGAAGTGAAACCCAGACATGGTGCAAAATTTCTCCCTGTGATTCTAATTTACAGCTGGAGCCGAGACCTCCCACTCTAGCTTAGTATTTCTACAACCGCCAAGTGCAGGTCCTGTTTGGCTAGGGTTCTGATCTAGCACCTTGGAGGCACGGCCTACGTTCTCCACAGTTCGAAGAAGCTCCTAGGTGCTACCGAGGCTGCTGGTGCACAGGCCACTCTGGGCGATAAGGACAACAAAACCATTATAACCCGACTCTTCCCAGTTGCAGTCCATCAAGTCCCAGGGAAAACAAATACACATTGTCCCTGACCTGTAATAACACCAAAATAATTGGATTAGTTGGTGAAAGAAGGGACAGAATGAAATTAATGTCAATAGTTGTTCATTGGATTACCAAAAAATGACAGAGAAAACTTCAAGTAAATATAGATGTCCTAAAACCCTGTCATTATAAAGTCGATGATGACGATCACAAAGCATTATGTGAGCGGGGGAAGCTGAGATTGTCACTAATGTGATTAAAGCCTCAGATCCTGTTAGAATAAATTACACTCTTCCCATAAACCAAGCCGCAGTGATGTGTGTGCTGGCAGACTGTATGTGACATTCCGCTTCTAGAGATGCCTCCTGCTTTGAAATCTCTACCCAGACCGCTGTGCTCCAACCCTTTCCACTGGGCTGGGAGAGGAGAGTAGGAGAAGAAAAGCGTGTGTGGGGTCTTGGCCCAAAGACCACCTCAGCACCACCCCCCCCATAAAAAAGAAGAGTTCTACGGAGGTCTAATTTAACTTCCATCTGATAGTGGACATTTTCAGCTTCCATAACCAGTTAGAAAGTATCATATGGCATGAATTCCACAAAAGAATGGCAAAGTTCTGCACTTACCATAATGGATTCTGAAGGGGATACCAATGGAGCAACCTAGCCACCTCACAAAAGTCACTGACCCTAAATCTGTCTTTGACGGTGAGTCTTCGAGTTTAGGCAAAAGCTGGATTTTTTTTTTTTTTTTCACCTTGCTCTATTTTCAAGACTTAAAATGTGAATGAAACATAAAAGCTGTTACTTAAAATATGGAACCTTGTAGAACAACTCACTGCTATGATTCGAATGTTAAATGACCCCCAAATGCCCATGTGGCCAGCACTCAGACCCCAGACGGATGCCACTGTGAGGTGGTGCTACTGTTGAGAAGGGGGTCTCATGGCAGGTCCTCAGAAGTTGGAGCATGCCCCTGAAGCTTTGGTCCCTTACTCTCTCTCTGTCTTTGCTTCTTGGCCATGAGATAAGCAATTTTGCTTCACTATGAGCTCCTACCATGCTACAGGCTCCAAATAATGGAGCCAATGAATCACAGACTATAATCTCTAAAGCCATTAGCCAAGATAAACCTTTTTTCTTTATAAGCTCATTTTTCAGGCATTTTGTTAGAGTAATGGAAAGCTGACTAACACACTAAGGTTATATTTTTCCTGGAGCTTGTGAAAATATTTATTAAAAATGCCAGAATCTAGTGATGTTAAACATAAATAAAATTTCTATTTTTTTTTTAACCTTCTGGAGTATTAGCATCTGTAGCATAGCTAACATTTTTAAATATACAAAGAAGTATATCTGAATAACTAATCAAATATTACAAAGAAAGTAAAGAGGAAATATATTTCAGAAAAATAGGCTGTAATCTTAATTGTTCTTACACTTTAAAATGAAATGCAAATAGCATTACCTAATTCTATGTCTTCTTTCATTAGAGAAAATTCAAGCTATAAATATAAAGACTATCTTGATAAAATAGAGCTATACTTTAATTAATTAATCAATCCACTCATTTAACGAGTACTTGCATTTCCCAGTATAGGAAGTTTTACTTATAAATTTGCTGATCTGATGAATAATTTTAGGACTATTTATTCCATTTCTATAAAAAGATCTCTTTACACATTTATAAAGTACTTTATATTTCTTGTATACTTCTTAAAACATCTTCATCTTTTCATTACATCTTCACGTTTGATTATCTTCTGTTGACTTGTCGCAACATATTGCACTGGGAAACTCCTCTGAGGATATACTTTTAAAGAGGAGGGGCAGGGGCCTAGAATATTTTCCAGGACTTCATTTAAATTCAGTGTTGATGAAAATCCTATTTGGGGATAGGGATGTAGCTCAGTGGTAGATCTCCTGCCAAGCATGCTCAAGGTCCTGGGTTCGATCCCCAATACCACAAAAAGTAAAAGGCAATAAACATCTAAAAAGGTAAATTGCACTGTATACCTGCTGAAAACATCTAATGAGGAAAAAATTAAATTCAAACATCAGATGAAAGGAAACGAACATAAAGAAAGTGGGTGGGCATCTCCAGGCACTTTTGAAGTGAAAATATCCAGTGGTTTAAAAACTTTCTTTTGTCCAAACTCAAGATATTTACATGAAGAGCTGTAATCCACCCTCAGATGCTGGAGATACTGTCCTATTTCTACCCTCCAGAAAGCCTGTCTGTTGACATGTTAAAGCCGGGGGACTGAGAGACCGCTGAGAGAGGGGACTGACCCCATCAGGGGTGCCCATGTCTCCAGACTCCCCTCGCGGTCTCTCTTCATCTCCCCCCACACCACTTAAGTCATTCGGCTTTTGTCACTCCTGCTGTGGGGACTCTCCGCACTGCCTTTCGTCACTCTGACGTGCCACAGTTCAGGGATGAGAAGAACTATCTGCCCACTGATGGCAAGAGCTGAGTTGACTTGTCCCTGGTCTTGGTACTGGTCACTACCGCTCTCAACCTCGTCTACAAAGACACTTTCCATCGCAATAAGATGCAGTCCAGACAGAGGAAGGTCTGGATGGACACTTCCTTTTGTTGGACACACAAAATGTATCCTACTACCCACTGCATCCTTTCTAGTGGATCCTTTCAGAAGGAAAGCGTTATGGTGTGGAGGTGAGGTGTCCCCCAAAAGCTCACAGGTGAGACAATGCAGGAAGGTTCAGAGGAGAAAGGATTCGGTTGAGAGAGAGCCTTAACCTAATCGGTGGATTAATCCCTGATGGGATTAACCGAGTGGTAACTGGGGGCATGGAGGGCGTGGCTGGAGGAGGTGGGCATTGGGTGGCTTCGGGTATATATTCGTATCTGGCAAGTGGAGTCTCTCTCTCTCTCTCTCTCTCTCTCTCTCTCTCTCTCTCTCTCTCTCTGTTTCCTGATGAGTGAGCTGCTTCCCTCTGTCACACTCTTCTGCCATGATGTTCTGCCTCACCTGGAGCCCCAAGGAATGGAGCTGACCTTCTGTGGACTAAGACCTCTGCAACCGTGAGCCCTAGAATAAAACTTTCCTCCTCTACAGCTGTGCTGGCCGGGTCACGCCCTCCTCTGGACTGGCTCCACACGCCATGCCTGGCCTGGCCTGGTGCCTGAGCACGCATAAGCACAAACTCTCTAGCTTCCTTGGACACTTGTTTAATATCCAAGGGCTCCTTGTGTTGACATGTAACATGGACATGTGTACCTCACTGTATTATAAAATAGACACGACACGCCTACCTCGTACTATTGTCACAAAGGCAAAAAAGTGGAAGGAGATCATTCACAAGTGCCTAGTGAATGACTACTACTTTTTATCATTAGGGAAGTTGAATGAAAGTGGCCTTTAATATCAAAGAGATTCAGGACACAAATAGGTAACATAGGAACAATGCTTTTGCAGGATAGAATTTATAAATATAAATACAGGATTAGAAATACAGGCTTCTCGAGTCCCTTGAAACACAGGGAAAGAACTAGATTTCTATGTTTCATGGATATGTATTAAAAAATAGATGCACTGATCAATAAAGTGTGAAGGAGCCAATGAACTGACTATTTTTCTAGGACAGTAATTTTGTTCTATGAATTATTTATAAGGAGAGGGAAGTAGAAACTAAAGGGAGTATGAAAGCATCAGGCTTACCTTCTCAGTCATGGTCTCTCAAACATCAGTGATGAAGTTAGAATCATTTACCGCACGCTGGGACATCCGCGAACAAAGGAACAGTGTGTCATGTAAAAAGTGTCTCGAAATATGTAAAAGAAACGAAGCCCCGTGGAGTTGCTAAGTGTCTGCTGTGAGTTCTCCCTAATTGGGGGGTGTTTTCCCCCCGCATAGAGAGATAAACCAGACAATTAGGTAAAATTAGATTTGCAGGGGAGAGTCTGTCAAATAAGGATGTCTTCTGCACGTGGTCTCCTTTGCATCTGGTACATCACGAGCTGTAAATGCCACTAAGGACGGAAGCCATTCGCTACTGCTGTTACACACAAGGAAATGGAGGCCCGAGAGTCTGGGAGCTCAGCTTGAGACCGAAGGGTTAGAGGTGATGTCAACATGGCAAACATTGCGTGGCATGCGTCTTTTATTTTTCCCACCTCAACTTTACCCCCTACTGACTCCCTGCAGAATTTATATAGCATTGTGGAAAGTCTAAGAACAGGGAAAACCAAGGCAGCCTTCACTTGACACTTAATTTCATTATTAGATTAAGCAGTTTATTGGTGCTATAAATGCCTAACAATTATGAAACCATACATTGGTATGTGAACTGCGGTTCTACCACAGCTAACAACAGCTAATGTTTCCTGGGCCCCCTGTTGTGGCCTACTCCAGCCACATATGTGAATAGGCTCACTCGCCCCCTGATGCAGACATCTTTATTAATTGTCTATCATTTTATAGGGGAAGACACTGAATCACAGCAAGGTGAAGCCCCAGACAAAACCAGGTCATCTCATAATACAAAAATGTTTATATGAAATCTAATATGTCTGCAGCAAAGAATACAATTATGGCTTTTTCTGTTCTTGAGGCGATATGAGAAGATAGAGTCCTGGAGTAAACTTATCAATGGTCATGCATATGTGAATGCATGAAAAGTTTATAAGAACCATCTCAAACTCACTCCGCTGTCTCAGAAAAAAATATTGTGACTCAGATTGTGCGCCAAGATCTCTCCTCTCTCTCTCTCTCTCTCTCTCAGTGGAGAAGTCTTACAACTTGAGTACAGTTCATAATTCATTCTCTCTTGCTCGCTCCATCTCCTCACACTGGGACCAAGGACTATTAACTTATCTTTGCCTGCTGCTTTTGGCGTATTGATCTAGTCTGGGTGCAAGTAAAGAGCTTAAACCCCAAAGGGCAGAATTTTATGTTGAGGGAGCAGAGAAAAGTCCCCTTTCTTAAAGTCCTTTCCTCGTGGGCTCATTCCTTCCCATTTAAAGTAACTTGAGAGATTTCCTCTTTCTCTGATAGAGGCACCTTTGATTTGCACTTACAGCTTCTGGGGTTGGTTGTGTGCCTGTTCCTAAGGGGAAAAGATCACTTTCTAAGAGTGTTCTCTGGCAGCAGGGCCTTGAATGGCTAGGGTAAGCATTAGTTGGGGAAGAGAGGGTAGAGGCTTTATGAATTATTAAAGTACAATTGGAACATCACATCTCTAACATTTCCAGGGTAAAGACTACTGAAGAATTTATCATTTGTAGATTTATTTCCTTACAAAACTTGCCTCCTTTTAACTCGTCTTCATGAAAATTTCAGTGGTTCCGTTCCCATAAAAATATCATTTAAGCTAGTTAGGTTGACAGCGGGGGAGGGTAGAGAGTTACTCCGTGGCAGCCGAAGCTGCCAGTCCAGCCTGAAACACCTGCAGTAAAAGCACCAGGCGCTCCTTCGCCTTGTTGAGCGAATGCTCCCAACCACTTTGACTCACTAAGTCTTCACAAACTGTCAGGGCGATGCCACCCATGCCCAGGCAGCACTGAAATTGCAGAGAAACCTTGAAAGATTCGACAGGCTTTTGCATTTTCTGAGCCCAGTTCTCCATCCATTGTAATGAAGTCATTTCCCTTGAACCCTGACCAGATTCTGCTTAAGTTTAATTGAAGCAGCTCTTTTCAAATACGGAAGACTTCTGTAATCACCAGAACCCTACAAATAGAGATCAGGGGAAGGGGTTTTTCTACAAAGATCTTCCTGTCTCAATGCAAATTAGCGATGGTGTCCCAAACACAGCACACAGGAGGTGATGGTTTTTGCATAGATAAATGCAGGGGTTGATGAATGACAAGTGCCGGAGACAAACAGGTAAGAGCAATGAATAGGAGCCCACTAACCATGAGCACTGTTGTACTGCCTCACTTCTTCCACCTTTAATTAATAGAATAATGTGAACACTGACTTAAAATGCAAAAAAGCCACAAAGGAATCTTGAGTTCCACCTAAAGAATGTAGCATACGATGCTCAGATAGATCAGTGTGGAACTACCAGGCAGTGTACAAACTGTTCCGAAAGGTAAGGGTGGAGACCAGAAATGATCAAAATGACATGGTTCCTATGCACATGGGATAGAAAACGGGGCTGTGTCCAAGGAATGCCCTTCTCTGCAAGCGTTTGTTGTCGTTCCTGAAATGCTATCGCATGCTTCTGTCACCAAGGAAGAAAGTGCTATGTGAACTGATTTCTGAAAAGAAAAAAGCCCAGGGACAGTGTTCATTGAATTTGTAATACTTTAGGGAGGTAGGAAACCATCGGCCTCTCCGCCCACGTCCACTACCACAGCAAACGCAAAAAAGAGTTTCAAGTTTCGTGAGTTTGTGCCGCAGGAGCTCATCAGTTGCTCCCGATTGCAGGTAGTCTTGCTCAGACTCCCAGGAAGATGTCCTTCAGGAAAGGACAGACTTCCCTGAAGAATGTCTTGCTGTGGGGGGCGGTGCATACTTCTGGAGCATTCTTTTGGCCTCAGTCAGATATCACACAATGGCCCCTCTGGGGATTTCCTTCCTGTGTTCTTCTGCAGACTGTGGCACCTAGGCAAGACCTTCCATTTCCTCTGTTGGCACCCTGTGTAGCTTACACAGCACCTGCATCATGGGGACACTCAGTAAATATCTGTGGCACTCATAGATGTATTCATTATTTCATGAAGCCCAGAATCTTACTGGAAATGCCTGAAGTTAACCTGTGGCTGTGGAGGAGAGATTGTGTCCTTGTTTAATACAGGGGTGCAAGTGGACTCTAGTCACTATGGAGTTATCTGTACCCTGCTCACTATAGATTCTCAGTTGGTGAAGAAGGAGTCTTGTTGAAGAATGTACAGTGTACTAAATTAATTTTTCTCCTCTTTAATCTACCCACCTCTTTTTTTTGAAGTTTAGTTCATATCCCATCTCTCTTCTGGGAAACCTACCTTGACTTTCCTCCTAATTTGGGTCTCTAATTCTACCTCACAGTCTTGACTCTCTATCCAGTTGGAGGTGTTGGGAGTAAAGACCCATAAAAATGCCAATAATGGATGGAACAGAAGGCTGTCATGCTAAGTGAAGTAAGCCAATCCCCAAAAAACCAGTCTGAATGCTCTCTCCGATATGAGGATGCTGACACACTATAAGTCAGGGGGACGAAGGAATAGAAGTTCTTTGGAATAGACAAAGGGGGATGAAGGGAAAGGAGGGGGTTAGGGTTAGGGTTAGGGTTATGTGTTCCTACATGAACACACGACCAGTGAAACTCCACATCACGCACAACCACAAGAATGGGAAGTTCTTCTCCATGTATGTATAATACATGTATAATACATCAAAACACATTCTACTGTCACATATAACTAAAAAGAACAAATAAAAATTGTTTAAAAAGTAAAGACCCGTAAAGAGTGCCCGGGGTGAATCACAGGGCTCAGGGTGTGGATGCACGGCTTTAGAGGAAAGCATCACAACTTGGTGACCTTGCTGTTCTGCATCACGTCATGGCCCTCAGCTTGGGCGTCGCGACTCAATCTTCTTGGGATCCAGAAATTGATCAGCATTGGGAAAGTTGCCTTCCTCTCAGCATGCATAGGAGTTTGAAGTTTATAAATCAGGTTGTCTGCTCATTAATTAATAATGAGAAAGATAAGCACCGAGTGTACCTGACTTTGAAGTGAGTCCAACTATCACTTTCTCTCTGCAGACCTGCTGCACAGAATCCAAATGATCAGAAGCATTTGCTTAGTGAACCCTGGAATCCGAACAAAGAGATTGAGGCCGGTATCGAGTGGCACCAGGCTCTGATGGCTCTGTTATTCCTTTCCTACGACAGAGCTATAAATACGTCAACAGAAAAGTTTATCATTCAGAACGAGGTAGCCTTGAGACTTGAAGAGAACACCATCGCCATTACACAGGACAATAGGTGTCAGGATGGTCCGTGGCAAATTAGGACACATGGGTTTCAGAGATTTTAAATGACAGGAAGACCGGAGGAGCTGTTCTTTCCTGAGATGTTCCAATGACCCTATGGGCAAATCAAATTGGTTCTTTGACCCTCAATTTTCTAAACTTCCATGACCAACCCATCTCCCCACTCAGGTGTGGCAGGCGTAATTTAAGATGACGCAGAAGGCTTCCATGCCATCACATGCATGCTCTGGTTGTGTGTGGCGGTGATGGGCAGTCATTCCCTTGGACCTTATGGGTTGCCACTATGCCTTGTGCTTCAGGTAAGACTCCTTCCTATCATGGAAAGACAGTTGGCTTTCCTAGCCTTGAAGAAGCAAGGTGTTAACTGAGACCTAGGCCATGGGGCAAGAAAGGCCAGCTTCTAGAAGGATGGGACTCAGGCCTGCCTGCACAGGAACTGAATTCTGCCAGCAGTCAGTGAGTGGACGACAGGCCCTGGGCCCTAATGAGACTACAACCCTAGACAAGAACTTCACTGCAACCTGTGAGATGAGACCCTGAGCCAGAGTCATTTAAACTGTGGCTCAGGGACACAGAAATTGTGAGACAGCCAATTCATGTTATTTCCACCTTGTAAATGTGTGGTCATTTGTTACTCAGTCATAGAAAATGCAGGAGGTTTCCCCTACTGGTCCCTGAAATCGGATCACAGTCAGGTCCTGCAGGTGGAAGGCCAGGAAGAATTTATTATTGAGAAAAAAGATGGGTTTTAAAGAGGTGCAGTGGCACATGCCTGTCATCCCAGAGGTTCGGGAGGCTGAGGCAGGAGGATCACGAGTTCAAAGCCAGCCTCAGCAAAAGCAAGGTGTTTAGCAATTCAGTGCGACCCTGTCTCTAAATAAAATTCAAAAAAGGGCTGGGGATGTGGCTCAGTGCCCTGAGTTCAATCTCTGATACTCCCCAACCAAAAAAAAAAAAAGGGGATGAGGCTTTATTCTTGCCTTAAATGCCCCAAAGTCCCTATCCTGATGCTAACACAGTAGCTAGTCCTTCAAAAACACTGATCAATCAATGAAGCAAAAACGAATTTGCTATTTTACTGTGATGTTGTAAAATTTGCTCTAATTCCTTCTGTTCCACAGGCAAAGGTAGGTTGTTGTTAAAAACATCATTCGTCTCAAATTAAAACATGCCCTGTGGTTCCAACACAGGCCTCTGAAGCCCAAGGGCTGTGCTCTGCTTCCTCCACCTCCACCATCTCTCCCCAGATGTCCCAACCACTCACGCTTCATTCCAACGAAAAGCTCTATTTTGTTCTAATAGAGAAAGAAATAGTATTCATGCACTAGCTTTTGTGAGAACTTAGATGAGATAATAGAGTAAAAGAGAAGAGAGCTCAGGTGACCTTCTGAGAAGTGAAAAGCATTAGCTCTCTGCAATAAGACTGTTATTGACACATGTGAGTCTCTGACGTGCACCGGCTTTCTTGCTCATTCATCCGAGATGGCACTTTCAATGTGGCCACAAGGGGCAGTAGAGGCAACCGAGCCGCTTGGACTTCCTTTGCAAGGATGCTAGTCCTACTCTTAAATCTGAGTCTTCAGAACCCCTCCAAAGGTCCCCCCTCTCAATACCATTGCTATGGAGATTAGGTTGCAACAGAGCGAACATTCAGACCTTAGCAATTGTGAAATGGGAGATTAAGGAAGGAAGAAGAGCATGATTACAGGAAAAGCATTCACTGGAAAAGACAGTGTCCCTAGAATGGCTACATCCAAAAACTGACCCAGGGCTAGGGATATAGCTCAGTTGGTAGAGTGCTTGCTTTGCATGCACAAGGCCCTGGGTTCAATCCCCAGCACCCCAAAACAAAACAAAACAAACACTGAGTCAAAACCAAAGAGGACAAGTCAGTGCATTGAAAGGAAGCAGGCAGTTAAATAAAGTGAAATTAATTCCGACAAAGGTATCAAGTTACCTGGGTGTGGAGGTGCATGCCTATAATCCCAGCTACAAGGGAGGCTGAGACAGGAGGATCACAAGTTCAAGGCCAGTCTCAGCTACTTAGTGACAGCCTGTCTCAAAATAAAATATAAAAAGGGCTGGGAATGCAGCTCCATGGTGGAACAAGCCCAGGTTCAACCCCTAGTATGGAGGGCAGGAAAAAAAAAAAAAAAGGCAAGGTAAAGCCTTTTCAAATATTCAATGACAGAACAATTCAGAGTCAAACAATTCAGAGTCACTTGAGCTGAAACTCTATCCATTATTTTAGAGATGGCTGGAAAATGGCCCAATTTGGTAGTTACTCTTCCATTCTTTATGAGTTGGGTTAAAGTCAGCTGCTGTAATAAAAAATAAAAAATAAAAAAAAACCCTCCCAAATTGCAGAGGCACAATGTTTACTCCAGTGTTGTGACAGTTTAATGTGAGTGATTTAGTTCAGTGATTTCTTTTAAACCAGGATTCAGAAGCCCCTGCCTTCTTTTATATTGTGCAGCTGCCATCTTGGGGCTTGGCCATGGTCTCCCAGAAATGGAAAGTCCAAGGGGGGTCATGAGCAAGAGGTCTCCGTGACCGGCTGAAGGATCGCCTCACTCCTGGTACCATGCTGTCAATCAGAGTTCCACCATGGGGACGCCACCAGGGAGGACAGACGGCAGTGTTGGGCAGCTACGCCCTGGTCAGGGGGAAGCAGCCATCCCTCCCCTTGGTGCAGGGGGAGCCAGCCAGTCCCTATTACTCCACGCAGAAGTCAAAGTCCTCCCCTGTCCCTGCACCGCTGCAAATTGAGGAGGTCTATCAAACTGAAAGTGGACAAGACTTATCTATGACATTTAGAGAGATAAGAAATTATAGCAATCTATTAGGTCAAAATGGCCCAAATGTCACAGATGAAACAGGACAGCAGCAACCTTGAGTTAGTAGGCGCCAAACCTTCTAGTACATAAAAACATGACTAAACTAGTTTCCTCCCCCTCTCTATTTTTAACAGAATATTGGGGAATTTGATTATTACAACCCAGTTATTTCTAAAAATGAGTTACACTTCCACAGGGCACTGCTCAAATGCACAGAGGCATTTTAATTGCCAATGAATATTCAAAACCTCATTATTGTTGCAGTTTATAATTATCAAATTCCCTTGACAAAAATGTGCGGCATGCAATAAAAAAGGCGATCCATTTAAAAGTGTTGACACCCACGTCCGACCATTTTACTTGAATTCTTGGCTATTGAGTCTGTATTATTGGAGTTTGTTTTGGGGAGATGCTAAGACTGAACACATTCTTTCCCATTCAAAGTACAGCCTGTGTGGTTACGTGCATTTCATTCTTAAGGCACATTGTATTTATTTTTTTAAATATTTTTTTAGTTGTGTATGGACACAATGCCTTTATTTATTTTTATGTGGTGGTGAGGATCAAACTCAGTGCCTCGCATGTGCTAGGCAAGCGCTCTACCACTGAGCCACAACGTGGCCCCAGGCAGAGCATATTTAATACAAGGCAGTGTATGTGTAGACCTGACATACAAACTGAAACTTGAGCTCAGGATTTGGGCACTGTGAAAGCAAAACCAGAAGAACATCTTCTCTTATGTATGACCTAGCAAAATATATAAATGCATTCTACTGTCATATACAACTAAATTAGAACAAATAAAATTTAAAAATTAAGAAAAAGAACATCTTTTCTGTGTTGGGAAGAGTCATGATATCATGATAAGACAAACTGATGTGTAATCCCAACCTTAGAAAAATGGGAAGAAATTCACAGAAAATGATCACTTTGCAAACAGATAGAAGCACTTCCTTGTTTGATCATCAAAAGACCCAGAAGAAAGTCAAAAACATTATTGGAGTCATCTCGCAATAAGAGACAGATTTTACTTAAATATTTGTAGGCCAATTCATCCTTTCTGTAAATATTTATAGAATTTCTTCCATGAGCCAGGAGCTTTGCCAGGAGTAGGGGACATATTGATAAATAAAGTAGTATCCTTAAGTAGCTCAGAACTGGTCGACTTTTATTTCACATCTATATCTTACCAGTTTTCATTCTTCTCTCTTTCCTTCCTTCTTTCACATTTCTTAACTATCTTGTTTAAAAAAACAACATCATCCTTTAGCAAATATTAACTGAGTGTTCCCTAGTTGCCAAGGCTCTATCATGATGCTGTCAAGCTGATAGATCCTGCTTCCACCTTGCAGACACAACACAGAGTACAAGCTTCCCGATAAAGCTGAAGAAAGGACTTTTTTTTTTTTTTTTTTTTTGGTTTACCATCTTACCCAGTCTTGAGCATCAGGGAAAACATTCCTGAGAAATGATTTGAATAATAAAGAATAAATTTTAAATTCATCAACTAAGCAAGAATTGGCCTGGAGAGAGGTGCTCCAGAATTAAAGGCAGGAACAAAGGAAGGTCAAGAGAAAGAACAGGGCTTGGGTATGGAACTAAAGGTTTAGATTTTTTGCTATAATATAAATATCTGGAGTAAATCCCTATCTGGACCATGTGGAATAAAGTAAGGAGTTAAGATCTTTCCACAGAGGAAGAAAGAATGTCATTGGGAAGACCAGAAATCCAGTACCAAGTGACCACTGGTGCCTACTCAGCATTCACAGTGTCTGACAGCTCAAGCAGGCCAAAATGCAGAGGGTTGTCCTCCTGCTCTGTACCTCCTTATGAGGCAGAGCAGAACACAGAGCTGCAGGTTTATCTGAGGATTATTCCAAAATACCCACTAGTGCATCCTTACTTCATCCCCAACCCATAAATCTGAAGGTTTTGATCCGTCTTTTAACTGAGCATGTAAAGTAGGCCCAGCTCCGCCATATACATTTTGTTATCTAAATGTACCTCCTCTTACACATCAGCATTAAAGATCAATGGCATAGAGGATTTGAACAAAATATCACAAATGATTGAGTTCATAAATATGGAATCAAATAACCATTTGAAAAAGGTAACACATGATATTTTATATAACACAATTAGAAACTGACCATATTCTAGGCCCCAACTGCACAACACTGATTTCCCCCCAAGCTATAAATTGTAAAGTTCATAATTACAGGTTGTGATGCATTCAGACTAAAAATTTGTAATCAAGGTTTAAATATTTGCCCTCTACCTGAAGATCAGGCAACAGTTCTACAATTACTCAAGTCTTAATTTTAATTACAAGAAAAATGGAAATATAACGAGAGGCTCTTTAGAAAGGTAAATGTGACGCCATCACTTTTATATTTGCCTTTCTAAAGAGCCTCTCGTGACAGCATTTGAACATGTGTAGAAGGCGAAGTGGCCTCAAAGTCCTGGCAGACTTGCTCAGGGACTTCCGCCGAGTAATGCTGGCATTAGGTTCTTCTCTACGTTCTTAGAATAAAATTGACATTCCTGGCATTTGACGGTAACATTAATTAACAGAAAGTAGAAGTCAAAGAAATAATTTAAAATGCCATGGGAAAAGTACCTTTCACATACAATGAGCTCCTGTAAGTGGACAGAACAGAAGGGACACTCCAATAGCCAAAGGGCAGATGACCTTCGGGCATGATCCATGAAGATACGCACTTGGCTAAACGTGGGAAATCTCAAGTGTGTCAGTGAACAAAAAAGATGCCAATCATAATCAGATTCCTTACTTTGCCAAAAACTATTTGAGCTAATACTTTTGTGTCTTTGTTGTGTTCGAAGGCCTACATTACCTGTTCTACCCTACCACCAAATAGCCTAACTACCATTACTACCCTGGTCTTATAAATTGACAACATGGAGCATGCAAAGTCTAGGCAATTGTCCTTTGCAGCAGATTTTTAATCATAGTGACAAATATTTAATACACAGCAGCACCCAATACTTAGGTGGTAGAGCAGAACAGCATTTTTTTTTTGTAAATACCTTCAGTACAAATTCGTATGATTCCCCACAGTGCAATTTGACAGCAAGAATAACAAGCTTTAAAAGTCTCTAAATATTTCAAAGATTCCATCTCTATAGATGGGTACAGAGAGGGGAAGGAAAAAAAAAATAAAAGAGGAGGAGATCAATGATGTTCTAGGATGTCGATCAGAATAACACAAATAGTGGCCCAATTTTATGATGAAGTATTTGATGAAAGGAATCTGGTTATATATGATAGGTTATAATCAGAAAGAGAAATACTATTTAGCCATTTAAAATAATCCTCATAAAGAATCTTAATCTCACCATCCTGTATATCCAGAAGACACTAACATAAAAAAAAAAGAAAGAAAAACTAAAATTTAAATAGCAGAAAGATCAGTAGAGTAGAGGGCAGGGAAGCAGGGGAGGGAGGAGAAAAGGGGAGGGGGACATTCTGGGGACTGGACCAGAACATATTATATCCCACGCCTTTAAATTTTTGTCAAAGTGAATCCTGATGTTACATATAATTAAAAGGAAGCAATAAAAAGGGGAAAAAATAATAAGGTGGGAAAATGACTATGATACAATGAAGTAAATAAAAGCAGGATTGTAAGCTATAAATATGATAGGATTCTGATTTTACACCTTTTGCAAATACGTACCCACTTTAATAAACACAGAGATGCATAAACATAGTCATTATAACAGAAAATAAACCAAAATTTGAACAGAAAGGTCCTCTCAATCATAAAAGGATATATTTCAGTTCTCTCTAAATAACTTTTGCAATGAGATTATTAATCTTTTAATTAAAGAAAGGGATGATAATGATGATGATGATGATTTGGGCACCAGAGATTGAACCCAAGGGCATTACTTAACCACTGAGCCACATCCCCAGCCATTTTTTAAATTTTATTTTGAGACAGGGTTTTGCTCATTTTCTTAGGGCCTCACCAAGTTGCTAGGGCTGACTTTGAACTTGAGATCCTGCCTCAGCCGCCCAAGTTGCTGGGATTACACATGTGTGCCACCACACCCAGCTAAGGACACTAATTTTAATGTGTGCATTTTTGTGAGTCTGGGATGTGAAGCAGGCAGAGCCAGGTGGAATCAACACTGCCACATACCAACAGCTGTTACCCAACACACTGACCCAAGTCAATGCCCGAACACCTTCACAGGCCGATGGGGAAGCTGTTCTTGATGGGGGAACACGCCCACTGATCTGCCCTGAACACATTAACGTCCGCTTGCTTTTTAACTGTGACATATGTTTAAGAGAATGAACTATTAAGTTTTTCACCTCCAATCAAATACTGAGGTTAAAATTCCAGACCTTTCCCATGATTGATCATTGTCTGGAACAAGGGACATCAAGTCTCTCCTTACCACCCAGCTCTCCTGGAAAGCCATCAAGCTAATCCCACTGAGGGAATGATATTCCTATTCTGGTAGGTGGGGATACATGCAGCTGCTAATGGGGCTGGGAACTGTATAGCCAGCATGACTTTTTATTTTTGCTTTTCCTTTTCTTTATTTTCTTAGCAAGACCCCACAGTGCCTCTATCTTATTCTCTACCAGCCTATTTCTTAACTTTTTCCAGACCTCTGAAAAAATTCTGGCATTATTTCCATTTGGACTCCTGGGGCAACCAAGCCACAGCACCCCCTGGGCTTGCCTACAATGGAAACGGCTAACTCTCTTGTTTATTCTTGCTCGTTGCAGGTGGTCCTACAGTTGAGTGCATTTGTATCCCCAGATTCAAACAACTACAGACAGAAAACATTAGGGAAAAAAATCATATCTGCACTAACCCTGTACAGGCACATCTTTTCTTGTCATTATTCCCTAAACCATACAGTATAGCAACTGTTTACACAACTAGTGTTTGCACCATATTATGTATTATAAGTAATCTGGAGGTGATTTAAAGTACACAGAGGATGTGCATACGTTATATACAAATTCTACATCATTTTACACAAGGGGTTTGAGCATTGATGGACTTTGGCACCCACAGGAGATTCAGGAACAAATTCCCACAGGGATGACACATGACTGTGCTGCCTTGCATTCTAGAGTTCAAGCAGGACTCTGAAATAAAGCTCCTTTCTAACATTTCATTTGTAAGCCAAATGATTCTCAAACATGGCTGCACACTCAAACAACCTAGGAAGACTGAAAACCTCTTGGTGCCCAGGATGCACCCAAGAACAACTACGTCGAAAACTGTGCAGGTAGGTGTGGGCATGCGGAGTATTTTTTTTTTTATTTGTTCTTTTTAGATATACATGACAGTAGAGTGTATTTTGACATATCATACATACATGGAGTAAAACTTCCAATTCTTGTGGTTGTATGATGTGGAGTTTCACTGGTTATATATTCATATGTTAACATATGTGAGTGATGTCCAGTTCATTCGACTATCCTTCCTGTTCCCATTCCCCCCCACCTTCCCTTCATTCCCCTTTGTCTAATCCAATGACCTTCTATTCCCTGCCCATACTCTTTGGTTTTGGGGACTGGTTTATTTCGCTGAGCATGATGGTCTCCAGTTCCATTCATTTACTGGCAAATGCCATATTTCATTCTTCTTAATGACTGAGTAATATTCCATTGTATGTCTTTATCCTTTCATCTGTTGAAGGGCACCTAGATAATCAAAAAATATTTTGAAAATCTGTACTCCAATAAAATAGAAAATCCTGAAGACATTGGCAAATTTCAAGAGACATATGACCTACCTAAATTAAATCAAGACATAGAAAACTTAACCAGATCAAGTTCAAGCAATGAAATTGAAAATACCATCAAAAGCCTACCATCAAAAAAAAAAAAAAAAAAGCCCAGGACCATGGATTCTCAGCTGAGTTCTATCAGACCTTCAAAAAAGAATTAACACAAATCCTTCTCAAATTATTCCATAAAATAAAAAAGGAGGTAACCCTTCCAAACACATTCTATGAAGCTAGTAGCAACCTGATACCAAAACCAGAGGACACATCAAAGAAAGAAAAGTCCAGAGCAATATCCCTGATGAACATAGATGGAAAAATTCTTAATAAAATACTGGCAAATTGCATATAAAAACATACTTAAAATATAGTGCACCACGATCATGTGGGGTTTATCTCAGGGATGCAAGGCTGGTTCAAAATACAGAAATAAATAAATATAATTGATCACATCAATAGACTTAAAGACAAGAAGCATATGATTATCTCAATAAAGGCAGAAAAAGCACTTGACAAAATACAGCATCCATTCATGTTCAAAACACTAGAGAAACTAAGAGCAGTAGGAACATACCTCAACATTGTAAGAGCTACTTATGTTAAAAACCCAAGGACAACATCATTCTAAATGGAGAAAAATTGAAAGAGTTCCCTCTCAAAACTGGAACAAGGCCTGGGGTTGTAGCTCAGTGGCAGAGCACTTGCCTAGCACACAAGAGGCACTGGATTTTCTCCTCAGCACTGCATGAAAATAAATTAATTAATTAAATAAAGGCACTGTGTCTATCTACAACTAAAAAAATAAAAAATAAAAAACAAAAACCTTGGAGCAAGAATGCCCTTTTTTTTCCCTATATTTTAAAATGTTCTTTTTAGCTATACATGACAGTAGAGGGTATTTTGACATATCATACATACATGGAGTATAACTTCCCATTCTTGTGGTTGCATGATGTAGAATTTCACTGGTCCTGAATTCACATATGAACATACTGTCCTTCCTATTACCATCCCCCTTTCCTTCCCTTCATTCCCCTTTGTCTAACCCAATGAACTTCTGTTCTTCCTTCCCTGCCCCCTTATTGTGAGTCAGCATCCACATATCAGAGAGAACACTGGGCCTTTCATTTTTTGGGACTGGCTTATTTCACTTGGCATGATATTCTCCAGTTCCATCCATTTAGCAGCAAATGCAATAATTTCATTCTTATGAACTGAGTAATAGTCCATTGTGTATATGTACCATGTTTTCTTTATGCATTTCTCCAAAAAATTGGAATGGAACCACCCTTTGATTTGACCCAGTTATTCCACTCCTTGGTTTATACCCAAAGGACTTAAAAATCAGCATACTATAATGACACAGCCACATTGATGTTTATAGCAGCTCAATTCACAACAGCCAAGCTATGGAACCAAACTAGGTGCCCTTCAACAGATGAATGGATGCCCTCTTTCACCACTTTTATTCAACACGGTCCTTGAAACTCTAGCCAGAGCAATTAGGCAAAAGAAAGAAATTAAAGGAATATGAATAGGAAAGAAGAATTCACGCTATCCCTATTTGTCGAGGACATGATTCTTTGTTTAGAGGACCAAAAAGCTCCACCAGAAAACTTCTAGAGCTCATAAATGAATTCAGCAAAGTAACAGGATATAAAATCAACACCCATAAATCAATTGTGTTCAATACACCAGTGATGGGCTCAACGGAAAGAGAAATTAGGAAAACGATCCCATTCACAATAGCCTCAGAAAAAATACGTGGGCATCGATCTAACAGAAGAGGCGAAGACCTACGATGAAATCTCCAGGCCTCGTGTTTTGCAAAGCTTTTGATCATCCAATGCGAAGAACCAATTCTCTAAGTCTGGTTTTCTCAAAAGGTATCCGAGTCCTCCTCCCCAGGGCAAGACGCTCTTAAGGCAAGACTGGGCCTTCTTAAAAGTATCAGGGACACCAATCAAGTGAAATTCGAAGCAATCGCAATTACAGGCAGCCCAAGCCAAATCCCCATCAGAAGCACTTCCCGTCTCTTCCCAGGCAGTGGAAAAGGCTGAGATGCCTGAGCGGTTAGACAGGTGTGCCCATGAACTCTTGGCTTCTTTTACTGGTTTCCAGGTGGCTCTGGGAGGCAGCGGAGGGAGGCTCCATGCCCAGTTCCTTTTTGGGACAGCCCACTTTGTGCCCTCCCCCATCCTCCCACTCCTGCCATGCCAAACTCCAAGTCGGTTTCCTTCACAATAAAGCTCACAGGAATGTGAGTTGCCCTGCCAATGACCGGACTTCATTGTTTTTATTTTGGCTTTGGTCATCTTGCTGAATGGCCTGTGGACTTACTGTCACTTACTGTCACTGAACCCCACTTGTTTCCAAATAAATATAAACCGCAAACATCTACTTCATGTACGTATAAGCAAATCTACATGATGATCGCTTTGATTTTTAAAGCTCTACTTATTTATTTTACATGTTTTATATTTAACTCTTAACTCAGAAAATTCCCTTTTCTAAGATGGACCACCCTCCTGAGCAGTATCCGATGGCCTGCTTCCAACGATTATGCAAGTCAATCATGGGTCTGAACAGCTTGCAGGAGAGAGCCCAGCAAGGGTGAATGCTCTGGAAGATGATGTCAGCAATTGCTAGTACAGTGACCCAGATCCAGCACTGACTCTTGGAGAAACCTCCCTTTTTTAGGTTCAGCAAATGGATACTTACTTAATATAGCAATTTCTCAAAAACATAAATGCTATGCAATTTCTGAAAAATGAAGTGCCTTTGAACTGGGATAATATCCCCTTCATAATCTGAACCCCTTCCATTAGTTAGTTTTCAACAACATTCTTTTGCATTTTACTTTGAATTAATCAAATCTATTTTGAGACTTAAATGAAAGGAAAGTAATTATGACTACACTTCTGTTTGTATTTATGAAAATGGATGTATTTTGAAAATAAGCCTTGAAAAATGTATCCAGAGCCTAAATTAACTTAAGGAAAGTAGAGTACAATAAATTAGGCTTCACGCGTAAAAGAAATAACTGTACCCTGCCTTTTCTACCTCACGCCTCTGGTTTTCATGGGGCTCTTGTTTCAAAGGAGAATTCGGATTCCATTAGCTGCAGCATAAAGAGCAACAAAGGCCAAGGTAAAGGATGGAGATGGGAGGAATAGACAGAGAGAGAGGTCCTTAAGGAGAGGCAGGAAAGAATCCCACCAATGTATCCCAATATCTAGGGCCCCATTCCCTTCTGACCTTAGCCATGACCCCTTGGGATCCTGGGAACTATAAATTCAGAGAAGATGGTTGGGATGATGTGGAGTTTTTCGATCAAGTGAAATGCACCTTGAGAATCAGACAAGCTCATTCCCAGCCTAATTCAGAGAGATGGGCTTTCATCGAGTTTTTATAAATTCTGGTATTCTCTTAATTCCCAAATCCCTGGCATGAAATCCACCATCTTCAAACTCGGAAACTCAGTGGGCCACCTCCTGACCTTTATTCAGAGAGAGAACCTGAGTCTTCCTCTTAATCTGCCTCCCCAGTCTGCTGTGTCCTTTGGTCCTGGAACTTGTTCGTAATAAGCAGCCTAGATGTGCCTGTCAGCCTTCCATCATGGTGACAAAACACCCAAGGTGATCCACTCATAGGAGGAAAGGTTCATAGGCAGCTCTTGGTGTATGAGGTTTCAGTCTCTGGTCACTTGGCCATGTTGCTTTGGGCCTGGGCAGCACAGTAAATCCTGGTGGGAACAGGTGGTAGAGGAGGCCTGTTTACCTCAGGGCAGCCAGGAACAGGGGTAGAGGCAGAGACAGAGTGAGAGAAGAAAGGGCAGAGTCCAAATATCTTCTTCAAAGGCTCCCCAATGACCTAACTTCCTCTCATGAGGCCCCACTCTCTTAAAGATCCACCCCCCCCAACTCCCTTAGTGCCACAACTGGGGACCAAGTATTTAACACAAGGGACTTCAGAGGAAATTCATGATTCAAACTCTGGTGCTCAAGAAATGCCCACATCTCTAAATTTTAGATTTTATATGGCAGGGTGGATGAGACATAGATTATTCTTTATCAGCACTGAGATGATTGTTTACAGAGAGATCCAGCTATAGAAATGCTTGTTTGAATGAACATTGTCATCATTGTTGATCCACAAACACTTACTGAGCACGTAAACATGAGGTGCTGTCCAAGTGCCCACAACTAACCAACTTAACGAATTCTCAAATCAACTGCATGCAATAGAAGGAGTCACGATTACTAATGCAATTTTTGAAAGAGGAAACCTGAATGGGAGGCAGGCCCAGTGGCTTTTCAGGGCCACCTGGTTAGGAGATGAGATATAGGAGCACTAAGTATTCCGCTGTGCTGGGCCAGCCCAGCGCAAGGAGGAAAGGAGCCCCTCCTGGCCAGGGCAGGGCATGCAGTGCTCTCGAGATTGGCAATGAGATTGATTGGCAGGAGGGTCGCAGGCTTGAAGTTGTCTGTTTGAGTTTACTTATAATTTAACTTTCATAGATGTTCACATGATTATCAATAATATATATGCCAACACACATCAGCAGTTTCAACAAATGACATATTGGAAAAGAAATTGAAGTCTTAACTTATTAGAATATATTCTCCTAGATCCTGAACTAGATATGTTTAACCTTTTTTTTTTAACTACTTTTTTTTTTTTTTTTTTGCGGTGCTGGGGATCGAACCCAGGGCCTTGGGCTTGCAAGGCGAGCACTCTACCCACTGAGCTATCTCCTCAGCCCACTACTTTTTAATTCTAATTTTTATTATATTTATTCTCAACTGTCAAAAACATACTTATCATGTGAAATATGTTTTGCTGTTTATACACACTGTGGAATGGCTAAAGCAAGTTAATAACCATATGTATTAGCTCATGTATTTATTATTCTTTGATGAGAACACTTAAAATCTACTGTCTGTCATTTTTAAGTGCTGTGTGTTTTTATTAACCACAGTCACCATGAAGTTCAACAGTTTTCCTGAACTTGTTCACCTCTTTTTTTTTTTTTTAAGGATTAAACCCAGAGTACTTAACCACTGAGCCACATCCCCAGCCCTTTTTGGATTTTATTTAGATTTCTTTTTTTTTTTTTTTTTTTTTTTTTTTTGCGGTGCTGGGGATCAAACCCAGGGCCTTGTGCTTGCGGGGCAAACACTCTACCAACTGAGCTATCTCCCCAGCCCTGGATTTTATTTAGAGACAGGGTTTTGCTGAGTTGGTTAGGAACTCGCTAAGTTGCTGAGGCTGGCTTTGAACTCGAGATCCTCCTGCCTCAGCCTCCAGAGCTGCTAGAAGTACCGATGTGGGCCACCGTGCCTGACTGAACCTGTTCCTTCTGACTGAGGTGTGCACCTTTAATCAATATCTCCTGAATCATCACCTCTTCCCAGCCCTTGGTAATGGCCTCTGCTCTACCCTTAGATTCCGCCTACAGGTGCGACTGAGCCGTCATTGCCATTGTCTCTGGCTCAGTCCACACAACCTGGTACTCCAGGTACACTTGTGTCTTCAGCAGCAGCAGGATTTCCTCCTTTTAAAGGGTGGAGTAACATCCCAGTACACATGCACCACCTTCTCTCTGCCCCTCACTGATGGGGTCTGAGGCTGACCGCATATCTTAGACCCTTAGGTTTAATCCAAGGTGAGTGCCGAATTGCCATGTGGGAGGTACCTGTCAACATTAGTCCCATGAGAAATCCCGCCAGGCAAGCGCTATTCTATGCCCACTTCAGATTGGAGAAACCAAGTATCAGAGGTGCTAAGTGGCTTCTAGTTAGTGTTCTAGTACTTCCCTACTTAAGTTCCAGCTTCAGGAAAGAATGGTGAGTAAAATATCAGCTGGTATGATGCAGTAATGGAGCAAATCCCATGGGTTTGTAACCCTCCATTTAGATTCCACACTAACATAGCTTCAAATTCTCAGTATATAAAATTATAATATATAATTTTCAGTATATATATATATACACACACACATGCATATACTTTTTCTTTTTTTTAGGGAAGCAGGTGTATTAAAGGGAAGACAGCATTGCGGTGTGTTTCTTCCCTGTTGATGGAGGAAGAAAGCCACCACCAGTTTTGAACATGTCATCCAACAAGAATTTTTATACCAGCTAGGAAATCTAACCCCAAAGCATGTGCAGACCTCCCCACGTCTCTCCAGGTTTTTGCCCTTTGCAACTGAACTTGACTCTACCTCATGAGAAGACAGATGCTATCTGAAATCTTCTTGTGATACTTCTGCAAATTCATAAACAATGCTGAGACTTTCCCTCTGTCTTTTTTATTGTACTACTGGATAGCACACATGAAAATGAATATTTGTCAATTAATAAGACTGGATGCAAATGACCTGGGTTATATACTGAGGAATGTTTCATTTTTTCATGGAACATTCAAGAAGTTGATCCTACCCTTTTCTTTGTTTATTTATTATGTCAACACTTTTGTACCTTTTTTTTGGTTGTTGTTGTTACTAAAAATTAAATCCAGGGGAGCTCTACCATTAAGTCACATCCCTAGCCCTTTTTAAAAAATAAATTGTTTAGTTTTGAAACAGGATCTGAGTTGCTTAGGGCCTCACTAAGTTGCTGAGGCTAGCCTCAAGCTTGCAATCCTCCTGCCTCAGCCTCCTGAGGTATGCACCATTGCACCTAGCATATCAACACATTTTTAAGCACCTGGGTGTGTGAAAACACAGCAAAACACTATACATATTCTCTGGAAGTTTAAAACTACCTACAAGTGAGGTTTAAATATGCTTGATTTACAGAGCTGCTATAAATCAATTACTGAGGAACAAGAACTAAAGCCGTCTTGCAAATGCATATCATTCAGTTACTCCTTGAAAAACTCTGGCAGAAACTGGAGAAGGCATCAGTGGACAAGGGGGATGACTGTACAATTAAGTTGTGATGAACATGAAAACAGATGTGATAACAACAGAAGTACTTGTACTGGAAGCTACAGGGGCCTGTTTAAGAGGGATCTGAAATAGTGGGGTAGGGGAGACATCAGAGACGTCTTCCCAAAGGATGGGACATGATTCCGAAGGGTGGGGAAAGGTCATGAGAAAGGCAGGTGGAGGGTGGAGGTACAGAAGGAGAAAGAGACTGTAAAAGTAATGTGTGGAGAGAGAGAGAGTGATTTCAGGCAGGCAGTGGAAGATTGGAAGACACAGCATGTGGAAAGGAAGTCAGGCAGAAAGAACCTGATAATTTAAAGACCTGAATCAGCCTCAGACCAGTTGAGTGTTAGCAGGAACAAAACTGAGCATCCTACTATGATTTTATTGAGCTACTTTGAGCACTATCCCCAACAGAAGAGTGGATGGTGGCTTGTCAGGGTAGTGAAAATGAAAGATGTAAATAAGGGTGAGATACGGTTAGGACCTTCTGTCCACTTAGTGAATTGGTCCACACTGCAAAATGAGCATGTCTGGAGCAAAAGAATACCATTGGCTGTTAGTTTTGTTAAGGTCCCTCTCCTTTACTATTTTAAGCACGTGTTTACATGCTTGTAAAGAGGTTTCCAACTTACAAAGCACTTTCATCTTGACTACGAGGAGTAATCACAACGACTGAGTAAAGTACTCACCCATAGCTCGAGTGGAAGCCTCAAGTCTACAGAGGTTACGTGCAGGGGTGCTTTAGGGTTTGGAGAGAGGTGCCCCCGCCCCACAAAAAGCTCAGGAAGGAATGTTCAGAGCTGAAATGATTAGAATATGAGAGCTGCAACCTCATCAGGGGATTAATCCATTTGACGGATTCATCATTTGAAAAGACTCTCTACTGGATACAACTGTAGATAGGGGTCTGACTGGAGGAAGTGGGTCACTGGGGCATGGCTTTGGGTTTATATTTTGTCCCTGATAAGCACCTCTCTCTCTCTCTCTCTCTCCCTCTCTCTCGCTCTCTCCTCCTCTCTCATCTCTCCTTCTCTCTCTCTCTCTCTATCTCTCTCTCTCTCTCTACTTTAGGACATGCCGCCATGATGTTCTGCTTCACCTTGGACTCAGAGCATTGCAGTCAGCCCACCATGGACTAAACCTCTGAAACTGTGAATCAAAACAAACTTTTCCTCCTCTAATTTTTTTTCTTTTTTTTTTTTTGGGGGGTGTCTGGGTCACAGTGATGAAAAGCTGGCTAACCCAGGTGTCCTGCCTGGACTGGCACAACCGTCTTCCTAAGGAAGCTACGCTGCCAAGGCTCCTGGTCTTACAGATGGGGAGTCTCGGGTTGAAGCAGGCCAAGGGAGTTGCCAAGATCACACTCTTCTGTCACCAAGGAGGGTTTCTAATTCTGGTTCCCACCATCGCTTCCAGCAAGATGTGAAATCTGGTCTGAAGAAGTTGAGAAAGGTCTCTGAAAACACGAGAACTCTCAGGTCAATACGGTGGCCTGGAATTACCCTCGTCTGCATGTCTCAGACGCGTCTCAGTCTCAGATTTCTAGAATCTGAACTTCATCCCTAAAACTTCAGCCAAAGTCATACTTCTATTAAACGACTTAATACAGTCACACATACAGAGATGTACATGATTTATCCTAGGAAAAGATGCAGGAATACGAACTATACTCATACTGAACATCTGTAGTATAAAGATATTATATAGACAGATGTAAGGATCTATTTGAGTCTAAATTATATACTTGAAATGCACGCACCTGTGTGTGTATCTGTGCATCTCCTAAGTACCTCTCACTACAAGAATGCTGTCTCCTAATGTAATCTTTATCCCTGGAAGCCCTTGTACAACCAAGTCCACAATTCCTAGTCACTATTCAAAACGTGAAACAGAGCTCCGGGCTTGACTTTTTGTATCATTTCTGAAAGCTAAAACTAGTCCTTACATGCCGAGCAATTGACCTTGGACAAAAGGAGCCACAGAAAATTCTGAGGCAGCTTTCACAAACACGGTGTACCTGTCAGCCACCGGCATGCCCGCATGCAAAAACTGGAGGACACGTCACATGAAGTCACTTCGCCTTCCCTGGTGATTCAGCAGCCCAACCTGCCCCTGCAGATGGGTGCTAGTTTTAACCAGTGAAAATCAACCACTGGTTTTCTCAACTGAAAAATGAGAGGAATTTTAAAAAGTGGTCCTAACCACCCATTCCTGAGGTCACCTAGTTTACCTTGCTCCACATTCGAGAAGTGAATGGTCATTTACAGTGAGCAACAACTGGGAGGCTGATGGGTGCATATGGCAGGATCCATCTGTAACACAACCCATGGCAAAGAACTTGGAATTTCATTTGTTGTAATCATTCCGGAAATGAAGAGCAACGGGCTTCTGTGGAACTTTTTTTTTTTTTATTGTAAACAAATGGGATACTTTTGATCGTTTGCATGCAAGGTGCCAGTTCTAGCTTGGAGAACTAGGGAGTGATGAACTAGGGAGAGGTACTTGCCCTGTGGTAGGCAGAAGTGTGTGATGACCCAGGCCACCGTGAGACCTCTCTCTCCTAAGCGTGGGTGGGACCTGGAAATCAGATATGCCGTCGCTGCAGAGCTGAGAGTGCTGACCACTGACTTCGAGCTATTGCGATGGAGCTGCCACTGGCTGCAACTCCTACAGTGCCATCACGGCAGACGGATTTTGGCCACTTTCTTCAGTGAGCTTGACAGAGTGATCCCTTCCCAGCTAACACCTTGATTGACTTCCCAGGGGGGCCCTGAGCTCAGCATCCAGACAAACCCTTCCTGAGCCCCTTACCCATGGAAACTGTGCAGTAATAAACACATGCTTATTTAAGCCACTAAGTTAGAAGCCATTTGTCGCAGGGCAACAGAAAACTAATGTAGTTCTTTGCTGGGACAAATGATGAAACTCTCAAACCTTAAAATTCTCCCTTTCTTTTGTCATTGCCTACCTTTCATGCTTGAAATTGTATTTCCCTTTCTCTATAGGAAAGGTGTCAGGAAAGGTGAGATGAAAAAGGAAACAAGAAAGGGGAAGATATATATGAGCTCATCAAAGCCCATGCTAGACCAAAGGAAATGGAGTTGGTAACCTCATTTTCCCGGGGATGATGAGTCGTGCTACTGGGAAGATCAATAACATTAGTTTCTAAACCATCAGCTGGAGAAATGCAAACCAAGGGGTAACAGATAACTCCGTCAGAAACACAAGTCCCCAAGAGGAATGGGTTCCGTGTCAACGAAATGACCAACTTTCTGGACAGTTTATTGCAGGCAACGGCTCACAGCAGGTAGATTCCCAGAGGCAACAGGAAATTTGGGCAGAAGAGAAAGGCACACTTATCTCCCCCCGAGAAGGAGTTTGTCAATGATGTATGTTGTAACATGAGAAACTAATTGGCACAGACTGTAAGAAGCAATTTTTACTTTGAGTGTTAAAAGTTTCCTTTCTCATTGAAATGGCACTTTTATCTTGGAAACTCACACAATGCAGGCTTCAGCTGGCTCTGCTTCTAGATTTTCATTAAAACACACATGCTGCATGCAGTATTTTGATCTTGGAAGTGCTTGATATGTTAATGGTCTTGCTTTCTATTTGCAGACTTGGCATCACTCTTATTTGGTGGGCGTGATGAAGAAAAAAAAAAAAAAAGAAGAAAGAAAAAAGGAAAAAAAAAGGACAGACTGCCCTTGGCTGAACAAAGCAGACGCTTCCAAACAGGCTATTATCTGCTCACTCAGTCGTGGTCAGGGAACCTATATATATGAGAATTATAGTCGACTTCGGGGAGAGTAATCCTCTATTAAAAAACTCACTTGGCCTTTTTTTTATTTTCTCATTGCTTCCAAAAAAATTCACTCGAATGGCAAACTCCTTAGGAGGAGGCCATGCACTTCCTCCTACTTAAAAGCTCTATGATGGACATCACAACACCTAAATAAAAAGGTAATTCAAACTCCAAGGCGATGATCATTCAATAGCTAATCTCAGATCCCCAGGCTCCTGTGAAATAAAACCCTTTTTTTGGTAGATATCCCCTATCTCAGAGTCTCTTCCAGCACTGATAAGAAAACTCCCGAAGACAATCCAATTCCGAAAAAAAATCAGCCACTGTACAATAGTCCTGATATAAGTACAATTAAAAAATACATCTAATGCCTTGCTTTGACAATCATTAAAATTATACATCTGCCGGATGCAGTGGTGCACACCTGTAATCCCAGCAGCTTGGGAGGCTGAAGCAGGAGGATTTTGAGTTCAAAACTAGCCTCAGCAACTTAGCAAGAGCTGGAGATGTGGTTCAGTGGTTAAGCACCCCTGGGGTCAATTTCCAGTACCAAAATGGAAATTGTGCATCAGATCTGAAACTTCCACTGAAAGTCCAAATATAGGAAAAGACATGAAGATATAAATACAAAATCCAAGTGAATAAATGAGTGAATAAATAAAATAAGATGACTCTTGCCTTCCATGACCTCATAATGTATTGATTCAGAGACATAATCAAGAATTCTGATGCTCAGCTGTCCCTGATAAATGTGATAGTGACAGTCTTTGAAAAGAATTCCGGAGATAAATAACTTGATTCTTACTGGGAGAAATCGGGAAGGCTTCCTGAAGGAGGTTAAAAGCAGATTTCTATTTTAAGGAAATGTGCTGATTTAGAATTTAAATAGTGATTGTGGCAACTTCTGTTTGTGTCAGATACCCGGTGATTTTTTTTTTTTTTTCACTTTTTATTTTGAGATGCAGATTTGTGTACAGTCACACACAGTAACAGAGAGCCTCTGTATACACTTCTCCCCAGCCCCTGGGGTAATATCATGCATACCTATAATTCAGTATCAAAGCAGAAAATCCATCTTGACAGAAGCCACTGAGCTCATTCAGATCTTCCTTTTGAAGTGAAGTGTGAGTGTACTTGTGCCTTTGTGTCTGCAATTTTATCACACGAAGACTTGTGTGAACACTATCATAGTCAAGCCAGAAAACAAAGTGTACTCTGATGTGTGCGATTGGTTTTTAAAGCTGATATTCACAGAGTTCTTACTATGTCCCACCTTCGGCAATAAGCAGTTCCACTCATGGACTTACCTAACTGGAAGCTGCACATAGCAGAGGGATCCTTTATTTCCATTGTTTTCTTCAGGTAACAATGCTGACATTCCTCTGGAAAACTGCCTCAACCCGTCACTGGTCTCTGTGACTCCTGACCTGTCTGGGGTCCAAAGCTGAGAAAAGGACTCCGGTCTAGAAAATCAAAATGCTGCTTTCTCTGGACAGGTGACAGGCACACAACTTGGAGAGGTTAAAACTTTATAGGTGTTGCTGGGTCTTCCCCTTTCTCTGGACTTGAACTGACAGGTTGGGGACATAGACACAGGGGCAGCCACCTTGGCACTCTGTGGAGCCTGACATGATCCCGCAGGGAGGGGAGTCCTTGGTGGGTGGAAGACACCATGCCCAGGGGTGTTTGAAATCTCGATTACTCTTTTCCTTGATTTCACTTCAATCAGAGTTTCTGTCACTCGCAGCAGAAGAATCCTAGCTGGTACACAGCCGCTGCTATTTTATGTTTTCCCAGGTGAGAAAGCAGCAGCCCGGAGATCTCAGTGTGTTTGAAGGAGAGAAAACTCGTAGTCTAGGGGAGCTGTTGTGTGCTGGGTGCTCTACTCCACAGGTAGAGCATGTGCTACTCTGCGTTGCTTGGACTAAATCAACAGGCGCTTAGTCTTCATTTTGTAGATGAGGAAAGAAGTCTGAGAGGCAAAGCAGATAACTGAGACAGCTATCTATTGCTGCATTTCATAAAAAGCAGAAACAAGCCAGGCGTGGTGGTGCATGCCTGTCATCCCAGGGGCTCGGGAGGCTGAGGCAGGAGGATCATGAATTAGAGGCCAGCCTCAGCAACTTAGCAAGTCCCTGAGCAACTCAGCGAGACTGTCTCCAAATAAATACAAAATGGAGCTGCGGATGTGGCTCAGTGGTCGGGTGCCCCTGAGTTCAATCCCTGGAGCCCAAAAAAGAGCAGATAAAAAACACTTCAACTTGGTGGCTGAAACCAGCACCATTTGACTTGCTCTCTGTGTCGGCAAAGTAGACCTGCTCCGTGGGAATGGACTTCTGCTCGCCTCTCCTGGGTCACGCGTGTGGTTGTAGTTAGCAGGCAGGCTGGGGGACAGCTGATCCGACCCACTTTTGGTTCACGTGGTCAGCTGTTCAACCCCTGCAGGTCAACTAGAGGTGGTGACAGCCGGGGAGTCTCCGCCAGCAGGAAAGGACAGCAGGGGACTGCTCTGCTCTGTGCCGCATTCGCTAAGGTCCTACTGGTCACAGCAAGTCACATGTCAAGGCTTTTGCATCTCTGGTGTTGCATCCCTCAGATAAAGGGGACGGGTTCCCAGGCCGAGGGAAGGGAACAGGAATACCTTTAGATGAGAGTCAAGGGTGGCAGATCAGGCCGGCAAGGACCGGAGGAGCCAGGGAGCAGGTTGATACAAGAGTGATGTGCACCGGTCTCCAGGTAGCACTGGGAAGGGGCAACAGGAAGGAGGGCGTGCAGGAGAGACGGCAGGCCTTTGAGGAACAGGCCCAGGCGTGCCAGGCACAGAAGGAAGCACAGGAGTGGAGAGCAGAGCCGGCGGGAACAGCAGTTTGTGCAGGGCTGGGAACCTTCCGCCTCCCGGGCGGTGCAGCTACAGATTCCCGGGGCAATGCGGTCCTTGCAGATTTTAGCAGTTCCTAAGGAATTGCCCTTTGGGTTCTTCTGTCCTATTGCTATTAGGAAGGACTAATATTTCCAGCTAACAGATATTTTTTTAGACCTTCTCAAATTAAAAAAAAATAAATATAGGTGCTTTGAAGTTATGAATATGCTTTAAAAAATTACATTTTAAAGTCATCTACTTCTCTGTAAAATACAAAAAGTTATAGACATTCCTTATCCCTGATCATCTCTAGAATTACCACAAATGTAATTATGCAACCGCTAATAATTATAATCTCAGTTATTTAGCTGAGAGCCATATAAATTTATAAGGCAATAAATCTTATTAAATGCTCCCTGGAGTATCAATTGATCCATTAACTTATAATAAATGCTTTTTAAATGCAAATTAAATAATAACTGGAAACACCTCAGTTAAATGCCACCAGGATCCCTATTATGCGAGAGATCCATATTCTCTCAATTTAAAGCAGTAAGTTCATGAACATATAGTCAATAAGAAGTTTGCCGTGGTGGGAAGGGGTGTGGGGTAGCGAGGAGAAGATGTAAAATTGAATTCTATCCTAAAACCATCCATCTTAAACTTTCCAAATCAGATTTTTTTTTTTTTTAAGAAGTAACCCCTTGCACAGTCACTCAGAAAAGCTGCTTGACAGTGTTTCATGTGGGTTCTGTCCCTCTCACTCGCCATTCCATCCTCAGGAAGCTATCTTTTTTGGGGGGTGGTGCTGGGGATTGAAGCCAGGGCCTTGTGTATGCAAGGCAAGCATTCTACCAACTGTTGAGCTGTATCCCCAGTCCAGGAAGCTGTCTTAAGGGAAGAATCAGAAAGTCTTTTAAAGTCATCAGTATAAAAACCTCATCACAGCAATATTCTAAATGCACAATGTGTGTCTGGTTAATTTCATTTGGCGAAATGTTACGCAGAAATTTCCAAATAGTATTGTTGAAAAATATTTACTCACATGAGGGCAATGCATATACTGTATAATTAATGGCTCTTGTTATGATATTGATTTTTTAAAAAAAGATATAAAAGCCATATTTCCAACTTCATTCCAAGTTTACAAAAATATCCATCTCTATAAAAACAGGCCAAAGGGAATATATTAATTATTAACATGGTTCTATCTGTACGGTGCTCTAATAAGAATTTAAAAAAAAATTTTTTGGAGGTTGTGTGACAATGTTATAATTTTTAAAGACTCTCAGAAATCAACTAAATGTCTTAATTTGGAGAACATAATCATCACACTTAAAGAAGATAGAGAAAGGGAGAGAATTTGAAGAAGTAGCCTTGTTCAATGAGCTTGGTAACTCAAGATGGTGACGGTCTCAATACCCATCAGTGATGGACATTCTTCTACAGTAACTGAATCTGAAAGAAGACACCTAATGGCACCACAGGAACATAATATTTAGCATTGTGCTTAAGCAGAGCAAAGGAAGGATACAAATACGCCCAGAGAGTTGACAAATAAAGAAAACCCAGCATAGCCAAATTTAAAAATATGTCTCAAAGTCTAGAGTCAGATGTATTAGTTCATGAAATGGATTGAAAGTAGCCATGTCTGAAATGCTTAGTCTTTATCGCTACTAAAAACATTATGTGAAAGTTTAAAATTCATTTCTTTAAAATAAGCTTACTCCCATTTTGGTAATTTATTAATATAATTCATTTTCAACCTATTTCCAGAGACTTCATGTGTCCCATAAGTTGGATTTCTGTGTTCCATAATGAACAGAGTGGGGGATTTCCAAGGGCGCCTACACACCTGTGGATCTGATTGATCAAGGCACAAATAAGCACCTGTGACTTGCAAAGGTCTAAAGAGGGAGCTATTGACTAAGAATGGCTGAGTATGTCAAACTGCATGAAGATGTTCCCAGCCCACAGAGGAAGCCCAGCACGTGTGACTAAGTGAATTTGATCTCATTGATACTTGACTGAAAAAAGTGCATCATTCCATGAGTCAACCTCAGCATCACGAACTTGAAATACTGGGGTTTTTTTCCCCAATGACATCATTTTCGTAGCAATAACTGTCTGGACAGTACAACTCTATTCTTCGTTTCCACTACACACTGGTATAGAAAACCCACTTTGGACAAGCTCTGCACTCGGGGGTCCTATGCCCAAGCATCGTGGTATTTTCCACAGTTCTGTCATGCGTCTTCTTCATGGGATGCATGTTCACAGAGTGAATGTCGTCCCTGCGCTTCATCCTCCAAAGTGGTGCCAGAAACTGAGCCTCAGAGGGTCATGGTTTTTGTTTTTCTCAATTAATCGATGATGTAACTTTGAACTGCAATGGACTCTCATTCCGTAAAGCAGACATTCCAGCTTGATGAGCAGTAATGACAGGTGACGCATCGTCATGCAGAGTATGGGGGTGAAACCCTTCAAATGAAGATGGTCACCATCGTGAACTGGTTACTCCTAGTGACTTCACAGTATGAGTAAGATTTCTGACACATTCTCACTTTGGAATAAAATCAAGACTGTTTCCGTCAGTTACTGTCCCCAGTGCTGACAAGTGCTCAGACAGCAATGCCAAGTACAACATAACTTGTAATTCTAAGACTTTATCAAGATACGGTGCCAGTGAATTTGTACGTGGTATTCCTCTGAAGAGCACACCTTCGTGAAGTGACTGGTATGCTTTTTTTCACGCATAAAATGGAACGCCTTGTGCCATCTTCCCAGGTAAATCCTTAATACTTTCCCAAAGAAGACTTTTTCAGAAAATGACTAGGACAAAGACATGTAATGTAGTTCCCACCTGCTTTTCGAGCACCGTTGTGGTAACTGGTAAGGGGTTCAGCCCAAGCAATGTTTCCTTTGACTTCCATTTTGACAAATTCTCAAAATCTTCGAAGGCACTCTCCTACAGTTTTAAGTTCATGTAGTACTCCTACTCAAATTCTTAAATAATTAATGAAAACATGATAAAGTATATAGGCAATGAAACTCGAGCAGTTGAAGATTCAAATGATGAAGGATTATTTGCCTTGTGAAAAATAAATACAAATTAAGCACATAACTGAATATAAAAAGTCGTAAGTAGGCTCAATGTTAAATTGAGAGATAGGTTTGAAATTTTAAATATTTAAGAAGAAAATTACTGAAAACATATCTTCCCACAGGGTACTACGTGGTCTTGAAGATTGGTGTTTTCAAGGAGAGGTAATACATATTGATTCAGCTCTTACCTAGACACATTATAAAAATCCATAGAAAAATTATGTTTTAAAATTGATTAGAAAATAAATATGACAATTACTCTTTCACTTCTGTCAAGTTTTATATCATTAGCTCAGCGTCATTTGGTTATCAAGAAAGATATTATCAAAATTAACTACCTTGTATTTGAGATTAAACTTTGGCCAAGAGAGATGGGAACCCAGCTCAGTAACACATTTCTAGATTGACTTCCCATGGATGAATCATTCACCATGGAATTACGTAGTAACATTATTTCAGCATCTAGGCTACTGGTGATCTGGAATTTGTAATTATTTAAAATATGTAACAAAACATCTACCAAATTATGAAGGCAACGATTTTATGACCCAAATATAAGTTATGTGACTTCTTATTAATATTTCATAATTGATGACGATGAATTTGCACTAAGTCAATCGCATATTTTCACCTATAAATTGCTCTGAATAGTGCACTAGACCTCTGAGTAGTACAGGATGTAAGTTGCAGGCTGATCTAGAGATACTGTCCATATTGTGATACTAAAGGCTCTATTACAATGACTCCCTGGGCTCGACCTCCTTTTAGTAACTAAACTACAGGTTCAAACACCTGCCCCAACCAACTTATGGAACAGCATGCATTTTGCTTCTCAGAAAAATTACATCAATATCCTTTAAAAGTACATTTTTAAGACTAGTATATGTACCATCAGGCAGTACTATGAACATTACCAATTTCACAATTTATATTCAAAACTATTTTAAAGCATCATGTGTGTAAGATACATATATTGATAAACCGTTCAAAAGTAGGTTTAAAGAAATCTTATTTTCAATGCATGTGGAATTATGAGTTTCCCCGAATAACATGAGTTTTCTTCTCACTTCAAACAATTGACACTGTGGGTTAAGACAGAAATGATCACAATAGGTCATCAGCATGAAGCCTCATGGCTGAAAAGTTTATTCATAATATTGACTGATTCTAACATATTGCAATTGTCTCCTCTAATGTAAAGATGATGACCACATAAGAATCAATGGGAGTAATGCCTCATTTATAGAATTGCCGATTGGATTCCAAATCGCTGATTAGTTCTGCTCAGGGAACAGGGTCATTATGAACTATTTAGAGAGCTCAGTTATTTCTAACAGGCATGTCTAAGGTCAGAAGTTAGTGAGGAGGACTGATATTCCTATCTTATATATAACAACTGTTGCAGTTTGGGAGTCTTGGGGGAAATTAAAATCTATTGAAGTTCTTTTTGCATTTATATTTTATTTGGAGAACAGTTAACTCATTTCTAAGAGGTAGAGCTTCCTTCGGATGATTCATTTATTCAGCCAACACTGAGCGACCAGCACTAACCTGAGGGCTCAAAAATGAATAAAACTTGCTGTCTTTCAAGGTGCTGTGTTTCTGAATCAATCTTCTGAATCAATCCCTTCTTCATTTGGATGGAAGAGGATTCCTGTACCACCCTTTAATATTATTTGAAATTTTAAAACAAATCAAACAATGTAAGAAAATAAAACATTATTTGGTAATTGCCCATATCCATCCCAACCACTAGAAATGCCTGATAAGACTCCTTCCTACACCTAGCCCAGACCCTCTTAAATAATGTTTCTTGGTATGGAGGTGGAAATATGCATTTTTGAGATGTTACTGACTACAATGTTTGAGAGCTTTTAAGAGAGTGAAATGACCATTTATTCGGAACAGGAAGCAGAAAAAAGGATTGCTTTAAATACCATCTTTACTATTGAAGATGTTTTTAAAAGTTATACAAGTTATATAGACTTATATTATCCTAGATCAACAAAGCTATTTAACAATGAAGTTAGCATGGGGACTCAACCACATTTTAAAATCCTCCTTAATAAAAATCCTCTCAAGGAGTGGGCACTATTTTGCACCCAGTGGCTTCTGCCAGAATATTATCTTGTGATACATTATTATCAAAACCAAACTTTTAACGTTTTCCCAAATAGGATGGACCTAAAATCTTTCAAATACCTTCTGTTTTTAACCTCAATCAATGGACTTTTTCCTCACCTTGCCCCTTTTTCTTTCTTCTCTCTTCCTTAGAATGTACTTTGAAGATCACAGTGTTCTTAGCCTTTGTAAGTCTTGCAAGGAACTAAAGACTAAAGTGTTAAAGATCTGATGTAAAATGATAACAAATACATTGACATAAATGTATGCAGAGTGTGTGCGCATGCATGTGTGTATTTACTATGGTGCTGTCTTCAGCTTAGAGTCCAGGTTAGATCCTCTTGGCAATGAGACTGGAAAGGATTCCCATCTGGGCATGAGAACTGGGAATTTCTAAGATCAAAATAATGGCGTTCAGGTTGCTAGGAATAATATGAATTGATATTTATTAAACATCTACTGGAGAGTAAGCATATCATTTATGTTCCCCTAAATCCCATGAAGAAAATGTCATTCCCATTTTATATTCAAGAAAAGGAACACTCAGAGAAAAAGCCCAAGATAAGTACCCCAGTCCAGGTTCAAGCCTAATTCCCTTTCACTGTAACAGCCCCACTCTTTCTAAATTGTGCTCCATTATAGGAAATGATTAGAGAATTTTCACATCTGCAAAAGGTGGGCATCTTCTTTGTTCTTTGTTGGTTTAAGAGAAGGGCAGCTGATGTACCAGATTCCCTTTACAAGTTGATGAGCAGTGAAGACTGCAAACAAGGCAAGGGTTCCAGAGTAGAGGCAGGGGTGGACCGGACAGAGCTGCCTGTTACCTGAAGCCCTCCCAGGAGCAGGCCACAGGCTGGGCCTTCATTGCCAAGGACTAGGATCCTACCAGCCAAACGAGGAATCTGTACTTATGCTTAATTGCACAAGGTAAATCCAAGGGTGTGAAGACAAAGAACGTGTCCACAAGCAGCTTGGTGTACTGCTGCTCTCTGGGCCCACTATTACCTGTGCATTTAATAGTCTACCGCGGTCCAAAGACACATTTTTAAAATGGATACATAGAGTAATAAATAAGAAAAGGCAAATATGAAGTATTATTAAAGAGAAAATGACAAATCTCAAATTAAAAATCAATATTTAATCAACTTAATATATTACTGACAGGTGAGGCTGAGTTAACTATCTCTGTATGCTTGCAGTATGAATAAGAGGCTCATAACTGAGTAAGATTCATGATCTAATATATAACTCATGGGAATATATAACTTGTTCCAGTCTCCATATTTGCATTAATATGAACACTTGTGAAATACCAGTTAACTTCTGTCAATGACAGTCACTTACATTGTATGGATATGGGACTTAGGAGTTCATCGCCTTAAAATCTATTTTTTTAAGTAGGAAGCTGTAACAGCCAGAGGACCGTAGGTCCTTAACAAAAAAATTGTCACTTCCATTGCCAAAAGAACTAAGAATAGAATTCCAGCACCTTCAAGGTGCCGTCTGATCTGGTCCTGCCCACCGCTCACCAGGAGATGTGAAGACATCTCCCTCATCCTTTCCCACTGCATTCCAGAAACTTTGAAGTTATCTCCCATCTCTTGAGTCAGAAAAGCTGATCTGTGCACTCCCGAAGGCCTGTGCACGTCTTCTCTGCCTGGATGGCTTTCCTCCCATGTTTTCATGAGACTAACGTATCTTGTCATCTAGTCCTCAGCCCGAATTTCATGTTCTCAGAGAGATCTGATCTGACCTCCCCTTGTCTCCACTCTCCATCTCTGTATCTTGTTCACTGTAATCACTATCTCAAGACAGATAAAAGCTGAGTTTCTTAATTACCTATGTTTTTTTCCACCTTCATAACAAATATTGACTTGAAATATTACTGAAGGATGGATTTCATAAATAAATGATGGAACAATTGAATATGAGTGTTTTTACCCTTTTGTTCTATCACAAGATCCTCTTGGATTCTGAGAAAGTAATGGATTAGGCAATATTCCCAAGACAAAAGCAACACCCAACACAGTAGTATGGGCTCTTAGGTAATTATATGGTTCATTTTCTTCTCTTGTTTAGCATCTCAACTCTGTATCATCAATAGATCTTGTTGGAAGGTCATTTTTAGACTGGTTTTCCTCTATTGTACTCATTTCCAGAATATTCCTCTTATAATGCTGCACTGAAATAACTCAATTAAGTGGGCAAGGGTGTGAATGATTATTGGAATGAGGACTGGTATGATAATGGCTCACAGGCTTTTTAATAATGCCTGTTAAGATCACTGCAATAAGAGATGACATCGATTTCAAGAGGGACTCTTGTGTTTGTTGTTTTTAAATGCAATCTTTTTTTCTAATTTTTTTCAACACTGGAAGTGTGCCCTGCAAAGTCTAATAGCATTTCATATCAACTCTCCCCTGTGTTAATACAGCAGAAGTGGTGGGAATGACTGCAATATAAACCTTAGGATAATAAACTATCCAGTTCTGAGGGTTTCAGATGACTACCACTTTGGATTCAGGCATAATAGACTGTGATTTTCATGATAGGCCTTGAACATATTTGGAAATCTGTAATTACCATAAAGCAATCTGATATTTATTAAGTACCTTTTAAACGTGTTAGGAGTGTTCTTACTCATATAAAAGTCTCTCTGCCCTGCAAGAGTATAGTAGGTAGGAGTAGGTTGGCTTTATAGGATCAAAATCTCAAAGTTAACTGAAATGTAAATACTAGAAATGTATTCTCTTCATATAAAATAAAAGTGGAAAGACTTGATTTAGTGTTGGTCATCGTGGCCTGAAGTCAACAACACAGAGTCCTTCTGCACTTGCTCTTAAGTATCTTTAGCATGTGACCTCACTGCTACAGTATAATGGTTCAGCATCAATCCCAGGACCCAAATCCAGCTGAGAGAAAGAAGAAAGGATCCATGCATGACTGACCTTCTGCCATGTAAGGAGACTTTCCACTGACATCTCATTAGTCAGATTTAATCCCACAGATGCACAGGGAAGCTGGGCTATGGGGGTCCTCATACTTGGAGGCTATGTGGTCAGAAAAAGTTCAAAGACTCCAATTCAAATGAAGAATGGGAGAAAGAAGTTTCAAAGGAAGAAGAGACAATGCAGAAAAAGTGAAAGTTCAATGTAATATTGGAGCTATAATGTTTGGATAGTGAAGTAGAAGAGTTAAGTAATTAGGGCTTTGAATTTAGGCTGCTTGGGTTTTAAGTCTGGGTTCATCACATTTCTGTAGTTAAATTCCAAGGCTGGGCATCTCATGCCTAAATAAAGAATAACATTAGTATTTCAGTAATAAGATAATTAAATAAAGCAATGAACATAAGACCTTCAGTATAGAGCCTGGCTGACATTGAGTATTCAATAAATATTGGTAAAGATGATGCCAATGATCTTAATGGGTAATCACTAATGTAAGAACAATGGAAATGTTATTATTGTGTGACTGGTTGCAGAGAAAGCCTGAAACAATTCCCAGGTGGAGGAGCACTTGAGACAGTCTAATGGATAGGTTAGACTGACAGAGTTAGAAAAGAGAGAGAATTCCAAACTGAGCATATTAATACGCCACGGCCAAGTACAACAATGTCAGGCTCCATACTGTCCAAATCCTTCGCAGCGGAGTGCGCATATGGACATGCATATATATTTACCATCTTTTCTTCAAAATGTGAAGAGCTTTGGGTATACCTTCAATTGCTGTAATTAATTTATTCTTGCCTCAAACACTAAAATGTTCACTTGAGCATGAACTCTTCAATTTTCCCACCACTGGAAATCACTTGAAAAGTTCTACCACCATTAGAAAGCCTAATTTAAAATTAATATGTATGCATTTTCTTTCATCTTTTAAATATGCAAAAATAAGCTGTTTCTCAGTGATGAAGAACTAAACAGTGGTTTGAAATGCCACTTATTTGAATTTCATAAGTCAATCTTTCCTTATATGTTTTTTTTCCTCCCTTTAGCTGTCACTCAGAGAATTACAGACAAACAGTTGAGAAGCAAGCATGTTTTCTTACGAGGTCTGAGGCTTAAAGAGATAGTCCTTTTCATTCTCTTCAACCCTAACCAAATGACCCGGAATGCTTCCATGCCTCATTGGATCCTTACAAGAAGTTCTTGAGGTGAACTTCATGATCCCGTTCCAGAGCTCAGATAATTGAGACGCAGACTGGGTAAAAAGCTTGGTTGATGTCAGACAGGCAGTAAGCAGTGGAGACAGGATTAAAACTCGTCTTCTCTGTGCCTACACACACTGCACGTTTAATCCCTATTTCTCCACCTCTCCTCTTCTGCATACAGATCCACTGCGTGGAGAAAATCTTTGCTGTTTTAGTTGAAAATTATGTTGTAAAACTTTCTATCCACGGTGATAACTATTGGCTCTATACCTGTGGCTGCACTTCTCCATTCTAGAAATGACTGGCTGAAAGCATTATACACAGTCTGCTGTTGAAAACAGGCTGGTGAGCCCTCATTTACACTGTGGAAGCCAGCTATATTCAGAGGAAATGACACAGGAACATGATTGATTGTCCCACAGAAGAATCTACCCCAATGTCTACACAACTCTCTGAAGCATAGTGAACTATTTTTAAAGATGGAAGGGGAAAAATACTGTTTGTGGAAAAATACTGAATGCTTGATATATGTATTCAGCTAGCTGGATCTTTCCAAGATAAATGCACCACCTGATAACGAAAGTTATGAAATCTACACAGGCACCTAGCACAGTGCATGCATGGCTTCTTAATAATCCCTTGTTGTTTGAATAAACACACATCATCATAGCCCATTCTGACAGCCAGATAATGCTACCCCACTAACATGTCGTGATAAAAAATAAACGCAACTGAATGCAAATGGGAAAGTCCATTTTTAACATGTTAAAGAAATAAATGTATTCTAGTCCAATCAAGATTGTAAATAGATTCCAGTCAAGTAAAAAACCTTCACAGAGAGAGGACATGAAGGTAACATAAAGCAACAGACATAATCCTGTCATCACAGGGAAGGATAATGCATGTGCATGCACACGCGTGTACAGATGAGGTCACACAGCTTTATGATCCAACCCCGGTCCCATACGATCCTTTCATTTACCCAAGAGAATTGCATGAGATTTACTGTGAAGAAGGACCGATGGTATGTCTTGAAGGTTCAAGTATGAGAGAGTGAAATATAATGCCAAACCTTCTGGAAAAGAAAGGTAGTGGATTCCTTGAAAAGCCATGAAACTAGGAAGAACTTTAAAATTTCCCACACACAGCTTTCCAGTTTTGAAAACGTAGCATGATCCTGTCCCGACATGTCCCCTACTCCCCCCCAACTCCCACTCGGACTCTCAATGGCTTCAACCCACTCTTAGGATGAAAACCAGTCCATGAGGTCCTGAATATTAACTCTGTAGTCAAGCTTGAATGCACAATTCACACCCCCTCCTCACCCCACGCTGCAGACCTTTTATCAGTTGCTCCCCCCCCCCCCAAAAAAAAACCTTTGTCCCTCCTACCTCAGGTTTCCTCTATGGGTGTCCTGGCGGTTCTTTCTTTCCTTGGTACCTTGGTCAGCAGCTGTAATTTGGTGACTGACCAAGTGAATGACCAAATGCATGCCTCTGGTATATCTTATACCTTTCCATTCTTACTTGGCTGACCTGTACGTGCCCTTCAGATTTCAGCTCCCAGGGAACCCTGCTCTTTGTCTAACATGCGGCTACCATATTGTTCTAGCCCTACTGTTTACCAGAGTTTTCATCCTACATTTATTTCCTTGGTAACTTGATTGAAACCAGATTTCTCTGTCAACTGTTGAACTCCATGAGGTCGCTGAGAATGGAAATCCAGCCTGCTTTCTGCTAAATAGTGTGTCCTATGTGGTTAACAGAGAAGCTGACGTGCTCACAGCCTGTGGATGTTTGTGGAATATCTGAATGAATGCATCAGTGAGGGAGTAAATGACAGACCCTTAGAGAAGTCCTCTGTCGCTTTTGTACAGTAACCCACGTATCACATTCCCTCTGTCAAAGAAAGAAAGCTAATAAACAGAACTGACTCACTGGCTAATGATACAGAACTTGGATTATATGCTACATTAAAATTCTTGAGAAATTTATAAAAATTTTTGCCTTTATCTCTACCAAAAGTTTTAAGTTAAGTATAGCTTGTCACATAGCTTTTTAATGATTTTGTATCTGTTACTTCAACTTTTCACAAAGGAAAAAAAATATATATCCCATCCATTTCCAGAGGGAATTCTATAACTTCTGCATCCAATAGAATTTGTTTAAAACTTAAGATTCTATAAAAATACCACAGAAATAATTATTCCACATTCTTTCACCCTGAAAATAAGCAAATGGATTCAGAAGATGATTAGTTTCTACACAGTGTTTTAATAATAGTGTCCTGTTGCAACTACATTGGTAATAGTTTCAGTAATAGCTAAATTAATTGCTTTACAAAATTAAAGAAGTTAATGAGTCAGAGACTTTTGAATTGCAAATGGATTAAAAAATTCCACATGGGCTAAAACCTCACATAAATTTTAAAAGAACATCTTTGTTTTGCCTCTTTTTTTATGCACTGTAGTATTTATCTGTCTAGGAGATACACAAATATTTGGGAAGGGCAGGTTTTATTTTCTTTGTCTCTGAAGTTACCATTACCTTGGGACAATGAAGTGGAGGTTAATAGATACAAAGGGAAGAAAAGAAAATGTAGGCTGTTTTGGCCAGCTGTGGTTTAGTGAATACTATTTATTTCTCTTTTAGCATTTTGATGTCATTTACTAATTAAAATTAATCATAAAGGCCTGCACCCCACAGCCATGTTTTCCTTTGATTCCCACAATCTGAATTTTACAGAGCCCTTAAGGATCCAATGCAAGCAAAAACATCTTGATACCTCTAGTCGCAAAGAGTGGACATTTGTTGTAATTCTCAGGCTTGTCAATGATTCTGTGGTAGCACTTAAGCCCCTTGTTTAAGGGATTCCAGAGTTTGTAGTCATTTGATAAAAGCAGAAAATAATTCATGATCCTATAATGTTTAAGAAGAAGAACTATCAAGAGATAGTATTGATTCTTTTTATTTGCCATTTCTTCTTTATTCCATCTTAAGCTTTTATTCCCACCTCCTGTTTCCAAGGTCTTTTAAAAAAATTCCATTCATTTCAACTTACAATCCATAACTTCTTGGTCAAATTTTCTCTGAAAATATACTGCCTTAAGAGTGTCCCCACAGGTAAGAGAAAGGTTGTTTTCTTTCTTTTTTTTTTTTTTAAGAAAATATTCTGAACTTAATGGCCTTACAGTGAGATTTCAGGTTTATTTATTTAAGGAGTGCTGATATTTAGTTGGCTATAAAAGAGGAGAGCATGTTGCTGTATTACCTACAGAGCTTGCTTCTAAATCTTATTTCAAAGATGGAAAGTAGGTCAAAAGTCACCCCCTGCAGCTGCCTGATATGACTGCTGACATGTAAAATAGTTATGAGCATTAATCCAGTGTGATGTTTGCACTTGAAACTTTAATATTTTGTCTGGAATTAATGTCCAGCAATAAGGGCAGCCTCTGATGATCAGTAATTTCTATGTTGCTTTGCAGAGTCAGGAAATGGATTATCTCTGTTGTACAAGCTTTGGGTTTAATTAAACAACCAATTATTCATTAAGTCTCTACTTTGGCTCAGTACTGTGTTAGGTGCTTTGGGGAAAATTAAGTACAAGATGGTGACCGAGCTTAAATCTACTTGGCACTAAGGCATCCATTCTAACTAAGGGGTCAAGGCTAGGGTATAGAAGTTCAACTAAGAAGAGGATTACAATAATTAAGAAAGACTCCAGACAGGAGGGAACTTGGAAGTGATTGGGGTAGGCAGAAGTGGCTGGGAAATTATTTTGATGGAAACACATTTCGAGAATCAGTGCAAACCTAGATTCCACCATCATGCAATGAGAATACAATTAAAGTATGCTCACAGTTAAATTCATAAGGAAAAAGAGTAAACTTTGTTAAATAATATAAAAGTTTGTTGCATCTTTACATACGCAAATAAAAGGCATCATTTCTAAAGTATTATAGAAATTCATATCTGTTAGAAGAAGTGTTTTTTTCTTTACAATTTTAGTAATATGTTTTTAAAAAGTTTAGCTGTGTCTCAGGTCTATTGCTAATTCTTTCAATACACTTGTACCTATTTTTCAAAACAGACTTTGTTTTTGTGGGCTGCTTTATGTACATTCATAACTTTATTTAAAATAAATAAAACATTGATGGCTCAGTTGAAAATGGTTACCTAGAAGGCTACTGTTCTAGAAAGATCTTAAACCAAAGAGAATCCGGGTCGTGTTCACTTAGTGAAAGTTAAACGTTCTCCTGGACAGTGCACTCTGCCCTACTTTTACTGTATCATTGCTCTTTGGTTTTTTTCTTTTTTTTTAATAAACATTTAATAATTTTTAAAATTGAAATTTAAAAAACTCTTTATTTAGAAATAATTTTATATTTCCAGAAATGCAACCAAGAGAGTGCAAAGACTTATAATTTATCCATCGCCCAATGGTTACATCTAGTTCCAATGAACATTTATCAAAATTAAGAAATGAACGTCAGTGCAATCCTCTTGGCTAAACTACAGACTTCCTTTGGACTCCCCTGACTGTCCTTCTTTGTCTTTTTTGTGGGGTGGGGGAGCAAGAGCCAATCCAGGCTACCATGTCCATCAATTTAACATTTTACCAAGATACTGGTTAGTTAGATGTTTTGCAAAATTGTTTCTTAATTGGGGTTTGTTTGGTACTTGCTCATGATTCCACTGAGGTCATAAAATCTGGGGAACGGTGGCCTGGTGTGCCCGTTTAATGGCACGACCTCGGAGGGCACATGGGGTCAAAATGCCTCGCTCCTGGGTACTCCACTAGAGGAAACAGCTAACATGGATTTTGCCGGATTTTCAAACATTGAGTCATTATATTTCCCTTTCTGTATTCTAACTTTTCTTTAGAAATGAGTAGTTAAGTCCAGTCTACACTTGATGGGAAGGGATATTTGGGACAGGAAACAGGTTATACCTCCCAGAGGAAAGAGTTTCATAGAATTTATGGACATATATTTAAAAACCACAAGAGGGATTCATAAACATATTGAGAGTGACACCTGTAAGCACTAAGTTTTGCTCACTAATTTGAACCGGTGGATCTTGGCTGCAACAATTATTACTATTGCAATCTAATGGTAAATTTTTTATGTCCTGCATTTCTTCTATATTTGCTAATTGGAATTCTTACATAGGAACAGTCATCTGTTTTATCCCTTTTATTTATTTATCCAACCAAGTATTTATTTGTATCAGTAGAGACTAGGGAATATTCACTTTACCCTTTGGTCTATAATTCTATCCTATAATGAGTCACCCAAATCGCTCCATGTTTGGCCTGGAGAGTTTGGAAGTTGGTACCCATGCCCTTCAGCCAAGCTGTTCCTCTCCCTCCTCTTCCTCTTCCCCTTTCTTTCCCCTCATCTTTTATTTTCCCTGCTCCAGCCCGAAAATCAACCATTTCTGCAAAGAGTCCTGGTTCCTTTCGTGGGAAGAGTATTTTTTAGATACCAAGATGGGTCCATGGGTGTGTTCATTGCTACTGGGGTGCCACGGCCCTGGAAGTAAAGGGAGAGGTGCAGGCCGACCAAATGAGAAAGGCAAAGGCTGTTCATCCCGAGCTTGCAAAGGAGTTGGTGGCTACCACCTTTGTTTTGGCAGGGCTCAAAAGCAGGCAGAGGAAAGGGAAACTTTCTAGGGGAAGAAACAGACGCCTTCTGTTTCCTGATGGAAGCCACTGGCCTGGGGAAATTGTAAATGGGCTTTCTGGAAGCGGGGTACCCTCTATAATGGTTAGAGGTAAATATTTGACTGTATTGGCCTGGTATTGGAACTGAAGACACAAATTCGGGACCCTGCAGGTTATTAATCGAGTCTTGACCATTTGGGACTGAAGGTTACAGGCATTACCGGTGGACTTCCCAGACCACTTGCTAAGGACAGTGGCCTGGCTTCCCCTAAGACTAGCTGGGAATGGGTTGAATTTCTTCACTGGTGGCTGCAGACTGTGTGTCAGTCTTGTTTTATGTCCTTGGCTTGGTCATTACCAGCTGCGTATTCAGGCTCTCACTACTTCTAACAGTTCTGCAAGGACAGTCAGGAAATGTACCTCCCGTCTACATATGAAGCCAAGCATATCCACAAACTTATACTTACAGGTGTAGATGAAATAAAATGGGAGTTCTTGCCGATTCCTTAGCTCTAATCCAGCATGGACAGCTTCGGTTACTTATAACTACTTTCTGCAATAGTGAGACGGCCTGCCCCTATCTACCCTCTAGTGTCTGTTCAGTAGAACCCAATATACACAGGAAGTTTCTTCACAATTCTTAAGCCATATTCTCGGAAGGAACAAATGTGCCCACCAGGTACGGTGTTTGTGAGCAGCATGTTTCGTTTTGTGTTTCATCTTACAGTATCTAGTCAAAACACGGCTTTTGAAACTTGCTGAGGTCTGTTTGTTTCTTCCCCTACCTCTTCGTGTGCTTAGGTTATGTATTTCTAATACATTTAGACTGACGCATCCTGGTTTGCCTTCTGTCCTACATGCCTCAGACACTGGCTGATTTATTTTACTTTTTTACTGATTAATATATAGAACAATAAAATTAGCCTTTTGTGATCCTGTGAGAATGGTCCTGTGTCCCACACCAGCTGACCAACAGTTAGTTCTATGACACCCACTTTCTGTCACACACCTCCTTTAGAGCCAGCCTCCCCCTAAATTTGACCTTCTAAAAGTCGAGTTTTTAGCTGTGTTAACTAATTTTGAGTTAACATTGCAAGGGATTGGGTAACGCCAAGGTATATATATATATGGCTATGGGAGAAAGTATGGTTCTGTGGTCTCAAATCAATCTTCCAGACCTGACGCTTTTTATTCTTAGTTTCTAATGAGCACTGAGCTTATCACTCTTAGGAGAAGAAAGATCCTCTCTTCTTTTTAGAATTCTTATGTATGATTTTTGCCTTCAATGATCTTTTTTTTTCTAATGTCTTTGTTCACTGAATTGAAGAGGTAAGTGAGGTCTTTTCCTTATGAATCAGGCTGCGGTTGCAGAATTGCATTAATATTTCTGATCTTTTTATTTTATTTTTTTCCCCTAGGATTAAATACAGAACACATTTACTGGTGTTCCAGGTCCGTTTCCTTTGGTGTGATTCATAGAAATTTCTATTAATTTCTTTTTTCAAATTAATGGGTCTTACAACTGTGATCTTTTCAGAAATAAGGTATTAATTTTACTTCACCATGATATATGCCATTATCTCCCAACATTTTTTTTTAATCATTGTCAATTTTTCCCCCACGGAAAGTTTAGGTAACCTCATATTGGCTGTGATATTCATTGCCACCAACTTTGGTTTTGATACTGAAAGAGATGTCAGAATTTTGAGATGCTGTTTCCCTATCTAGAACACCGAGTTTTTAGGACCAGAATGCAAAAGAAATTTCTAATGACATTTGAATGAAAGATAACATCTTGAAAAAGATCTAAATCTACAAAACATACAAAACCCTCAGATTACATGTGGATTTTAATTATTTACATAATTCTTATCTTTGCATATTATTATTTATTTAAAAAGCAACTGTATCAATAAGCCAAAAGTTAGGTAAAAATATGAGTACCCCAATTTATTCCCTCATTGAAAAATTAATTATGACTATTAAAGATAAGAAATATTTTAACTTAAGATGTAAGCAGGGATTTTTAGAAGGAAAGTTCCATTTTCTAAAATAAGGCTTAGTACATAGTGGACAGTCATTTGTGGTTAAACTGAATACCAGAGAATTTACAACTTCTTTGTTGTTTGAGCTAAATTATGTACCTATTAAACAAAAAAAATCATTAAGACATTTAAAAATGAATAACTGCAAATTACTTCTCAAAATTATTACTAACATTTGCTCTAGTACCATGAACAAATAAATATTCATCTCATAATTCCACTGGAATATAAATAAAAAGATTCTTTTATATATCCAAAAGTGATTGAGATCACTAAAATATTTTTTCCATTTCACATAATCCATTTAGCAGCTTAATATGGAAATGGCAAATTAGTGTACATCACGAATTTATTACTTTTGTTTTAAGAAAACAATGTTTAACATATTTACAAAAACTATTTTAATTAAAGGTATTTAAACAGATTTGTTGGGAAATTAACATTTTTTTAACCAAAGTAATTATAAGAATACGGGACTCATTATGTTAATCTTTTCTCCTCCCTCACCCTTACCACTCATTTAAATAATTTCAAATCTCCTGTGATTCAGTGGTGGGTAGGATTTTATCACTTTAATGCCTGAAGGCAGATATGCATTTTCTTGTGAGTGTTTAAAGGACCAATCAGATTCGGAAACACTGAAATCCTTATGTAATAATAGGTGAGGTGGGCCACTGTTTCAAATTTCTCTTCTAGTTCTTTCTAGCTGTGTTCCCTTGACTAGGTTACCTAACATCTCTGAACTTTCATTCAACTTCTTTCTATGGAGAGGTTTGTAGTCTCTACCTGACAAGTCTGTTCTGACTGTAAATTGTCATGATAGTGGGAGCGCTTATTCTGGTTTTCATTTTCGAAATTCTGTGGCAATCGTGAATATCTGTAATAGTAATAGAATAAGAAAAGATACCTTCAATGTTGTGATTCTGCCAGAAAGGATTTTTTTTAAATAATAATGGTGCAGAACTTAAATTTAAACATCATGACGCAGTGAGGTTCAATGGGGTAACTGATTAGTGTTGTCCACACCAATGACTTCTCAAATGTAGCAAGTCTTGGTGGCTAGTAAGAGATTTATAAAGAACACAAACAGGTGGTTTGGTTTCCTCCTTGTGAGACTCCATTTGCATCTATGAGAACAGCAATGTTTCTTGTTAATAATAAGTAATTAGTGCTAAGAATTCTAACAAAATCATATCAAAAGGTAACTGTCCACTTTACCATAAGGGAGGCAACTTGATATAATGGAAAATGGATAGGTTTTGAAATTAGAAAGAAATACTGTCATCCCTTGGTATCTGTGGGGGGCTGGCACCAGGACTCCCACTGATACCGAAATCTGGGGTGGGTGCTCAATTCCTTCTACAAATTAGCATGACATTTGCGTAATGACCTACACACATCCTTGCGTATCTGCAAAATCATCTCTGGGTTATTCATAACTGCTAATTCAGTGCAGATGCTTTGTGAGTAGTGGTTATGCTGTATCGTACAGGTAACAATAAGAAAAAAATCTACACAAGTTCAGTACAGATACAACCTCCATACACCCCACAACACAGGTTTGATCAGCAGTTGCTGGATCCACAGAGGCAAAACCACCCTGCAGAGTCAACCCTTTCCTCAATCCCAGATCTCCCTGAATTAATTAGTCATTCTCCAGCACTGATGTGGGATCAGCCAGCTCCCTCACGGGGTTCTTTTGCCAGGAAAGACTACATCTATGAACGTAAGTTTAGTGTGGCATGTGGCACCTGGTACATTCTCAGGACATGTCTATGCAAGGATGGTGACCATGTTTTCTGTACAAGCACCTCTGTGGGAGACAGAGGCAGGGACTTCACCACGCAGCCATCGCTCATTCATTAAAGGGGTTCATTCGCTTGCTCCTTCACTTACTATTCACGGCGTGTCAGGCAGTGGGGGCATTCGAGAGAGAGGGAGAGATCAACGAGATAGATAATGCAAAACCAGAGCAATTCCTGAAGTGCAATCAATTAATTGCCAAGTTACACAAGAAGTAAGCTGTCGAAGGGAAGTTCCGCAGGGCAGCTGGAACTCAAGATGGATCACAGAAGACCAATATGGTCTACCATTAGTGCAGAGGGGGTGAGACCCAAAACCAGAGTAAGTTCAAAGAGGTGTGTAACCTGGATACATTCCTGAACCTCTCGTGACCGGCCTTCAATCAAACAGGTTCCAGGAACAATAAGCCCACAGTTCCAATTTTTAATTGTGCATTTCGAAGAACATCAAAGGGTCCCTGATTAAAACCTACTTCTGTCATTTCTTTCACTGGGTATTTCTTGACCCCTCCTGGTTTCCCCGAAGCCTCTCTCCACATTTCTCTTCTCTGCACAGCAGCAAAAAATACCCTTCATCCCAAGGGGTCTTTCCTTTTCCATGTCCTTTGCTGTATTTCCTTTTTCCTTCCATCCCTTGGAGGAGTTACTATTTGACATAGTTCAAATTCCCAGTTCTGATTTCTCTTCCCCTGATTAGCGTGATCTGCCCAGGAACCAGGGCAGGGGGTTCTTATCCAAGGGGTGGAGGAAGGACTGTATTTCCATGTAATTCGTTTCTCTTATGATCTCAGACACTTTATTTTATGCATTTAGAAAACTCTATTCTGGGAAATGATCCACAGATTTCTCAACATGGCCAAAGAGGCTCATGGCACAAAATGCATTTAGGAAATCTTGAAACCTGGGAGAAGGAGGTGTAATTAAAAATGGTAGCCAACAGCCATGCATTCTTTTTCTCCCCCCTGATTCACTTGACAGAATTTGCAGAAGGGCCGGAAGCTGTGTGCAGTCTATGTGGTCAGAACGTCTCATGGGGAGCAGATGCAGAGGGACGCAGGACCCGGCCACCCTCTGCTCCTCCATAGCCACACGCTCCTCCTGGAAGCACAGAGGACTCCTTCCTGTGTTTCCCTTTCCCTCTTTACTCAGGAGATTCTGCTACTCTTCTCATTAGTTTTCCAAAAATTAGCTAAAGCCCAGATCTAGGAAAGAAATATTCCAGCTTGCTCAAACTTGCGCTTTCAAAGCAGATTCGTTCCTGAGCCAAATTAAATGGAAATCAGCTGTCAGAGTTCAGCTGTTTCACAGGAGTTACCCGCCATCTGATTCCTTCCTGTCTCCCTCTTAGACCCGCCCCACCTCTTCTAATACCTAAGCTAGAAATCTTCAAGGGAGTCGATTTCTGAGAGACATTCTTGGCAGCTGTGGGGACTGCGGAAAAATCAACCCACCTGCCACCAGCTGTGTGACAGTTTATACAGCGTTGCTAGGCCCGGAATGGCTCAGAGTATTTGCGAATATATTATTTTTGACAGGTTCCTCTCCCAATTAAGAACCACACAAAACTCTTCATTCAGAGTTAAAATTCCCAGCAGTGTTATCCCTTAAGTCGCTCCAGAGTTCCACAACCAGGAAGAAGAAAAGTCTGTAGGGCATTTTGGGGAGGCAGGGGCACAAATCAGCCTGCAGCTCAGTTTTTTACATCACTGGGTCAGTCTTCAGAGGCAGTGCAGATGCCAATTTGCTGAATCTTAAGTCACCTTCTGCCATCAGCTCCTGGGCAATGGCAAAACTATCCCATAATGCCCAAACTTTCACTTTTGTTAAGGCAGCAGAATCCCAATTATGCTCACAAACACAAAACCCAGAACAGACAGAACCGCATTTTAACCGTGCACGTGAGGACAGATAGACCACGGCGGCTCTATTCACATAAGGACCACGACTGTGATCAAGGTATTATATGAAAATACAGGAATAATACAGATAACTTTAAATAGATCCTCACGGTGCTCAGGCAGTTGGCAATGAGAGCTGATTTTCGTTTGAAACCCGTCTCCCTTGACCACTTGGAAATTTCTGAATAATGTAACTGAGCAGTAATGGTGCTAGCTGCATGCATTCTATTGCCAAAATAATTTCTTTAAAAATTCCTTGAATGCATACTGCGTATCAAATACTTCACTTGATCCGTCTAAGTTTCTCCCCCAAACCCTTTGACCCTGATGCGAAGATCATCGCCGTGTTAAAGACGGGACAACTGAGGAGGCTGAGTGGCTTGCTGAACACGCTTATTAAGCACAACCTGGATTGACTCCAGGCGTTCTGGGTCCAAAGTCCGCTGGCAATTTGTCCTGTAGGAAAGGGCCTCACACACAAAAGGGTGCCACACTTTGGTTAACACTCCTGTCATGACTTGAAGATATTAATAAATTGAGGACAAGAGGTCCTTCATTTGCATTTTCACCTGGCTCTATAAATTATACAGCCAGGGCTGCCCACACATTTAATCTTTATGCTGCATTGGCCATATTCTTCCACCTAATTCAGAGCAACACCAGCCAAACCCACTCCCTTCTAACCACTTGAGTTTTTATTGGTTCCTGCCTTGGGTGAGATCCAGTTCTCCGTAGAGGACGCCACTCCTCCTCAGCTCTCTCAAGTGACCCTCAGCCTCCTGTTTTCTGTCACCTGTCATGAGCATGAGGGATGAAGGGGCACTAGTGCACACCATGCTTCCCATTGTCTCTTTCAGAATATTTCTTCCAGCTTCTGTGTATACCAAACCCTTTGAAGAGGCTGGACCCCGTACCCTACACCCCAGTTGCTACTACTGTTTACCATCTTGCTTATTCTCCCTTCATTTACCTGAATCTGTGGAACCCAACCAAAGCCTCATTGAGAGCTCCATGCCTTCGACTTCACAAAAAATTATCCATCCAGTTGTCACCTGGGCTCTCAGTGACCTCACCTCTAAGTCCTGGATGTTACAGTCATGCCCTTCAAAGAGACCTGGGACCAATCACTGAACCATCTCTGAAATCATAAATTCATGTTTCACTTTGCTACTTCCCTCATTTGTTCCAGTTGAATTGTTGACTTCCTGTTTTTTAAAAATGTTCTGTATTTTTTTACATACATGATAGTAGAGAGTATTTTGAATAACACATGGAGTATAACTTATTCTAATCGGGATCCCATTCTTGTGGCTGTACATGACGTGGTATTACATTGGTCATGTATTCATACATGAACACAGGAAAGTGATGTCCATTCATTCTGTCTTTCCTGTTCCCATCCCCCTCCCTTCCCTTCATTCCCCTTTGTCTAATCCAATGAGCTTCTATTCTACTTTCTACCTTAGTTCTTGGTCATGCTGGGGCTTCTCATCTTTCCACTCCCTGATATCCCCTTCAGTTTCACGTTTCCTTTCTTGACATCTTTCTCTTTTTATTTACAAATATCACTGGCAACTAAGAAGCTTCTGCACAGCAAAGAAACCCATCAGTGGACTGAAAAGAGGACCTGCAGAACAGGGGAAATGTTTGCAAACGACCCATCTGACAAAGGATCTCAAAACACTCAACAGCAACGTAGAATCATCCAATTTAAAGATAGGTCAATCATCTGAACAGCTATTACTCAAAAGAAGATAAACAAGTGGCTAACAAGTGCTCAGCATCACCATATCATCAGGCATATGAAAATTGAAACAACAAAGATATTTTCATTACTCATATTGATACCCCCATTCCACTGGACTTCTACCTTTTCATTATACCCCTCTGGCAAAATCTTTCACCCTAAACCAACCCTAATCAATGGTTTCTCTGGACCTCACTTATAAAAGTCAAGTGACATGGGGTACAGCCCCAAACCAGGGACTTCTGAACCTCAATATATCCACCATCACCACTTTCCAATGGGTTCTCAATCTACTCCAATGTTTTTCCAGTATCTCTGCTCTTTGGTAGATCTTTCTAGCAACACGGCATGTAAGAAGGACTCTGAGAAAGTAATTTATGAAGGACTAAGGAAAGCAGACAGGATGGAGGAAGAAGTCAGGCAAAGACCTGGTTTCCACTGAGTTTCAGCCTCAATCTTCATTCCAAGGAGTCTGGAAAATCAATGGCGTCTTAGAACTGCACCACCTGAAGCACACACAAAGACTGACTGCCCTAACCTTCTCATCATCAGCTGTCCATACCCTGGGGTTGGGGAGGGAAAACTTCCCAGGCATTCCTCAGCAAGTTGGCTGCATTCAATCCTTAGAAGCAATTTTTAGAGGCCTACAGCTGATTCACAGCCAACCTTCACAGAACTGGGCAGTACACTGTCCAGTAAATGGGGTCTGGGTAAGGTACCACATCATACCCAGCATCTGCCTTCTTTAGCTCAACTGTAATTTTTTTTTTTTTAATTGTCCCATCTTTCTCCCCCTCCTAACCTGCCACCCCCCCATACTCAACTTCTATGTGTTAGTCAGCTTTCTGTTACTGTAACACAGGGGAGAGGATCAGCTTATAAAGAGTAAAGGTTTATGTAGGCTCACAGTTTTGAAGGTGTCAGTCCAGGACTGACTGGCCCCATTGCTTTGTGCTTGCAATGAGGCACAAACCATGGCAGAAATGTAAAGAACAATCAAACAAGAGAGAGAACGAGGAAGGGGAAGGGTACTACATCTGCTTCAAGGGTGTGCCGCCAATGACCATAATACCTCCATCTAGGTACCACCCTTGAACGAGATCACCACCTCCCAATAATGCCAAGTTGGAGATCAAACCTTTAACACTTGGGATGTTGTGGGACCTTTCAGATATACACTAAACCACCCTGCTTACTGAGTCATTTTTTTTTATCATTTTTCTCACCTCAAATGGTGTTATCCAACCCCTGAGAGCTTGGTTCCTCATGTATGTATAGGTGTGCAATATTTGCCTCCTCAGGCAAACCAGCCAACTGTACCCTACATGAGAGCAAGTACGAAATGATTTTGAGAAAGAGTATCAATCATGCACCTCTTGGGCTCACTCAGAAGAGGGGTACTTACAAGTTATTGTAATAATGAATGGATTAAAATAACTAACTGCTAAAGAATCTTATTATGTGCCAGGCATGATTATTGAAGATGTATGTATGTTAAATCATTTCCCTCCATAGCAAAAGACCAGGTGCTATTATCAACACCATAGCACAGACAGGAAGTTGCCCATGTTCACATGGCTACAGCGTCTGCAGTGTTAATCCCAGGTGTCTGGTTCAACAGGCCCTGCTGTTGTCTAGTGCGTTACACCACACTGTACTGAGCCCCAAATGAATGATGAAATGAATCAAGACAGATGTGATGGAGAGAGAGAAGGAGGCTCCCGGACCTATGGGGGCACGTGCTACGTGTGATGGAGTCAGGGTTTTCGAGTATCTTGCAGGAAATGGCCCTTTGTTTAACGAGCCTCCTTTATGAGACATCGGCTACCACTCAGTTTCTAACCACCCGTTCCAGATTCTGATATGCTGATTCATTGTCCCAGGTCATAAAGACCAAATACATGGAGTTGCCTTTCCCAAATGTTCAGAACCGAGAGACTCAGGAAACTCACCCTTGCTGTCTTCACCACAGACCCTTCCCCATTTATCCATGTATTTTTTAGTGCACACAGTTACAATATCGACCTTTTGACAGACTGGCTGTGAAGACGGCACCAACAATGTGCTCAAGGGAAGGGAGCCATTTCACACAGCGAAGGGACAATCGAAGCATCTCGGGATACTAATTATACGAAACGATTTGTTCTCCGAGGAATCCAGATGGAGACTCATAGTCACTGAGGATTGGGAGGGAATGTGAAGGTCACTCTGCTCAAAACTCTCAGTGGCATCTGGCTCATTCAAAGACTTTGCTAACATTTTCTTCTTCCTCCTAGAGACACACCATTAATGAGATTTTTGTTATCATGTTAAGGTCTAGATTTCAAATTAAGGGCCGAGGAGTCTGATATCTTCTGGCTGCTCTGACACTATACTGGATTCAAGGTTTGTTTCATCAGATACCCACTTTGACAAGCCACCGTCAGAGTGCAGGTCGAACCTCCATGTGTGTGAGAACATTCTGCTCGGTTTATTAGGATTTCTGTGATTCCTGCATAATAGCGATGGCAAGAGCCCGGTGTTGCTTTCCAAGGCGCAGAGTGGGAGGCACCGTGTGTGCATAAATCCCCTTATGTGTTAATAGGATCTGTCCACGTACCTTCTGCCCAATCTGCCCAATGCTTTGAAATACTGCAGCCGCTTAAATCCGACTGGCAGGAGGGAGGCTGCTACAGCTCAACCCGCAGACAAAAGCACACCTGCAGGCAAGAACACACAGGTGGGAAAATAACCATTAAGGCCACCACCAGGTGAAGGTTTCCACCCCAGGATGCCATCTGGGGAAATGAGTCATCAGCCAGACTCAGGTCTAGAGCAAGATATTTTTCGACTCCAGCTGGACACGGCTTTAGGATGGTGGCTTCTGCAGGGTGGTTCTTACAGGGGGGATGATGTTGCCTTCCACAGGACATTTGGCAATATCTGGAGACTTTTTTTGTTGTTGTCATTGAGGGGTGCTACCTATCAAGTGGATGGAAGTCAGATCAACACCCATGTACCAGAAATGCCCCCAAACAAAGAATCATTCAGTGCAAATTTCAGCAGAGCGGAAGTTGAAAGTTCTGCTCCAGAATGTTCCAAGCCAGTCTGATGTGGTCTTAAGTGACGGCTGTTCTTTTGCCACCAATGAAGACACCGTCTATGCTGCTTCTCGGATACAAGTAGTTTCAATGCCTGGGAACTGATTTAGCATCATATTTCCATGTTGGAGACATTCATGAATATGTCCCTTGCTGTGTTGTGAACCAGATTGAAAAGAAGGGCCAACAATAAAGAGAAGAGCAAAAGTAGATCCTTAGAAATGTTAACTGCTGGAAAGGACTTTTGTAGTCCAACATTTCTAAACTCTATTCTCTAAAATACCAGTTCAGCAAGATATTTCATGATTAAAGAATCCCAAGTCAAATGATCTGGTGAAAGATTGGCTTACACTCTGAAATGCATGTTTGAATCCTGCAGGAACATTCACAGAGTCTTTAAATGCTCACAGGCACCTCGGCTCTCCAAGAGGGGCCTATAGTAAAACAAGAACTTTCTGAACTCATGTGACCGTGAAACGTTTGACTTCTGTGCTATCTGTTAATATTTTCTTAGACAAAGGATCGCTTCCAACCAGCATGACCATGGGTAAAGGCACCAGGTGCCAAAGCTGGAGTTATCTGCCCAGATTTCTCCCCAGCTAAGACAAGCATGGACCACAACAAAGACCACAGCATTCAGCCCATTAGAGCTTTAAAATGATGAGTTCATTAAAATCATACACCATGGTGTAAAGGCTCAGGGTAAAACATTTCTTTGGACTGAACATTTCTGAATCCATCATGTTGAGCCTTCACAGCTCAAAGGGAGCTGCCTTTCCCTCCGCTCCTCTTCCTCATCTTCAAAGTCTTCCTTCCACCATTTGTCTCCATGCCTTGAATGTAAACTCAGTCCCTCACATCGGCCATAAGGCTGGCGACTCTTGAAAACGATCTGTGCCCTTCTAGAGCCCTGAGAGAGAAGTCTGTTGAGTTCGTGAATGCCACGTGCTATATTCAGAGGATGTGAATCATGCAGGGGCGACTCTGAAGGTAGAAAGGCACTTTCTTAAAGGTACTGCTATGCTGAGAGCGCCGTGCTACCCAATTTTTAATATATTATTTCATTGCATTAGTAGCCACATCAAACACTACAGCAAAAGTGACAAAGGAAAGAAAAGCAATCCAATTTATAGCCAAGTATCCAGCAAAACACAGAATCAGTGAAGGAAAATTGCAGCAATCTTTTTTTTTTCCCCCTTGATTTCTGTACTTGGACAAGCTGCATGCAGAGGTCGGCTGGACTTACTTCAGCCTGTTGACTCACATTTATTTGATTTTATGCAAAAGGCCAGTGATTTTTGCGGGGTAAAAATTTCTCAGTGGAGCTACTGGAAGAGGCATGAGGGTGAGCAATGAACTTTTCATGACAAGCTGGTTCAACTGGCCAGAATTAAACGCTTGTGCAGTTCCACGGCAATTATGTTTTAATTTCCCATGCCGTGGAGTCCATTCTACTTGATTTCCAACTCATAATTCTCAAAAGCAAAACTAGAAAGAACTCACCAGAAGAATAAAGGAAGGAAAGAGCACCTCTAATTACTGATTCTCAGGATGGGTGGCGTCTTGTAGATTGGCACGTGTCAGGTCCACACCAACACAGAGCCCAGGACGCATGACAGGTAACTATCCCACAGGAGAATCTCTCACTGCTGACGAATGCTTAACTTAGGCTATGCCACCAACCTAAAGGTAGCAAACATACAAGGGCATTATAACCAAAATCCAGTAAAATGAGCATCTCATTATGTCATTTCAAGATCCAGAATTTAAGTTTAAACATCCAGCCACTATCATGCATTTACAAAGATCTTAAAAACTGGTTTCTTCAGACGCACACATAGAATGATCTCAAATGATCTCAAAGCACATGGCAAAGGAAGCTGAACTCTCCCTACTAATATATGCATTCATTGACAAATACATCTGTCCATCATTTATTCAAATACCATCACGGTGCATCAATTATATAGAAACAAGTAGACTCGGTGTGGTCACCAATAAAAAGGAACTCCGCTCTTGGAGTGGTACCACACTGGTAAAGATTATGAATACTTCTTAAAAAAGGAAACTTATGCACACATGGACAATATTTAGTAACAAATATACTTACTGCAGTATTGTTTGTCAAAATAAAAATTGGGGTATATGCCGAGGAGTGGGATAGCTGGGTCAAATGGTGGTTCCATTCCAAGTTTTCTGAGAATCACCATACTGCTTTTCAGAGTGGTTACACTCTGCATTCCCACCAGCAATGTATAAGTGAACCTTTTTCCCCACATCCTCACCATTATTTATTGTTACTTGTATTCTTGATAATTGCCATTTTGACTAGAATGAGATGAACTTTTAGAGCAGATTTGATTTGCTATTTCTCTAATTGCTAGAGATGTTGAACATTTTTTCATGTATTTATTGTCTATTTGTATCTCTTCTTCTGTGAAATAATGCAGGTACATCAGTGTTCAGAACAGCTCAATTCACAATAACTAAGCTATGGAACCAACCTAGGTGCCCTTCAACACATGAATGGATAAAGAAAATGTGGCACATATATACACAATAGAATATTACTCAGCCATAAAGAAGAATAAAATTATGGCATTTGCCAGTAAACGGATGGAATTAAGAGACTATCATGCTAACTGAAATAAGCCAATCCCAAAAATCCAAAGGCTGAATGTTCTTTCTGATATGCAGATGCTGACTCACAAAGGGGTGAGGGATCGGAGGTTCATCAAATTGGACAGGGGGAAATGGAGGAAAGGGAAGGGGAATGGGAGAGACAGAATGAATTAGACAACACTTTCCTATGTTCATATATGAATAGACAACCAGTGAAACTCGACATCATGTACAACCACAAGAAAGCGAAGTTATATTCCATGTATATACAGTATGTCAAAATATATTCTACTGACATGTCTAAATAAAAAGAATAAAATAAAGAAAGAAAGAAAGAAAAAATAAAAGAGGATTAGGGATGTGACTCAGTGGTTAAGTTCCCCTGGGTACAATCCCTGGTACCGAAATAAACAGATAAATAAATAAAATGAAAAAAAATTTGGAGGAAACATAAATGATCATGGAGAAATGGCTAAAGTAATATGATATGTTTGCTTTTCATTGCTGTGATCAAAATACCTGACAAGAACAACTCAAAAGAGGAAAAATTCATTTGGTTCACAGTTGCAGAGGTTCAGTCCTTGGTCAGCAGACTCCATTGCTCTGGTCCAGGACAACATGGTGGAAGGGCATGGTGGAAGGAAGCTGCTTAGCTCATGGCAGCTGGGAAGCAGAGTATGAGGAGACAGAGACAAGATATATGATTCCCAAGGCACACCCCTAAGTGACCTAATTCCTCCAGTCACACCCCAACTGCCCACAGTCACCATCCAGAATCCATTCAAATTATTAACCCATTAAATGGATTAATCCATTGATTGGGTTACGGTTTTCATAATCTAATCATTTCACCTCTGAACATTCCTGCCTTGTCTAATATGAGCTTTTGGGAGTATACCTCATCCACAATATATGAGTTATTCATGATATGGAACAGAACAGCAGCAGAAAGTATATCAAAAACATACCCCAGTACCTAGAGTTTGAATGAATAAAGCAAGTTGCTAAACAAGCGTGATCACATAAATATGAGGCATTTATGGGCACTTAACATGCATGGAGATGTTTAGGGGAAAGGCCTGAAAAGACATAAATGAAATGAGAACAGTGATTCCCACCGGACAGAGCTATGGAACCCCAGAACCCATCCTAAAAAGCTGTAACTTTACCTGCAATGTCCAGGGGCAAAAAAAATTAGAATATCTTTATGTACTTCTTATCCAATGCATGCATATAAGAAGATGCAGCTTGTATATATGAGCAAGATCGATTCCATGGGGAGGAACACGTAAAATGACAGAGAATTCTGAATGAGTAAGATGGTTTCTTCTGAGAGGAGAAGATACACTGTTGGTTATAAAACACTCAGAGGACACATGAAGTAGAGGAGGGAAAGTCTATAATTAACCGTTGATCGGCCATGGTGGACAAAAATCAACTAAAAATGGTCACCAGCACATTGGGAGGAAGAAGGGGCAGAGACAGATGAGCACAGGAGATGTCTAGGACAATAAAACTCATCTGTGCGAACCGTGATGCTAGATACGTGACACTATGCATTTCCCAAAACTCCTAGAAACGTACAATGCAGTGAATCCTAATGTAACCTGTGCATTTTACCAGTAATAACGTATCAACACTGGTTTGTCCATTATAAGAAGTGTGTCACACTAATGAAATATTAATAATGGAGAAACTGCATCAATGAGCATATATGGGAAGCTTGTACTTGGTTGAGCATACTATAAACCTAAAACTGCTCTAAAATATAAAGCCGCCAGGCAGGATGGCATGGGCCTCTAAAGCCACCACTAAGGACGCTGAGCCAGGATTGTGAGTTTGAGACCAGCCTGGGGCTTTTAGTGAGACTGCATTAAAAAAGAAATGACTCTTTTAATCTTTAAAAAAAGTGACACTAGAAGAATGGGTGAAAGATCATACAAATATAAATAAAATGACTTTTGAAAGATGGAGGAGTGATTAGGTTACATACATAGGACGTGAGTTAAAGCAAAGAGCTCGCTGCCTCCTACGTAAAGGTATCCAACGCTGCTGTTCCTGTTGCATCTGTCTTAAGTCTGTGCTACCTGTGATTTTTCAAATTTGTTTTAAATAAAAAGAAGTGGAGTTAGGCCAGGAAGGCCAAGAGTGAAAGAATAGTCCAAGAACGGCTAGCCAGACAGCGGAGATGTGTGATGAAGAGCCTTTGCTGGAACTGGGATAACTCATGGTGGGGCCGCACGGCAGGCCCACGTCAAAGAGACTGGACACAGGGCTGAAGTTGTGGCTTGGTGGCACAGTGCTTGCATGGAATGTGTGAGGTCCTGGGTTCAAAACTTAGCACTACATAGACACAATAAAAAGATCCACTGACAAACAAAAAAAAATATTAAAAAAAAAGAGTGAGAGAGAGACAGGACATAGTTGGAATCCTGACTTGGGATTAGGCTGTGAGTGTCCTGCAGGCCTTGCTGAGTAAGGAGTGTGAATGTAAGTTTTGGGAATCTCAGTGCTTTGGGGTTATCACCCAAACTTCTATCAGAGCCATTTCCCCACTTCCCCAGCTCTTTTTGTATTTTATTTAGAGACAGGGTCTCACTGAGTTGCTTAGCCGCTTGCTAAATTGCTGAGGCTGTCTTTGAACTGGTGATCCTCCTGCCTCAGCCTCCCAAACTGCTGGGATTACAGAATTTTGCCAGCAGGCCTGGTCAAATTCTGGTTTTGATACTTCCTAGCTGTGTGGGTTAGATTTTTGTCGCTGTGACCAAAACATCTGACAAAAACAATATAAAGGAAAAGTTAATTTGGGACTCAAGGTTTCAGAGGCCCAACATAAGGCAGAACATCATGGCAGAAGGGCAGGGAGGACAGAGGTTGCTCAGGACATGGTGGTCAGCAAGCAGAGAGAGAAGAACCAGTGACAAAACATAATCTCCAAGGGCATATCCCCAGTGATACCCCACCTCCCTGCAGTCACCACCCAGTGATCCATACAAATTATACATCCATCCAGTGGATGCAGTCACTGAGTAGGTTAAATCTCTCATAGTCTAATCATTACCCTGAACATTTCTGCATTGTCTAACATGAGTTCTTTGGGGGAACACTTCATATCCAAACTATAACACTATGTTATAAGACAAGGACACACCTTGGGTGTTTTCAACCTCAATATGCTCATGAATAATAATAAATATAATTTTAATATGTTTTAACTGATTTGTTAGTAACAGTAAATGAGAAAAACATACAGTCATCCTTCAGGAACCATGAAGGATTGAATCCAGGACTCCCCACAGACATCAAAATCTACAGATGCTCAGCTCTGTGACATAAAATGGTGCAGTATTTACACACAATAGCAAGCACCTCCTGTATACTTGAAGTCATCTCTGTATTATTTATAATATCTAATGCAATTTAAATAGTGGGTAGAGTGAACTATTTATAGAAAAATGGTAAGAAAAATCAACACTTTCAGTACACAAGTTGGTTTTTTTTCCTCATACTTCCACCTGTGGTTGGCTGAATCTGTGGATAGCGAGGGCTCAGTGCAGACTCTACTAAGATACCTACGAGTGAATTCAGGCACGGTGTGCACTCTAAAAATGGAACCGCTTTTGTGACAACAGACAGCTGTTGCTGCTGTTAGAGACCTAAGAATAGACAGAGGATAATAGATGATGATATATTTAGAGAATTAACAGCATGATGGGGAGAGAGGAGGTGTGGAGGACCAGCGACTCTCAGTCCCTGGAAACGTGGTGACATTAATGACTAATGTCAAAGGACAGGGACACAGGAAGTTGGGACCCAGAAGAGTTGGACCACAGGCAAGAGAACTGGAAGCTCTCCACTCAAAATCCAAAGGTAATTACCGAATAGTCAGCAACACCAGGAAGGAAAGTTTTGGAACACAGGGACAGGACGTGATTCATGAAAGTGGGACCTTTAAAACCGACTCAGGTAGGAAGCTAGTGTCACCTGCATAGGGATGGCACGCAGCGAACCCTGTGATGAAGGAAGAGATGGGCAGCAGCCAAGTGTGAAGTGCTTGCAAGCTAGACCCAGTGGGGACTGAGCCGGAAGAGAGTGGGTTCCCCTGGGCCTGAAGAATGCTGCCCACAAACAGCACCTCCACCGCCCACTGACCCCACAGTTCATCTCACACTGGGCCTTAAAGGTACCACTTGAAACTGCTCACCAGTCACAAGAGGACCCACAACTTTCTAATTAATGATGCTTTACCTCTCCCTTACCTTTCAGGATAAAAGAAAGTTGAAATGGTTAATTTGAACTTGATTGGATTAAGAGATGCCGATGATTAAGAGGTTTCTGGGTGTGTCCATGAGGGCGTGTCTAGGAATGATTGGCATGTGGGATGGCGAACTGGAGTGGAGCCCCTCCCTCAGCATGGGCAGCATCACCCAATAGGATTGAATAAAAGCTGGAAGAACAAGGAAGCAGAGGCAAATGCAAGGTCTGTTCCTCTTAAACAGGTTCTTGACTGCTGCTTCCATCCTCTGAGGATTTTGGACTCTTGCTTTCTCAGTCTTCCAAAGTGGACTGTGCACTGATTCTCCAGGGAGTTTCCAGAAGCCTGGGTCTTGGACTAGGGTAGCACTGCTGATCCCTCTTGTTCTGGGGCTTCCTCCTCTTGGGCTGCACAGCTGCTGGTTCTTCCAGCTCTCCAGCTGCAGAGGCCACTGTGGACCATCCAGCTTCTGGTCATGGAAGCCCATCTAATAAATCCCCTGTATAATCACACTTCCTGTGGGTTCTGCTCCTCCAAAGAACCCTAATACAAAAGTCAAAGACCATTAAAATTTTCTTAACCATTATACAAAATATATTATGGAGACATTTACTCAGTACACACACACATACACACACACACACACACACACACACACACACACTATGGTTTCTAAACAACTTCTCCAAAAACAGTCTGTAGTGGATAATTTACCTTATTTAAAATCTACTATTCTTATGATTCAAAACTTTGCCTGTTGTCAGATATCTTTAAGAGAATTCTGGATGCCCCCAGTCAACTTAGTTTGAAAGTATTTTATTTGCTGAATTAGAATCCCTTCATATTGTATGTTTTAATAAACTATTTTAAAGAGGTCTTCAAAGAGTTAAAAGAAGATCGGGTTGGCATACTGAGAGAAAGAATAAAATGAGGCTGAAAATGAATATTTCATATGTTTATATTTCTCCCTTTCTTATCATGAAAATTGAACTTTTCATGTTAATTACTATTTTTCACACCATTCCCTGAATTACTAAATCAATGGACAATGCCCTAAATTTGTTTTTTATTTTCCTGAATCCTTTTAAAATAATTTCCTCTGCACTACTTTTGCTTCCTGGTATGCTATACACTAATTATTTTATTCAGTGCATAATATTTTACTACTCTTATAAAAGGAGCAAATTGAATCACATGCAAATTTCACCCTGCTCTTGCCCAATTATTGGATGTTTTATGAGTCTACTCGTCATAAAAGCAACCATGCTCACGACAAGAGAGACGACTACCAAGGCACAAATATTAGTTTCTGAGAACTTGAAAGTGAAATGATTCACTGCTTTTCCCCAAAAACAATCTCATTGTTTCTCCATTAGACTCCAATTGTGTTCTATGGTTTTATTCAGTGACTAATTAATGTCATTTTCCAGAATGAATCTCTGACAGTGCTAAGAAAAAAGCCTAATTTAGAATACAAAGCAATGAAGGAAAGGGTCACGCCCCGTGCGTTTAACTCAAAAGTCAATGCCAGCTAGTGACAAGGCCTGGATGTGGCTCCAGGGATCAGTGGGTGCTTGCTCTGGGTTTTCCATTAATAACCCCAGTGTCTACCAGTATGACTCAGAGACCTCAGAGGTAGCAAAGAGGTAAGAGCTGAAAAGGCCATAAAGTCTTCACTTTCCATAATGTCTGACACAAGGTGAGGTTCAGTAAGTGCTAGCTGGTGATGAGAGTACGGTACTACCAATTTTTGTAGATACCCTGTTGGTATTTTTCTGGGAAAATCCCTACCTTCTGTATTAAATGTTACATATTACCATTAAATATTAGAATATTAAATATTCTTTAAACTCTAAAGATTTCTCCACCTTCTTATAGTTTTAGGCTCAGAATTGCCAATATCATAACCAGAGGGAAAACGAGATGTCTTAACTTACATTTTTAGAGAGATGATGTTTGTTTTGCCTTCACAAGATCATCCCTGGCTATTTAAAGTTTTATCACCCCCTTCATATAACTATTTTAACTTTCAGTTTTCCTAGCATCATTAACAATAAACTTGTATACAATCCTAAGGGAAATTTTGTTCTAATTGCATTTTCAAAATAATACATATGTGTATGCTGACTGGGGCTTTTAGTTAGTGTCTCTGCCTATTAGATAATTTTACCTTGAAGGTTCAAATGATTTGTTATTATACATAGTTTAAATAATCCCATGACAACATTTTGGCCATTAATATGACCAGCTATGATTATTTATTCATTAACAATGTCTTTCACATATGAATTAATGTTACAAGAAGCTAGTCACTGACTCAATGTTAATTTGTAGATTCAATTCTATTCTGACTGATCCCCTTCATTTTAAAATGTCTTTTTGAAATTTGTACTAATTCAGCATTGTGGGAGTAAAATCAACTGGATCTTATTTTCTCAAGATATACAAAATGATGTTGGCTCTAATTTGACTTGGTACACTTTCAGTCTCCATGTGTTACTAATCTGCACATATAAAATCTCACAGACAATAAGGCCAGTAATTTTCTAAATTCTTCAGAAACACTCCCATTTTGAATGTAAAATCTTAGAGTTTTTTTTTTTTTTTTTAATTAACAGACGAAAATTGTATATATTTATTGGGTACAACATGGTGTTTTGACATGCGTATACAAAGTGGCATATGTATCCATGTATGTATGTATACATGGAATGACTAAATCAGACTAATTAAGACATTTACAAGCAGCTGACTTTTGACAAAGATGCAAACAACACACAATGGGGGGAGGATCACCTGTTCAACAAATGAAATCCACACTGAGAATAATATAATTAGATCCTGAACTCATACCACATCTAAAAATCAACTCCAAAATGACTCCAGACTTAATGATGAAACCTGAAGCTATAAAATTGCTGCCACAAAACCCATAGGGCAAGCTTCTTGATATTGACCTGAACAACTATTTTAGCTCTGACCTCCGAAAGCTCAACCACCTACAGCAAAAAGAGACCAAGGCATGACATCAAAGGTAATGGTTTCTGCACAGCAAAAATAAATCAATAAATAAGTAAATAAATAATCTACAGATTGAAGAGACCACCCAAAGAATGGGAGAAAATATTTGCAAACATTTTATCTGATCAATAGTTAATATCAAAAATGCATAGGGAAGTCAAACACCTTGATAGCATAAAGAACAAAAACCCTAATGAACAAATATAAAAGTCACATTGAGTTTCAAGAGACACAAGATAGAAGACTGTGGCTCCTTTTGGTTGAAGTCCATGAACAGACTCCCCACTACTGTCCATCCCTCTTGACCTCTACCTGGGAACCTCCACACCCCCCTCCGTGGAAGGTAGGACTCTATGGAAAACAGATAACACACCTTCTTCTACATTTTAACACGTGGTTAACTAGAAATTAATGAAAATACTGAAGTGTCTCGTGCAACATCCACTGGGCTCAATTAGTGTAACTAAGAATACAGGAGAACATTCCACAGTGTTCCTCATTAAAGTTTCTGGCAATGATAGTGAAAGAGTTCATCAGGGTTTCTGTTTCAGAGCACAAGAGGCTGAATAGGAGATTCTAAGAAATTATACAGAACATGTTCTACCCATGATATGAATTTTAATCAAGTTAGCTGGTCATTCAAGTATCTTCCCACTATAGATCTAAGCCACTCCTAAGAAGTTTTGAGAATCAAATGTAGCAGGTGTCAGGCTTTATCTAGCTGGAGCAAAGAAGCATAGGAATCTATTTCCCTTGTCTCTCCTTAAGCTTTGGGTCAGTTGGGTGCTCTGCAGGTTGATTCCAAAAAAATCATGAATTTAAAGTTAGTCAGTTTTAGTTCCTTTTTTGTTTGTACGCAGAGGTATATTCCTTCCAATTCTCTACATCCCATGACAGACTATCTCCTCATTAATTGAAGCTCATTATCAAAAATATAAGGTCTTTACCTTACAATATAATCAAGTACTTGATATATTTGATGAAATAAAACCCAAATAATTCTCAGTGAAGACATAAGATAATACCACACAGCTGAAAACTATATATCTGCACATAGATTGTACAAAACAAAATAAAATATTAATCCTAATGGAAACAATAAGAACATGATGCAAAAATTATACATTTTATCAATAGTTAGAACCAATGTATGGTCTATATTTTTGTTTAATCACCTATCAAAAATTCCATTAAATGGATGAAAGAATTAAAAAAAAAAAAAAAAAGCAATAAAACAGGACAATCCAGTAGATGAATCCTGAAGGAGTACAGTTCTGGATGCAGTACCTAAGTAGAAAACAAAGAATTGATTGCCTTCACCTACCACTTGACATCCAGGAGGAGCAGATCTCATGGAGGACCTTCCGGCATGGTTTTAAAACACTGATCTGGGTAATAGGGTTTCATATTTCTGACATTGAACTGATGGTTGCTAAAAGGGAACAGATTTTTGGAATCAGACAGAATGGGCTCCAGTGAGTACTTTCAACTTCATCAGTTAACCATAGGAAATTCCAAAGATACTCAGAGTTAGAGGTTCCAAAAAAAGAGGCTTACACTGAAATAATTCATGACTGCTTCCAGGTTGCATGGAAATTAACAACCTAATGACCTCCAAATGCCAATGGATACCCTAGAACAAAGAAACACCCACTAGTGTCATGCACATACAATTAAGTTTGGCAAATTTGAAAGTCTAATGGTATGTTTCTACTTTCTTTCTCATGACATCCTTGCTTATTGGAGGAAAAAAAAAAAAAGTTGATATATACAACCGACTCAATCCCCACCATGCACCTCTTAGTGGGGCAAACTTTAAAAAATATTTTTATTATAATTATCAATAGAAATATATTGTATAACTATATAATATATTGTATAATTTATTATAATTATCACTAGAAATAGATTATAATGGGGTTTCACTGTGACTTTCCCATTCATGCAAATTTGATGCTTTGCTTCTGTCTACCATCCTTCCACCCAAGGAGCAAACTTTAATAAATCACTGAACAAATATGACTTACAGCTTCTACACCTACAAAATGAGAATTTAAAATTTCTCTCCCAATCATAAATAATGCACGTAAATCTCCATGACTTCTATCATCACCAACATCTTTTCCTTCTTCTAATATCATATGGGTGAGAATATCAGATACAAGATTCAGTCACAAATCTAGTTAGGAGTCCCTGCGCATTCCAGAATGAAAAGTATTACTACCACAAAGTGCATTTCCACAGACTCCACCATGAAGGGAAGGGGTACTCAAAAGCTTTACAATTGTGATATCCCCAATAGGGCCCATTTTTTTTTTTAAAAAAATGACTCCCGAACTCAGATTTCAACTTTCCAAAATAATTAGGTGAACAGGGATAACTCTGATTTCAGGCATAATGATGTTACTCTGATCAAATACTAAATTAAACATGTAGCAGGTGAGATGTCATCTGACAGCATCTCAATAGTCTTAAGTTTTTATGTTTGTTTTGGTGTCAAGGATTAAACCCAGGGGGTGTTTAACCACTAAGCCCCAGTCCCAGCCCTTTTTAAAAATACATGCATATATATATATATATATATATATATATATAGTTGTTGTTGAGAATATATAGAGATTTTTTTTTTTTCAAGACAGTGCCTTGATAAGTTGCTGGAGCTAACTTTGAGCTCTCGATCCTTCTGCCTCTGCCTTCCAAGTCCACTGGAATTACAGGCATGCACCACCGTACCCAGCTTCAATATTCTTAGTTCTTTATACTGTCTGAAACCTCTGGTGATTGTGATAATTCTACTTATCTCTTATTGATTTGCCGTTATCATGTCCCCATGAAAAGTTTAGGGATTTCTTTTAAAACTAAATAGTCTATTCCAATACTAAGAATTGGAAAACAAGTCACAGCGATTTAAATTCATTCTGAGTTTTAAAGTGAATTACATATAAGCCAATCGGACTTGCTTTCATATGCAGCTTAATGAGACTGAGGAATACTTACATGGATTGGGGGGTTACTTTCAGACATGAAACTTCCTAATATAAAACTGATTTACGGTTGAGATTTAAAAATAAAAAAAAAATATATTGTCAACCACAACAATAAAAAAAAAAAAAAAAAAAACTTAGTGTCTAGTTTTTAAAATTTCCATTATGGAAAAATATAGAATACCCGATGTTGATTTTAATACAAATACAGTAACCTATAGAAAAACATCCTATCCTTATTATACTCCCGCATAGAACCAAAATAAACTGCCAAGAAATAGTCTCAGGAGAAATTTCTGTGCACATGGTTTGCAGCATAGGCTTGAACCAATCCAATTATCTATTTCCCATTCTATTTTGTAATTACCACAAAATAGCTACATTTCTAACTCCAGCTGCCTGTGGCCACAGAATGGGCTTCTTTCCCAGGGCTTTGGTTCCAATAGGTAAACTTCCATTTGACCCAAGTTTAAACATTGAAGAAGTATGGGATAAATATTGGGGAAACCATTGCTGGACTACCTGTGGCCTCTGGTCTCCACTTTTCATCAAAAACGTCACTCTGGAGAGTCACACTTCCTGCATTTCTTTTTTTCTGTGTTGGATAAGGTTCGTGTTTTTTCCCAGCAGGGTGCTGTGATACCTGGTACGTGACGTAGCTCACTGAGTCATGGACACCTTCAATTTTAAGAGAACTTTCTTTTCTCTCTCAACAATAAGCAGAGAGGTGTTTCCCATGTTGTCACTGATTGTAAGACACATGGAGCATCTAACATTCATTTCCAAAAGCAGTTTCTCTCAAAATGTTGTAAGGTAACCGTGGGAGATATTGAGGGGGAAAAAAATCTTATTAATTTGAGCCAAACCAACGATCTGATTTCAGTCCAAGACTACTTCATTTCAGCCAAGAAACTAGTCACCCATATACAGCAGTACGTGAATTTGGTCAGAAGCTTCATTTCCAGGGCTATTTATTTAATAACTATTAAAACAGTGACAAGGGGCTGGAGTTGTGGCTGAGTGGTAGAACGCTTATCTAGCACCTGTGAGGCACTGGGTTCAATCCTCAGCACCACATAGAAGTAAATAAATAAAATAAAGCTATTGTGACCATCTACAAAAAAAAAAAAAAAAAATTAAAAAAACAAGGTTAGAGGCTTTAAAAAATAAAAATTCACATTTCATAGATTATTTACCTAAGTAGTTATATCAGAAAAGAATTTCAAATCTGACTGAACTATACATGAAAAACAGGAAAAAAAAAAAACACAAAGAAAAGGAATAAAGCATTGGGTAAAACTGAGAGTGATATGATAAAATGTTAAATTATGATATATCATCTTTCCAATAAAATCCTGTTTCATCAGCCACGATTCTAGTTTAAGGTGACACTTCTCCTGTTTTCTGACCAGCTGAACACAATCATTGACCATTCCATCCAGACAACTGGTGATCAATTCACCTGCGCTGTCTCCCATTCATCATTCCACCCACTAGCCTTTACTGATGACAAACTGTGCATGGTCCCTGTGCCCAGACTGAGGAGGATTCAATGATAACTGAAGTTGAATTGATGGCTTTACCACCCGGTTCAGCCACGGGATCGAATTCACTGCTCACAGGCATAGCCTCTGACTCTCAGTCAGCCCTCAGGAACGGCAACTCCATTATTACTTAGCAGACGGGCAGAAGGAGAGCCACACAAACACATGAGGGAATTCTTAAATAATACAAACAGAAAAGTCCAGGGACCATATTAGGTGAAATGAAAAAAAAGGGGGGGAAGAATAGAAATAGGGGTGATTTTTTTAAAGATAATATCAAGTGCTAGTGAAAATAGAAAAGCATAAGTATTTCCATGCCTTGGATCTTTCTGGAAATGTGTGAGAGATGTATACTAGCTTGAGTTATTTATTTAAGGCCACTCATGCCTGCAAACTGTGACAAAAATAAGTAGAAGATGCCTATCTATTCTTATAGATATTCACTTTGCTGGGCCTCACCCACAGACACACAGACATACACTCTAAGTTTCATTTGGAATGTTGTGATATATTTGAATATTAATTTAGAAAACTTTGAGAACCTTCAAATAATAATTAAAAAAAAAAAAAAGCTCCTGTAAATGTTGTGCTGGAGGTCCAATCTTGTTTCTGATGGCAATACAATATGCAATTACTCTCTGAACTTTCTGAGTGGCAAATAATGGTAACCATTACTCAAGGATCCTCAAATTATCTATCAAATGAGTAGAAAATAACACAAGAACAAAAATGTGAAGTATGTAGAGAAATTGGTTGGGATGAGACCTTGTGTACAACCACAGAAACAAAATGATGTACCCCGTTTGTGTACAATGAATCAAAATGCAGTCTGTAAAAAATTAAAAGATAAATAAAAATAAATAAATAGGGAAAAAAAGTCAACAGTGTTAGGTTAAAGCTGTGCTACCAACTCTGAGCAAGTTCAACTGATAAACCAGTGACGATATATGTTCTTAAAGTTCACTATACAATTTTAAAGCCATTGTTTCAAGTGGAAAATCCAAAACGAAAGATGTTTGGTTCTGATGGTCTCTATTTGCTATAGAAAATATATAGAATATAGAGTTGGAGCCACGTGGGGGATTCCAGTAACAGCTGCTTGTCACTTAAATTAATTCACAGCTTTCAGACTGTGAGAGGCAAGTTGGTTTAGAGAACACACAGGTCTGCTGGATTCCTGTGTGGCTTTCCTACTGATCTGACGAGCAGTCTTGGACAGATCCTTTCACCTTTCTGGAAATTCATCCATGCAATGCTAGTTGCTGTGAAACTGTGAAAATGAGTCCAACCTATCAACAGTCTTTTTTTTTTTTTCTTCTTTTTCTTTTTTTTGCAGTGCTGGGGATTGAACCCAGGGCCTTGTGCTTGCAAGGCAAGCACTCTACCGACTGAGCTATCTCCCCAGCCCCAACAATCTTAATACAACAGAATGTCCCTCTCATTTAACAATCCAGTGGGTTTTGCTGTGGATAGGCAGCTTTGCCACATCCAGACTCCTTGTATCTTGTGGCTCCACTAACACTCGGGGTCTCATCCAGTCGGTGGGAAGAGAGAATGCGAAGTAGTTATACCTAGTTCCTGAATGGCTTGGCCCAGAACTGGTACCCGCCATCACCAGCCTCATTCTGTTTGAGGTTCAATGTCACATGATCACACCCAGAACAAGGAAGCCTAGAAAAGGTGTGCTTACCTCTATATATTCACCTCCTTGTCACTATTCTCCATGGGGAGCTTGGGCTCATGAGGATGATGCAGGCAGCCTGCCATCTTTGATTCCATTTTACAGTTGATGAGAGGGTCAGAGATAATACATGCAAGGCATCCAGCCCAACATTGTCACACTGTAAGCAATCAATCAACTGACTTCTCCAAATTTGCCTGTGATTTTACTTGGCTTTAGCACTGAAGAGCCCATGTCCCAGAAACCCTGAGAGCCAGGCATACCAATCTTGGTTTTAAAACAAAAAGTCTCTTATCTGAGAAACCCTCTCAGGTCCAGGCAAATTTGGACAGCTGGTCAACTTACTACTGAGATAAACATCACTATCATTGTTGTCTTGAATAAAAGGAATCATTTTTTAATCAACACATGCTTATCAGGTACATGTATGTGCATAAAGTAATCACTGCTTCAGTGATAAGAATATAATATAGAAAAAATAGTCTCCAAACCTTCCAAACCTGTTGGAAATGACTTGATACACATGACCCAAGCAGACACTTAAGATGTCTGTGAGAACAATAGTTACTTTTGATGTGCAAACACAGTGTGTGCAAGTGTTCAGGTGTTGTAATGGTTCATTTGAATTGTCAACTTGATTGGATTAAGAGATGCCAAAGATTAAGAGGATTCTGGGTGTGTCAATGAGAGAGAGCGTGTCTAGGAATGATTCACATGTGTAATAGCAAACTGAAGTGAAGATTCTCTCAAACGTGGGCAGCCCTGTCCAATAGGATGGTACCTTGGATGGAACAAAGATGGAAGGACGTAAACTCAATTCTCCTAGAACGTGTGATTCTCCTAGAATGTGTTCTTGATTGTTGCTGCATTCTGCCAATGATTCTCCAGAGAGTTTCCAGAAGCCTTCCTCTCAGACTAGGGTAGCACTGTTGATCCCTCTTGTTCTGGGGCTTCTGCCTCTTAGACTGTGCTGCTGTCTGGTTCCTCCAGTTCTAAGTCTGCAGACAGCCACTGGGGACTCTCCAGTTTCTGGTCAAGTAAGCCAATCTAATAAAGTCCCTTCTTATATTCATACTTCCTATTGATTCTGTTCCTCTAGAAAACCCTGACAAATACAGGTATATTTTGATTGGTTCCAAAATGTTTAACTGAGACCTCTGGGCGGAAGCTGTAAGAGGTAAATGATGGCTCAATATAAAATTTTTTTAAAAAACTGTACTTATTTGATAAGAAAACAGACTCATCTAGCAACTCCCCAAGGAAGATTTGAAAATTAAAGCATACACAATATACACAACCCAAAAGACTTACATTATTGTTTAAAGTAACTTTAAATACAATGTCCTTCCAGCCCCTTTGCATGAAAAATTGGCTTTTTTAACTAATTATCAGACAAGTAGATACTAGAGGAACATTTTAACAATAAATACAATACAGGCACACACTTTCCCCTTTTCTGAGCCATGTGAGCTCTATATTGTAATCTCAATTTCTGGTTATCATCTATTCTCCTGTGTCTAATATCAAACAATGCTGTCCTCTGGGAAGAGAGCCAATCCAGAACCCTCCATGCTTAAAGAATTGAATAGGTGATTTTTCCATTCTCTCTGTGTCTGTGTGCTCAGGGTTAGAGGAGAAAGAATTACATGCTTCAGCTGAAAATGAATACCAACCAGAGCCCTTAGAAATGGGATCTTCTGGTTCTATTGACTCTATAAAACAGACTCCCCAAAGAAGCTGGTTGAAATATCATCTTAACAACAGGATTTTCTGAGTTTACCTTCCTAATGACATATTTTTCTGGGTAGTGACATAAAACATGGTGCAATTAAAGTGGATGTTCTTCATGAGACTCTGATAACGTGTTAAACTTTCTGCAACCAGAACCCTGCCTTGCCTTGACAGAATTGGTATGTTGATTGTTATAGTTTGGATATTTGCCATTCCCTGAAAAGTTCATGTTTAGAAAGCATGGTTTCCTAACAAAGCAAAATTTAGAAATGGGACTTTTAGATAATGATTAGATTGTGGGGACTATAACTCATCAGCGAATTAATCCATTTAATGTATTAATAATTTGAATGGACTACTGGGTGATAACTGTAGGCAGGCAGAGCATGACTAAAGGATGTAGGTCACTGCTGGAGGCACAGCCTTGAACTACATCTGTCCCTGATTCTTCTCTGTTTTCCTGGCTGCCACGATCTAAGGACGTTTCCTCTCCCTCACCCTTCTGCATGATGCTCACTTTGGACCCAAAGCAATGGAGCAGGCCAACCATAGACTGAGACTTCTGAAAATGTGAGCCCCAAATAAATTTTTCTTCCTGTAATGTTCTTGTCATGTATCTGGGTCACAGTGACGCCAGGCTGACTGACACATTGGTTAATAATTACTAATGATCTTGTCATTTACATTGCTGCCTTTGCTTTTGGCAAATCCAAAGGAGGAGAGAATCATGAAATCTGAAAAAGAGAGAATGAGCCAAATTCTAAAGACTAATTTATTGGTGATCCTGTGTAAAGACGATGCAGAGTCATAGACTTTTGAAATGAAATTCTGCTTTAGCTCTGGCTGTTAATGCAAAATACCATTCCCTGGGTCAGTGACTTAAAAAAACACCCATCATATCTCATAGTTCTGGAGGCCAGGAAGTCTGAGATCCAGGTGCTGCTGATTCAGTTCCTGGTGAAAGCCCTCTGCCTGACTGCCCTGTGTGCTCACAGAGTGGACAGACCAGCTCTGGTCCCTCTTCTTCTTGCAAATATATGAATTTCATCATTCCCCCATGACAGCATCTAACCATAATCACCTCTAAAAAGTCCCACCTACAAATACCATCACATTGGAGATTAAGTTTTCAACGTGTGAATCTGGTGAAGGGGAGATCACAAATACTTAGCTTATAACAGTCCCACTTTTAGGAATCATCTGTGTTGTGAGTGTTGAATTCCCATCCTTCACTCAACCTATGCCTGTGGTCTATCTGCTAAGGGAATGGCTAGTCTTCCTCAAGCACAGACCATGGAGACCTCTGTCTAAACAAAGATCAGAAGGGTCCTCTCACTGAGCAAGACAGCTCTACATCTAAGATCTTACAATTCTCTACATAACTGGTTTTCCTCTTTCTGTTCCTATCTCACTGCAGTATTTCCACATCAACACATGAAATGCCTTCCCATGTTCCCCAGAAGACAACACTCAGTACAATCTTTGATAAATGAACAAATGCTAGTTGAATGAATGTCATGGCCTTTTTGGAGGAATGATAAAAAAAAATATGTATCATTCACATTGACAAACACTTGGTAACAGTGCAGATCACTTTCAGAAAATCAGTAATGCTTAAATTCTGCTTGGCTCACAAAATCCTGATTCATTCAAAGCCACCAGAGTTTTCATTTTCTAATTATTACTTCATCTTCTCTCCTTTTCAGAGCATGGAGACAGTATAATATCATCCCCTTTATTTGTTGAATTTAAATACTCATGAATATTGGTTGAGACTGAGTCAGGTTCCTTTTTGGAAGGAAGAAATGGTGACTTTTTACCAACAGGGTAAGCATGTTTTGTTGGGGAAACAGGCTGAAGCTCACAGGGGAAAGTTCTCACACTTGCCATAGTTTTTTAAACTCTTGAGCCTCAGACTTTTTAACCATACAATGAGGTGAATGTGATGCTCATGTTCTTCACAGCTCTGTTCCAACTCGTTATTGGTATGTTCCCCTTTATCACACTATGAGCTTCAGTTCAGAATTGTCTTCATTTACTCATATTCACATTGGCAAAATTAAAAGAGAATTTATTGGCATAGAACAAAAATTCTGGAGAAGGCCTCAGCTTCAGGCATCTCTGTATGTAGCAGCTCAAGCAATATTAACAAGACTCTCTTACTTTGGACTCAATTTTTGTCTTTATTTTTAGGCTTCCTCTGTGTGGACCTCTGCCAGCCTTCTCATTCAGCAGTTATGATTTAGTAGAGTTTATAGTTTGCTGGACAGCCACTGATCTTTAACAGCTACCACCAAGACCCTTGCGATGCATCTCATCCTCCAGGATCGAGGCCTGCCTTGAACAATCCTCAGACTGATGAAACTGGATATGCTGATCAGCAGCCATGGCGTGTCTGGGACCAAGAGGAGCAGGGTAGATATTGTTGCATCTAAACTAGTCAGAAGCATATGATCCAAGTGTGGCAAATAAATCGTCCCAAAAATATAGAGAAGAAGAAGTGGATTCTGGGTAGATTCTTACGACACACCCCTGACCCCTCCACATGGATGCACAATGTCTGTGTTATTCTAATCCAGCCTGTGAGTTTGAGAGTAACCATACTTTAGAGTCAGTTTTCAAAATTAATGTCAGACCACCCCTTTGATTATTAAAAACCCAAAGACTGATTTTTCAACTGCCATCATTCATGACATAAAGGTAAGGGACTTCACAGAAGATATTTAGTTTATATAAAGGTAATATAAAATAACTAGGTGAATTTTAAAAATGAAAGCAGTGCTAGCCAATATCCTGGGTAATTGTGTTTTTCCTGCTGAACTTCACATCCTATTGAGTTGTTCTTGAAGATCTTTATTCTTCAAATATTAGACTAACAGAGGGTTCATGCAATTTATTTTTTAGTCTATGAGTCTATGCATTTTTTTCTCTTTTTAAAAGAATCCTTTAAAAACCAGTTTTCTGCTAAATTATAAATTCTAATAAGTCATAACATTAAAACTAGACAGATTTATGTATAAATGTATAAAAATTTTCAGTCTTTTTTATAAATATATAAATACATTTTTCAGTCTTTGGAAAATTTTGCTAATATGATTATTAAAAGGATGAATTTTAAGATAAAGAGCATGAAATAATAAATCCTTTTGTAAAAATTAAAAAATATACTGTTTACTATCTTCTATCCAGGTTCTCCTTATTTCACACATTACCCTTGTACTTCAATGAATTGGAAAGAAGTAAGAATATAGTTAAAACTGTCAATATTTTGAAATGCTATTTAATAATGATTTCCAAGAGACCCCATACATTAATTAGAACTAATGACATGAGCTCCACTGTAGGCAATATGCCACAATATTTCTGTACACGGAGAACTGTAGTTTGGAAAAGCTATTGCTATATTTAGTCTTATACCACCATCAGTGATAAAGAGACAGAGCACAATTCTATATGAGAAATGTGGTATTCATTACAAAACTGTTTTACATCGGCCTAAACATCCCCGTAGAAAGTGGGACAGTCTCTGGTTGTCAATCACTAGAACTACTGGAAAATATAATTGCTTCTTTCTTTAAAGTGTTCAAGAGGGGGAAGCATGCAGAACTGACATCAATCATGTCAACCCTGACTCTTTTACCCTATTTCCATTTTACCCCTAAGTTAGCCTTGTCATTTGGAAGAAGTGAGACAATTCCCATTCAGAACTTCAAGCACCCATTCAAAATTCAAGAGAGAGCTTTCCTCTGCTTCTTTTTCTTACTTTTGCACTCTCCTTTGTGCCTTTGAGGACGTCCAGATATCCCTGAGAACACAAAACTCTTGAGTATTTTTCCCTCTCTTTTTGCTACATTGAGACCACAATACAATGCCTGTCCATCCTAGAAAACAGAAAGGCTTATTTTTTTTTTTTAAATCCCTGTGCAAGTATCTGAACACATGTGTGGTAAACTGAACTACATACCTTGAAGCAAACTCTGAGACAAAGGCAAGAGAGAAATATTAAAAAGTGATTTTAAATTAAATTCAGTCACAAATGGAAATTTCTGAATGGTTCCATGTTTCTGGTAGCAGAACATTTTCGTAGCAATAGAAATATATTTACCCACCGATAAAGGAAAACATAAAAATATCACTTACTAAAATTAGTTTGCTGTGAATCATCTTTCTGAAAAATTCAGCCAGGATTTAAATTTTCTTGATTTGAAACATACATTTAAAAAAAAAATTACCTTGTTTTGAGCTCCTGGAATTCTTTTTTTGTTGCTTTTTTTCTAATTAAGTTATGAAATTCATTTGGTTTAAAAATTTCCAGTTGGGTTGGGGTTGTGGCTCAGTGGTAGAGAGCTTGCCTAGCATGTGTGAGACCCTGGGTTCGATTCTCAGCACCGCATATAAGTTAATGAATAAAGTAAAGGCCTATCAACATCTTAAAAAAAAAAAAAAAAATTCCAGTATTGCAAAAGCGCTTGTAATGAAAACCAAAGTTCTCTTTCCATGGTTCTCCCCACCTCCACTGCTCTCCTTTATCACCAAACCCGAAGTGATTCTGTGGGGCCCCGGTTCCCCTTGTGGGTGGCCTGCTCCTGAGAGGACACCCACACAGGCTCACACTATGCCACAGCCCTGCTGTGGCAGCCAGAAGCCAGCTCAAGCATCCAACCCTTTTCTACCTTCCTTCTCAAAACATTCACAAGGCCCCTCTTCGGCTCCTCCCTGGAACATGACACAACATACTCCAAACTCAGATTTTCCCTCTGTCACCCCAGAGACGTCCCCTCTGGCTTCACCTTCGTGTGACATGAGGACATACACCCTTTGACCCTGGTCCCCCACCCCATCTCTCTGCACACCATCTTCTCTCTCAACTTTTGTCTTGATGTTCAGTTTTCTATTACCTGGGTGTAAACTTCATTGTCTTTACTCTACATGTAGTTTTATCTTCTGTTTTTAGCCATGCTGACTGATTCCAGAAGGTTAAAAAGTCATTAAAACTCTTTGAATCACTGTGTTTAGGAAAATAAATATAATGTACCAAGTTAGGATACCGGGACTCTCTTGTTAATCCTAATTTGGGTTGTTACTGTTGTTGTTTGTTTTCGGTCTTTCTTAATGGTTCCACTCTAAACGGGCTTTATTTTTAGAGCAGTTTTAGGTTCATAGCAAAACTGCATAGGAAGTTCAGGGATTTCACATGCACGCCTTGCCTGAACACAGGCGTGACCTTCTCGTTGACACTTTGCATCATCCTGGTACATTCCATCAGAGTTCAGGAACCTACACTGACCTGTGTCATTATCACTCAGAGGCTACAGTTTACACGAGGATTCACTCTGAGAGTTGCATATTTATGGGTTTCGCCAAATTCATAATGACATCCACCTACCATGGAGGTATTCTAAAGAAGACTTTGCTGCCCTAAATATCTTCTGTGTTCCACCTGTTCATCACTCCCAACCTCCCCACTCCTGACATTCTCTGAAACTTTTACTGTCTAAATAATTTTGACATTTCTAGAAGGTCATGCAGGTGGAATCACACAGTAATCACATAAAAAGAACAACAGGACAGTCTTTACAGACTGGCTTCTTTCTTTTCATCACATGCATTTAAATTTCCCCTCTGTCTTTTTTTGTGGGGAAACTTTATAGCTCATTTCTACTCCACACTGATTCACTCCAGTTTTTGAATACACCACTGTTTGTTATTTGTCTACTTGGTTGTTATATACTCATTTGTAAATGTCCTAATTTTTAAATGACTTAATAAAGTTCAAGTTCATTCAACATTTTAAATTTCAACAATTAACTAGATTTTCCCCATTTTGCAAGTTCTCTCTCAAACGATCAATTTCTTGGATTCTCCTTTTTCCTGGATGCCTCCATGATTCTGCTTCATCTTGACTGTTTCTGTGTGACAACAGTGTTTCCTTTATGAAAATGCCCCTTGTCACTTTTCTGTGATTTCTCTATTCCAAATATTTCTGGTTTGTGAGTTAATCATTTATCTCGCTGAAGCATCGCTATGAAACGTTTAAGAGAGTTTGTGAGTAAGGTCTTTGAGGCTTTGCACATCTGAAATGACTTCTTTCTTTGGTCCTTACACTTGAATGAGAGTTGAGCTGGGTATAGAATTCAATAATCTGAAATAATATAACCTCAGCACTTTGAAGTAGTGAGCCCAGAACTTCCACCAAGGATGGTGCTCTCGGCATCTGAATCTCATTCTATTTCAACTTTTTTTTATTTCAGTTGTGGTCTCCCTCCCCCTGGAAGCTCTGGTATCTCTCTTCCTCCTCTTTACCTTCCTTTTGGTTTCCAGAAGTTTGCGGTGATGTGCTCCAGCGAACCTTTATTTATATAATAGGTACTTGGCCAGTCATGTCACTATTTCCACTATTATTACCGATTTTTTTCATCCTCTACATAGTTTCATGTTTCCTGCTGCTAGAAATCCAAGTAATCACATATGATTTCTCATTTTCTCATCCAAACTTCTATTTTTCATTTTTATGTTTAGTTGTCCTTTTGTTCTTTTTATGCCGTTTCTCCAATTTCATATTCTAATCTGTATGATGGAGAGGATATTTTTAAATCTCAAAGGGTGTTCTTTAGTTTGACAATTATTTCTATTTCACTTTCCTTCATATTTTTGGATGAAATTCATTTATTAATCTATATGATAACAGTAACCAGAAATGATATCATTTATTGTTTATGTTATTTATTGTTTATGTTATTTATTGTTTATAATTATTTATTGTTATTGTTTATTATGTACTTTTGGCTAAAATTCATCCTTGGTCAAGTTTTTTTAAAATTTGTTACTCTGATTTCTTGGATTTTTTAATTTGTTATTATTTGTTTTTGTTTTCATATATAAAAGAATAAATTTGATTTTGTAGTTCATAGGTAAGATGTAAAAGAATGAAGCAAAAAAGGACAGGTGGATTATTTAGTTAACTAATGACCCTGAAGGGAACAGAGAAGGAAATTCTCTCTTGTACAGAGAAATGTGTATGGTAACTGAATTTCTTCATATAGGAAATAAAGCATCTGATTTTTCCCAAGGGCCTTCCTTCCGTTTTCTTCCTTTTTCACCCTCTTCGCTATACAAAGAACTCCTCTACATTGGGAAGCTGAACTACCTAATAACAGAGAATATAAGATGTAGAATCCAAAGGCTGGGGAAATTTATTTTCTCTGAGCGTGGTTTCCTAATTTATGAACTATGCGTAATAGTGATGATAGGGTGATGTTTATAGGATTGTTGGAGGCACTCACTCATAGGAGGTAGATGAGGGCCCTGAGTGAGACCAGATATGGAACTGACATGAGGAAGCGTGTCTGGAACTGCAAGAAGTACTCTGAATAAAATCCGAATCTGTCCGTAACTCCCTGTATAACGCACGCAACTGCATGGAAATAAAAGGTGTCATTGATTTTCCAAGATGAGATTTTTCTCGTCAACTACTAGAGATAAAGTATCAAGTAGAAGGAAGTAAACATTATAGATCTAAGTTACTAGAATTACAATATAGATATTTTTCTCAAGTAGGCCATAACATCACATACCTTGTATAATTTTATCTGACATTTTTATTATTGAATGGCTTTATAAGTGATATTGGGGTTCATTTTTACTTAATTATACAGGCATGGAATCCAATTTGCTCCATCTTAGTGCCCAGTACTTCCCCTCTCCCTCTCTCCCTGTTCCCCTTCTTCTCTTCTACTGATCTTCCTTCTGTTATTTTCAGCTTTTAAACGAGTACTTTATAGATATATAGATATATATATATGAAGGTGAGAGTCTCTGTGGTATATTCATATATCAATAGAGCATAATTTGGTCAATTTCATTCTGCAGTTCCTCCCTCATCCTGTCCCTCCTCCCTCCCTCTCAATCCCCTTTGTCTGCTCCACTGGTCTCACATATTTTAATTACATCCTGAAACTCCTTTTGTTTCTTTGGGCATGAAATTTTTATGCTATTGTCTTTTCAACACACATAGCGGCATTTTGCTTTCCAAAAATACACTGGAAATAAACTAAGGTCGCTAGCACTCAGTGAGCGGATCAGAGAGGGGGGAAGAAGAAAGAAAAGAAAAAGGAAAAAGTCTTGAGTAAATTCGATGCTTCATTTCTTGCACAATCACAGACATCAGCTGGTGAGCATGAAACAGGGTGTGCTGGAAAGCAGCCAGGTGTGCACACCTGGAGAACTTGGACTTGATCCCCTTTCCCCTTCCTGCGCTTGGTGTCTGTCACGCACAACCTGACCTTCATCTCCTCACTTATAGACTGTGTTCAATTCCTCCAACAACTTGATATTCTAGACTCACATATCCATAAGTTAAAACTTGGCTTTGTGGCATCTTTGATAGAATATGCAAATTGGAGATCTATTTTGATATCTTTAAAATTTCATCTGGTATGATTCTAAGTGCATTTTCTTAATATAACTTTACATATATAAAACGTATCCAGTTCTCTCTCCTTCATCGTGCTCTCTAAATGAACTTTTAAAAGCAGCTTTGGGGAAGAATGATAGGTGCCATTCCACCTGTATCTCCAGGAAGAATGGGAATTTGCTCCTATGGTTTTTCTAATTAGTGTAGGAATAGTTATATTAATCAAAGAAACCTATGCTAAGCTTCAGTGTGACCTCTTATCATCTTATCCAAAAAGTATCTTCCAGAGTTCTGTTCCATCTCACTGGAGTTAAATATGCTTTAAGGAATATTAACTGTGATGATATTCAAGTTAATCATGAATAACTAAAAAGATTTATCTTGCTGTCAATCTCAGCCCAGTTGAATACATTAAGCATGGTAAATTTAGAATTTAAAAATAGTAAACTATGCTAATTAGAAACATAGTTTTAGGTGTCAAACACCTTCAAGTCCTATGGGTGTTTACATATGGATAGGAACTTCCATGTGACACGTTATTTTATTGAAAAGGGCAGTAGAGCTATGTTATTGAAGATCTAGGGGTCACTGCATGAAACTGGAGTTCATTGGAGGGCATTTATTTCAATGCATTGAGGCTATTTCCTACGAGAGGCCACTGACTTTGTGATTTCATATTTCCATAAAGTTCTGGTTTTCTTCTCTTCCTAGCCTTGGTTTCAACATTACTCTTTTTTTTTTTTTTTAGTTGCCAGTGGACCTTTACTTTATTTATTTATATGCGGTGCTTAGAATCAAACCCAGTGCCTCACACATGCTGGGCAAGTGCTCTACCACTGAGCTATGACCCCAGCCCTCAGCATTACTTCCTTAAGTAGCCTTCTGTGACCACCCTGCTATTTCTTATCCTATTACCCTTCTTATTTCCTTCAAAGCATTACATTAATAAGCTTTTATAGTATTTATCTTTGTACTGTCTACTTCCCACAAGAGTGTAGTTTCCTTGTGTTGGGGAATTTTATCAGTATTATCCTCTAGCTGGTGCCCGCCATTTAACACAGTGCATAGCACATAGTTTGGGATTAATATACACCGTTAAATGAATAAATGAAGATGAAGTCACAGATTTAAACTAGATGAAGGCTATTTTCCTGCTCTACTCTGATCTGAAGGAGCTTAGAAATTTCCATTAACTTCTGTATATAACTTTTGCTATAAGATTATATAAGTTCAATGAATACTCTTCCAATCTCAATAACTTTTATAGACAAAAATTTGCTTTATATAATAACATTCATAAAGGTTCTCCTGATTAATGGGCTGCTCTCATCTAAGTAGAATTTCAGGGACTTGGGCTTCTTCCATCTTTTGACGCTGCATCTTCAATACTTGGCATACCACCACACCACCGGAATAGGAAAGAACAAGAAACATGGAATGTGGGAGTACAAGGCCCTGCTGGCAACTTCACACATCATTTAGTTTGAAGAACCCATAGCTGGAAGGGAAGCTGGAAGAGAAGATATCTGTAACTGTAAGAGTTTGTGTTCATCAGCTTTCCATCACTGTGACAAAATACTGGAGAAAATCCAACTGAAGGACAGAAGGATATATTGGGGGCTCATGGTTTCAGAGGTTTCGGTCCATAGTCACTTGACCTCAGTATTACGGGCTTGTGGTGAAGCAGAACATCATGGCAGGGAGTACACAGTGGTACCTCATGGCAGCCAGAAAGCAGAGAGAAGGAGAGGAATGGGCCAGCTACAAGCCACGGCCCCAAAACGTGCCCCCTCTGACCTGACCTACTCCCTTCAAGTAGGTCCCACCTCCTATAATTTCCACCACCCTCCAGTAGGACCTTCAAGTTGGGACCCCATCAATGGATTAGTAAACTGATGAGGTCAGAGCTCTAATGATCCAATCACTTCCTAAAAGCGCCACCTCTGAACATGGATGTGCTAGGAACTAAGATGGCAACTTGTGAGTCTTTAGTGGAAATGCCATATCCAAACATAATAGTGAGCTTGGGATATATCACATAGTCATGTGAACAGGACTAGGAGGAAATGAATCAGGTGAAATGTATCCAGTCAGTACTGCAGAAATCTAAATGACCTAAGCGAATACATATCTATCATCATTGTTGGGAAACCAGCTTTACTTATATGCCTGAAAGATGCTCGGCCCGTAATAAACATTTACTAACTAAGATATGTTGAGCTCAGCAGATTTACATTGAAAGATTCCTTATAACTCACAATTTTACATCACATCAACCGTATTTTAGCTTATCTTTGTCTTATAGCATCTTAAATAAAAATGTCATCCCTTTCTTTAGATTAAGGGAAATGCAAGATCATATGAATCTTGGGTACTGATAACTGATCCACTCTCTGTATAGTTGAAAAAAAACCTTTGATTGTTATTGAGTTACAAATATTTGACAAAACTAGGCCTGGCAACATGATACACTTTTAAATGTTTGATGACATCTTGTAATTTAGCAGTTCTTTTTAAGAAGAAAGTTGACTGGCAATCAAAACTCATGCGACAGGAGAAAGATTACTGTAGTTCTCTGAGCTCTTGACATTAATCAGCTTTCCTTGCTCCATGATACTAATTCCTAAACTGGTTTTGGCAAAGTCAGTGGACTGCTGAGTGCACCAGAGTGCATACAGAATGTGGAGGCAGAGTTAAGACAGACATCTCCACCAGGTGAGGCCTAAAAGCTTACAGACCCTCCTGAGTTTGAGTTTTCTCACCTGGAAGCTTGTCATTCAGACCACCTCTCACATAAGTGGCCATGTGAAATCACTGCGGAAATGTCAATTATTGTCCATGAACCGGATATTATTATTCTTGGTGTTTTTGCTAGTGCTTCCCCTCTCCGTTCCCACATCAACACCATCTCAGTAAATTAGCTAAATCTTGGGGGTTTTGTGTATATATGGAATGTGGGTTATCAAGAGACCTATTCTGTGAATTATGAAAATAAATTTTTCACTGGTTTATATGCATGACAACCTCAAAAATTTCACTAAGGACAAGTAAACTTTCTTAAAGACATGATATGAAAATTTAAAATATGGTAAGACCTGGGTGAGGTGGTGTACATCTGTAATCCCAGTGCCTAGGAAGGCTGAGACAGGAGGATTGCAAGTTCAAAACCAGCATCGGCAATTTAGCAAAGCCCTAAGCAACTTAGTGAGACCATGTCGCTGAATAAAAAACAAGAAGGGGCTGGGGATGTGTCTCAGTGGTTAAGTGCCCCTGGGTTCAATCTTTAGTATCAAAAGCAAAAAGGGATATAACTATTATTGAATCATGAGTATAAAACATCTTATGCTGACAATAGAAAGGCAAACAGGGTTTGGAATTAAATTGAAATGAAGATTAATTTACTTCACAATTAAATTAGCTAAGTAACTTTGATGTTTACTGAGATATTTGTAAGGGGCAAAACAATGGGATTTTCTGTAAAGGACATATGTCGAGCTCAGATGGTCTTGGGTTTGAATTCTTACTCTGCAATGAACATGTATTAGTTATATGCCTGGTATATAGTAAATACCTGGTATATATATATATACTTGGTATATACTGAGTGTATACCTGGTCTAAGGGGACTTCAACTTTGTTTTCCACTACCGCTGGTTAATAACCCTTACCGTATGTAGCTCAAGAACCAGCAGACACGATGGCTTAAGGTCCTAGCAGAGTACTCAGTGCATGGTGGATCTTAAACACACTGACTTGACACAGAGCATCAAGATCAGTCCCGGTCCCTCCCCACCAATCTCTTATAGTTCACATTGTTACTCAGCTTCTCTAAATGGCCTAGACTGCATGTGACAGTGTCATCCTGAATCAGGAATTTAACACTTTCATTTACTAACACAAGCATCTTGTCCAACACTGCCGAAATACTTCCTGAATTCATCCAGTGCCATCTTGAAAACCATTGCCTAAGAACACTGCGTCCATTTCCAGACCAATTAAAATCATAGCAGTTTACAGTCAAGAACCCCCTCCAGCCCCCAGTGTACACACAGCCGCTGTTACTACTGTTCCAGTAAACACCTTTTGATTCTCCAGAAAGGTTTATCCCCAAACCTAAATTCCTTTCTTCTGAATGCTAAACACTTCTTTCAAATTATAACAATGTAGCAGAAAGGTACTTCCTCAGCTGTCCTTGATCCCTTCAGAGAAAACTGGTCTCATCTCTCTCTCCTCTCTGCTATTTGCATGGTGTGTGTGGGCACCTGCATATACGCAAACTTTGGATGTTGATAATCATGTGCATTTGCCTGTATTAGTGGGAATATATTTGCCTGTAAGTTTGTAGGTTAACTTCCGTGTGTGTATGTGTGTGTATGTATGCACACACACACAAGTGCTTTATCACCCCCAACATCTCAACAACCCCTAAAAAGAATGTCCTTGATTTTATTATCTTTTCTGAGTATGTAACCAATTGCAGAGCAAATTTTATGGATGCTCAGGATATATTTGAACAAGTGATATTTCATATCCATCATGCACACTCTATGTGATTTCTTATCACATAAATCTCAATCCCTAAATGCCTTGGCAACAGACATAATCATGTTTGGATTGAGCAGTTTAATAGGCCTTATTTTTGATGGAATTGGTATAACTGGGTCTGGAATTCAATATGTCATTTGCATATTGTTGAACCTCATTAATCCAGGTCAGAAAGAGTAGGACAATATATTTTTTCTAACTTGTGAATTAGAGCATGAATACGAATTCCAAATGTATTTTTCAAAATAATGAATAGGGTTCGTGATACACATTGCTGGCTTTTCAAATGCAGTAATACTTCATTCTTTATATATAAATATGTTATGCCACATTTCTAAAATAAAAGGAGCTTTCTTTATGACAGTATCAGTTTCCAATAACATAATGAAACATTCAGGGTAATGATATCCCTCCCCACAGGAAAAAAAAAAAAAAAAAAACTTTAGTGAGAACAGTAATATTCCCAAACTGATTAAGTGATCATTATCTGGGTTATATTTCTTAGGGATGTTTGATCATTTTCTTTTAAATTACTTAAACCCTTCTTCCAAAAAAAGTAACAGCTTTATTAACGTATACATCATATAACATAAAATACCCTTTGTTGGTTCTGAGAATATTCATACAACTGTGCAGCTGTCACCAAAATATAATTTTAAACATGTTCATCACCTCAAAAAGAAAAACTGTTCTTCACTTCCACCCTCTAGTCCTGGGAAAGCATGCATCTGTTTTCTGTCTCTATGAGTTTGCATATTTTGGAGTTGAGTTATAACTATAAAAGTACAAGGTGTGGTTTTATAGACTCTCACTTAACAGAGTCTTCTGTGGTTCTACATGGGCTGTAAGGGCCCGCATCACCACGTTAATGCATGAATATTGATGAACAGTGTCCACTGTGTATAACCACATTGGTTAGAGTAATGCTTCTATGAATAGTCATGAAGAATTTGTGTGTGTGTGTGTGTGTGTGTGTGTGTGTGTGTGTCATGTGTTTTAATTCTTCTAGGTATATATCTATTGATAGAAGTTCTTGATCACGTATAAGACCTGATTCAATGATGTCTCTTCTCAGGAATTATATGTAGAATGTTTTTATTACACGTATTATAATTTCTAATCAGACATTTGGGGGGTCACTTCTTTAGAGCCATTGAAATGCAATCACATTTATTTCAGTCAGAAATAAATTCAGAAGAATTGGCTAAAATGCAGAACAATTAGCTTAGACTTCGCTTAGCAGGGAAATATCACCAATAAAAATTGAGTTTCCACTAATGTGTGAAATTTTACTTGAAATCATATATATCTAAGTCATAAATTATTCAATGAAAAATTCTTAAGAAATAGATGCTTTGCAACATTGAATCCTAACTACAGAAGGCTTATGTTAGAGAATGTTCTGACGTCTCAACTGAATAACTTAGCATTGGTAAGTCCCAAGTAGATTCCAGTTTAAGGATAAAAATTATCAACCTCCATTCCTGTGGCCTGGAAGCCTTTTCTCTCTGACCAAGCCACCAACCATCATAATTGTGGGATATAACAACCATTACCACTTCCTACTTGGCTAGTCAGGAAGACCCCAGAGCAAAAAGATGGAGAAAAGATTGAGAAATTGTGGGAAATGTGCAATCCCCCGACGTGGCCATGAACAGAGGGAACAGAAAGCAGAAAGTCTCTTGACAGCCAGCTGACCTCAGACTCCAGAAATTCAAGAAAACTTGAGAAATGTTGAAAAGTCTAAATGCAACAGAATTACTCTTCTCCTTTTCTATATTTTCACAGAATGGCCTAATTTCATCAGCTTCTAGAAGCTGTTACCGTGAGCTCTTGGTTATGATGGCTACCCACTGATTCCAGGAAAAGATGCAGGTATTTGAGGGCAAACAGAAATGCAGCAGGAAGCCACAGTCAAGCTGCCAAGCTAACCTACATCCTATATGGATAGTGGAGCAGAAGGGTATTTTTCAAGCAATTTATATGAGGTTTTACCTTCAGAGTGAAATTGTTCATAATAATATGTCTCCTCAAATTCCACAGATGGACTGGAGATAAAAGAAACAATGCTGAGAAACTGATAAAATAAATAGTCACAGGAGGGCAAGCCTTATTCATTTCACATAGTGGGCATATGCCATTTCCTCTCTGATTAGAAAAGGAGATGCTTCCAAAAGGTTAGATAATAGCTTTATTCATGCCTCTGACACTTGGTTGAGAAATCATGGGACAGAGGCTAGTTGCTGGATTAGCGTGGGCAGGCAATTTCTACAGAGGAAGAAGGACTCTTACACTTGACACTGTTCTGCCCAAGGCCTTCAGTGCCAGCTCAGAGGGTGCAGACCTGAGGAAGGCCACACTGAGACTGGACAGCAGAGGGTTCAAACTGCAAAATGGGGATTAAGTGGAGTGTGCACAACCTTATGGTGGGGTAAAGACGGAATAGCGGGGAAGGTATAAAGGTTTACAGAATCTCACAATAGCAAAGACTTTAAGATTTCATACTGTTTTACTTGAAGTTGGCATTATATCTACACTTATAGTTTAAACAACATATAAGTGAATGAATTGTTCTTGTGATTTTTAAAGACCTCATTTAAAAAACCAATTCCTTTTCAAAGGGCTTTAAAAAGTCTATTGAGGGCTGGGGTTGTGGCTCAGTGTAGAGTGCTCGCCTTGCATGCGTGAGGTCCTGGGTTCAATCCTCAGCACCACATAAAAAAGAAAATAAAGGCATTGTGTGCACCTACAACTAAATATTTAAAAAAAAAAAAAAAAGTCTGTTGATTACAAGTAGTTCTACAACAAAGAAAGAAATAATTATACCAAGCTAAAATTTTTCACAGGCTAGGAATGTCCCAAATGTATACTTCAGCCAGATTCTTTAGGGACAAGTGTTTAAATCAACTTATTCAGATAAAACATGACTAAAACGGAATGCTGTTGTCATATGATGAACTTTTAGAATAAACGTGGATTTGGGGAAGTAGTTAGCATTACCATTTGGTTGTTTGAAATTTTAAACATTTGGCTTCATGCTGGTGAGGCCCTTTCTTTTCATTATTTGGTGCAAGACCACTTTATAGTTACTGTGGTGAAGACTGCAATGGTAAGTACTTGCTTTCTTGCAACCTGAGACCATAGAAAAATAATGCATGTCTGGGGGCCTCGCCACTAGGGGTATTAATAATGTACCAAGGCCTATTTTTTCCTCAATAACAGTAACTGATTAAGGTAAAGTCATTTCAGCATCCTCTGCAGTCCCACGTTACTGGGGAAGAGGCAAGTGATTGAAGCAAGTCCTCAACTTGTATCACATGCTTCCTCAAGGAGATGCTTTCTGAAGGGTAGCTAAGACTTCTGTCTTCACTTTCATATTTTGAAAACTTGAAAATATTTTTCTAAAAATTTGCTGATTCACACAATCACTGGAGGGGGAAGGAAATCATCCATAGAAGTTGGATTTCAAAATAGGGCTCTAGTCCAACAAATCAGCTTTCAAGACAAGTAAGTTACATCTAAATTATTCGTTTTGTGTGTGTGCGTGTGTGTGTGTATGAATTTTGGCATCTTCCATGGAACAGAATGTTAGAATATTCTTTACAAACAAATGTCATATAAGAAATGCATGTACTTTCAAATCTCATGAGTTTGATCTCAGCAAATTAATATTTTCCTCCAAGGAAACCTTGATTATACATGTGTCTTTTATTAATTTGGTCCATGTCTCTCAAGATTAAAATATGGTGACAATTAAGAAGTAAACTCTTTAGAAGAGGCATTCTCAATGCCTTTCAGGATTTAAGGGTTCATCTTAATTTAAAGATCCCATTTATTTGTATCTTAGTTATTCACAGAAAAATCTATAGGCAGATCAAGTACTAAGTTGCTGCTCGGCCATCCAGTTCTTAGCCTCTTACACGTTTATCTGACAGTATTAACTGATCACCTACAATGGGCAGGGCCCTGGTACAGACATGGAAGAGACCCCAAGAAATTAAAGACAAAACTTGTCCTTGGGATGGAGGAGGCAGCAGAGCCGGTGAGGTGCTGTGGAGATAATCATGTGCTGACGATGTCAGACGGGGTGCTGACAGGCAGCGCTCTTTCCTGTAAATCAAGTAAACTGTGAACCTTTCTCTACGCTCCTGGGAGACTTTTCTTGAGAAAAATCCCTTTCTAAACTGTGATTATGTTTTGACTACTATTCAAAGTACCCAGTAGATTTATTTTGTCCATTTTCTTGCCATAAAAATCATTCGAAGCAAATCAAAGACTGCAGTGTCTTTAATACTTGAGATGTAATTTCCTTTTGAAAATATCCCAACCCGACTGGTATAACATTAGATCACAGGCTAAGAATATTATAACTGGGACTACCCGTCATAACATTAGACAACAAGCTAAGGTGGAATGGAACATATCTGGGAATATCCATTTAAATTTTCTGTTTTTCTATTTTGAGTAACTATAATAAGGATACCTAAGAACATTACAATCTTTTCAAATACTTTACATCAACCTAAAATTTATATGACAATCTAATTAAAGATATAATTACTTGATGTCATCAAACTACAGATTATGAAAAAAATATCTAAAATCAGGTCAAGAGCTAGAAACATCTGGATATTTATAAAAGTATAGATGCCAATAATAGCACATTTCTAAAATTTCTTTTTTAAAAACTAAGCTTTTGTATGATTTTTTCCACCAATTTGCCTCAAGGTCAAAGTTTTCCAACCTACATTAACACATGGCAGTGAATTTCCCTGGAGAGTCCACTGTTTTCCATATAGTAAGCAGCTCAATTAAACTCAGTTTTAGACAACAAAGACCTTCACTTAAAAAAAAAAAATAACAACAGATGTTTCTTTCAAACTCCTTTCAAGCCACACAGTGCTGTGCCTCACTTTGTCTTCAATGGAATTCCTATTTCTGAAATCTTTTGCTTATTCCATCTTACAATTGAAAAAAAAAAGTAACTAATTATAATAATAGTGTTCAGGTTTAAAGAGTAGTCTTGGTGGCCTCTGCTCTGGGATTAGAACTAAGATTTTGAAACATTCTTCAGGTTAATACAAATAATTTGAATAAATTGTGAAAGGGCTGATTTGAAGTGGTCCCTGAGAAGACCCTCAGACGCCAGTCTAAGAATTGTACCTGTAGCACACAGACTGGAAAATACCTTTCCTCTTTCTCCATCCCATCTTCTATTCAGTTATTTAATATTGCTACAATAGAGCTTAAAGAAGAGGAATCTTAAAATACAATGAGACGCCTAAACAGTAAACAGGCAGAAATCACTGCCAGTTAAAGTCAACTTTAGGTGAAATTTGTATCACCACAGTGTGAAAGGAAGCATATAACTCAGATGTTGATTACAACAGCTTGTTTATAAGCATCATTACAACTGCTGAATAACTTGCTCTTCTGTTCAGACATGTGTCTGCTTGCAGATATGTGGATGAAAACCAATATATCACTTCTAGATGGGCTGGGAGCACAGTGACCTCTAGCAGGAACTGCACTGGTCATGAATGAGTTCTTGTGCAAACCAGGATGTGATTGATTGGCTTTATTATAATGACTATAATGATAATTATCAAAAAAGGAACGGTTCCTCTTCACTGAGTGCTACCTCTGGGTCAAGGACTTTGCCTAGCACTTTATCTCATGGTCTGAAGCTCAAATGATCATGTGACAGCTGGCAGTACTTCAATTAATCCTTGTAACTTTCTGAAGTAGTTTCTATTCTCTCCATTTCACAGGTGAGGAAATTGAGGTTTAGAAACATGGCAAAAGTCATGAACTTTTGCTTTAATAAATCTGAAACCATAGTGTGTGATCACATCTTCTATGTAAGCTGCTTCCTATGTGTTATTTTCCCCTTTGCTGTTTCTACTTTTCTTCTAGTGTTGGGAACTATGAAAAGTTTGTTCCAATGAAATTCTCTCCAGGAGTTTGCATTCTAACAATTCTCTGCTGAAACTTCTGTCATCTTAGATCCTGATGTCCACCTGCCATTTGAAACACAGTTCTGAGAAGATTCCTGAGGTCAATGAATGTGCTGGCCTTGGTCCTGAACTACCAGGGTCCCAGCTCTGCTGTTTCATGACCTAGGAGTATCAAGATGATTGGACACCCCTCTTCCTGCACACCTGTCCCTACGATACATGAGGAATGAAAACAAGGTTTGAAACCCCATGACCGTTTGACTTTTAAAGGGATGCGTGATAGCAACTTTGACTCATACTGGTCTTTGGACATTTTTATGTATTTTAAGCAGTTGGATCAGTTGGATAAAAATTTAATCATGATATTCACATTTTCATAATGAAAAATAGCTCATAAGATTCATGAAATGACCTTCATTTTTCATTTTTACTTATCAAAATAGATTGTGAACTCTGAAGATGGATGATTTTAAATTTGGTGATATAAATCAATTAATAAATATTGAATTTCATGTTCTCCTTCAAGCTGACAGAATAAAAGCTATCTTCCATGTAGGTATTTCTTTCCCAATTAGGATTGCGTTGCATTTCAACTTAGGAAGGAATATGGGCCACTTTTTCTAAAACAGGTTTCTTGCTGAGACAGAGCAGCTGGAATCTCTCCCCTGGTGTGTGATCACACTGGTTCCCCAGTAGCCCAGTGCCTTGGTCAGAACTCTTTCTTGTAAGTGGCAGAAACCCAAATTAAATTGGCTTAGGTGCAAAAGGGAGTCTTGGCTACTATTCATGGAAAGATCTAAGTGATACATTGCTCTAGGCAGCGTGGGTTGCAGCACGCGGTGATGGCCCTGTCCTTCCTTGCCTCCTTCCCTGGTCTTGGCTTTGTTCATTTTCTGTCTTGGCTCAGTGCTTTGCTCTACACAGCAACTGCAGCAGGCCCAAGTCGATGTTATTTGTACTACTCACACATCAAGGCCTTTTTTTTTTTTTTTTTTTTAAGCTTCCTTTTCCAGAACTTTCCCTAAATTGCCCAGGAGCTCATTTATATGTGTATTAGTCAGGGTTCCCTAGAGGAACAGAATCCACAGGAAGTATGATTATAAAAGGGGATTTATTGGATTGGCTTTCAAGACCAGAAGCTGGAGGGTCCACAGTGGCCTCTGCAGCTGGAGAGCTGGAAGAACCAGCAGCTGCGCAGCCCAAGAGGAAGCCCCAGAACAAGAGGGATCAGCAGTGCTGCCTAGTCCAAGACCAAGGCTTCTGGAAACTCCCTGGAGAATCCCTGGCAGAGTCCACTTTGGGAGAGTGAAGAAGCAACAGTCTGATATCCTCAGAGGATGGAAGCAGCAATCAAGAACCTGTTCAAGAAGAGCCGAGCTGCATCTGATTCCTTGTTCTTCCAGCTTTGATTCCATCCTACTGGGCGGAGCTGCCCATGCTGAGGGAGGGGCTCCACTCCAGTTTGCTATCCCACATGCCAATCATTCCTAGACATGCTCTCATGGACACACCCAGAGGCCTCTTAATTATCAGCATCTCTTAATCAAACCAAGTGGACAGTTCAAATTAACCATTACACCTTGACTACCTCAGATTAACCTTGTGCCAACAGAGGAAATAAATCAAACGCCCAAGGGTAGGGTACGTGCCACCCTGAGAGAATCAGCAGTCGAAGGAAGAGAACATAAACACCAGGTTTCCTATTACCCTGTGAGACACTCCCTTGGTCTCATGCACACTATGGGAGAAAGGGGTTGTTTGGTGCATATCTGTGTCTGGGCTTGTGTGTGATTTGGTACTGGGATTGAAGGCCTGAGCCACATTCCACACCTTTTTGTTTTCTGAAACATGGCCTCTCTAAGTGGCTTAGGGCCTCACTAATAATTTGCTGAGGCTGGCCATGAACAAGCAATCCTCCTGCCTCAGCCTCCCAAGCTTCTGGGATTACAGGTGTGCCCCACTGGGCTCAACAAGGTTCTATGTTTTTAGCAGGGCATTATATTGTTTAAAAATATTCAGCCACCTTAAAAATGTTGGCATAATGTTAGGAACTATGAAGTTAGTTCAAAGGATAGTTCAGACTCCAGGAGACTGCATGCTAAATGGCTGGTTTTTTGCCCACAGCCACTTCTGCAAAGAGAAAGAACACAAAAATTCCAAAGCAACAAATTCATAAGTAAATACACCTGTCGGTATGGCTGCGCTGTGTCGCAGCTGCTGGTGGGGAAGCTGGAAGGACGAGGTGGAAGTGGTACCTTTCTTCTAGCTGTGAAGTCTGAACAGTCTTAGTCATTATCTGTTCAGAGCAGCACCAAAGCAAGAAAAAAACAGGAAAGTGAAGGAAAAGAAAGACAATTTTAGAATGACGACCACAGGGTCACATTGTTATTTTATGTCCATATGTTTCGCTAAATTAGAGAAGATTATTAAAGCTATAGAATTCAGAATATGCATAATGTCATATATTTCAGTATGTAATTTCCGATCATTAAAATATGTTAAACACGCCATCGTGGGCATAAATCAAATCCACCCAAAATACAATCGACACTCATGTCATCAGCTTGAAAGGTGATTAAGAACATAAAGACCTATGGGAGTTTCTAAGCAGAAAATAAGATCCTGGTTTTTACTTTGATACCTTTTATGGCATCAAACCAATATCTTATTTCCATAAGACCAAAGTGGAATTCTAACCAGTTTATTTCATAAGACAAAAATGATATTCCTAGAATAACACATGCTCATCTTCAGCTGAATGAAAGGGATATGCAGACAAAGGAACATGGAGCCTAAACTTCAGAGGCTACAAGGACCATCACAGTATGCACTTAGGGTCCGGATGCGGAAACTGACAGAACACTGGTCTCCCAGAGAAGGCTCAGAATCTGCATCAGATCAAATCCCCCAGTTTCAAATGCTTGCAACACATATTAAAAGACATCCATTAAGAATTTGCTTGTGTGTGTGTGTGTGTGTGTGTGTGTGTATACATATATATATGTATATATGGGTTATATATATATATATATAACCCTTACCACCAATAGCCAACACAATGAATATAATCAAACTATAAAACAACAGGGCCTGCAAAACCTCTGTCAAAATGTGAAAGAGAAGACCACTTACCTTCCTTCTCTGCGTCTGTCGCCTGTGATGGCAGCCAAACCACAGAGGTCAGACAAAGAATCTGCCCGCCACTCAGAAGGGCAGAGAAACTTACCAGGCATTGGAGGCAGATCCAGGTGGGAAGTCAGAAAGAAGGCAATTGGCAATGGAGCTGGCGGTCTGCACTGGGGTCTGAAGTTGGAGATAAGCACAAGCCCCCAAAATAAATGATTAAAATGAATTTAACGCCGTGGAGGAGAGTCTAATAATAATCCTGAAGAGGGAACGAAACTGGGATTCCGCATCTCTGCCCAGTGGTATTTGAGGCATCGAAGAGCAGATGCCAGCCCTGGTGGGTGCTTCTTTATTGGTTCTGACAATGAAGGCTACTTTTATTTAGAGCATATTGAGAAAATATAGCACAAAAGAAAAAAAATATACCCTGCTACTATTATATAATGCCTGGTTTTCTTTAGCTCTTGGAACAATCTGAACACAAATTGCTAAGAATTTCCAACTTTGTTGTTTTTGTTTGTTTGGTACCAAGGATGAAACCCAGGACTGCTTAACCACTGAGCCACGTTCCCAGCCCTTTTTAATTTTTATTTTGAGACAGTGTCTCACTAAGTTGCTTAGGGCCTTGCTACACTGCTGTAGTTGACCTTGAATAGAAGTCCTCCAGCCTCAACCTCTGGGGCTGCTAGATTGCAGGCTCATGCCAAGATGCCTGGCAAAATTTTCATCTTATGCCAAAGATTTTGTATGTTATATAAACGGGTTAAAACCTTTTCCCATGAGGAGGAAGTAACCCACTATGCTTAGGAAGAGAAACAGCTCTGACCTGTGAGTTAGGGTGGTGGGTGGAGGTGGGCTGAGGTGGGCGGGGTGGGAGAGATTGTTTAAGGACAGGAAATGGTGTCCAAGGATATGTGTTAGAAATTCCTCTTCTGTCCTGAGAGATGTAAACCCATAGTGTTCCTTCCGCAAAACTTCTGTAGAGACATGCATTTTGTTCTATATATTCCAATTAAATTTTATTTTCTGCAAATAATTCTACGTAAGCCCTTTAAATACAGAGAATTATTTTCAATGGTTTCTTCTGCAATTTATGCTCACATTTAGTATATTCCTAATTCATCATTTATCAATTTCTAACGTATTTACTGATAACAATTATTGTTCAGATGATTTAATTACAAATTGATATTATTAAGACTAATTCTGTTCATGGAAGAGGCAAATGCTGTACTTTAATAAATAGCCCTCTTTTGTATTGATTTTGGTAACTCCTGAGGTGAATTATTTTTCAGCAGCTCTTCCAAATGTTATCAATAGTATTTTTTCCTTCAGAAAACAAATAAAGGAGGCCAAAATACATTGAAAAATGTCTTACTACAATTTTTTTTTTTTCTCCCTCTACAGGACCTTCCTTTTTCTGCTTCAGTTTGAATAAATCATTTTCTAGTAACAACTAAATTTTTCTGGGAAAATACACAACTATTACTAGAAATTCACATGCAATTGAGGAAATTGTGGCAGACTGACCCTCCTGTGAGAAAAGATTTTATATTCTCCCTCAGTCTCAGGCGCAGTCCATTTTCTGCTCCTAGAACTGAATGCTGCAGGTCAGGTAATTTATAAAGAAAAGAGTTTGTTCGGATCAGGGTTTCAGGTCATGGTGTTTGGCACCTGGTTAGGGTCCTGTGCTGGATAGGATGAGGTAGATGGCATCCCTTGGCACAGCAGGCCAGAGTGCCAGAGAGTCACTTTCACAACAAACTCTGGTGATAACCCCTAATCTCATGAAATCTCCTGCCTAAATGGCCTCTTAACAGACTGACTTGGTCCCAATTCCTAATGCCTCCCCTTAGGGGTTCGATGTCAACCTGAGTTATGGTGGGACATTCAAATCCCAGCACCCAAAAATCTCACCATGCACAAACCGCACACTGTCGAGTTCATAGATCGGTGGGCTGTGGATCACAGTTTTTTATATCCTGGTTGTGATTCATGTTAATGGTCTTAGAATATGGCTTACAACATATTTATCTGGTCATACAAATCCTATCACGTCTTCAAGACCCTTACCACATTTTAAGTGCACATTTATTTGATTAATGTGAATGTCTCTGTTCTCGGTGCCTGCACTTCCCTTTAAAAAAAAAAAAAAAAAACATCTGGACACACTACATGGTATAGGACCAGTTCTCACTTAAGATTTGCAGATCTTACTGGAGACTTTGATGGCTTACAAATACTTATGTAAGGTGTATACAGATCCGTGTGCATATATGATGCATGTACACTGCATATACACCTATGTGCATATGTAAGATGTCCACCAGACCTACGTAATCATCTTCCAAACATGCAGAACATTCCCTTAGTCCCAGAAAGTTCCCTCCTGCCCATTTACATTCAGCCTCATGAGCAGAACCAGGAGTTATGCATTTAAAAATAGTTATAGACCATTTTAATTTGAACAGAAAGACACCAAACACACCATCACTGGATCCTTTCTTCACTTTTAGCAAAAGTTAGTTTTAAATGACCAGCCTTTTTGGAATGCAGCTTTTCAAGGGAAAAAAAAAATCTAAATATCTGTGCAAATTTTAGTAGAACTGAATACAAAATAAAATTGGCTTCAAAACATACTTTTGCTTTTCTATTGAGAGTGAGAGTAGGTGAGAGGACAGTGGGAGCCCAGAAAACATCCATTATTGTTCAATATGCAGAGCAGCAGGCGAGGGAAATTAAAGCAGAGGAGTGAAGAAAAACAGCAGCAATATCGTTAAAACCGGCAACACTCCCTCGTGGGGGTGGAAGCACCCAAGGGGAGCAGAATCTCAGAGGGTCGGATCTTCTTGATCTCGCTGCACTCTGAGTAAATATGAAATGGCAATGCATATATGCTGCGAGAAACTGGAGGAAAAATAGGTAAATAACTATGGAAGCAGAGCCACCTTGCCGTACGGATAAAAGGAACAGTCCTAAATATTACTGTGAGCATGAGCCTATTTTTTAAAATTTGTTTTTAACTGATAGCATAAAAAACAATAATTCTGCATGTGGAGTATATTGAAGTATTGAGATACCTGTATACATCACATAATATTTAAACCGGGTTAAGCATATATAGCTCCCCAAGCATTTGCCATTTGTGTATGGTAAAAACTTTCAAGATCCTTTCTTCTAGCTTTCTGAGATGCACAGTCTATTGCTGTTGTCTGAGTCAGTCAACTTCTGGGGCCACCAGAGCCTCTTGCTCCTATCTACCTTGATCCACCGTCCCTCATCCCCCCAACCCACTTCTCCACCCGCCACTGAGAGCCACCACTCTGTTCTCAACCTCTCGGGGGTCCACACGTTCAGCTTCCACATTTGGGTGAGATCACGTGGCCCTTGTCTGTCTGTGCCTGGCTTTTATCGCTTAGTGCAATGACCTCCAGTTCCATCCACGTCTTTGCGAATGACAGGATTTCATTTTTTTATGTTGGAATGCAATTCTGTTCTGCTGGCCTACCACGGGCTCTTCATCCTTACATCTGTGGATGGACACTGAAGTGGTCTCCACGTCGTGGCTACTGCCAAAAGAGCTGCAGTAAGCCTGAGGGTGCAGATGTCTCCCCAACATACTGATTTCATTTTCTTTTCAATATATACCAAGGAAGGGACTGTTAGAGCATTTTTTAAAAATTTTAGACACCTCCCTATGGCTTTCCTAGCTGTGCTAATTCACATTCCCCCCAACAGTGCACTAAGGTTTCCCTTTCTCCCCACATCCTCACCAGTACTTGTTATCTTTAATCTTTTTTGATAACAGTCCTTTGTTCGGGGGGGGGGGGGTATCTCCCAGTGGTTCTGATTGGCAGTTCTCTGATGTTAGTGATTTGAGTGTTTTTTCCTGTCTCTGTTGACCATCAGTGTGTCTTCTTTTGAGAAATGTCTATTTAGGTCTCCTGCCCATTTTATAATCGGCTGTGTTCTTTTTGTTTTGTTTCATTCTGATTTTTTGGTCCTGAGTTGTTCTAGTTTGTTGCTCTTTGCAAGGTCTTGAAGCATTTCTCCTGTTTTCTTCTAGTACTTCTATAGTGTCATGTCTTCTGTGAAAGGATTTAATATATTTCGAGTTGCATTTTGTAACTGGCGCTAGATGGCGATCTTCTGTCTGTGATTATGCAATTTCCCCAGTAGCATTAACTGAAAGGAGGATCATATTTCCAGTGCATGTGTCTTAGCCACTTTTCTGGTTTGGGTATTAGGGTAATGCTGGCCTTGCAAAATGCATATTTGGAAGGAAGAATTCCTTCCAATTCAGTATTTTCAAATAACTTAAACACTGGTATCCATGTGGTAGACCTCAGCAGTGAATCTTCGGATCCTGGGGCTTTTCTTTTAATGGGAGACTTTGATTATTGATTGGACCTTGCTATGTGTTATTGGAATGTTCAAGTTTTCTATATTTTCATGATTCAGTTATGGTAAGGCAGAGTTTTCTGGGGATTTGTCAGTTTCTTCTGGATTTTCCGATTTGTTGGCATATAGCTATCTGTGATCATTTCTAAGGATCTTTTGCATATTTTTGGTGTCAGTGGCAATGTCTCCCTGTTCACCTCTTTGTTTATTTGAGACTTCTCTCTTTTTCTTATTCTAGCTAAGGGTTTATCTCGTTTGGCTATCAGTTGACCTATCATGTAGTTACTCTCTTTAATTAAGTTTTCGTACTAAAGATGTGACAGGCTCACGCATCACACTTACAAAGTTAGGGCAATCGGAACCTTTACGGTTCCTCTTCCCAGTGAGTGTTGTACCTTCTGTGATTTCTTATTCTTTACTATCTCTTCATTCCAGCTTGAGGAACTTCCCTTTGCCTCTCCTACAGAGCGGGCCTGGGGGAGATGTACTGTCTCAGCTTTTATTTATTTGGGAATGTCTTTATCGCTCTTTCATTTCTAAAGAATAGCTTTGCTGGATAACACATTCCAGTGGGCTTTTTTTTCTTTTTCTCCCCCTGCCCACCCCCCCCCCCCCCCCCCGCCCCTGCCTTCTAGTACATTTGAAAATCTCATGCACTCTCTCCTGGCCTGCTCAGTTTCTGCTGAGAAGTCAGCTCTAGGTGAACTGGTGCACACCTGTATGTTATTTCTTTTCTCTTGCAACCTTGAGTACCTTCCCTTTAGCATGCACTTTTGAGAGCTTGCTTACAAGCTGTCTTGGTGTGGACTTGATTGCTGTAAACAGACTAGTGGCCTCTGATACATTTCCTGTATATTTGAATACTTTTCTAGGTTTGGGTAGTTTTCTGTTATTATTTCTTTGAACAAACTCTCTACCTCTTTGGCATCCTGAAGCCCTTCTTGAACCTCAATAACTAAAAAATTGATCTTTAATACTGTACTAAATTGCACATCAGCTTTCTTCAGCCCCCTTCATTATTTTTTCACCTTTGACAGTGTGTCTTCAAATAGCCTATCTTCAAACTCACAATTTCTTTCTTATTTTTGATCTATCCTGCTGCTGGGACCTTCTGTTGCATTTTTTAAAATTTTGTGAGTATATTTTTCAGATCAAGAAATTGTTTGATCTTTTTAATTGCTATCATGTCTTTGTTGAGTTTCTGCATTATAGTATTGAAACATTTTTCTGTGCTAACTTCAAGCTCACTGAGTTTCTTAAAGCAGCTGTTTAAATCCTCTGTGAGTTCCCCACACTTCTTATGTTCTGGTCAGCTTCTAGCATGGGGTCTTGAGTGGTGGGTGGGGCTATGTTCTCCGGAAAGCTCTTGGTGACCTGGGCCTGGAAGGATTGGGTATTTATGCCAGTCTTCCTAATCTGGTTTCATTTGTGCCTGTCCTTCAAGAAACACTAAGCCAGCTGCTTATTTTCTCTGAGCCTGTAGCCACTTTTGCTATTTCAACATTGGATGGGTCCCAGGTCCAGATTTACCAGGAATCTGCTGTTGGTGTGTTGTTGCTCTTTTGATACTAGTGGGAATCCAAGCCCTGTGTTGTCCCAAATATACAGTTGGCAGGTTGCTCAGAATCAGGAAAATACCCAGAGAGAGTGGTTTGTCCCCAGAAGCTTCTCCCTGGAACCAGGTTAGGCCAGGTGTCTGGTCCACAGCAACCAGCCTGGGGTCAGGCACTGCGGGATTTCTTCAGACTTTCAGAAGATTCACTGTGAATGGAACCCAGGTTCCTGCGTCACACCTGTGACCACCGATGGCACCAAGCTATGTCACACCCTGCCAAGACCACCACAATATTTTGGTAAGACCAAGGGCTATGTCCCTCTGGGCTGCCTACTGCTGAAGGGGCTCTTGGCCCAAGACCTCTGCAGCCAGCCACAGGCAGTGCCGGCTGGAACAGAAGCCTGAGCGACTGCCTTCTTCCCCTGGCTCCGAAGCTGTTCCAGAGGCTTCATCGGAGACATGCCTGGGGATGAGGCCGTGAGCATCTGCCTGGCATTAGGTTTCACTAGCCCAGCACTAAGTTCTGGGCAGAGCCTGGCATTTTCCACTCCATCCTGTCCCCATGAATGGAATCTGGATTCTTCCGCGATGTGCGCCCTAGGTTGGCGTAGTGAAGCGAAGGCAGTCCCTAAGTCAGCTGGGCTCTCAGCTGCAGTGACCTGCACAGTCTCAGGGAGGCCCTCAGGTGCAGGCCACAGCTGTCGGCGATGCAGGCTGACACATGCGTCCCGTCCCCTGGGGTGCAGGTTTCTGCCTGGTGTCAGGGCCGTTCCAGAGCCCAACCTGTGGGCCCCGCCTGGACATACCTGCACTGCCCGAGGTTGGGGATGGGTGGTGGAGACAGTCTCCTGACCACCAAGGCTGATGCTGAGCTGGGCTGCACCTGAGCCTCACAGCCACGGGGCTGCAGTGTGTTAGGAGGCAGGCGTGTGTGCCCCAGGCCCACTGCAAGGCTGGAAGTAATGCAGGCCAAATGGCACTCAGGTGTTCCCCACCTGCTGATGCTGACGCTGCTGATGCTGAACTCGGGTCTGCACACGGGAGCTTCGGTTTCTGTGAGGTGCTGGGCCTCACCGTGGTAGGCCTGGCCCCAGCTCTGTGTCCTGCTGTCCGGTTGGCGTCCAGTTCCCAGCTCTGCAGCCTGCGGCTGGGGAGGGGAAGTGGCTTCAGTCCGCCACCTGCCTGAGGCAGTTCCCACTGCTCAGTCCAGGGCGCCACCTTGGCAGCCTGTGTCTTGGGGCTTAGCCCAGCACTGAGCCTCACTCTAACAGGATGGGGGTAGGGATTCAAGCCTGAGGCCCACCCCTTGTTCTCTCTCCCTCCCCCACGTAAGAGGCCTTGCTGCCTGGAGGAGGCGGAGGGTTGGCCACTCATCCCCCCCTGCTTTCTTCCATTTGCCTTTTGTTTGGTTATCGTGAAGGTGGGTACTGAAGCCTCTCACCTGATTTCCTGAGCTCTCCGGAAGGCAGTTCCCCTGCGCTGCGTCACCCTAGAGAACAGGGCCTGCAGGAGGATTTTACCCAAACGCCATCTTGCTCCACCTCCTGAAGCCTGCTTCCTCATCTAGCATGCCAACGGAGCTATCCAGAGTTCCAGGCAGTTTTCTAATTAAAAAAAGAAAGAAAGAAAGAAAGAAAGAAAGAAAGAAAGAAAGAAAAAAGAAAAAGAGAGAAAAATAGTAGCACTTTTTTGTTAGCTAATACTTGGTAGGCAAGGCACAATATCCCTCTTTGTCAGTCATGAATATTTAAAATTGGCAAACGCATCACAGGAAAACAAGGAAGCAATCTGACAATCTGGCCAGTTCCCCACCGGAAGATTTAGAAAAGCATAGCACAGAGCACATGGTAGAACAGGACATTTGGTGGTAGCAGTTTCTGAATCAAACTCTTATTATTTCCAAAACAAGTAATTCCTCGGAAAGCAAACAACAGAAAACACCTACAGCGAGGGACCTGTAACACAGACGGTTTTGAACCAAAATATAAGGGCCACCCGGCATGCAGGAGGACAAAGGGGCACTGAACAATACAAAAACCAACGCAGGCCGTTTTCCCAAACCAAAGCCAAGCAAAGGCAACTTAAAAAATTCATTATTCATTTTGAAAAAAGCAAAACAAAACACGAAGTTCTTAACTCCAGCTGGGACGAGAAGTTTTGCCAGAAAACCAGGGGAAAGACAGGTTTTGTGATGTGCACACCTGCTTTGGAAGTTGGAGAAAGGACTATTTAATGGCCATTTATTTAGAAAACATTTCACTCTAGGATTTTCAGACCTAGTGTATGTCAAATTGCTAATTAGAAAATGAAAGATACCGATTGTTTTAATAAACTCTAATTACAACCAGAATCAATGATCTATTATTCTATCCAAGTGTGACACCAAGATGTCACATGGCTTTCGTGTGCATTAGAACTGGGTGGTTTTTCTTCCTGTTCACAAAGTCCAGTATCTGGCCTGGGCCACAGTGGACTGTCAGTACGTTCTTCTGGAACAAGTTCATATCATGTAAGCACGTTGGACTGTGTATTTTCTCTCACGTTCCGGCCATGATTCAAAAGGGGAAGAAGCAGGAGGGTCTCTCAGGAAAAATCCTGCTGTAATAAGATAAGAAAAAATGTGCTAAAAACAGTCACACAATAAGCATGGTTTCTATCCATTATAAAGGGAGGATGCATGGACTCTTTCACTGTTTTTGTAACCGAAAGCTTGGTCCTTGTGATGCAGCCATTTACCTGTGATGAGCTCTGCTTCCTCGGGAGTTGAAGTTCGAACACTGGAGAAGCATGCCCAGGCAAGCAGATAAAGCAGGTTTTATTTAAAGGTAGTAATACAGACTTCTCCCGGGAGGGACAAGGGGGCCATGGCTGATGTTCTAGAGTCCCAAGAAGTGAGCGCACACTACATCTTTTATAGATTAGGTTCTCCTTTGTTCTGTTCTCTCCCCCGCACCCCTTATCTCTCCTTCCTGCCTACATGACTAGGCCCAGGAGTTGCTGGTGACAGATCAAAAAGGTGAGTAGCAGATGGCAGGGGGAGGGCCAAAGCAATTCAGGCAGGTGAGGGCCCAGGGGGCATTAATTAGCAGCTCTTTGTCTGTATCCTTGACTAGTGCAGGTAAATTTGGTAATCAATGAGCTCCCGAGATCCCAGACATTCCATTCTCTCAGGGGCAGTCTCCAACTTCCAGAGGCAGATGGCTTTGGTGGCCTCCATTTGCTCGATCTGACCCAATCCCCTATTTCTACACTAACTACCTGTTCCCAATTCTGGCTTCACTTGTCCCCAATGCCAATTCAATAAGGAGGACATGGTTTTGAGAAAAAGGAAAAAAGTCTTATTGCTTTGCTAGCAAAGGAGATGCACAGGGGACTCCTGTCCCAGAGGCTGTGATTCTGCTCATCAGGAAGAACAGGGGGATTTTTAAAGCTCTTCAAAGGCCACCTTGCAGGTGTGCCCCGAAAGGGGTCCCAGGGCCCCTGATGGTGTGTTAGGATTCACTTGTTAATTTAGGAGATATTCACTTCCCAGATCCTCTGGCAGATTTCTCCTTCCTGTGGAGCAAAGATAGCTCAGGGTAATCTTTTTCCCTGCCCCCAGGTCAGGGAGGAAGAGAGGGAGAAGAGGAAAAGAAAAACTTGTCCCTTTTAAAAATAAGCCTCAGAGCGATATTCAAAAGGTGAAGTGGACCCCTGTTACATTTTCACAAATACTGATTGGAACATTTACAATGTGATCATGTGATCGTCAGGTTATTAAATTCCACTATACAATACATGCAAGGGGTGGCCCCTGTTTTTGAGAAACCTACTGTCCAGAAGGAAAAAGTACATGCATAATTGTAATTCTGTTTGTAAAAGGCTGTTTGTAAAAGGTTACCCAGACCTCATAGAGAAGGGAGAAACCTGGACACAAGATGAAAAATTCCCTATATCGACACAAAAATATTTTGACTAGGAAAAAAATAATAATAATAAGCTATGTATATCCTAGAAGGGTTTTAGCTTGAAATATAAGAAAACAGGAAATATTTTCAATGTCAAAAGTTCAATAATAGGTTTCTTAATGTTGATCCTGAATAATGAAAGATGTCTGCTTTGTACACATCTTGGAGATGGGTTTTATTGCGGAAAAGACATCTAGGGTAACAAAGATTGTAACTCCAAATTAGCTACAGTGAAGTCATTAACTGCTGAACTAGATATAATCAAGTTTTGAATACAAAACTAATATTTGAAATGCTCAGAAGTTATGACTATATCCAATAAAAAGGAAACTCAAGCAAAAGTTAATAATTGAGTTAATCATTTATTACTCATTTGATTTCTCAGGGAAGGCCCCAATCTGTGCCTAGGTTTTTATAGTTCTTCCATCTTACTCCAAAAAAACCCATTCCTTTCAGTTTAATATGCCAATCTAAGTGTTCAGTAAAATTCATGCCTATTTATGCTTAATTTTGTTCTAAGAATTTTAGTAAAACAGCTGCCTGAGATTTTTAAAAATACAGGGATTTCACCTTAAAAAATAAATTTGAACACATGAGAGTCCTCACTTGTCTGTATCTCTCAGACCTGAGCTCTATTTGGCTCCATTGTTTCTGAATCAGCTCCCTGCTGACACCTTTAATTAAAGAAAAACATACTTTTTGACAGTGTTAAGAAAATGTATTAGTAAAAATATCTTCAGCAGGTCTTTACAAAGACCTGTTAGATTATGTCACAGTCTTCAGGAAAATAACTTCAAAAATTTCCTGTTTCCAGAAGCAGAAGACACTGGCAGATGTAATAAGCATTTTCTGAATGGTCTTCAAAACTATGAAATTCATTTCACCTATAAAAGAGCAAAAGAAAGACTGTGACTTAGGGGAGGTTTCTAAGCTACTGTCACTAACAAAAAATTCCAAAAGTGAAATCTCTAAACTGTATTGTCTATCTTCAGTTTTAGAATGCCTTCAAATGTCTAAGTTTTAAAAAAAAAAAAAAGTGGTCTACTAGAAAAGAGTGAATGTTTCCTCATTCTTTGTTATTTCTTATAAATTATGAAATATTTCAATCCTATGAAAATGATGCAGGATTGTAGAGAAACTTTTGTTGTGCCCAGATCGCGAATCCCCAAAGACCACCAAGGAGCAAAAGCAAAAGCAAAAGGGTCTTTATTGCAAGCTTGAGCTCAGACTCACAGCGTCACTGACACAGCAGGTACTGGCTGAGGGTCCCGAGCCTCGATTCAGTGGGATTTTTATGAGCTCCACAGTAGAGCGGGAAATTTGAACAAAGCAAAGTACACAGTTGGCTGATCTTCCAACATGTGAGGTTTGGCATGTTTCCATTGGCTTAGGGTACCCAGGTCTTAACATATTGACATATATGGTTTGGAATGCTAGGCATTGGCTTGTTAGCTCCCGATTGGTTGTTTGCCAAAGGCCAGTCCTAATCTAGTAGCCTTCCTGGAATCGGCTATCTAGGCCTGAAATCTTTTATGCCCTAAATGCAGCCTGTCATGGCCGTGGTTTAGCTCCCTTTTCACTTTGTCACAACTGCACTAATTATCTTCATTTAGAAATAAAACACTACACATTGCATCAATATTGTTAAAACCCGAGGAATATAATTTGCTAGATGTGACCACTATCCTGAATCTGGTCTGTATACATTCAGACTGCTTTGTACATTATTATTTTTTATTTATAAATATACATTTATGTTTATATATTTATATTTATACTTATTTCTTTATATTTATATATTTTAATATTTATAAATATGTATTTACAAATCATTAAAACTAGCTGGTATTTGATGATTCAGGATTTCAAATAAGTGAAAGCAAGTCATGCATACTACCTTGCAACTTTTACAAACTCAGCACTGGGCTTTGAGACTCATTCATTTGTTCTATCAGATGTTGATTTGGTTCATTTACTTTAACTGCGGCATAGCTCTTTCTAATTTGCACGTGTACAGTCTATTAGTCCATTTCTTTACTGAGGAATACTTGGGTTATTGGGGGTTTTATCATTACAAAACATGGTTGAAAATAACTTTGTAAGAGGAGTGCTATTTGAAAGATCTAACATGACTAACTGGTGTGTTGCCTGATATGAATAGATTCCCTACAACTCAGAATTAGCTATCCATAAGGAAAATGGAGTTATAACAGGATACACTGCATCAACATCAGCACCAACTATGGGAAGAGAGAAAGATTCTTTCCTAGACTAGTTACATAGCAAGTTAAACAGCATAATCAAAATATATTTATATTTCTAATTTTTCCATACAGCCAAATCATTATTTTAAATTCCACATCTATGATTCTTAGTGGTGGAGTGAGCATTTTTAATGTGCTATTGTCTAATTGTATGTCTTCATAAAGAGGATAATTCATCTGCTCCCTCCACTGTGGTCTCTAGGGGTATTCATCTACTGGTGTACAAGATCTCCTCATATAGTCTTACTATTAATCTTTACAGACGTTTTTCCCAAATCATTCCTTTTCTTTAATATTTTTGAGTCGTTTATTCTGCAGATGTTTTATCTTCACAAGCCTTCTATTAAAAGTGAAATATTGCTTTTTCCAGTGCAATTTATTATGCATGATATTCATCATAAAGGCTTTTAAAAATATTATTCTATTTTGACTTGACACATAAAATTGTACATATCTAATGTGATGTTGCAATATATGTCTACCATGCACAATGATCAGATCAGATTACTTGCTATATCCATCACCTCAAATATTGACCATTTCTTTGTGGTGAGACCTGAATTCAAATTTCTTCTCAATTATTTTGAAATAAGTAATTACCTGTTGTGCTGTAGAACATAAACGCCACTCCAGCTACCCAACTTTGCCTTGGCTTGTCAATCATCCTTTCTTCACACCGCTTCCCCTACCCTACCCTGCCTCTGGTAACCTGTACTCTACTCTCCACTTCTGTGAGATTCACATTTTTACATTTTACACATATATAAGAATATACAGAATTTTTCTTTCAGTGACTGAATTGTTTTGCTATCATAATGTTCTCCAGTTCCATGTATGTTGCTGCAAATGACAGGATTTCATTCTTTTTATGGCTGTATACTATTCCCTTGTACATATGTCAATTTCCTTTATCCCTTTGCACATTCATGGACACTTTGGCTGATTCTATACCTCGACTATTGTGAACAGTGCTGTAGGAAATGTTGAAATACATGTGGCTCTTCAAAATGAGTTCATTTTCTTTGGATATACACAGCTGTAGTGGAGTTGCTGGATTAAATCTTATCACATCACTTTTAATCTTAGATACACAATTTTTCATACACTTAAAAACAAGTTTGTCTTTTTAAAGCAACTAAAAATGTTTCAAACTCTCGAACCTGTTCATATTGTCAAATGTTTTTTCTTGTCATAACATTAGGGCTGTTTTCCTCTAAAGTGGTCAATTTAGACTCATCAAATTTTTTTCCTTAACAAATAATTCCCCCACAGTTTCACAAATCTTTTTTTTTTTTTTTTTCCTTCCAGAATTGTGATGTACTTGGTCTCTTTCCTGTGATTTTTAAATTCGCCTCAGGGTTATGTAATTCTGCGTTCAGTTGACTACCTTGATCTAAACTCTTCAATTTTTCAAATACATTTTGCATACAAAAAGGCGAATTGCCAGAAACATTAGCTTTCCACACCGGAGAAAATTAAAATGCAAGTAATGTCCTCCAGGAAACAGATACCAAGAGGGGATTAAACTTGCAGGGATTGCGGGAAACACTTCAGGCAGAAAATGGGGAGGGACCAGAGAAAACCAGGAAACACTGACAGATCCCAAGGCAAGACCCTAAGGTGCTAAAGGGAAGGATGGGCTTTGCACAGAGGCATCCTCGGCTGTATGAACCCTGGAGCAGAGCCAAGGTCAGCCATGAGGATTCCTGCACCTCCTAGAGATGGGTCTATCCCAGCTGGGAGCCGCGCAGAGGCACAAAGCCTCAGCAGACAGTGGAGACGTTTCCAGGGCATTCATGGGTGCTCAATAAGGTCTCTGCAGCTGGAGGTTCTGCCTGACACCTGTTTACAGTGGCCAGAGTGATCTATATGTTGTCCCTGTGCCACTCACACAGTTCTGTTGTTTGAACTTCATCCAGCTTCATTTAATGCGTTCCCACGTTAGGTAACTTTCAGCCTGGTAAGCCTCGTGTCAGAACATTGTATCTAGAACAGAAACGGCGGGATGTTGGTCATTGATTTTATTGTTAAACCATGGATTACTGATTTAAAATGACAATACCTCTATTCCTTGCGAGTTATTTGATTAGAAGATTGATAATAGAAAAGCGCCCATCTTTCTTTTTGTTTATGTACAAATATCAGGAGAACAAAAGGCATTTTTAATTCTTTCCATTAATGGGCTGAGCAGGTAAAATCTAAATTAAACCGGTTTAGTGTCATCAGTAAAAAAATCACAAGTGAAAAACACAACAATGGTCAATAAAACTCATGATCAGTAGCTTGCCTAAAATTTCCAGATGCTGATTTTGTAAATGGCGTACTCTGGCTGTAGCATGTTCATTAGGCTTCTCTGTCTTATCAAGTGCTGTCTCTCTCCTTTCCCAGTGACTTCTTATCAATTTACTTCTGCACAGCTAATTCATTTCAGCCGAGCCTTCACTTCTCTTATATTTTCTGCTCCTTTTTAAAACTGTGATGATTTCACGGCTTTAACGTTAAAAATTTCGGAGACAAGTAAGATATTCCAGGTACAGAGCTCAGCAATCAAGAGAGGCAGAGAGTTACCTCTCCTCTGGGGTCATGACACGAGGCCTTTTCAACCCCAAATAGCAGGGCAATTCTCTTACTGGCAGTACAGACTGTGAATCCACACCCAATGTGCCACCCACAGTCAATTTTCCCTCCACCAGTCTCCCCTGGATGCCTGGAAAATGTGGAGAAATCCAACACATTTTTATCACTTTTCAGTGATAAAAACTTTAGGAAGGATGCTCTTCATAGAGTGAGCAACCAGTGTGCTGAATCTGTATCTGTTTTATTTCCTTAAACTCTTGCTTATAATTTAAACAACAATAATATGCTTATGAAAACGTCATGACTGAGTACATGGTAGGCTTTGCTCTTATTTGATACATGCATGGCAAATTAAGAATATTAACATAGATTTCTTTCTTCTCCAACTTTCATAAAAATTTCCAGTAACGTTTTAGCTATGCTGATTACTAAGATGTACATTATCTTCTACTAAGTAGAATTTCTTATTTTAAAAAATCCATGTACACTCATTAAACAAATCAGAGAGTACAAAGCATACACATTCACAAACATGCAAGAACTAGATCCTAAGTATTATGTATTATGTGTGTGTATATATATATGACTATATAATGTGCACATATATTGCTCGGTCGTAAGTTCAAACATCATATAAATACAGGAATTCTAAATATGCACAATCATACTTTTAGGGATTACACGTATGCATTTATATTTTTAAGTGTCCTATGCTTTGGTGCATATATAAGCATAATAGAAATCCTGCTTATACCCTTTCTTATAGATTTAAACATATGGGTTTCTGAGCAGAGAGAGGCTAATATAACTCCTGAGTGAACTTGTGAAATGCTCACATTCCCTTATGCTTTTCCTTTCTTACATTGTCTCATTTGCAAGAATACCAACTTGAAAGAATCCAAGGGCTATGCTTTCTTTTTTTCTTTGGTGCTGGGAATCGAACCCAGGGCCCTGAGCTTATAAGGCAAGCACTCTACCAACTGAGCTATCTCCCCAGCCCCAAGTGCTATGCTTTCTGCCCAAGACCTCACATACCTCCGGTCCATCGCCAGAAGGAAGTAAGGTGTTCAGAACTGTAAGGAAAAATGCAGCTCGGCTCAGGACTTGCAGTAGCTCCAGCCCCTCCGATGGAACTGGGGCTCTGTATGCCCGGTCTTGGTTGCGGCTCAACAATAGCTCCCAGAAATCCACACCCCATGGGAAATCACATAAGGGAATTTATTAAGCAAACAGAGTGCCTCCTTGCAGGGTAAGAGAGAAAATGAGAGGAAAAGAGAAAGGAAAAGAAAGGGCGCGCTAGAGAGAGTGGAAAGCCAGGAGGAAGAAAAGCAAGTGTGTAGGAGAGAGAAGCAAGACAGGAAAGATGGCAGGTGAATTCTGCCAGGCTAACAGGGGACCAATAACGGAGAAGGATACTTGCAAGCTGACTGATGAACCAATAGCTAGCCAGGATGTTCACAGATTGACAAGTGGTTGGGAGGCGGGGAAAATGACTGCAATGGAATGGGCAGGGGAGCAGCTTTATACATTGCAAGAACATTTGCAGAATGATACCACCTTCATTATTTTTCCTGGAAACCTTGAGACCATGATCTTTCTGAGCTGTAGGGAAGCTTGACAGAGATCTCTTAAACCATGACTGAAAATGTGGACTGAAAGAGGGAAAGAAAACACTAACTTCCAGAAAGACAGCCTAGAACATCGAGCCTCCCACGGTCGTCCCATTGGAAGGGTAGGAGGGACCTCCAACACCAAGCAGATGAAATATGCAGCTGCCCATGGAGGAGACCCATGGATCAGAGATTTATCAGCCTTGTGTGAGCCAAAGTCATACCTGGGCCTTCATCTCCACTCTGCCTTCTTTTACTAGATTTCACGCACTGGACACCCAGTTCTCAAGTCCTGCTAACAAAGTGAAGCCATGAGAGCTCTCAGGGGGGATTTAAACTAGCAAACCGTCCTCATAGAACCGGCAGCATCTGCTAAGGTTGAGCGCCTTCCCTGAATTAGGCATCCTGGGGAGCGAGAACCAGCAGCAGTGACGATGTGAGTTCACCAGACACAAACAAAAGCACGCAAAAGACTCATAGCACAATTCTTTTATAGCACAGTGCAGAAAAGAGTTCAAATGTTCATCGACACGAAACGGGCAAATGATGAGTCATTACAAAATGGAGTACTATATAAGGATGGAAGTTAGCAAAAGACGAAACCAGAATTAAAAGTGTAATGTTTAAAAAACGAGTCAGTCACTGTAAAATCCCAAGAATATAAAATTCAAAGAAAGAAAAAAAACTAACCTGTGGGATGAGAGGTCAAGATCGTGGTTCCCACTCTGTCTCAAGTGACAGACTTCTTAGGTGCCAATATTATTCTAATTTTTAATCTGTTTTTAATCTGGGGATACACAGGTGTTCGATCTATGGACAGTCACTCTCTGGGCACTTACTCATGATTCAAATGTACATCATACTTCAAATAAAAGTTTAGTGAAAGAGAGAGAATATGTAAGAGAACTTGGCCAGCACAGCCCCCCCCCGCCCCCGTGCTCTCTGCTCCTGTGACATGATTCCACCTGGAGCACAAGTGTGAGTTATGGAGGGGCAGCAGTCGTATTGATGCCATGAGGATGAAACTGTAAACCACAGTGCCACCTGGGAAAGACAGACGGTGCCTGTGTCTCTCATGCCAATGTCAAGTGTAAGAAATCCCACGAAAACCACGCCGGACACAGGAAATCACATAAGGGAATTTATTAAGCACACAGTGTCTCCCTGCAGGGTAAGAGAGAAAATGAGAGGAAAAGAGAAAGGAAAAGAAAGGGGCATGCTAGAGAGAGTGGAAAGCCAGGAGGAGAGAGAAAAGTGTGTAGGACAGACAAGAATGGAAAAAAGATGGCCAGGAAGCTACAGTAAAACAGTTGAATTCTGCCGGGCTAACAGGGACCAATATTGGAGAGGGACACTTGCAAGCTGACTGATGAACCAATAGCTAGCCAGGATGTTCACAGATTGACAAGTGGTTGGGAGGCAGGGAAAATGGCTGCACCTGATGGGAGGGGGAGCAGCTTCATACATTAGATCAAGTAACTGCAAATCTGCACACATTTCCCACTTCTTGTTGCCTGAGACCAGGGGGTCTCTGGACACCTTCTGTGTGCCCTTTACTACACGTTTTGCTTGCTGTCAGAAGTGACTCCTAGCTAAGACACGCTTCTGACCACTTCCCTTCAGTTGGGCTTCTCCTCACACGTAGGTGCAATTCAAATCCCTTCACTTGACCGCTTTGGGCACAGGGAACCTCATGGTGGGAAATGTTTACGCTGAAGTTTAAAAGAAGGCAGAGACTTTGTCTTTCCCTATCCCTGTTCTATTGTCTGGGGAGGAAAACCTCTGATATATTCAGTATGCACACAATGTGCTCCGGTTTTCTGGAAGAACACACCATTTGCATTCCCCTCGCACGTGGATGGGAGCTTCTGACTCCTCCGGTTGCCTCGGACAGGGTTCATTATCGTCAGTCGTTTCCATCCTCTCTGCACTCCTGTGTGTGGTGCTTGTGCCCAAGGACCTGGCTGTAACCTCGGCAATTAGCAGAGTTTTGTAAAGAGATGCGATGCCCCATTATATCTGCCAAGTGTCGCCTGAATGCGCTGAGGACCGACTCTCGAGCCATGGACAGCTGAGGGGTGCAGTGGTTAGCGGCCACTTAGGGCTAACACGGATTAATCATCCCTTTTCTTTTTCAGCATTGACTAAGTTTTCCGGTAAAAGACCAGATTGTGGATGTTTTCAGTTAGCAGGCCAAATGCTCTTAGCCATGTGATCAACTGCGGCGGGCGCAGGAAAGCAGCATAGACAATGGGTACGTGGGTAGGTGTAGCTGTGTTTCCAAAAACAGTGCTAGAGAAACAGCCACAACCCAGTCTTGGCCAGGGCCATACTGTCTGAAACCTGGTGTGTGTGTGTGTGTGTGTGTGTGTGTGTGTGTGTGTGTGTGTGAGCTTATTGTATGTGAAATTCCAAATACCCACTGTTACTAATTGTTTTACTCAGCTATTTCGCTGCTGTGACTAAATGATCTGATCAGCACAATAATGGAGGAGGAAAGGTTGATTTGAGGGCTCACGGTTTCAGAGATCTTAGTCCATAGAAGGCTGGCTCCATTCCTCGGGGCTCCAAGTGAGGCAGAACATCATGGCAGAAGAGTGTGGCAGAGGGAAGCAGCTCACATCATCAGGAAGCAGAGAGAGAGAGAGAGAGACTCCACTCCCCAGATACACTGTGCACCCCAATGCCCCCTCCTCCAGCCACACCCTACCCGCCTTCAGTTACCGCTCAGTCAATCCCATCAGGGATTAATTCTCATAACCCTATCATTTCTCCTCTGCACCTTCCTGCATCATCTCACACGTGAGCTCTGGGGTCACCTCACAGCCACACCATAACAGGAAGAGATGTTCAACTGCTGAACTGCTGGTTGCAGAAATCATGGATCCAAGTGAAAGCTGAAGGTGTTCCTGCTGGGTCTTGGGGTAACAGCAGCAAGAGCGCTGACTGAACCGCTCCCCACTTACTACACCCCGACGCCATCGGCGGAGCCCATCGTGAAGGGGCTGCACCTTCCTGCTCCTCATGCAGCTCTCTATGAGGAGGGCGCACCCTCCACGCCCTGCACCGGGCCCTTCTGCTCCCTTCTCAGGGGCAGGCCTCCAGGGGGTGTGCAGTCTCCCCAGGGAATGTGCGCCCCACCTGTCCCGTGAGATGCGGGACCTCATCCAATAGGCCGCTCTTCTGCAGGTTTACCAGTGAAAGCTTAGAGGGGTCGGCTCCTTCTGTTCCAGGGGGTCAGTCAGCCTAAGTCACAAGTTCTGTGTTAGGAATCTCACCCATCCACCAGTCAGAAGGGACCATTTTGCATAACCCCACCTGCCTAACTCCACCGTCTTACTTTAAAATACCTTCAGAGGCCAGGCAGGAAATATATGTATTATCATATGTACATATATACATGATCCAAATATATATATATATATATATATATATATATATATATATATATATATCCAAGATCCAAATTCTTACTTGGGGGACACATCCCTCTGGGATTTTTCTTTTAAATGGTGAATCAATTTAATCAGTATCAGATCTTTTTCTAAACAATCACCCCAAATGCCTGAGATGGAGAGACCAGCCCCATGCAAATCCCAGGTTCTCTGTGAGTCAGATCTCTGGAAAGAACTTGTTAGAAAGTCATTTTTTCTGGCAAAAGGGCCATGAGTCTAATCAGAAACTATATACAATGGGCTGCAGTTTGCTCCATGCCTAAGGATCACTGAGTTGGGTATTTAAGGAGCTGGGTGTGATTTCTGCGTACCTGAGCAGGTGCTTACAGCAAGTAGCATGGATGCATCACTAGGACGCTGGTATTGAGCAGAAACAGGGATAATCTGTTTAAACACAGCCTCAAAGCTGACTTTCATCTGACATACCTCAGATTTCTGGAGCCCAAATCAGAGATTCGTCTCCGCCCAATTAAGAGCCCTCTGACACTGTTTTTCTTCCTTGAGAAAATTTTCTTTGATTATTTCCAGGTTACATTTTTTTAATTGATTTTTTACACTTTGCCCTCTGAAACTAGATTTTGGTAATTTAATATGGCTACAGTAAGAATTAGTAGTCAGCATACATTTCCTTCATGGCCCCTAAAAATTGTAATTATCTGATGCATGATATAGAATATATTTCAGTAACTGCAAAGCTATTAATAAGTGGATTGGGTTGTCACAGATTACAGTATAATTATATCTTAATTCTAGAAGCACAAGCCTGTGTTTTAAACCTTAGTTAAGGCAAGAAAGGGAATGAGAAGGAAGGTCTCATAGCAGAAAAAGCGAGGTTTAGAATTTCTAATTGAATTAGCAATTTAAAAATCCAATTCAAAATAATGTTCTTAAATATTACATTTTCTAGTATCATTTTAAACACGTCCTTATTTCCTGTTTCTAAACCTGATGTTCAGGCACACATGTAGCACCCAGCCTGGGCTATTGCATCCTGTCTTATCAAATCTTAAATAAGATTTAATAAATGTTCATAAGTAGGTAATTTTCCAAATTGCATTTTCCCCTATCCACAGAAAATCTATCATGCCTACCTTACCTCAAAAGGGTTAGAGCAAAGCTCTAATGATGCACAAAAACTCTTGAGCTGTAAACAAAAACATGACATGTGAGTCAACTCTTGCTAAAAACAATTAGAAGACCAATAAAAATCATTGCTGCAAGTTTCTCGACTAGAATTGTTTCTTTTTTATTAACATATTAATTTTGCACGTTTCTTCATGCATGTTTTCTTTTTACCAGAACTCCTTGCAGGCAGATTTTTGTTAGTGGCTTAATAGAGAACATTGTGCAATGGGTGAAAAGCAATATATACCAGCCTTGAAACTGCTATCCAGAGTAAATATTTACCAACCTGCCAACCCAGCATTGATTTTTATAGAGTGAATGCAAACACAAAATCCAAAACCTATTCTCTTCGCCGGCACAAAAATGTTGCAATAGACACTTTGAGCAGAGAAGTTGGCTAGTATAATCAAGCTAAATGAGATGCACGCTTGGTGTTTTACTGCATTCTATTGAAATCCCTCCCTGAAAATAAAAAGATCTGGCAATAGAAGGAATCAGAGTTTCTGAAAGTTTTCTTTAATTATATGCCTTATGTCATTTTTATGTTTACCACATTATAAACCAGTCTATATACTACAAAAAAAAAATGCATACTTCAGACTTTTGAGCAAATGCAGACAGTCCTGCAAATTCCATTCCAGAGTAGTAATAAATGCCTCTGTAATTTATAGAGTGTGTTGAAGTAAGAAAACCCCGAAGAAGTCACACGAAATCCTCTGTTTGAACCTATATTTTAAAAGACTGCAGTTACCTATTAATTTCTTATCTTAATTTGAGTTTTGCTCCAGGAAACTGAATGAGAGATTGAATAGTCTTAGGAGCTTTTTCTTGTTGGCCAGAACCACCGTCATATACAACACACGTACAAAAACTCAACTCCCAGGACCATCTGTAAGAACACAGGGCAGGGAGAGCTAGAAAGTTTTCATTTCCCAGTGCCACCAGCAAGCCGCAGCTGCAGGAGCTGCCCCGAGGCCTGTGGAGGACCCGCCTTGTTTTTGTTCCCAGGCTTTGGCATGGCACTCTCTTCCAGGGAGGTGAACCTGGTATCGTAAATGTGAAGTGGCATTTCCCGCCTCTCTCCTGCCTTTAACAAGACTAGAACCAACAAACTTCCCTACACGCTAAGAGGTTTGCACGTTGGCAGAGCCACGTGGGGCTCCACTGAAGAGTTAGGTACTCCACTTACTCTGAGAGTTAGCAACTGAACAGTACGTGGGAGTTTGCTTTGTAATTTAATTTTAAAGGATATTTAGCAGAGGGTTGCTTCTGCCTCCCCCTTATGCCCAGCAACCAATCTGTGGCCATGACTGAAATTACTCCTCCCTACTTCTCTTCTGCAGTTCAAGAAATTCTGAAATCATTCTCTTCTGTGCTTTAAAGGGTCCTCCAAGTTCATGTGTTAGACACTCCGTCGACACGACAGTGTTGAGAGATGATCCGGGCTCCTCCATGAGTGGATCGAAGCCATTATCGTGGGAGTGGGCTCCTGATAAAAGCATCCGTTCACTTCTCTTTTCTCTCTCTTGCCTGGCTCTCTTCCACCATGGGGAGACGCTGCAGGAGGCACTCAGTAGACGCTTCCCGATCTTGGGAGTCCCACCTCCCAGGATGATGAGAAACAAATTTCTATTATTTATCCATCCCGACCCAGACTGTCATTTTCTGTCACACAGCAAGAAAATGAGAAATAAGATACTTTGCATACTAGTTTGCTAAGGTTGCCATACAAAGTACCATAGGCTGGGAGGCTTAAACAACAAAACTGTATTTTCTCACCATCCTGAAGGCTGAAAGTCCAAGATGAAGGGTGAGCAGGTCTCCTTTCTTCTTTCTATGGCTGCCTTTGGCTCTGTCCTCACCTGGGCTTTCCTCTGTACACCTGCGCCCTGGGCACGCGTGTGTTTGTGTTCAAATCCCCTCTTATAAGCAGAGTGGTCAGGCTGAATCAGGGCCTACTCTAACATTTTAACTAAATTACCTCTTAAAAGGCCCCATTTCCACACAGTTGCATTCTGGGAAACTGGGGGTCAGGGATTCTATGTATGGATTTGAGTTGAACCCGATTCTGCCCACAAAACTCTCCAGTTTCCTTTTTTAGTTTCAAACTACTTTTCCAACCAAATGTTTCTCCTTTTGTCAAGTATAAATCCCTGGCCAGGTCCTTCTCACAGAATATGTTTTCATGAATTCCCTATCACCAAAGAGAAGTCCTGATTTATAATCTTATTTTCCAACTTTCCTTCCCAACCACAAAACCACTTTCACATTGCAATCTGCCAAACAACTCAGAGTATGGGTCTTCCCTCTTCCCAGTGAGGAACGCCTCTCTATCGCTCTGCGTCTGCGTCAGATCAAATGCTGGCTCCTAGCCCAAGCTTACTTTCTTCTTCTCCTTTAAGGCACTCACGCCCCGTTACCTGCTAGCAGTCTCCTTTATCACTAATTCCACTCCAAATCCCAAGGGGCCTGGAGAACTCCCTGCCCTAGCTGATAATCCATGCAGGTCAATTCGGCTGACCACAATCCTTCTGACCTCACAGGTGGACAGAGGACCCAGCTCTGGCCAGAGAACATATTGCTTCTCTCCAGGCTATAGGTATTGTTTAAAGAACATGCATTATCTAATATTTCTGGGATTCTGTTGGAACACCAGAGAACAGGAAACTCTTAGTCCAGGTTGTTAAATTAGTAAAAATGAACCTGGGGCTTCCAGCACTCGTCACTCAGCAGGATAAATGAAAACAAATCAAACCCTGGAAATCGCTTACTTAAAGTGTAAAGCTTCAGTGTTTCAGAGCAATCACAAATACTACCAAAGAGAATACATTGCTTATAAAGCTATGACTAATAGCACACTTCCCATCATGACAATAGACGCAAAGGAGTTATATCATTAAGGTATTAAGGAAAAATAGCAGTCTACCTAGAATTTTATACGAGGCTCATGCAGGAATAGAGTATAAAATTAAGAACTTGTCAGACACATAATGGCCAAGATAATTTACCACCCACCGACCTTAGAGAAAGTACCACGAAAGGATGAGCTCTATCCAGAAGAAATGGTCCACAAGTTAAAGGAAAGTATAGAAGACAACGGGAATAAAATATTACTCAGTGAAACATATTCAAAATTCTAATGAACATGGAACTAATATCCACTAATAACAGGGTGATGATGAGGCAGAGGGACTCTGATTTAAATTATGCTAAGGTGTTATTTTATGCACAAAGATGATTAAGAAAAAATAATCATGTTGCAGAAAATGTGCTGCTGAGTATAGAAAAATGTTCATTTATGGCAGCTGTGAGTGTAAATGCAAATAACCACTCAGGAAAACCATTTGATAGTGTCTATTAGTGCTAAACCTAAGAAGATCCCATGATCAAGACATTATTAATTGCATGCCTGATGGAAATGCACATGTTTTATCACAGAAAAAATATGATACTACGCACAGCAGAACTCTTAATATCCAGAAACCAAAAATAAGCCTAAGATACGTCCACACTCAAAGGTATAAATACATTGTATCACACTCATCACATGGAATATTCTATATCCATGGACACTTAGCTTGTGCTCACTGGAACAAATACCTGAGGTAATCGACTTCTAAAGAAAATAGAATGATTTTGGCTTATATTTTGATGTTTTGTTCCATGGTCAGTGTCCTCCTTCCTACAGTAGGTGGTGCATCATGGTGGGCTGTATGGGAGCTCAAACCCATGCACCACATTGCTTGGAAGCAAAAAAGGAGAGGAAACATCTGGGGCCCCATGATTCCCTTCCAGGGCACACCCCCAATGAACTAAAGGCCTCCCATTAGGTCCCAGTTCTTACAGTTTCTACCACCTCCCAATAGCACCAAGCTGAACTCAGCCACGGACACATGGACCTATGATCCAAACTATAGCAAGAATAAATTGATAATAAACACAATAATATGGGTGACTATCACCCACATCATGTTAAACAAAAAGCGCGAGATACTAAATGATCATATGATTAGATTTTCTCTTCACATGATGTTCAAGGATGGTCAAACAACTCCACAGGGGTAGGTGTTGGGGATTTGTTATCCTTCAAAAGCAAGTAGAAATTAGAAAACTGCACCCAGCACCTTCTGGGGGTCAGAGTCTATTTTCTTTCTTCACTTGGGTGCTGGGTTACAAACATGTTGTTTTAGTCAGTGTTTTCATTACTGTGAGGAAAAGACCCCACAAGAACCTTAGAGGAGGGAGAAGTTTAGTTTGAGGCCCACAGTTTTCAGAGGTCTCAGTCCATAGGTGGCCAACTCTGTTGCTCTAGGCCTGAAGTGGGCAGAACATCATGGTGGAAGAATATGGTGGAGGAAAGCAGCTCAGGACATGGCATGAGGAAGCCGAGAGAGAGAGAGAGAAAGAGAGCTCCTGCCACATGGGACAAAACATATCCCAAAGGCAAGCCTCCAATGACCCACCATTTCCAGCCACAACCTTGTCCCCTATGGTTACCATCCAGTTCATCGGATCAGTGATTAGGTTAAAACTCTCATGACCCAATCATTTCAGCTTCGGGGAGATATCTAAAATTTAAACCATAGCAAGGAATATTCTCTTTCTTCACTTGAGTGCTGGTTACAAAAATGTCTTCATTTCATGCTTGGTCTACATGCATGTCATGCATCAATGTGCTTTACAACCAAACAAAACAGAAAATGTGCAAAATAGAACAAATCTGAAACTCCCAAGCCAGGTAAGGTATAAAGGGGGTTTAGAAAAGTTTTCCAGTTCTGTGGATATCAGGTCAATGAGCACAGCAAGCACCACATTCAGTTTACATATAATAATTCTTTTCATTTGCCTAAAAAATGTCTAGAGAGCATTTATAGGTGCCTGGCATTGCTGTTCTATATCCTGTAGTACAGAGTTGAACAAAGCAGACCAAACCTTCTGCCCCTCATGAAGATCACATCCTAGTGAAAGGAAGATAATGTGAACACATGAGTGAATATAGTAAATTAAATAGAGACATTGCTTTAGACAAAAAATATACAGGGAGGGAAAGTGCTGGAAGGAGGGAGAATCTTCCGCAGGATGGCCAGGGGAAAATTCGAAGAGAAGGTGACATGAAAGACTTGGAGAAGTGAAATCTGAACCCAAAAGGAAGAAGAGCCAGATAGAGCTCACAGCATGGAACGCTGTGACTTGGCAGATGCAGAGCCGGGGAATCCAAGGGGCTGTAGAGAGCCAAGGCAGAGGAGCTGAGCAAGGGAGGAGAGAGGGTGTAGAGAGAGTGGAGACCAGGCCAGGAGGGCCCGCAGTCTCCTTCCACAAGGCCCTGCCTGGCCTGGCCTCCATTCTCTTCACTTTACTTCCTAGTAGGTATCATCATTCAATGTGGGAATTATTACCATTGTAAGTATAGCACCTCAGTCCCCTTATATGTGCTAAAATAGCAACATTTTGCCTTTGTTATCACCCTGAAAGCTACTACTAAGTTCCCACTACTCAGCTCCAGATACTTTGTGTACCAGGATGTGTTACAAAGCTGCTCCCGTCACTTTAGATTTACTCAGATGAATGAAGAGTGTAGAGAAAGAGGATTTGCAACACAGGATTTCAGACCTTTAGCTTCCTCCCACTGCCTTTCTGGGGACTCAAGAGAGGATACTTTTTAAAACTTTCTTCATATTGTTCATGGCACCACAGGGAGGATCCTTGAGAAAACCCTGTCCTCTCTTCTGCCTCTCTCTGCTCTCAGTCCTTTGCCCCAGGTGACCATCTCATTTGTGACTTGAGTCCCGTTACATGTTTCTTTTGAAAAACCTACCACTGCTTTCCTCCGCACACATTTCGCTCCATGGAAGTGGGATTGTGTGGAAGGTCTCATCCTGCTTCCTATGCTCTCACTTGTAACTCCTTTTAGGATCTGACCATGTTTCTGGAACTAAGTGTTTTAATGCTGTTAACCGCAGCTTAGGATTATTAGACCCAGTCCAGGCCCACAAGTATCCTGTTCTTGCTTTTCCCATGTCCCTGCCTTCCTGAAAATGTCACATTGCCGGCACCTGCAGGCCATTGCCTGAACTGGAGACGGTGCTGCTGCCCACCACAGCCGCTGGGAGCTACGAACTTTAGGTCTCCTGAGGGACATCCCCCATTAATGACCAATCAGAGAGTGTGCCAGGTATTTCAGCTCTGTCTCCCCCTTGATGTGCTAGGCCAGCCTGCAGAGGATGTGTGTGCCAGTGTCCGAGCGCTGAATTGGTATTACGTTCTCTACTGGCTGCTCCTTCTTTTGTTTGGCATTTACTAGGCTCCTGTTTCCTTCACAACCCATGTCAAGTGCCCTTCTCCCATTCTCTGTCTCCAGGTGATTCCAGACTGAGAGTTTCCAACCGTGAACTGTACTGACTTATCACCCCACTGACGGTCTCCAGCAATGGACTCTTACTCACCCCGCCATAATAAATACCCCCTTATAAATTTTTTACAGACTTATGATGTAAGGAAATCCCACGAAACCACACCGGACACAGGAAATCACATAAGGGAATTTATTAAGCAACAGAGTGTCTCCCTGCAGGGTAAGAGAGAAAATGAGAGGAAAAGAGAAAGGAAAGAAAGAGTGCGCGCTAGAGAGAGTGGAAGCGAGGAGGATAGAGAAAAGCAAGGAGGACAGATAGAAGGAAAGGAAAAGATGGTGGGGAAGCTACAGTAAAACAGTTGAATTCCACCGGGCTAACGGGACCAATAACGGAGAAGGATACTTGCAAGCTGACTGATGAAACCAATAGCTAGCTAGGATGTTCACAGATTGACAAGTGGTTGGGAGGCGGGGAAAATGGCTTGCACCTGATGGCGGGAGAGCAGCTTTATACATTACATTCCCTCTTTTCTTTTTTTATAAGAAAATCTTTTGCTCTCCAGTTCTTTTGAAGCCTTCTTTCTCCTTCCTGCCTAAGTGACTGGGGCTGGTTCTGCAGGTGAGATGTAAAAAGTCCATTCTCCTTCTAGACTTCCAAAGGCAGATGGTTTTCATGGATTTCCTTGATTTGACTGATCCCCTATTTCTACACTAACTGCCTGTCCCCAATTCTGACTTCATTTACCCTCTAATTCTAGGAACTCCTTCACTGCTGTAGGGAAAGGGGGTGATGACCGATCTGGCTTCTTCGAGCTGGAAGGGGGCAGCGTGGGGCAAGCAGTTTGGAGTTCCCTTTTTAGAAATTGGGTCAATTGAGGGGTCCATGGTAGAAGTCCGGTTGGGGAAGAGCAGGTTGTAAAGGCATCTGGGGATGGGTGCTTCTATGAGAGAAGAACAAAAAGACATGAGTACTGAAATGAGATTGATACAATATAAATGTTGCAGAATCTGGAACATGCCAATGCATATCATAAAGATGACAGAAGCCAATAATTCCTTACCAGGGGGTGGGAGAACTGAGAAGTTGTTCCCATAACAAGGCCTAGCAAAGGCTGGAGAGGATAAGGCCTTTATTTGGGAACTTTAACATTGTCCAGGTTATCAGGAATATAAACACAATGTTTAGTAGAGATCTCTATACTTCTGTTACTAGCAAACAAGATTAAGCCTACTTGTGTCTGTTGGCTTTAAACTGACTAAAACTTCTGACTCTGGCAGTTTCTCTTGATAGTTATCAGGCACATTTGCTTAAGAATCTCTTTGTATGTAATTACTCCAGGTTATATACACAAGTGCAGGATTTTGGGGGCATAAACCTCACTCCTATTGAATAAGTGATGATAGATTCCTCTCCAAAATCATGCACAGGATTTTCTAGATCCTGCCCTCCTTGGTCAGACCTATCCTACCTATGTGGCTAAGGATCAGAGACTTATTGCTGTAGCTGGAATTCCTCTAATTATTAATGAATTTGGGAGATCTTCAGAGCATAGGGTCTCCTGGACTAGGACAGCCTTTGCCCACTTTTCTAATTATATTCTATTCAGGGTTATCTTACATCCTGGAATTGGTTCCTTATCATATTTAGAGATAGAAAAGACCACGTCCCAATCTGTCATCTGTTAACTTTGTGGATGGCATGTTTGAACAGAAACTCTAATTTTGATCCGTTATTCAGGTGATCCGTCTGGAATCTACATTGGTGGGTCATGGTAGCCCCTGGCCACTCAGAAGTGGACATGCAGTCTCCTTTCATTCTCTTCTTCCTTCAGAACTTCACACGTTACATGGATGTCTTTAGTTCCTCCTCAAGTCACCTTAGTTCATGACTTTAAAAATTTCCAAATATTGTTAATTTATATCTACAAAAGATAAGTCAATGGTCTATTATTAAAGGAAGCATACAAAGCAAAATAAATGGAAATTAACCGCTGCACCAAATATGGTTAATTTAGATCTACAAAAATAAGTCAACAGCCTATTATTAAAGGAAACATTCAAAAGCAAAATAAATGGGAATTAACATCAGTAACCGATTTGTTTGCACTGCTTCAATGGGTGTAATATCTGAATTACTTTTCTCCTCTGAAGGCTGCAGCTTTGAGTCTAAGATGTGCAGAAGCTTCTAGATTTCTGATTTCCCTAGCTCTGACCCCCACTGGTTAATGAATCACTCCCTTCAGGAGGAGGACAACTGTTTTTTGTTTGGCAAACTGGGAACCTAGGATTGCATATTTTGACTTTTTCTCCCTCTCTTGCCTCAAATGCAGGAAGTAGCTTTCTTCTCAGTATTCTCCTGAATGGAATAAGAATCTAGTCCAATCATGAAAAATGAGCCTTGTTTGCGGGCGCAGTCGTTAGGGCTGGTTGCTGATACCCAGGAAATCACAGGATTCCCACCTTTTCCTCCAAAGCAGGAAAAGAGAGGGCGACACTCTCCGGAGGTATCTTCCTGGTCTTGATTTCAAGGAGTTCCCCTCCTTCTGTTTCCTCCTCTTACGAGAAGGAGCTACTATTCAGAGATTGATTGGGGAAGGTGAGAATTTTATTTTAAACATCATGTTAGATTCAAAATAGATCAGCCAAGATGCTACCATAAATATTACACAAGTGTTGATATAGTCTCCGAATCATAGGAGAGTTCCATGTGCTTAATTTGGATTTTTTCACTCTTTTAATAATAGAACTGTGCATAAAATAAAGCCATAGGTAGAAAGATGAATTGCAGAATCATGCTAACATGCCGCATGGAACCACAGACCTCAAGCACCCGAACTGCCACCTGGGGCTTACGGTGAGAATCATCATGAGATCTTGCAGGTATTTCTGGCCACTCACACCAGGGATTGTTCTAATTCCGTTGGGATCTCTTGCTGGGGACTAGAACTATAAGTCACCCAGGATTGATCATCTAGTTAATGCAAACCACCTATCATAAAAATGAGAAATGTCCCGTTTCCGTTAGCTTTTTCACTGCTGTGACTAAAAGACGTGACAAGAACAGTTTTAGAGGAGGAAAAGTTTCTTTGGCATTCATGGTTTTAGAGGTCTCACTTCACAGACAGCTGGCTTCATTCCTTGGGGCAGGAGGTGAGGCAGAACATGGTGGTGGAAGAGTGTGGCAGAGGGAAGCGGCTCATGATGTCACACCAGGAAGCAAAGAGAGAGCACTGCTCAACAAGACAAAAGGCACGTCCTCAGGAGCCACCTCCTATAGCCACACCCTACTGACTATGGTTCCCACCCAGTTGTGCATATTAGGGGAGCTAATCACGGATACGGTTAAGGCTTTCATAACCCAGTCGTTTCCCCTTTAAGCCTTCTGCATTGTCTACACATGCGCTTTGGGGGACACCACAATAAATAATAGCATGCCTGTGATAAGATGCACCTTGTGTCAGGATGAAATTTTGCCTCCTCCGTATCCATTCTCTCTTTCCTGCTCACTCCCAGGTGAGACTCTTCCTACTCCTGCCTCTCACAGGTAAGAGTCATTGGACAACTCAATCCTATTCAATGAGATGCAAATGAGAATGTCAAGGAGATGCTTCAGTTAAGCCTTCTGGTCAGGGGGAGTCCTTGAACTGTAACAGATTTTAGTTGGTTCAGCTCTTTTTCCTTTCCTGTGTGTGTGGTGGTCGGGTTAGCTTTCTCCCCTTTACTAAGCACCCTGTCCTTGTTTCCTGATTGTAACATAAATACAAAGGAAGTGGATCCTGCGCCCCAAAATGAGTGTGAGAATCATCTCTACTCCCTAAGTCCAGACAGGTAGAGAGAGAGAGAGGGAGTCTTAGTGTCTGAGGACTTCATGATGCTACTGTGACAGTCACAGAGGGCCCACAGAGATCTGGCTCCATGAGAATGGCAGATAATCACAATCCCTCATAGGTATAGACCGACTTCCTTGTGAAATGACACATATGCATGTACAGGCATTTGCCTTTTCTGCGTACACAGTGACACAAGGACAGACACACAAATGCTCCACCAATGAAGGAGGATCAAGCACGCCTCCAATCCCTGAACATGAAACAGATATTACATGTTGTATATAACGCCGTTTATATAATCACTTGTCTCCAGCACACGGCACAATGCCTGGGACACTGGAAACTGAACAAACGCTCCAGGACTGGACGAACAAATGAATGAGAGGAAATGAGGCTGGGGGCCCCAGAGAGCTCCTCCAAGTCAAGCAGGTGACATAAGCACACAGGAAACAGCCGCGAGGCTTACCTTGGCAGGCTGTCGAACCTCTTCTCAACCCAGTTCATCTGATGAGATATTATAAATAAATCAACTTAAATGTTTGCTCTCTTATTCCACTTAGGGACCTCAGAATACACAAAAACATTTATCAACAACAGAGTCCTCAGTACCTGGGCAGCTGGAGTAGCATGAATGACTAAATCCAACCTTGCCATTATAATGCCTGACTATGTTCAACAGAAGCAGAGGATTCATAAGAAGGCAGAAAAGACGGAGCAAAACGAGGTATTGTGAATGCAGATGAACGCGCGTCCTCTTATAATACATTTCTTACCAGGGTCACAGAAAAGACAGTCGCAGGCAGGGAAATACACATCTGCCAAATGTTCCCAAGGAGGTGATCACCGTGTTTTTAATTCATCTTCCAGAAGGTACTGCAGTGGTTCACCTGGCTTTGCCTTGCCTTCTTTGAAAGCATTGGCTAACTGATTGAAAACACCTTTCTGTGAAATCGTCTTTACTGTTTATTTCTTTGTCGTTAGCTTTGATTATTCACTACTTATAGTTTGGGGATAGTCATAGGCAATAATGCGGTGTTCGGGTGATATAAAGAATCACATCAATCCGCTCTTCACTGTCCCAATCACGAGGTGGGGAACATCATCTCTGAGTTCATCTCTACTTCCTCCACTTATCAATACTATCAGGTAAAGTGCTGTTCAACACGGAGTTTTAGAAGATGACAAAATGTAAATAATCAGAATGCCCTAAAGTATTACAATTAAAGTGAGGAGGAATCCCATATTTTCAAAATGGCAAGAGAAAGTGTGGCATATACCAAAAAATCCAAACAACCCGATCAATAAATGGGCAAAGGACCTGAACAGGCATTTCACAGAAGAGAAAATACAACTGGTCAAAAATATATGAAAAAGGTGCCCAACATCTCTAGTAATTAGAGAAATGCAAAATAAAACTACACTGAGATTCCATCTCACTCCAGGCAGAATGGCAATTATCAAGAATACAAGTAACAGGGCTGGGCTGGGGCTCAGTGGTAGAGCACTTGCCTGGCATGTGTGAGGCACTGGGTTCAATCCTCAGCACCACATAAAAATAAATTAATTAAATAATGGTTAAAACAATATTTTTTTAAAAAAGAATACAAGTAACAATAAATATTGGCGAGGATGTGGGGGAGAAGTTACACTCATGCATTGCTGGTGGGAGTGCAAGTTGGTGCAACCACTATAGAAAGCAGTATGGAGATTCCTCAGAAAACTTGGAATGGAACCACTGTTTGACCTAGTTAGCCTGCTCCTACCCAAAGGACTCAAAATCAGCATACTATAGTGACATAGCCCATCCATGTGTAGAGTAGCTCAATTCACAATAGTGAAGGTATGGAATCAAACTGGGTGCCCTTCAACAGATGAATGGATAAAGAAAATGTGGTACACATACACCATGGAATATTACTCAGTCATAAAGAGGAATGAAATTATGACATTTGCCAGTAAGTAGATGGAACTGGAGAATATCATGCTAAGTGAAATAAGCCAGTCTCAAAATGAAAGGCCCAATGTTCTCTCTGATATGTGGATGCTCCACAACAAGGAAGAATAGGGAATGGAAGAATAGGAGTTCATTGGATAGACAAAGGGGAAGGAAGGGAAGGGAGAAGGATGGAATAGGAAAGACAGGAGAACGGATGGACGTAACTTTCCCATGCTTATGTATGAATACACGACCAGTGCAACTGCGCATTATGTACAACCACAAGAATGGGATCCTAATTGGAATGAGCTGTACTCCATGTATGTATAATATGTCAAAATACACTCTACTGTCATGTACATCTAAAACAGTAATTTTGAAAAAAGAGTGTGTGTGTGTGTGTGTGTGTACACGCATGTGTGCATGCATGCATGCATGTGTGCATGCATGTGTGCAAGAAAAACAAAAGAAATATTGAGTCCAAATATATTTTCTGGGAGGAAATACAGATAAGTGATCACATGTAGTTGATGAAATTATATACAAGAGGTGAAAAGGTATATACTTCCTTCATTTAATTTTGTTTCCTTATTTTTTTAACATTAAATATTTACAATGCAATAGAGGATAATATTTATAATAGAAGAGGTAATATCTAGTCATAAATTATTTTGAATCTCCCACTTGCCTCACTTAAAAAAGTACTTCTTTGATAATGTTTTACTGTGAAGTTAATAAGTTACTCAAAAATTAAATGCCGTGTAGACAAAACATGATGAGAGAATATAATGAGAAGAAAATTGCTTGGAAAGAAACTGCAGCACAATAACAAAAGATCTGACATTCCTATCATCGGAGTACTGAAAAGAGAGGAGAAAAAATATTGGGGCTGAATGAATATTTGAATAAATAATGGTTAAGTTCCCCAGATTTGGTGAAAGAAACCTACTGACCCATGAATTTAAGAGAAAACAAATTAAAATGAACCTAAAAAAATCCATGCTAAGGCATATTGTAATTAGACTTTAAAAAATTAGAGATAAAGAAAAGGTCCTAAAAGCAACCAGAGAGAAATAAAGCATTTCCTAAGGGGAACACCAAACTGAATAAAAGATTTCTCAGTTGTTACTCTTTCTCATCAGAAGAGGTGGCACAGTATTTTGCAAGTGTTGAAAGAAAAGAACCATCAACAATGAATTCTATATTTCTTGAAACTAATGCTAAGGAATGAAGGGCAAACTAAACCACCGTCCAAAGGAGAATCAAGAGAATTTGTTGTTGGCAGACCCATGACTGATTAGAGAAAGTCCAACAAATACGAAGAAATTGTTTTTTTAGATGGCACCTGAGCATCAGGAGAGACAAAGCACAGGTAGGATATCATGGGAACATATCATAGATCATTATCTTCCTTATTAGTTTTATGCATCATACTTGAGATTGAAAGAAAAATATGTTAATGTTATGTGATAACCAAGACAATATTATTACTAATAGGTTAAAGGACTAAATGGAACCACAAAACATCACACTTTTTGAGAGACAGGTAAAGCCGTGCTGAAAGGGAAATTCATAGCCCTAAGTTCTTCCATTGGAAATTAGTCAAGGTTTCAAGTCAGTCATCAAAGCTTTTACTTTGGGAAAAGCCAAAGATAGATTCAGGTCAACTTAACCATACGGAAGGCAAATAATAAAGATAGAGCATTTGAAATCACTGGAATTGGAAATAGAAAGCAATAAGTCACATTGATGAAGCAAAATGCTGATTCATCAAAAAACCTAATGAAAATTGAAAATATCTCATAAAATTACTAAAATAGATAAAAAAGCACAAAACAGCAATATCAGAAATGAAATTGCACAGAACGTGAAGCCATTCCTAAAAGACGAGAAATATTACCAAACACATTGTGCTCATGAATTCAATAACTTAGGTTAAATGGACTAAAAAAAAAAATCTACCCAAAGTCAATGAAGATGCATACACTATCTGACTAAGCCAACAACCTTCAGAGATATTAAAATCAAAATTAAAATTTCCTCAGAGGCAATATCTAGACCCAGATTTCCTCCCTGAAGAATTTTACAAAATATTTAAAGAATTAATATGAATTTTATGTATCTGTTTCCATAAAATTGAAGAAGTGTGCACTGGTCATCTCAATGTATAATCTGAGACAAGCATTAACTCATACACCAAACCAAAGAGAAAAAACAAAATCTGCCTACCAGGTCTCCACTTAACTTAGACTCCAAAATTCTCAACAATACATGTAAAAAGAATTGCCACAAAAATCATACCTATTTGGGGGGTACCATGTGATATTTTAATACACATATACACTGTGCAATATTTAAATCAGGGCAATAATTTCTATATCTTCAATTGTGATTTAAAAAATATTCAAAATCTTTTCTTCCAGCTTTTTAAAATATACAGTACATTATTGCTATCTGTCATCACCCTGCTGAGCAAGAACACACAGAACTCATTTCATCTGTCTGCAATTGCACACCTGCTGACCAAATTTTCCCCATCCCTTCCTGCCTCCTACCTCCCTAAGGTCCAACAACCACTACTATATTCCCAACTTATTATGAGATCAACTGCTTTAGTGTCTACATAGAATGAGATCAAGTAGTTTGGCAGTTTCTTAAATATTTAACACCTAACTACTATATGATCCATCAGTTCTACTCTTGCACATATATCCTAGGAAATGGAAGTTCATGTTCAAGATGTGATATACCAATTCTATTTTTACTTGTTTATCCTAGAGAAACCCTTATTTTCACACAAAAACTTGTGCAAGAATTTTCCTAGACACTTTATTTTGTAACACCCCAATGCTGGTATCAATCCAGATGATTACATATATATATAGATATATATATATATTTTATAAATATAAATTTATAATATAAATTTATATACATATCATATATATATAAAATAAACACACATATAAATACATATTAATACATATATATGTGTAATATAAATACATATATATGTATTTATATGTGTAAATATTTGTATGTATGTGCACACATATTGTGTACTACTACTCCAAATGTATCATGTACTCCTTATGTATTATGTGATACTACTCCATATATATTATTTACTCCATATATATCATGTAATACTATTTCACATATATTATGCAATACTATCTGGCAATAGAAAGAACCACAATATTGATACAGAAGTTGCATGAATCCTCAGGAATCATGCTGAGTAAAACAGTAATAATAACCAAAAATTTTGTACCAAGTGATTTTACTTATATACATTTTTGGCAGAACAAGAATTCAGTGATGAATTACAGGTTTGTAGTGGTGAGAGATTAGGAGGGATGGAGAGAGGGAAGGTAGGTGGGAGAGTAGCAACATGGAGATAAAACAAAGCAGGATTCTGTAATGTTGGACTCCTTGGCTTCTTGACCATAGTGGTGGATACATGAATTTACACAGGTAATTGAATTATGGCAGAATTATGCACATGGGTAAAAACAACATGGGGAATTGGGTAAGAGTAGTAGATGGATTCATGTCAATATCCTGTTCGTGGTATCAGACTACAGTCTTGTAAAATGCTACCACTGTGAAAATTGGACAAAGTGCACAAGGGCCGTCTGCATTATGTCTTAAAATTCATGTGAATCTACAACTATCTCACTTCTTTAAAACATGGAGAGAATGTCCTTCAGGATCATCCTTGATAAAAACATTAAAATTAAAATGTACCATGCCAACCCCAAAGCTGTCCCACTTGTCTGAGGGGCCTGTAACTTCTAGGAAAAGTAAGTTGATGGAATTTTGGAAGCTTATTGAGGGAAGGGCCCTTCATATGAAATATCCTACTGATAGTGTTCCACTTTTTATAAATATTCATTTTCAAATATATTATCAGATGATGGTTTTAGCATCATCCACAAATTATGTGCTACTCTTCCAAAAGTGGAGCCAAGTTTCCTTTCTCCTGAGGAGGTGATAGCTGATCAATGTGACTTGCAAAGCTTGGATGCAAAATGAATTCTTGCTTCTATCTCTTGATCACTTACCCTGGGGAACATCAGATGCTTGGTCATGAGGATGTTCGAGCAACCGAAGAAAATGGTCAGATGGCAAGCTACTGAGGACTCTATCAAGACCCAAGGAGGATCTGGAGGTGTGACAAGAACAGCCATTGACCCAGAGAATTCTCTAGCCCATCAAGGTTTCAGGGATGGCAGCCACAGCTGACTCTGGATTGGAAACTCATGAAAGATTCAGAACATCCAAATAAACTGCTGCCCAATCCCTGGCATCCAGAAACTACACTTACACATGCTTGCTGTTTTAAGCCATAAGATTTTAGGTAACTGATTCTGCAGCAACAGGTGACTAATGCACACATTCATATTATCCTTAATGCATTCAGAAATGCTCAGGAATTTTTTTCCAAGGCACAATGTTAGTGAAAGGCCCAGCCAAATTCTGGTGTTCTGATAATAAATCAAGTGTCTTAGCCCCTCTTCCAGTTTGTATGATAACCCTCACTTCAGAATCCTGAGTTACTGTTGCATAGAGATGAATGACGTCTATGGTGTTTGGTGCAATCAGGAGAAACAACACCCGTTACAGCCTGAAAATTGCAAAGCTTACTAGGATCCTATTTTTAGAGAGTCTTTTACTGTCACACTTCCAGTTATATCTCTCCCCACAGGATGAAAGATTAAAGAGATATCACTATTCCTAGCATATATTCCCCATTGTGGATCTTGCTCTTGAACTTGGGCCCCTGCTACAATCCCAAGGTACATGTGGGCATCTTCTCTGCTCTATGCTGAAAGTAGGGGGCTCAGTGTGTACCTGGGCCCCAGAGTGGCCAATAGCTCTATTCCCAAAGCAGTTAGTAGAGCCTGGCTGTGCACGTGCAAGGATCCCTTGTATGCAGGAGAGGTCCTCACGATGCAAGGCAGAGCTGGAGACAGGGGAAAAGGTGGGCGGGCTCCAGTTCATGCTTTGGGTCTTTCAGTTCCACCAGGTTTCAGTACAAGATTCAGGGAATGTTTAAGGGATATTTAAAATTCAAACTGGGAATTCCTAGTTTATCATGCAGATAGATTTACCAACTAAGAGGGTAAAACGTTACCTTTCACATTTTATTAGTTTTATTTTATAACTTTTGAACATTTAGAGGTACTACAAATGGCTCTCTTGGCAGAGAGTTACCCTGAGCCCTGAAATAAAGTGGCAAGCTCAAGAAGCATCACAGGGACCAGACAATCATCCTGAAATACCATAATCAGAGTGATCTCTAGCAAATCCTGCTAGGGTGCGAGTCCACATTTCTGGAGTTGAAGATCCTACAGAAGAGGGAGGGATGTGGTCTTCAGAGTTCCTTCCCCTACAGATCCAGTCACAATGAATACCACTGTGATTAACGTGTATCAGGGATCACTTTAGGGGCTTTTCAAGAAACACATTATATGATATTCACAACATTATGTAAGTGAGTCTCATCACACAGATAAGGAGACCAAGGCTCAGAAGAAACAGCTCAGGTCATAGAGCTAGAACAAGGAAGTATTCTGCCTGTTCCCAAGGCCAGGACTCATGACCACCAGAATTCTCAGGACAGTAGAATCACACTGGGAGTCTTCGACTGTGACATTGCCTGAGTGCTGGAATAGAGGCAGTTTCATTTTGAAAAGGGTCCATTATGGCAGGAAGACGGACACCAGGGTGGATCCCAGAAACCTTCTCCAACTCTAAGAGTTTATCAACTTTGACTATTAGCCACCCCTCGATTTTTACGTGATTATAGAAAATGTCATTTCTGAGACATTTTCAGTTCCTGACACCGAACCCAAGAACAGGGAAGAGTCAGTGAACCAAGGCTTTGGACTACCAGAAGGAAGAGTTGTACTGAAAATTGGATTTATAGATATTTGACGGAAATGCTGAAAAAAACAAAAAAGAACGGTGCATCCTCAACTAGGGATGAGAAAATGGTGCTCCCTCAACTAGGGACGAGGGAACGGTGCTCCCTCGGCTAGGGACGAGGGAAAGGTGCTCCCTCAGCTAGGTCTGACAGCTTCATGTTCCACCATGACACAATGTGCTGGAGAGCTGCCGGTTCTGAAGTCTTTCTATTAAAGTATTTGTGAATAATAAAATCATCTTCCTCTGGGCTGGTCACGCATTCTCTTGGAATTATCGTGTGGCCTCCTAATGGTGAGGGTGGCAAGAGGCGGGTGATGTTAACGTAAAAGACACTGCTTAAGTTGGTTAAGCTTCCAATTTCTGAGAATTGCAAGCTACTAAAAGGAAGGAAGACCTTTATAAAAGTGCAAAACGTCATTTAGAAGTGATGGTATTCCCGTTAACACTTCATGTACCAATTCACCTCTTAAGGGAGTTGGTTATTTGATTCAGGGCAATATTTTGTCAATTTCTAGACAAAATGTATACATGTAACATCGAAACACCCGAACTAACAGTCCAAATATATCTAAGCATTGCCTTCTTGGAAGTACATGCTCACCAATCCTAAATAAATAAATAAAATAAAAACGCTTGTATCAATTTACCATTGAGCAGATGCAAATGATATGGTCCTATATAAGAAAGCCCAAACTTTCTTTTCCTCGCTTTGCTTTTTGGTTAGAATAATATCGTGCCACATCATCTGGTATAATTACTTACATAAAATTTTCTTCCAGGATGAGAAAGCAGGAGTGAATGATAAGTTTCCTTCTAAGCTGGCGTCCTCACTACAGGAGATAAACCTCTAATACACTGTAAAATCACAAACTGCCTAATATAATACATTTCTTTTCCAGATAGCATTATCTTCCTTCTACTTATTTCTTCCATCTTTCATCCCAGGAGTTGTAGGTTATTTTCACATGGTATACAATGAGCCAGTCACACTTCAGAGCTATACCATCTTTGCCCTTGACAAATCCATTACCAGAAAAAAAAAAGAAAGAAAGAAGAAAGAAAAAACCCAAGAAAAAAAAAGGTCCTGGCTTGATTGATGCTGGTCATATTTGTCTTCTTGATTATAATAACAGACATGAATTTCAACCCACAACTCAGTTTATTGGACTTCATATCATTTGTCCATATTATTTTATGTCCTATGGCTTTTAGACAGAAACTATGTATGGAAAAGATACTTCCAAGTTTCAAAATTCATACACACACACACGTTTTTGTTTGCCAAATAAGCCTATGAAAATATTTTTCTCTCAAAATCCCCAAGTAAATTTCCACATTCCCATTTGCCCCTCAGTAATTCCCTCATCTGTCAGTCTAAAACAACCTCCTCTTTGAGTTGCTTAGCAATATATACTTCCAGCATAAATCTATACATACCACCAAGCACAGATACATACATACATACATATAAAAATGCTGCCCATATGCACATGCATATTATAACCAGCAATCTCACCTTCTCGTTCCCAAGGGCAAATCATTCCAAATGTATTTATTTTTGGTTTACATCATGGAAGTTTTTTTTTTTTTTATTATTATCTAAAGCTAAACAAAGCCCAAGACAATAAATTTAGAGTTTCCTGCTTATCTTCCAAAAAATTATCCTGTGAAAGATGGCAATGGGCTTTTACTCCTCAGGAGAAAAAACCAATCTCCAAAATAAGGTCCCAGGAAATAGCTTTTCCCTGAGATTTTCTTCTTTATTTTTAAAAAGGAAAAAAGAAAACAAATAGAGAAGGCATTTGAGCAAATCAAATGGTAAAAAGCTTCCCTATAAACCACGCTTTTCTTTTCCTATTTAGAGAAGAAAAATAGTTCTGATCTTATTCTGTAAATGCTACAGAATATGAAGAAAGGCATTTGTCTTCACTTTTTACTGAAGTTTTTTAGTGTCTTTTCTGAGACTTAGTTGTTACTTAAGTAATCACCATGATCATTCCTAAAAATAAGATTATTTTTAGTGAACAGGAAAAGGGGGGAAAAAACCCCTTGAAATTGAAATAACTGAATTTGTGTGTTTAAAAAAAGTCAAAGCCCCAACAATGTCCTGTAATTATAGTTTACACTGGGAAAATTTAAACAGTAATCTCCGTTGAACATGCAGACGTCCAGTCCCTCATGAACAATGTCCCTTGCCTGTGAGTGGGTGAAGGTTGCAGACCTTGCAATAAACATACCTCACTTAAATCTTGGCTAAAACTGTGAGAGAGAGAGAGAGCTGATTTTTCATTTCATTATCACCAAATCCAGATCATTTTCAGAAGTGCTCGACTCTTGTCCTAGCTGAGTACCTCTAGGAAATGTTTCAACATTTCTGAGATGAACAGGTTCTGAGATTTTGGAGTAAGACAACCTGGGTTCAAGATCCCGTGCTCACATGAGTGACAAAGATCTAACTACCTAACAGACAGACGGGGCCTGCTTTCTCCTCTGTGAGAGGGGCAACCTGGGGTTTTGGGAGGACTGAATGTCATCCCACAGGCAAAGCCATTTCTGGCTCATAGTACGAGTTCAGTAAAGAATATAGAAAGTAGGTACCAATGCATCCTCGTTTACCACAAGTAAGGACCAGTGGAGATGGTCCCCAGCTCCAGCACGCCCATGGTTGACTGCATCTTCAATTCCCATGACCTTTATTTTCCATGCTGCTTCAGACACACACTGAATTGTGGGCAGCATGATTCAGACAGACCCCCACCCCCCCAACTTTTCAACTGATTCAGAGAGGTAGCTGGTAAAGCAGCAGTTCGAAGTTTGTCTCCACAAACTTGGTGGTGTGAGTACCACCCACCACACCATCTGAGAATATTGCAGGTATTAGGGTGTCTAGAAGAATCCCGGGGATACCTGTTGAATACAAACACTCCTTGGAGGAGCTTTAGAATGTAACCTTCAAGGAAAGTGAAGGGACTGGCATCTGAACGAGCAGGGACAGAGGAAGGAAAGGTAGATTTGGGAAACAGGGTTGGGAATGGAATAAGAAATGCAACAGAGGTCCAGGATGGAGGCAGCAAAATACCCACGAGATAATTCCCATGCAGTTTGTCTTTAACTTGAACATAGTGGCCAGCTTGTAGCTACAGCTTGTGATTACTAAACTCATGTTCAGTGAGGAAGAATAGTAAAGAAATTACACTGTGTTAACAAGTGAAAACTTTGCCTTCCAGAGACAGTTTGACACTTATTACCTTCGTAGCATAGGAAAAATTACTACATAGTCCTGCCTGTTTCTCATCTGTAATGAATGTCTTTCTTCCTCATGGGGTCATTAAGAAAAAGAGAAAGGATAGGTAAAAACACAAAGGAAAATTAAAATAAAGCTGCACAGGTGAAAATTATTATCACACAACAATTATAGAAATACTTTTTGAGCAAACAAATATTGGTGTAAGATAGATTTTGCTTTAGAGTTACCAAGTTAAACCAAATGTCAAACATGGCAGGGATTTAATGTAACAAATGTCATTGTTATTAATTGCCACTTGTTTTATTCAGCTATGCATCCTTGTGACCAAAAGACCAGAAAAAGAACAATTTAGAGGAGGAAAAGTACATTTTGGCTCCCAGTTTCAGAGATTCAGTCCATGATCTGCCAACTTCGTAGCTCTGGACATGAGGTGAGGTAGGACATCATGGCAGAAAAGCATGGCAGAGGAAAGCAGCCTAGGACAAAGCAACCAGGAAACCCAGAGAGCTCTGCTCACCAGGGACAAAATACAAATCAAAAGGGCACATCCCCAGAGACCTACTACCTCCAGCCACACCCTACCTGCCCCCAGTTAGCACATAGTAAATCCATTCAAGTGGATTGGATTAATCTACCAGTTAGGTTACAATTCTCTTAATCTAATCATTTCACCTCTGAACATTGAGTTGTCTCACACATAAGTATTTTGGGGGGGACATCTCATATCTCAACCATTAACACCACTTTCTCTGAATTCTTGGATAGAAGCAAAATGTAGAGTTTCTCAAGTAGGATTATAACATTGTTGTAACCAAAGTCACACATCAATCATTTTGTAATCCTCCTGCACTTGTGAAGTTGCAAGTGCCCCTGGTTGCCACTTTAGATCACACTGTCATTTGGGGGTAAAGATTCACATTCCTCTCACTTCAACTCTAAACTGATCTAAACTTCAGTTCTGGCCTCAGGCTAATGCAAACCTTGAAGGGATCCAGTTGGCAAGCCTGGTATTTGCATAGCCTTTCATATTCGCAAAGATTTTCTCATTTCTACTTGAATTCTAGCCTAAAAGAATAATGGGGAAGGAAATCTATTTTTAAAATCCCAAGGAAAAGTATAATTAACTGCTGCAAAATTGTGGTTGCTGCTGCAGTCTGCAGGGCAGATATTTTACTGAAGAGGAGTCTCAGGTGAGTGCTTTGGCCCAAACCACTACATCTCATTTATCAAGGAAGAAATTTTCCTTCAAAATATCTTAATCATGAAATCATAAAGCAATTTCCACCCAAGTCTTTGCTCCAGGCTTTTTATCAGCCTATCATTTGTACTATGTATTATACTGTGTAAGTATGCCTATAACTTTATTGTCCAGTGTATTTTCTTCAAGAGAATAAAAACAAAACAACAAAGAATAAAAACCTAAAATTTGGACCTATTCAACTTTATTCCTCTCATTTTTATTGCCATTGTCTTTCCCCTTTGCCATTACCAGGTTTCTTTGTATCTTTCTTGGACTCTGCTTGCTTATGTCCATAAACAACATAAGGGGGAAAAATTGTTAAAATAATTCCCCCACAGTTTCACAAATCTTTTTTTTTTTTTTTTTCCTTCCAGAATTGTGATGTACTTGGTCTCTTTCCTGTGATTTTTAAATTCGCCTCAGGGTTATGTAATTCTGCGTTCAGTTGACTACCTTGATCTAAACTCTTCAATTTTTCAAATACATTTTGCATACAAAAAGGCGAATTGCCAGAAACATTAGCTTTCCACACCGGAGAAAATTAAAATGCAAGTAATGTCCTCCAGGAAACAGATACCAAGAGGGGATTAAACTTGCAGGGATTGCGGGAAACACTTCAGGCAGAAAATGGGGAGGGACCAGAGAAAACCAGGAAACACTGACAGATCCCAAGGCAAGACCCTAAGGTGCTAAAGGGAAGGATGGGCTTTGCACAGAGGCATCCTCGGCTGTATGAACCCTGGAGCAGAGCCAAGGTCAGCCATGAGGATTCCTGCACCTCCTAGAGATGGGTCTATCCCAGCTGGGAGCCGCGCAGAGGCACAAAGCCTCAGCAGACAGTGGAGACGTTTCCAGGGCATTCATGGGTGCTCAATAAGGTCTCTGCAGCTGGAGGTTCTGCCTGACACCTGTTTACAGTGGCCAGAGTGATCTATATGTTGTCCCTGTGCCACTCACACAGTTCTGTTGTTTGAACTTCATCCAGCTTCATTTAATGCGTTCCCACGTTAGGTAACTTTCAGCCTGGTAAGCCTCGTGTCAGAACATTGTATCTAGAACAGAAACGGCGGGATGTTGGTCATTGATTTTATTGTTAAACCATGGATTACTGATTTAAAATGACAATACCTCTATTCCTTGCGAGTTATTTGATTAGAAGATTGATAATAGAAAAGCGCCCATCTTTCTTTTTGTTTATGTACAAATATCAGGAGAACAAAAGGCATTTTTAATTCTTTCCATTAATGGGCTGAGCAGGTAAAATCTAAATTAAACCGGTTTAGTGTCATCAGTAAAAAAATCACAAGTGAAAAACACAACAATGGTCAATAAAACTCATGATCAGTAGCTTGCCTAAAATTTCCAGATGCTGATTTTGTAAATGGCGTACTCTGGCTGTAGCATGTTCATTAGGCTTCTCTGTCTTATCAAGTGCTGTCTCTCTCCTTTCCCAGTGACTTCTTATCAATTTACTTCTGCACAGCTAATTCATTTCAGCCGAGCCTTCACTTCTCTTATATTTTCTGCTCCTTTTTAAAACTGTGATGATTTCACGGCTTAACGTTAAAAATTTCGGAGACAAGTAAGATATTCCAGGTACAGAGCTCAGCAATCAAGAGAGGCAGAGAGTTACCTCTCCTCTGGGGTCATGACACGAGGCCTTTTCAACCCCAAATAGCAGGGCAATTCTCTTACTGGCAGTACAGACTGTGAATCCACACCCAATGTGCCACCCACAGTCAATTTTCCCTCCACCAGTCTCCCCTGGATGCCTGGAAAATGTGGAGAAATCCAACACATTTTTATCACTTTTCAGTGATAAAAACTTTAGGAAGGATGCTCTTCATAGAGTGAGCAACCAGTGTGCTGAATCTGTATCTGTTTTATTTCCTTAAACTCTTGCTTATAATTTAAACAACAATAATATGCTTATGAAAACGTCATGACTGAGTACATGGTAGGCTTTGCTCTTATTTGATACATGCATGGCAAATTAAGAATATTAACATAGATTTCTTTCTTCTCCAACTTTCATAAAAATTTCCAGTAACGTTTTAGCTATGCTGATTACTAAGATGTACATTATCTTCTACTAAGTAGAATTTCTTATTTTAAAAAATCCATGTACACTCATTAAACAAATCAGAGAGTACAAAGCATACACATTCACAAACATGCAAGAACTAGATCCTAAGTATTATGTATTATGTGTGTATATATATATGACTATATAATGTGCACATATATTGCTCGGTCGTAAGTTCAAACATCATATAAATACAGGAATTCTAAATATGCACAATCATACTTTTAGGGATTACACGTATGCATTTATATTTTTAAGTGTCCTATGCTTTGGTGCATATATAAGCATAATAGAAATCCTGCTTATACCCTTTCTTATAGATTTAAACATATGGGTTTCTGAGCAGAGAGAGGCTAATATAACTCCTGAGTGAACTTGTGAAATGCTCACATTCCCTTATGCTTTTCCTTTCTTACATTGTCTCATTTGCAAGAATACCAACTTGAAAGAATCCAAGGGCTATGCTTTCTTTTTTTCTTTGGTGCTGGGAATCGAACCCAGGGCCCTGAGCTTATAAGGCAAGCACTCTACCAACTGAGCTATCTCCCCAGCCCCAAGTGCTATGCTTTCTGCCCAAGACCTCACATACCTCCGGTCCATCGCCAGAAGGAAGTAAGGTGTTCAGAACTGTAAGGAAAAATGCAGCTCGGCTCAGGACTTGCAGTAGCTCCAGCCCCTCCGATGGAACTGGGGCTCTGTATGCCCGGTCTTGGTTGCGGCTCAACAATAGCTCCCAGAAATCCACACCCCATGGGAAATCACATAAGGGAATTTATTAAGCAAACAGAGTGCCTCCTTGCAGGGTAAGAGAGAAAATGAGAGGAAAAGAGAAAGGAAAAGAAAGGGCGCGCTAGAGAGAGTGGAAAGCCAGGAGGAAGAAAAGCAAGTGTGTAGGAGAGAGAAGCAAGACAGGAAAGATGGCAGGTGAATTCTGCCAGGCTAACAGGGGACCAATAACGGAGAAGGATACTTGCAAGCTGACTGATGAACCAATAGCTAGCCAGGATGTTCACAGATTGACAAGTGGTTGGGAGGCGGGGAAAATGACTGCAATGGAATGGGCAGGGGAGCAGCTTTATACATTGCAAGAACATTTGCAGAATGATACCACCTTCATTATTTTTCCTGGAAACCTTGAGACCATGATCTTTCTGAGCTGTAGGGAAGCTTGACAGAGATCTCTTAAACCATGACTGAAAATGTGGACTGAAAGAGGGAAAGAAAACACTAACTTCCAGAAAGACAGCCTAGAACATCGAGCCTCCCACGGTCGTCCCATTGGAAGGGTAGGAGGGACCTCCAACACCAAGCAGATGAAATATGCAGCTGCCCATGGAGGAGACCCATGGATCAGAGATTTATCAGCCTTGTGTGAGCCAAAGTCATACCTGGGCCTTCATCTCCACTCTGCCTTCTTTTACTAGATTTCACGCACTGGACACCCAGTTCTCAAGTCCTGCTAACAAAGTGAAGCCATGAGAGCTCTCAGGGGGGATTTAAACTAGCAAACCGTCCTCATAGAACCGGCAGCATCTGCTAAGGTTGAGCGCCTTCCCTGAATTAGGCATCCTGGGGAGCGAGAACCAGCAGCAGTGACGATGTGAGTTCACCAGACACAAACAAAAGCACGCAAAAGACTCATAGCACAATTCTTTTATAGCACAGTGCAGAAAAGAGTTCAAATGTTCATCGACACGAAACGGGCAAATGATGAGTCATTACAAAATGGAGTACTATATAAGGATGGAAGTTAGCAAAAGACGAAACCAGAATTAAAAGTGTAATGTTTAAAAAACGAGTCAGTCACTGTAAAATCCCAAGAATATAAAATTCAAAGAAAGAAAAAAAACTAACCTGTGGGATGAGAGGTCAAGATCGTGGTTCCCACTCTGTCTCAAGTGACAGACTTCTTAGGTGCCAATATTATTCTAATTTTTAATCTGTTTTTAATCTGGGGATACACAGGTGTTCGATCTATGGACAGTCACTCTCTGGGCACTTACTCATGATTCAAATGTACATCATACTTCAAATAAAAGTTTAGTGAAAGAGAGAGAATATGTAAGAGAACTTGGCCAGCACAGCCCCCCCCCGCCCCCGTGCTCTCTGCTCCTGTGACATGATTCCACCTGGAGCACAAGTGTGAGTTATGGAGGGGCAGCAGTCGTATTGATGCCATGAGGATGAAACTGTAAACCACAGTGCCACCTGGGAAAGACAGACGGTGCCTGTGTCTCTCATGCCAATGTCAAGTGTAAGAAATCCCACGAAAACCACGCCGGACACAGGAAATCACATAAGGGAATTTATTAAGCACACAGTGTCTCCCTGCAGGGTAAGAGAGAAAATGAGAGGAAAAGAGAAAGGAAAAGAAAGGGGCATGCTAGAGAGAGTGGAAAGCCAGGAGGAGAGAGAAAAGTGTGTAGGACAGACAAGAATGGAAAAAAGATGGCCAGGAAGCTACAGTAAAACAGTTGAATTCTGCCGGGCTAACAGGGACCAATATTGGAGAGGGACACTTGCAAGCTGACTGATGAACCAATAGCTAGCCAGGATGTTCACAGATTGACAAGTGGTTGGGAGGCAGGGAAAATGGCTGCACCTGATGGGAGGGGGAGCAGCTTCATACATTAGATCAAGTAACTGCAAATCTGCACACATTTCCCACTTCTTGTTGCCTGAGACCAGGGGGTCTCTGGACACCTTCTGTGTGCCCTTTACTACACGTTTTGCTTGCTGTCAGAAGTGACTCCTAGCTAAGACACGCTTCTGACCACTTCCCTTCAGTTGGGCTTCTCCTCACACGTAGGTGCAATTCAAATCCCTTCACTTGACCGCTTTGGGCACAGGGAACCTCATGGTGGGAAATGTTTACGCTGAAGTTTAAAAGAAGGCAGAGACTTTGTCTTTCCCTATCCCTGTTCTATTGTCTGGGGAGGAAAACCTCTGATATATTCAGTATGCACACAATGTGCTCCGGTTTTCTGGAAGAACACACCATTTGCATTCCCCTCGCACGTGGATGGGAGCTTCTGACTCCTCCGGTTGCCTCGGACAGGGTTCATTATCGTCAGTCGTTTCCATCCTCTCTGCACTCCTGTGTGTGGTGCTTGTGCCCAAGGACCTGGCTGTAACCTCGGCAATTAGCAGAGTTTTGTAAAGAGATGCGATGCCCCATTATATCTGCCAAGTGTCGCCTGAATGCGCTGAGGACCGACTCTCGAGCCATGGACAGCTGAGGGGTGCAGTGGTTAGCGGCCACTTAGGGCTAACACGGATTAATCATCCCTTTTCTTTTTCAGCATTGACTAAGTTTTCCGGTAAAAGACCAGATTGTGGATGTTTTCAGTTAGCAGGCCAAATGCTCTTAGCCATGTGATCAACTGCGGCGGGCGCAGGAAAGCAGCATAGACAATGGGTACGTGGGTAGGTGTAGCTGTGTTTCCAAAAACAGTGCTAGAGAAACAGCCACAACCCAGTCTTGGCCAGGGCCATACTGTCTGAAACCTGGTGTGTGTGTGGTGTGTGTGTGTGTGTGTGTGTGTGTGTGAGCTTATTGTATGTGAAATTCCAAATACCCACTGTTACTAATTGTTTTACTCAGCTATTTCGCTGCTGTGACTAAATGATCTGATCAGCACAATAATGGAGGAGGAAAGGTTGATTTGAGGGCTCACGGTTTCAGAGATCTTAGTCCATAGAAGGCTGGCTCCATTCCTCGGGGCTCCAAGTGAGGCAGAACATCATGGCAGAAGAGTGTGGCAGAGGGAAGCAGCTCACATCATCAGGAAGCAGAGAGAGAGAGAGAGAGACTCCACTCCCCAGATACACTGTGCACCCCAATGCCCCCTCCTCCAGCCACACCCTACCCGCCTTCAGTTACCGCTCAGTCAATCCCATCAGGGATTAATTCTCATAACCCTATCATTTCTCCTCTGCACCTTCCTGCATCATCTCACACGTGAGCTCTGGGGGTCACCTCACAGCCACACCATAACAGGAAGAGATGTTCAACTGCTGAACTGCTGGTTGCAGAAATCATGGATCCAAGTGAAAGCTGAAGGTGTTCCTGCTGGGTCTTGGGGTAACAGCAGCAAGAGCGCTGACTGAACCGCTCCCCACTTACTACACCCCGACGCCATCGGCGGAGCCCATCGTGAAGGGGCTGCACCTTCCTGCTCCTCATGCAGCTCTCTATGAGGAGGGCGCACCCTCCACGCCCTGCACCGGGCCCTTCTGCTCCCTTCTCAGGGGCAGGCCTCCAGGGGTGTGCAGTCTCCCCAGGGAATGTGCGCCCCACCTGTCCCGTGAGATGCGGGACCTCATCCAATAGGCCGCTCTTCTGCAGGTTTACCAGTGAAAGCTTAGAGGGGTCGGCTCCTTCTGTTCCAGGGGGTCAGTCAGCCTAAGTCACAAGTTCTGTGTTAGGAATCTCACCCATCCACCAGTCAGAAGGGACCATTTTGCATAACCCCACCTGCCTAACTCCACCGTCTTACTTTAAAATACCTTCAGAGGCCAGGCAGGAAATATATGTATTATCATATGTACATATATACATGATCCAAATATATATATATATATATATATATATATATATATATATATCCAAGATCCAAATTCTTACTTGGGGGACACATCCCTCTGGGATTTTTCTTTTAAATGGTGAATCAATTTAATCAGTATCAGATCTTTTTCTAAACAATCACCCCAAATGCCTGAGATGGAGAGACCAGCCCCATGCAAATCCCAGGTTCTCTGTGAGTCAGATCTCTGGAAAGAACTTGTTAGAAAGTCATTTTTTCTGGCAAAAGGGCCATGAGTCTAATCAGAAAACTTATATACAATGGGCTGCAGTTTGCTCCATGCCTAAGGATCACTGAGTTGGGTATTTAAGGAGCTGGGTGTGATTTCTGCGTACCTGAGCAGGTGCTTACAGCAAGTAGCATGGATGCATCACTAGGACGCTGGTATTGAGCAGAAACAGGGATAATCTGTTTAAACACAGCCTCAAAGCTGACTTTCATCTGACATACCTCAGATTTCTGGAGCCCAAATCAGAGATTCGTCTCCGCCCAATTAAGAGCCCTCTGACACTGTTTTTCTTCCTTGAGAAAATTTTCTTTGATTATTTCCAGGTTACATTTTTTTTAATTGATTTTTTACACTTTGCCCTCTGAAACTAGATTTTGGTAATTTAATATGGCTACAGTAAGAATTAGTAGTCAGCATACATTTCCTTCATGGCCCCTAAAAATTGTAATTATCTGATGCATGATATAGAATATATTTCAGTAACTGCAAAGCTATTAATAAGTGGATTGGGTTGTCACAGATTACAGTATAATTATATCTTAATTCTAGAAGCACAAGCCTGTGTTTTAAACCTTAGTTAAGGCAAGAAAGGGAATGAGAAGGAAGGTCTCATAGCAGAAAAAGCGAGGTTTAGAATTTCTAATTGAATTAGCAATTTAAAAATCCAATTCAAAATAATGTTCTTAAATATTACATTTTCTAGTATCATTTTAAACACGTCCTTATTTCCTGTTTCTAAACCTGATGTTCAGGCACACATGTAGCACCCAGCCTGGGCTATTGCATCCTGTCTTATCAAATCTTAAATAAAGATTTAATAAATGTTCATAAGTAGGTAATTTTCCAAATTGCATTTTCCCCTATCCACAGAAAATCTATCATGCCTACCTTACCTCAAAAGGGTTAGAGCAAAGCTCTAATGATGCACAAAAACTCTTGAGCTGTAAACAAAAACATGACATGTGAGTCAACTCTTGCTAAAACAATTAGAAGACCAATAAAAATCATTGCTGCAAGTTTCTCGACTAGAATTGTTTCTTTTTTATTAACATATTAATTTTGCACGTTTCTTCATGCATGTTTTCTTTTTTACCAGAACTCCTTGCAGGCAGATTTTTGTTAGTGGCTTAATAGAGAACATTGTGCAATGGGTGAAAAGCAATATATACCAGCCTTGAAACTGCTATCCAGAGTAAATATTTACCAACCTGCCAACCCAGCATTGATTTTTATAGAGTGAATGCAAACACAAAATCCAAAACCTATTCTCTTCGCCGGCACAAAAATGTTTGCAATAGACACTTTGAGCAGAGAAGTTGGCTAGTATAATCAAGCTAAATGAGATGCACGCTTGGTGTTTTACTGCATTCTATTGAAATCCCTCCCTGAAAATAAAAAGATCTGCAATAGAAGGAATCAGAGTTTCTGAAAGTTTTCTTTAATTATATGCCTTATGTCATTTTTATGTTTACCACATTATAAACCAGTCTATATACTACAAAAAAAAATGCATACTTCAGACTTTTGAGCAAATGCAGACAGTCCTGCAAATTCCATTCCAGAGTAGTAATAAATGCCTCTGTAATTTATAGAGTGTGTTGAAGTAAGAAAACCCCGAAGAAGTCACACGAAATCCTCTGTTTGAACCTATATTTTTAAAAGACTGCAGTTACCTATTAATTTTCTTATCTTAATTTGAGTTTTGCTCCAGGAAACTGAATGAGAGATTGAATAGTCTTAGGAGCTTTTTCTTGTTGGCCAGAACCACCGTCATATACAACACACGTACAAAAACTCAACTCCCAGGACCATCTGTAAGAACACAGGGCAGGGAGAGCTAGAAAGTTTTCATTTCCCAGTGCCACCAGCAAGCCGCAGCTGCAGGAGCTGCCCCGAGGCCTGTGGAGGACCCGCCTTGTTTTTGTTCCCAGGCTTTGGCATGGCACTCTCTTCCAGGGAGGTGAACCTGGTATCGTAAATGTGAAGTGGCATTTCCCGCCTCTCTCCTGCCTTTAACAAGACTAAGAACCAACAAACTTCCCTACACGCTAAGAGGTTTGCACGTTGGCAGAGCCACGTGGGGCTCCACTGAAGAGTTAGGTACTCCACTTACTCTGAGAGTTAGCAACTGAACAGTACGTGGGAGTTTGCTTTGTAATTTAATTTTAAAGGATATTTAGCAGAGGGTTGCTTCTGCCTCCCCCTTATGCCCAGCAACCAATCTGTGGCCATGACTGAAATTACTCCTCCCTACTTTCTCTTCTGCAGTTCAAGAAATTCTGAAATCATTCTCTTCTGTGCTTTAAAAGGGTCCTCCAAGTTCATGTGTTAGACACTCCGTCGACACGACAGTGTTGAGAGATGATCCGGGCTCCTCCATGAGTGGATCGAAGCCATTATCGTGGGAGTGGGCTCCTGATAAAAGCATCCGTTCACTTCTCTTTTCTCTCTCTTGCCTGGCTCTCTTCCACCATGGGGAGACGCTGCAGGAGGCACTCAGTAGATGCTTCCCGATCTTGGGAGTCCCACCTCCCAGGATGAGAGAAACAAATTTCTATTATTTATCCATCCCGACCCAGACTGTCATTTTCTGTCACACAGCAAGAAAATGAGAAATAAGATACTTTGCATACTAGTTTGCTAAGGTTGCCATACAAAGTACCATAGGCTGGGAGGCTTAAACAACAAAACTGTATTTTCTCACCATCCTGAAGGCTGAAAGTCCAAGATGAAGGGTGAGCAGGTCTCCTTTCTTCTTTCTATGGCTGCCTTGGCTCTGTCCTCACCTGGGCTTTCTCTGTACACCTGCGCCCTGGGCACGCGTGGTTTGTGTTCAAATCCCCTCTTATAAGCAGAGTGGTCCGGCTGAATTCAGGGCCTACTCTAACATTTTAACTAACATTACCTCTTAAAAGGCCCCATTTCCACACAGTTGCATTCTGGGAAACTGGGGGTCAGGGATTCTATGTATGGATTTGAGTTTGAAACCCGATTCTGCCCACAAAACTCTCCAGTTTCCTTTTTTAGTTTCAAAACTACTTTTCCAACCAAATGTTTCTCCTTTTGTCAAGTATAAATCCCTGCCAGGTCTTCTCACAGAATATGTTTTCATGAATTCCCTATCACCAAAGAGAAGTCCTGATTTATAATCTTATTTCCACTTTCCTTCCCAACTCACAAAACCACTTTCACATTGCAATCTGCCAAACAACTCAGAGTATGGGTCTTCCCTCTTCCCAGTGGAGGAACGCCTCTCTATCGCTCTGCGTCCTGCCGTCAGATCCAAATGCTGGCTCCTAGCCCAAGCTTACTTTCTTCTTCTCCTTTAAGGCACTCACGCCCCGTTACCTGCTAGCAGTCTCCTTTATCACTAATTCCACTCCAAATCCCAAGGGGCCTGGAGAACTCCCTGCCCTAGCTGATAATCCATGCAGGTCAATTCGGCTGACCACAATCCTTCTGACCTCACAGGTGGACAGAGGACCCAGCTCTGGCCAGAGAACATATTGCTTCTCCCAGGCTATAGGTATTGTTTAAAGAACATGCATTATCTAATAATTTCTGGGATTTCTGTTGGAACACCAGAGAACAGGAAACTCTTAGTCCAGGTTGTTAAATTAGTAAAAATGAACCTGGGGCTTCCAGCACTCGTCACTCAGCAGGATAAATGAAAACAAATCAAACCCTGGAAATCGCTTACTTAAAGTGTAAAGCTTCAGTGTTTCAGAGCAATCACAAATACTACCAAAGAGAATACATTGCTTATAAAGCTATGACTAATAGCACACTTCCCATCATGACAATAGACGCAAAGGAGTTATATCATTAAGGTATTAAGGAAAAATAGCAGTCTACCTAGAATTTTTATACGAGGCTCATGCAGGAATAGAGTATAAAATTAAGAACTTGTCAGACACATAATGGCCAAGATAATTTACCACCCACCGACCTTAGAGAAAGTACCACGAAAGGATGAGCTCTATCCAGAAGAAATGGTCCACAAGTTAAAGGAAAGTATAGAAGACACACGGAAATAAAATATTACTCAGTGAAACATATTCAAAATTCTAATGAACATGGAACTAATATCCACTAATAACAGGGTGATGATGAGGCAGAGGGACTCTGATTTAAATTATGCCTAAGGTGTTATTTTTGCACAAAGTATGATTAAGAAAAACTAATCATGTTGCAGAAATGTGCTGCTGAGTATAGAAAATGTTCATTTATGGCAGCTGTGAGTGTAAATGCAAATAACCACTCAGGAAAAACCATTTGATAGTGTCTATTAGTGCTAAACCTAAGAAGATCCCATGATCAAGGACATTATTAATTGCAATGCCTGATGGAAAATGCACATGTTTTATCACAGAAAAAATATGATACTACGCACAGCAGAACTCTTAATATCCAGAAACCAAAAATAAGCCTAAGATACGTCCACACTCAAGGCTATAAATACATTGTATCACATCTCATCACATGGAATATTCTATATCCATGGACACTTAGCTTGTGCTCACTGGAACAAATACCTGAGGTAAATCGACTTCTAAAGAAAATAGAATGATTTTGGCTTATATTTTGATGTTTTGTTCCTATGGTCAGTGTCCTCCTTCCTACAGTAGGTGGTGCATCATGGTGGGCTGTATGGGAGCTCAAACCCATGCCACCCACATTGCTTGGAAGCAAAAAAGGAGAGGAAACATCTGGGTGCCCCCATGATTCCCTTCCAGGGCACACCCCCAATGAACTAAAGGCCTCCCATTAGGTCCCAGTTCTTACAGTTTCTACCACCACCTCCCAATAGCACCAAGCTGAACTCAGCCACGGACACATGGACCTATGATCCAAACTATAGCAAGAATAATTGATAATAAAACACAATAATATGGGTGACTATCACCCACATCATGTTAAACAAAAAGCGCGAGATACTAAATGATCATATGATTAGATTTTCTCTTCACATGATGTTCAAGGATGGGTCAAACAACTCCACAGGGGTAGGTGTTGGGGATTTGTTATCCTTCAAAAGCAAGTAGAAATTAGAAAACTGCACCCAGCACCTTCTGGGGGTCAGAGTCTATTTTCTTTCTTCACTTGGGTGCTGGGTTACAAACATGTTGTTTTAGTCAGTGTTTTCATTACTGTGAGGAAAAGACCCCACAAGAACCATTAGAGGAGGAGAAGTTTAGTTTGAGGCCCACAGTTTCAGAGGTCTCAGTCCATAGGTGGCCAACTCTGTTGCTCTAGGCCTGAAGTGGGCAGAAACATCATGGTGGAAGAATATGGTGGAGGAAAGCAGCTCAGGACATGGCATGAGAAGCCGAGAGAGAGAGAGAGAAAGAGAGCTCCTGCCACATGGGACAAAACACTATCCCAAAGGCAAGCCTCCAATGACCCACCATTCCAGCCACACCTTGTCCCCCTATGGTTACCATCCAGTTCATCGGTCAGTGATTAGGTTTAAAACCTCTCATGACCCCAATCATTTCAGCTTCGGGGAGATATCTAAAATTTAAACCATAGCAAGGAATATTCTCTTTCTTCACTTGAGTGCTGGTTACAAAAATGTCTTCATTTCATGCTTGGTCTACATGCATGTCATGCATCAATGTGCTTTACACCAAAACAAACAGAAAATGTGCAAAATAGAACAAATCTGAAACTCCCAAGCCAGGTAAGGTATAAAGGGGGTTTAGAAAAGTTTTCCAGTTCTGTGGATATCAGGTCAATGAGCACAGCAAGCACCACATTCAGTTACATATAATAATTCTTTTCATTTGCCTAAAAAATGTCTAGAGAGCATTTATAGGTTCCTGGCATTGCTGTTCTATATCCTGTAGTACAGAGTTGAACAAAGCAGACCAAACCTTCTGCCCTCATGAAGATCACATCCTAGTGAAAGGAAGATAATGTGAACACATGAGTGATATAGTAAATTAAATAGAGACATTGCTTTAGACAAAAAATATACAGGGAGGGAAAGTGCTGGAAGGAGGGAGAATCTTCCGCAGGATGGCCAGGGGAAAATTCGAAGAGAAGGTGACATGGAAAGACTTGGAGAAGTGAAATCTGAACCCAAAAGGAAGAAAGAGCCAGATAGAGCTCACAGCATGGAACGCTGTGACTTGGCAGATGCAGAGCCGGGGAATCCAAGGGGCTGTAGAGAGCCAAGGCAGAGGAGCTGAGCAAGGAGGAGAGAGGGTGAAGAGAGAGTGGAGACCAGGCCAGGAGGGCCCGCAGCTCCTTCCACAAGGCCCTGCCTGGCCTGGCCTCCATTCTCTTCACTTTACTTCCTAGTAGGTATCATCATTCAATGTTGGGAATTATTACCATTTGTAAGTATAGCACCTCAGTCCCCTTATATGTGCTAAAATAGCAACATTTTGCCTTTGTTATCACCCTGAAAGCTACTACTAAGTTCCCACTACTCAGCTCCAGATACTTTGTGTACCAGGATGTGTACAAAGCTGCTCCCGTCACTTTAGATTTACTCAGATGAATGAAGAGTGTAGAGAAAGAGGATTTGCAACACAGGGATTTCAGACCTTTAGCTTCCTCCCACTGCCTTTCTGGGGACTCAAGAGAGGATACTTTTTAAAACTTTCTTCATATTGTTCATGGCACCACAGGGAGGATCCTTGAGAAACCCTGTCCTCTCTTCTGCCTTCTCTGCTCTCAGTCCTTTGCCCCAGGTGACCATCTCATTTGTGACTTGAGTCCCGTTTACATGTTTTCTTTTGAAAAACCTACCACTGCTTTCCTCCGCACACATTTCGCTCCATGGAAGTGGGATTGTGTGGAAGGTCTCATCCTGCTTCCTATGCTCTCACTTGTAACTCCTTTTAGGATCTGACCATGTTTCTGGAACTAAGTGTTTTAATGCTGTTAACCGCAGCTTAGGATTTATTAGACCCAGTCCAGGCCCACAAGTATCCTGTTCTTCCCATGTCCCTGCCTTCCTGAAAATGTCACATTGCCGGCACCTGCAGGCCATTGCCTGAACTGGAGACGGTGCTGCTGCCCACCACAGCCGCTGGAGCTACGAACTTTAGGTCTCCTGAGGGACATCCCCCATTAATGACCAATCAGAGAGTGTGCCAGGTATTTCAGCTCTGTCTCCCCTTGATGTGCTAGGCCAGCCTGCAGAGGATGTGTGTGCCAGTGTCCGAGCGCTGAATTGGTATTACGTTCTCTACTGGCTGCTCCTTCTTTTGTTTGGCATTTACTAGGCTCCTGTTTCCTTCACAACCCATGTCAAGTGCCCTTCTCCCATTCTCTGTCTCCAGGTGATTCCAGACTGAGAGTTTCCAACCGTGAACTGTACTGACTTATCACCCCCACTGACGGTCTCCAGCAATGGACTCTTACTCACCCCGCCATAATAAATACCCCCTTATAAATTTTTTACAGACTTATGATGTAAGGAAATCCCACGAAACCACACCGGACACAGGAAATCACATAAGGGAATTTATTAAGCAACAGAGTGTCTCCCTGCAGGGTAAGAGAGAAAAATGAGAGGAAAAGAGAAAGGAAAAGAAAGAGTGCGCGCTAGAGAGAGTGGAAAGCGAGGAGGATAGAGAAAAGCAAGGAGGACAGATAGAAGGAAAGGAAAAGATGGTGGGGAAGCTACAGTAAAACAGTTGAATTCCACCGGGCTAACGGGACCAATAACGGAGAAGGATACTTGCAAGCTGACTGATGAACCAATAGCTAGCTAGGATGTTCACAGATTGACAAGTGGTTGGGAGGCGGGGAAAATGGCTGCACCTGATGGCGGGAGAGCAGCTTTATACATTACATTCCCTCTTTTCTTTTTTTATAAGAAAATCTTTTGCTCTCCAGTTCTTTTTGAAGCCTTCTTTCTCCTTCCTGCCTAAGTGACTGGGGCTGGTTCTGCAGGTGAGATGTAAAAAGTCCATTCTCCTTCTAGACTTCCAAAGGCAGATGGTTTTCATGGATTTCCTTGATTTGACTGATCCCCTATTTCTACACTAACTGCCTGTCCCCAATTCTGACTTCATTTACCCCTCTAATTCTAGGAACTCCTTCACTGCTGTAGGGAAAGGGGGTGATGACCGATCTGGCTTCTTCGAGCTGGAAGGGGGCAGCGTGGGGCAAGCAGTTTGGAGTTCCCTTTTTAGAAATTGGGTCAATTGAGGGGTCCATGGTAGAAGTCCGGTTGGGGAAGAGCAGGTTGTAAAGGCATCTGGGGATGGGTGCTTCTATGAGAGAAGAACAAAAAGACATGAGTACTGAAATGAGATTGATACAATATAAATGTTGCAGAATCTGGAACATGCCAATGCATATCATAAAGATGACAGAAGCCAATAATTCCTTACCAGGGGGTGGGAGAACTGAGAAGTTGTTCCCATAACAAGGCCTAGCAAAGGCTGGAGAGGATAAGGCCTTTATTTGGGAACTTTAACATTGTCCAGGTTATCAGGAATATAAACACAATGTTTAGTAGAGATCTCTATACTTCTGTTACTAGCAAACAAGATTAAGCCTACTTGTGTCTGTTGGCTTTAAACTGACTAAAACTTCTGACTCTGGCAGTTTCTCTTGATAGTTATCAGGCACATTTGCTTAAGAATCTCTTTTGTATGTAATTACTCCAGGTTATATACACAAGTGCCAGGATTTTGGGGGCATAAACCTCACTCCTATTGAATAAGTGATGATAGATTCCTCTCCAAAATCATGCACAGGATTTTCTAGATCCTGCCCTCCTTGGTCAGACCTATCCTACCTATGTGCTAAGGATCAGAGACTTATTGCTGTAGCTGGAATTCCTCTAATTATTAATGAATTTGGGAGATCTTCAGAGCATAGGGTCTCCTGGACTAGGACAGCCTTTGCCCACTTTTCTAATTATATTCTATTCAGGGTTATCTTACATCCTGGAAATTGGTTCCTTATCATATTTAGAGATAGAAAAGACCACGTCCCAATCTGTCATCTGTTAACTTTGTGGATGGCATGTTTGAACAGAAACTCTTAATTTTGATCCGTTATTCAGGTGATCCGTCTGGAATCTACATTGTGGGTCATGGTAGCCCCTGGCCACTCAGAAGTGGACATGCAGTCTCCTTTCATTCTCTTCTTCCTTCAGAACTTCACACGTTACATGGATGTCTTTAGTTCCTCCTCAAGTCACCTTAGTTCATGACTTTAAAAATTTCCAAATATTGTTAATTTATATCTACAAAGATAAGTCAATGGTCTATTATTAAAGGAAGCATACAAAAGCAAAATAAATGGAAATTAACCGCTGCACCAAATATGGTTAATTTAGATCTACAAAAATAAGTCAACAGCCTATTATTAAAGGAAACATTCAAAAGCAAAATAAATGGGAATTAACATCAGTAACCGATTTGTTTGCACTGCTTCAATGGGTGTAATATCTGAATTACTTTTCTCCTCTGAAGGCTGCAGCTTTGAGTCTAAGATGTGCAGAAGCTTCTAGATTTCTGATTTCCCTAGCTCTGACCCCCACTGGTTAATGAATCACTCCCTTCAGGAGGAGGACAACTGTTTTTGTTTGGCAAACTGGGAACCTAGGATTGCATATTTTGACTTTTTCTCCCTCTCTTGCCTCAAATGCAGGAAGTAGCTTTCTTCTCAGTATTCTCCTGAATGGAATAAGAATCTAGTCCAATCATGAAAAATGAGCCTTGTTTGCGGGCGCAGTCGTTAGGCTGGTTGCTGATACCCAGGAAATCACAGGATTCCCACCTTTTCCTCCAAAGCAGGAAAAGAGAGGGCGACACTCTCCGGAGGTATCTTCTGGTCTTGATTTCAAGGAGTTCCCCTCCTTCTGTTTCCTCCTCTTACGAGAAGGAGCTACTATTCAGAGATTGATTGGGGAAGGTGAGAATTTTATTTTAAACATCATGTTAGATTTCAAAATAGATCAGCCAAGATGCTACCATAAATATTACACAAGTGTTGATATAGTCTCCGAATCATAGGAGAGTTCCATGTGCTTAATTTGGATTTTTTTCACTCTTTTAATAATAGAACTGTGCATAAAATAAAGCCATAGGTAGAAAGATGAATTTGCAGAATCATGCTAACATGCCGCATGGAACCACAGACCTCAAGCACCCGAACTGCCACCTGGGGCTTACGGTGAGAATCATCATGAGATCTTGCAGGTATTTCTGGCCACTCACACCAGGGATTGTTCTAATTCCGTTGGGATCTCTTTGCTGGGGACTAGAACTATAAGTCACCCAGGATTGATCATCTAGTTAATGCAAACCACCTATCATAAAAATGAGAAAATGTCCCGTTTCCGTTAGCTTTTTCACTGCTGTGACTAAAAGACGTGACAAGAACAGTTTTAGAGGAGGAAAAGTTTCTTTGGCATTCATGGTTTTAGAGGTCTCACTTCACAGACAGCTGGCTTCATTCCTTGGGGCAGGAGGTGAGGCAGAACATGGTGGTGGAAGAGTGTGGCAGAGGGAAGCGGCTCATGATGTCACACCAGGAAGCAAAGAGAGAGCACTGCTCAACAAAGACAAAAGGCACGTCCTCAGGAGCCACCTCCTATAGCCACACCCTACTGACTATGGTTCCCACCCAGTTGTGCATATTAGGGGAGCTAATCACGGATACGGTTAAGGCTTTCATAACCCAGTCGTTTCCCCTTTAAGCCTTCTTGCATTGTCTACACATGCGCTTTTGGGGGACACCACATGTATAAATAATAGCATGCCTGTGATAAGATGCACCTTGTGTCAGGATGAAATTTTGCCTCCTCCGTATCCATTCTCTCTTTCCTGCTCACTCCCAGGTGAGACTCTTCCTACTCCTGCCTCTCACAGGTAAGAGTCATTGGACAACTCAATCCTATTCAATGAGATGCAAATGAGAATGTCAAGGAGATGCTTCAGTTAAGCCTTCTGGTCAGGGGGAGTCCTTGAACTGTAACAGATTTTAGTTGGTTCAGCTCTTTTTCCTTTCCTGTGTGTGTGGTGGTCGGGTTAGCTTTCTCCCCTTTACTAAGCACCCTGTCCTTGTTTCCTGATTGTAACATAAATACAAAGGAAGTGGATCCTGCGCCCCCAAAATGAGTGTGAGAATCATCTCTACTCCCTAAGTCCAGACAGGTAGAGAGAGAGAGAGGGAGTCTTAGTGTCTGAGGACTTCATGATGCTACTGTGACAGTCACAGAGGGCCCACAGAGATCTGGCTCCATGAGAATGGCAGATAATCACAATCCCTCATAGGTATAGACCGACTTCCTTGTGAAATGACACATATGCATGTACAGGCATTTGCCTTTTCTGCGTACACAGTGACACAAGGACAGACACACAAATGCTCCACCAATGAAGGAGGATCAAGCACGCCTCCAATCCCTGAACATGAAACAGATATTACATGTTGTATATAACGCCGTTTATATAATCACTTGTCTCCAGCACACGGCACAATGCCTGGGACACTGGAAACTGAACAAACGCTCCAGGACTGGACGAACAAATGAATGAGAGGAAATGAGGCTGGGGGCCCCAGAGAGCTCCTCCAAGTCAAGCAGGTGACGTAAGCACACAGGAAACAGCCGCGAGGCTTACCTTGGCAGGCTGTCGAACTCTTCTTCAACCCAGTTCATCTGATGAGATATTATAAATAAATCAACTTAAATGTTTGCTCTCTTATTCCACTTAGGGACCTCAGAGTACACAAAAACATTTATCAACAACAGAGTCCTCAGTACCTGGGCAGCTGGAGTAGCATGAATGACTAAATCCAACCTTGCCATTATAATGCCTGACTATGTTCAACAGAAGCCGAGGATTCACAAGAAGGCAGAAAAGACGGAGCAAAACGAGGTATTGTGAATGCAGATGAACGCGCGTCCTCTTATAATCACATTTCTTACCAGGGTCACAGAAAAGACAGTCGCAGGCAGGGAAATACACATCTGCCAAATGTTCCCAAGGAGGTGATCACCGCGTTTTTAATTCATCTTCCAGAAAGTACTGCAGTGGTTCACCTGGCTTTGCCTTGCCTCCTTTGAAAGCGTTGGCTAACTGATTGAAAACACCTTTCTGTGAAATCGTCTTTACTGTTTATTTCTTTGTCGTTAGCTTTGATTATTCACTACTTATAGTTTGGGTAAGATAGTCATAGGCAATAATGCGGTGTTCGGGTAATATAAAGAATCACATCAATCCGCTCTTCACTGTCCCAATCACGAGGTGGGGAACATCATCTCTGAGTTCATCTCTACTTCCTCCACTTATCAATACTATCAGGTAAAGTGCTGTTCAACACGGAGTTTTAGAAGATGACAAAATGTAAATAATCAGAATGCCCTAAAGTATTACAATTAAAGTGAGGAGGAATCCCATATTTTCAAAATGGCAAGAGAAAGTGTGTGCATATACCAAAAAATCCAAACAACCCGATCAATAAATGGGCAAAGGACCTGAACAGGCATTTCACAGAAGAGAAAATACAACTGGTCAAAAAATATATGAAAAAGGTGCCCAACATCTCTAGTAATTAGAGAAATGCAAAATAAAACTACACTGAGATTCCATCTCACTCCAGGCAGAATGGCAATTATCAAGAATACAAGTAACAGGGCTGGGCTGGGGCTCAGTGGTAGAGCACTTGCCTGGCATGTGTGAGGCACTGGGTTCAATCCTCAGCACCACATAAAAATAAATTAATTAAATAATGGTTAAAACAATATTTTTTTAAAAAAAGAATACAAGTAACAATAAATATTGGCGAGGATGTGGGGGAGAAGTTACACTCATGCATTGCTGGTGGGAGTGCAAGTTGGTGCAACCACTATAGAAAGCAGTATGGAGATTCCTCAGAAAACTTGGAATGGAACCACTGTTTGACCTAGTTAGCCTGCTCCTACCCAAAGGACTCAAAATCAGCATACTATAGTGACATAGCCACATCCATGTGTAGAGTAGCTCAATTCACAATAGTGAAGGTATGGAATCAAACTGGGTGCCCTTCAACAGATGAATGGATAAAGAAAATGTGGTACACATACACCATGGAATATTACTCAGTCATAAAGAGGAATGAAATTATGACATTTGCCAGTAAGTAGATGGAACTGGAGAATATCATGCTAAGTGAAATAAGCCAGTCTCAAAAAATGAAAGGCCCAATGTTCTCTCTGATATGTGGATGCTCCACAACAAGGAAGAATAGGGAATGGAAGAATAGGAGTTCATTGGATAGACAAAGGGGAAGGAAGGGAAGGGAGAAGGATGGAATAGGAAAGACAGGAGAACGGATGGACGTAACTTTCCCATGCTTATGTATGAATACACGACCAGTGCAACTGCGCATTATGTACAACCACAAGAATGGGATCCTAATTGGAATGAGCTGTACTCCATGTATGTATAATATGTCAAAATACACTCTACTGTCATGTACATCTAAAACAGTAATTTTGAAAAAAGAGTGTGTGTGTGTGTGTGTGTGTGTACACGCATGTGTGCATGTATGCATGCATGTGTGCATGCATGTGTGCAAGAAAAACAAAAGAAATATTGAGTCCAAATATATTTTCTGGGAGGAAATACAGATAAGTGATCACATGTAGTTGATGAAATTATATACAAGAGGTGAAAAGGTATATACTTCCTTCATTTAATTTTGTTTCCTTATTTTTTTTAACATTAAATATTTACAATGCAATAGAGGATAATATTTATAATATAGAAGAGGTAATATCTAGTCATAAATTATTTTGAATCTCCCACTTGCCTCACTTAAAAAAGTACTTCTTTGATAATGTTTTACTGTGAAGTTAATAAGTTACTCAAAAATTAAATGCCGTGTAGACAAAACATGATGAGAGAATATAATGAGAAGAAAATTGCTTGGAAAGAAACTGCAGCACAATAACAAAAGATCTGACATTCCTATCATCAGAGTACTGAAAAGAGAGGAGAAAAAATATTGGGGCTGAATGAATATTTGAATAAATAATGGTTAAGTTCCCCAGATTTGGTGAAAGAAACCTACTGACCCATGAATTTAAGAGAAAACAAATTAAAATGAACCTAAAAAAATCCATGCTAAGGCATATTGTAATTAGACTTTAAAAAATTAGAGATAAAGAAAAGGTCCTAAAAGCAACCAGAGAGAAATAAAGCATTTCCTACAGGGGAACACCAAACTGAATAAAAGAAGATTTCTCAGTTGTTACTCTTTCTCATCAGAAGAGGTGGCACAGTATTTTGCAAGTGTTGAAAGAAAAGAACCATCAACAATGAATTCTATATTTCTTGAAACTAATGCTAAGGAATGAAGGGCAAACTAAACCACCGTCCAAAGGAGAATCAAGAGAATTTGTTGTTGGCAGACCCATGACTGATTAGAGAAAGTCCAACAAATACGAAGAAATTGTTTTTTTAGATGGCACCTGAGCATCAGGAGAGACAAAGCACAGGTAGGATATCATGGGAACATATCATAGATCATTATCTTCCTTATTAGTTTTATGCATCATACTTGAGATTGAAAGAAAAATATGTTAATGTTATGTGATAACCAAGACAATATTATTTACTAATAGGTTAAAGGACGAAATGGAACCAGAAAACTTCACACTTTTTGAGAAACAGGTAAAGCCGTGCTGAAAGCGAAATTCATAGCCCTAAGTTCTTCCATTGGAAATTAGTCAAGGTTTCAAGTCAGTCATCAAAGCTTTTACTTTGGGAAAAGCCAAAGATAGATTCAGGTCAACTTAACCATACGGAAGGCAAATAATAAAGATGAGAGCATTTGAAATCACTGGAATTGGAAATAGAAAGCAATAAGTCACATTGATGAAGCAAAATGCTGATTCATCAAAAAACCTAATAAAAATTGAAAATATCTCATAAAATTACTAAAATAGATAAAAAAGCACAAAACAGCAATATCAGAAATGAAATTGCACAGAACGTGAAGCCATTCCTAAAAGAACGAGAAATATTACCAAACACATTGTGCTCATGAATTCAATAACTTAGGTTAAATGGACTAAAAAAAAAAATCTACCCAAAGTCAATGAAGATGCATACACTATCTGACTAAGCCAACAACCTTCAGAGATATTAAAATCAAAATTAAAATTTCCTCAGAGGCAATATCTAGACCCAGATTTCCTCCCTGAAGAATTTTACAAAATATTTAAAGAATTAATATGAATTTTATGTATCTGTTTCCATAAAATTGAAGAAGTGTGCACTGGTCATCTCAATGTATAATCTGAGACAAGCATTAACTCATACACCAAACCAAAGAGAAAAAACAAAATCTGCCTACCAGGTCTCCACTTAATTTAGACTCCAAAATTCTCAACAATACATGTAAAAAGAATTGCCACAAAAATCATACCTATTTGGGGGGTACCATGTGATATTTTAATACACATATACACTGTGCAATATTTAAATCAGGGCAATAATTTCTATATCTTCAATTGTGATTTAAAAAATATTCAAAATCTTTTCTTCCAGCTTTTTAAAATATACAGTACATTATTGCTATCTGTCATCACCCTGCTGAGCAAGAACACACAGAACTCATTTCATCTGTCTGCAATTGCACACCTGCTGACCAAATTTTCCCCATCCCTTCCTGCCTCCTACCTCCCTAAGGTTCAGCAACCACTACTATATTCCCAACTTATTATGAGATCAACTGCTTTAGTGTCTACATAGAATGAGATCAAGTAGTTTGGCAGTTTCTTAAATATTTAACACCTAACTACTATATGATCCATCAGTTCTACTCTTCCACATATATCCTAGAGAAATGGAAGTTCATGTTCAAGATGTGATATACCAATTCTATTTTTACTTGTTTATCCTAGAGAAACCCTTATTTTCACACAAAAACTTGTGCAAGAATTTTCCTAGACACTTTATTTTGTAACACCCCAATGCTGGTATCAATCCAGATGATTATATATATATATATATATTTCATAAATATAAATTTATAAATATAAATTTATAAATATAAATTTATATATATCTATAAATATATATATAAAATAAACACACATATAAATACATATATAATACATATATATGTGTAATATAAATACATATATATGTATTTATATGTGTAAATATTTGTATGTATGTGCACACATATTGTGTACTACTACTCCAAATGTATCATGTACTCCTTATGTATTATGTGATACTACTCCATATATATTATTTACTCCATATATATCATGTAATACTATTTCACATATATTATGCAATACTATCTGGCAATAGAAAGAACCACAATATTGATACAGAAGTTGCATGAATCCTCAGGAATCATGCTGAGTAAAACAGTAATAATAACCAAAAATTTTGTATCAAGTGATTTTACTTATATAACATTTTTGGCAGAACAAGAATTCAGTGATGAATTACAGGTTTGTAGTGGTGAGAGATTAGGAGGGATGGAGAGAGGGAAGGTAGGTGGGAGAGTAGCAACATGGAGATAAAACAAAGCAGGATTCTGTAATGTTGGACTCCTTGGCTTCTTGACCATAGTGGTGGATACATGAATTTACACAGGTAATTGAATTATGGCAGAATTATGCACATGGGTAAAAACAACATGGGGAATTGGGTAAGAGTAGTAGATGGATTCATGTCAATATCCTGTTCGTGGTATCAGACTACAGTCTTGTAAAATGCTACCACTGTGAAAATTGGACAAAGTGCACAAGGGCCGTCTGCATTATGTCTTAAAATTCATGTGAATCTACAACTATCTCACTTCTTTAAAACATGGAGAGAATGTCCTTCAGGATCATCCTTGATAAAAACATTAAAATTAAAATGTACCATGCCAACCCCAAAGCTGTCCCACTTGTCTGAGGGGCCTGTAACTTCTAGGAAAAGTAAGTTGATGGAATTTTGGAAGCTTATTGAGGGAAGGGCCCTTCATATGAAATATCCTACTGATAGTGTTCCACTTTTTATAAATATTCATTTTCAAATATATTATCAGATGATGGTTTTAGCATCATCCACAAATTATGTGCTACTCTTCCAAAAGTGGAGCCAAGTTTCCTTTCTCCTGAGGAGGTGATAGCTGATCAATGTGACTTGCAAAGCTTGGATGCAAAATGAATTCTTGCTTCTATCTCTTGATCACTTACCCTGGGGAACATCAGATGCTTGGTCATGAGGATGTTCGAGCAACCGAAGAAAATGGTCAGATGGCAAGCTACTGAGGACTCTATCAAGACCCAAGGAGGATCTGGAGGTGTGACAAGAACAGCCATTGACCCAGAGAATTCTCTAGCCTATCAAGGTTTCAGGGATGGCAGCCACAGCTGACTCTGGATTGGAAACTCATGAAAGATTCAGAACATCCAAATAAACTGCTGCCCAATCCCTGGCATCCAGAAACTACACTTACACATGCTTGCTGTTTTAAGCCATAAGATTTTAGGTAACTGATTCTGCAGCAACAGGTGACTAATGCACACATTCATATTATCCTTAATGCATTCAGAAATGCTCAGGAATTTTTTTCCAAGGCACAATGTTAGTGAAAGGCCCAGCCAAATTCTGGTGTTCTGATAATAAATCAAGTGTCTTAGCCCCTCTTCCAGTTTGTATGATAACCCTCACTTCAGAATCCTGAGTTACTGTTGCATAGAGATGAATGACGTCTATGGTGTTTGGTGCAATCAGGAGAAACAACACCCGTTACAGCCTGAAAATTGCAAAGCTTACTAGGATCCTATTTTTAGAGAGTCTTTTACTGTCACACTTCCAGTTATATCTCTCCCCACAGGATGAAGAGATTAAAGAGATATCACTATTCCTAGCATATATTCCCCATTGTGGATCTTGCTCTTGAACTTGGGCCCCTGCTACAATCCCAAGGTACATGTGGGCATCTTCTCTGCTCTATGCTGAAAGTAGGGGGCTCAGTGTGTACCTGGGCCCCAGAGTGGCCAATAGCTCTATTCCCAAAGCAGTTAGTAGAGCCTGGCTGTGCACGTGCAAGGATCCCTTGTATGCAGGAGAGGTCCTCACGATGCAAGGCAGAGCTGGAGACAGGGGAAAAGGTGGGCGGGCTCCAGTTCATGCTTTGGGTCTTTCAGTTCCACCAGGTTTCAGTACAAGATTCAGGGAATGTTTAAGGGATATTTAAAATTCAAACTGGGAATTCCTAGTTTATCATGCAGATAGATTTACCAACTAAGAGGGTAAAACGTTACCTTTCACATTTTATTAGTTTTATTTTATAACTTTTGAACATTTAGAGGTACTACAAATGGCTCTCTTGGCAGAGAGTTACCCTGAGCCCTGAAATAGAAGTGGCAAGCTCAAGAAGCATCACAGGGACCAGACAATCATCCTGAAATACCATAATCAGAGTGATCTCTAGCAAATCCTGCTAGGGTGCGAGTCCACATTTCTGGAGTTGAAGATCCTACAGAAGAGGGAGGGATGTGGTCTTCAGAGTTCCTTCCCCTACAGATCCAGTCACAATGAATACCACTGTGATTAACGTGTATCAGGGATCACTTTAGGGGCTTTTCAAGAAACACATTATATGATATTCACAACATTATGTAAGTGAGTCTCATCACACAGATAAGGAGACCAAGGCTCAGAAGAAACAGCTCAGGTCATAGAGCTAGAACAAGGAAGTATTCTGCCTGTTCCCAAGGCCAGGACTCATGACCACCAGAATTCTCAGGACAGTAGAATCACACTGGGAGTCTTCGACTGTGACATTGCCTGAGTGCTGGAACAGAGGCAGTTTCATTTTGAAAAGGGTCCATTATGGCAGGAAGACGGACACCAGGGTGGATCCCAGAAACCTTCTCCAACTCTAAGAGTTTATCAACTTTGACTATTAGCCACCCCTCGATTTTTACGTGATTATAGAAAATGTCATTTCTGAGACATTTTCAGTTCCTGACACCGAACCCAAGAACAGGGAAGAGTCAGTGAACCAAGGCTTTGGACTACCAGAAGGAAGAGTTGTACTGAAAATTGGATTTATAGATATTTGACAGGAAATGCTGAAAAAAACAAAAAAGAACGGTGCATCCTCAACTAGGGATGAGAAAATGGTGCTCCCTCAACTAGGGACGAGGGAACGGTGCTCCCTCGGCTAGGGACGAGGGAAAGGTGCTCCCTCAGCTAGGTCTGACAGCTTCATGTTCCACCATGACACAATGTGCTGGAGAGCTGCCGGTTCTGAAGTCTTTCTATTAAAGTATTTGTGAATAATAAAATCATCTTCCTCTGGGCTGGTCACGCATTCTCTTGGAATTATCGTGTGGCCTCCTAATGGTGAGGGTGGCAAGAGGCGGGTGATGTTAACGTAAAAGACACTGCTTAAGTTGGTTAAGCTTCCAATTTCTGAGAATTGCAAGCTACTAAAAGGAAGGAAGACCTTTATAAAAGTGCAAAACGTCATTTAGAAGTGATGGTATTCCCGTTAACACTTCATGTACCAATTCACCTCTTAAGGGAGTTGGTTATTTGATTCAGGGCAATATTTTGTCAATTTCTAGACAAAATGTATACATGTAACATCGAAACACCCGAACTAACAGTCCAAATATATCTAAGCATTGCCTTCTTGGAAGTACATGCTCACCAATCCTAAATAAATAAATAAAATAAAAACGCTTGTATCAATTTACCATTGAGCAGATGCAAATGATATGGTCCTATATAAGAAAGCCCAAACTTTCTTTTCCTCGCTTTGCTTTTTGGTTAGAATAATATCGTGCCACATCATCTGGTATAATTACTTACATAAAATTTTCTTCCAGGATGAGAAAGCAGGAGTGAATGATAAGTTTCCTTCTAAGCTGGCGTCCTCACTACAGGAGATAAACCTCTAATACACTGTAAAATCACAAACTGCCTAATATAATACATTTCTTTTCCAGATAGCATTATCTTCCTTCTACTTATTTCTTCCATCTTTCATCCCAGGAGTTGTAGGTTATTTTCACATTGTATACAATGAGCCAGTCACACTTCAGAGCTATACCATCTTTGCCCTTGACAAATCCATTACCCAGAAAAAAAAAAAAAAAGAAAGAAAGAAAGAAAGAAAAAACCCAAGAAACAAAAAAGGTCCTGGCTTGATTGATGCTGGTCATATTTGTCTTCTTGATTATAATAACAGACATGAATTTCAACCCACAACTCAGTTTATTGGACTTCATATCATTTGTTCATATTATTTTATGTCCTATGGCTTTTAGACAGAAACTATGTATGGAAAAGATACTTCCAAGTTTCAAAATTCATACACACACACACGTTTTTGTTTGCCAAATAAGCCTATGAAAATATTTTTCTCTCAAAATCCCCAAGTAAATTTCCACATTCCCATTTGCCCCTCAGTAATTCCCTCATCTGTCAGTCTAAAACAACCTCCTCTTTGAGTTGCTTAGCAATATATACTTCCAGCATAAATCTATACATACCACCAAGCACAGATACATACATACATACATACAGATATAAAAATGCTGCCCATATGCACATGCATATTATAACCAGCAATCTCACCTTCTCGTTCCCAAGGGCAAATCATTCCAAATGTATTTATTTTTGGTTTACATCATGGAAGTTTTTTTTTTTTTTGTTATTATTATCTAAAGCTAAACAAAGCCCAAGACAATAAATTTAGAGTTTCCTGCTTATCTTCCAAAAAATTATCCTGTGAAAGATGGCAATGGGCTTTTACTCCTCAGGAGAAAGAAACCAATCTCCAAAATAAGGTCCCAGGAAATAGCTTTTCCCTGAGATTTTCTTCTTTATTTTTAAAAAGGAAAAAAGAAAACAAATAGAGAAGGCATTTGAGCAAATCAAATGGTAAAAAGCTTCCCTATAAACCACGCTTTTCTTTTCCTATTTAGAGAAGAAAAATAGTTCTGATCTTATTCTGTAAATGCTACAGAATATGAAGAAAGGCATTTGTCTTCACTTTTTACTGAAGTTTTTTAGTGTCTTTTCTGAGACTTAGTTGTTACTTAAGTAATCACCATGATCATTCCTAAAAATAAGATTATTTTTAGTGAACAGGAAAAGGGGGGAAAAAACCCCTTGAAATTGAAATAACTGAATTTGTGTGTTTAAAAGAAAGTCAAAGCCCCAACAATGTCCTGTAATTATAGTTTACACTGGGAAAATTTAAACAGTAATCTCCGTTGAACATGCAGACGTCCATGTCCCTCATGAACAATGTCCCTTGCCTGTGAGTGGGTGAAGGTTGCAGACCTTGCAATAAACATACCTCACTTAAATCTTGGCTAAAACTGTGAGAGAGAGAGAGAGCTGATTTTTCATTTCATTATCACCAAATCCAGATCATTTTCAGAAGTGCTCGACTCTTGTCCTAGCTGAGTACCTCTAGGAAATGTTTCAACATTTCTGAGATGAACAGGTTCTGAGATTTTGGAGTAAGACAACCTGGGTTCAAGATCCCGTGCTCACATGAGTGACAAAGATCTAACTACCTAACAGACAGACCGGGCCTGCTTTCTCCTCTGTGAGAGGGGCAACCTGGGGTTTTGGGAGGACTGAATGTCATCCCACAGGCAAAGCCATTTCTGGCTCATAGTACGAGTTCAGTAAAGAATATAGAAAGTAGGTACCAATGCATCCTCGTTTACCACAAGTAAGGACCAGTGGAGATGGCCCCCAGCTCCAGCACGCCCATGGTTGACTGAATCTTCAATTCCCATGACCTTTATTTTCCATGCTGCTTCAGACACACACTGAATTGTGGGCAGCATGATTCAGACAGACCCCCACCCCCCCCAACTTTTCAACTGATTCAGAGAGGTAGCTTGGTAAAGCAGCAGTTCGAAGTTTGTCTCCACAAACTTGGTGGTGTGAGTACCACCCACCACACCATCTGAGAATATTGCAGGTATTAGGGTGTCTAGAAGAATCCCGGGGATACCTGTTGAATACAAACACTCCTTGGAGGAGCTTTAGAATGTAACCTTCAAGGAAAGTGAAGGGACTGGCATCTGAACGAGCAGGGACAGAGGAAGGAAAGGTAGATTTGGGAAACAGGGTTGGGAATGGAATAAGAAATGCAACAGAGGTCCAGGATGGAGGCAGCAAAATACCCACGAGATAATTCCCAGGCAGTTTGTCTTTAACTTGAACATAGTGGCCAGCTTGTAGCTACAGCTTGTGATTACTAAACTCATGTTCGGTGAGGAAGAATAGTAAAGAAATTGCACTGTGTTAACAAGTGAAAACTTTGCCTTCCAGAGACAGTTCGACACTTATTACCTTCGTAGCATAGGAAAAATTACTACATAGTCCTGCCTGTTTCTCATCTGTAATGAATGTCTTTCTTCCTCATGGGGTCATTAAGAAAAAGAGAAAGGATAGGTAAAAACACAAAGGAAAATTAAAATAAAGCTGCACAGGTGAAAATTATTATCACACAACAATTATAGAAATACTTTTTGAGCAAACAAATATTGGTGTAAGATAGATTTTGCTTTAGAGTTACCAAGTTAAACCAAATGTCAAACATGGCAGGGATTTAATGTAACAAATGTCATTGTTATTAATTGCCACTTGTTTTATTCAGCTATGCATCCTTGTGACCAAAAGACCAGAAAAAGAACAATTTAGAGGAGGAAAAGTACATTTTGGCTCCCAGTTTCAGAGATTCAGTCCATGATCTGCCAACTTCGTAGCTCTGGACATGAGGTGAGGTAGGACATCATGGCAGAAAAGCATGGCAGAGGAAAGCAGCCTAGGACAAAGCAACCAGGAAACCCAGAGAGCTCTGCTCACCAGGGACAAAATACAAATCAAAAGGGCACATCCCCAGAGACCTACTACCTCCAGCCACACCCTACCTGCCCCCAGTTAGCACATAGTAAATCCATTCAAGTGGATTGGATTAATCTACCAGTTAGGTTACAATTCTCTTAATCTAATCATTTCACCTCTGAACATTGAGTTGTCTCACACATAAGTATTTTGGGGGGGACATCTCATATCTCAACCATTAACACCACTTTCTCTGAATTCTTGGATAGAAGCAAAATGTAGAGTTTCTCAAGTAGGATTATAACATTGTTGTAACCAAAGTCACACATCAATCATTTTGTAATCCTCCTGCACTTGTGAAGTTGCAAGTGCCCCTGGTTGCCACTTTAGATCACACTGTCATTTGGGGGTAAAGATTCACATTCCTCTCACTTCAACTCTAAACTGATCTAAACTTCAGTTCTGGCCTCAGGCTAATGCAAACCTTGAAGGGATCCAGTTGGCAAGCCTGGTATTTGCATAGCCTTTCATATTCGCAAAGATTTTCTCATTTCTACTTGAATTCTAGCCTAAAAGAATAATGGGGAAGGAAATCTATTTTTAAAATCCCAAGGAAAAGTATAATTAACTGCTGCAAAATTGTGGTTGCTGCTGCAGTCTGCAGGGCAGATATTTTACTGAAGAGGAGTCTCAGGTGAGTGCTTTGGCCCAAACCACTACATCTCATTTATCAAGGAAGAAATTTTCCTTCAAAATATCTTAATCATGAAATCATAAAGCAATTTCCACCCAAGTCTTTGCTCCAGGCTTTTTATCAGCCTATCATTTGTACTATGTATTATACTGTGTAAGTATGCCTATAACTTTATTGTCCAGTGTATTTTCTTCAAGAGAATAAAAACAAAACAACAAAGAATAAAAACCTAAAATTTGGACCTATTCAACTTTATTCCTCTCATTTTTATTGCCATTGTCTTTCCCCTTTGCCATTACCAGGTTTCTTTGTATCTTTCTTGGACTCTGCTTGCTTATGTCCATAAACAACATAAGGGGGAAAAATTGTTAAACTAAACTTCAGAGTGAGTCAACGAGAATGGGACTCTTTTATTTACCACCATAATCACAAAGCAGAATTGCTTCCTTTAAATTACACTCATAAATTATCAGCTATTATGCCTTAGTGTATTGGTGCAAAGGTTGATGCTGAATAAGTTTCCGAGGGGCAGGAGAACTTGTGATTTGTACCTCACATGTGGTCACAGCATACCTGCCTGTCACTTTGCTTGAGTAGCTGTAGGGGGTTGGGAAAGGGAGAGCTGATGCGCCCACAGGGATGCTGGGACTTGCCCTCACAAGTGTTGTGATGCATTCCGCAAAGTAGCTGCTGAATTCAAAGACTCCGCATCTCCTCAGTCGTTTAGTCCGTTTTCAATTTCCAGCTCCAGACCCAGTTATTTCCCTTTAGGAAACAGAAAAAAATAGACCGAATAATGAAAACTACACATTTTTAGGCACAGGAGATTATTTCTGTCCTCTAAAAGGCAAATCAGCAATGCAAAACCTGCAGGCATGTGCACAGTCATTCATTTTGTTCATAAGCAGTGGCCCATTTATTTCCCTCCACAGCAGCAAGTGGAAATTAACTCATGGAATATGGGCAAGGGATTATGTAAGTCTATTTTCCCCACTAAGGCCATTGTTCATTGTTTATTCAGACTATTAAGCCAAGGACTCATTATTCATCCTGCAGTAGGCTGACCCTTAGGTGTGCAACTCTTTCAAAAGAACGATGTCTCTGTAAAGTGGGGGAATATTAATATCAACAGTCATTGTTGCTAGCTCTAACATTGTGTTTTTCAGGAAAAAGTTGACCAAAGTCAAGAGTAAAATGACATGCCACAGAGGAGAATATATTTGCAACTTATAAACAAAGAAGCCTCATCCCGAGCACATAAGCCTCCAAATAAATAAAAATGCTGAAGAAAATCTATTAAAAACAATTGACCAAAGAATTTAATGAGCACTGTAGGAGAAAAAATCCAAATGATCAATAAACATATTAAAAACTGCTCATCTCATTAGCAAAACAGAAAATAAATATTAAAAACTACAACATAATCAACAGTATACACCTATAAGATTGAAAAATTAAGATATCTAATACTGTCATGGGTTCGTGAATGCGTAGAGTAACAGAGAACTCTCATGGTTTACTGGTGGGGATGTGAACTTCACTTTGAGAGAAAAAGTTTGGCATTCCCCATTAAAGTTTATGATCTATGTTTTAAGACTCAGCACTAGGTATGTGCCCTAGAAAAATTTCTGTATTTTGTACCACGATGCAGGTACAAGAAAGTCAGTAACAGCATTGTACTTGACCTCACCAAAAAATAACCAAATATCTATCACAATCAGGGCAGCATGAAACGTGTATATATACTCACATCTTGGGACCGAACACCATAGTAAAGAAGTGAGCTAGAGCTATACAAAATTATGCAGATGAGTTCAGGGCTTGTATCACAAATATTTAGTAATTGATATAACATTAAAATTGAAAAAATAGAAAATATGCCAGATATTAACAATTTATATAGACCTGCTGGAAGGTTATCAACAAGGTAATATTGGTAAATGTCAGAAACACTCTTTTTTCAAGGGAAAAAAATTGTTAACTATTATTAAATCTTTATATATGATCTTTCTCTTCAATGAAACTCAAGATAATTCAAAATTAAAGTTTATTTATTTAGGGACGCCTAACCAATAGTACAATTAAAAGTAAAAACAAGGAAATAATTCAACAAAAAGCACAGAGTAGTGGCCACAGAGAACAGTTAAAATATAAATAAAAAAGAAGAGTTAAAATATAAATATCACATGACATGCTTGGTAAGAAGGCATTGTAATGGTTCATTTGAATTGTCAACTTGACTGGATTAAGAGATGCCCATGATTTAGAGGCCTCTGGGTGTGTCCATGAGGGCGTGTCTAGGAATGATTGGCATGTGGAATAGCGAACTGGAGTGGAGCCCCTCCCTCAGTGTGGGCAGTACCTCCCAATAGGCCGGATAAAAGTTGGAAGAACAAAGAAGCAGATGCAGATGCAGATGCAGCTTGGCTGTTCTTAAATGGGCTCTTGATCGCTGCTTTGATCCTCTGAGGATATCGGACTCTTGCTTCTGCATTCTTCCTAAGCGGACTCTGCCACTGATTCTTCAGGTAGTTTGCAGAAGTCTTGGTCTCAGACTGTTGATCCCTCTTGTTCTGGGGCTTCTGCATCTTGGACTGCACAGCTGCTGATTCTTCCAGCTCTCCAGCTGCAGATGGCCACTGTGGACCATCCAGCTTCTGGTGGTGGAAGCCAATCTAATAAATCCCCTTTTATAATCATACTTCCTGTTGATTCTGTTCCTCTAGAGAAGCTGGACTAATACAGGCATGTTAGGTAGCTTTCCCTTACCTGAGATGGTTAACTTAGAAAGAGAAAGGTTTATTGTAGCTCATGATTTTGATGTTTCTGTACATGGATGATTGGTCCAGTGGCTTCTGAGCCTGTAGTGAGATGAGGCACAGGTTGTGGTGAGGAACACATGGAGGGACAAGTTTTCATCTTATGGCAGCTGGGATGCAAAGAAGGAGATGGGATAAAGCTGCAGTCCACTGAGCCCTTCCAGGACATGCCCCAATGACCTATCTTCCACTAGGCCCCACATCTTTTTTCATTAGAGCATTAAAGGTATACATAACAAGTGGGTTCATTTTGACAAAATCACACCTACGTGTGGTTTAATTTCAATCCTTATTCCACCCCTTCCTCCCAACCTCCCCCCCATTCTTCCTTCTCTACTTCTTTCCCCTCTTTTATTTATTAATTTTTATTGGTACCTTCAACATACATATAAAGGTGAAATTCACTGTGGTATATTCATATATGTATATAACATGATTTTGTTGAATTTCTTTGATATATATATATTGTCCCTTTTCCCATCTCTCCTCTTTCCTTCCTCTTAATCTCCTTCCATTCCACATATCTTCCCCATCTATATGTTTGTGATATAATATCCCCAGCCCGCCTTTTTTCCTTTATTTTGCTATCGCTTCCACATGTGAGAGAAAACATTTCACCCTTGATTTTCTGAGTCTGGCTTATTTTACTTAGCATGATGGTCTCTGTTCCATTCATTTGCTACTAACTATAATTTCATTCTTCTTCATGGCTGACTAAAACTGCATTGTGTATATATACCACAACTTCTTTCTTTAAATATATTTTTAAATTGAAGAGGTACATAATACCTTTGTTTTATTTATTTATTTTTATGTGGTGCTGAAGATCGAATCCAGTGCTAGGCAAACACTCTACCACTGAGACAACGACCCAGTCCTAGTACCACAATTCACTGACCCATTTATTTACTGACAGGTATTTGGGGTGATTTTATAATTTGACTATTGTGAATTGTGCTACTATAAACATTGAAGTGGTGGTATTGCTATAGTTTGCTGATTTTAGTTCCTTTGGATAAATACCAAGGACTGGGATACCTGGGTGGTTCCAATTCTAGCCTTTTGAGGAATCTCCATACTGCTTCACAGAGTGGTTGCACTAATCAGCAGTCCTGACAACAATGTATGAGCATATACTTTCCCCCATCCTCCAGCATTTATTATTATTTGTGTTCTTGATAATTACCATTTTCACTGGAGTGAGGTAAAATCTTAGTGTTGTTTTAATTTGTATTTCCCTGATTGCTAGAGATGTTGAACATTTTTTTCATATATTTGCTGGCTATTTGTGTTTCTTCCTTTGAGAAATGTCTGTTTAGTTACTTTGCCCATACATTGATTGGGTTATTTATTTATGTTAGTATTAAACTTTTCGAGTTCTTTATATATGCTGGATATTAATTCCCTGCCAGAGGAGCGGCACACCAAGATTTTCTCCCATTCTTTAGGCTATCTCTTCATGCTCTTAATTCCTCTGCTATTCAGAAGCTTTTAAATTTGATAGCATTCCACTTATTGATTTTTGGTTTCATTTATTGAACTTTTGGGGTCTTGATGGAGTTGATACCTGTACCGGCATGTTGGCATGTTGGTCTTATGATGTCTTTAGCAGCTACAACATTTCTGGTACAAGTCCTAAGTCATCCACTTGAAGTTGGGTTTTGTACAGGTGAGAGGTATGAATCTAATTTCATTCTTCCATATATGGATATTCAATTTTCCTAACATCATTTGTTAAAAAGGTTATATTTTCTCCAACAACTTTATCAAGTCTTGGATGGTTAGAAGTATTTGGGTTTATCTTTGTGTTTTCTCTTCTATTTATTTGTTTATTTTTCTTCTCTTTTTCCTTTTTTTATCATGTTTATTTTAATGTCAATACTATGCTATTTCTGTTTGCATCACTCTGTAGTATAATTGATTGTGTATTGTGATGCATACAACATTGCTCTTCTTGCTCAGAATTGCTTTGGTCTCTGAGTCTTCCAAGTGGATTTAAGGACAGTGTTTTCTTGTTCTGTGATGAATGTCAATGGTATTTTGATGGGAGTTGCCTTGAATCAGTATATTTTTTTTGGTTGTATGGCCATTTTGACAATATTAGTTGTGCCTATCCAAGAACCTGGGAGGGCTCTGCAACTTCATAGGTATTATTTAATTTCTTTCTCCAGTGTCCCACAACTTCATTGTTAAGGTCTTTCACCTCCTTGGTTAAATTAATTTCCACATATTTTAGAATTTTTGATGTTATTATAAAAGAAATAATTTTCCTGATTTCTTTCTGAGTGGAATCACTGTTGAAGTATAAGAAAGCTATTGATTTATGAGCAGTGATCTTATATCCTGCTACTTGGCCAAATTCATTTATCACTTCTATAAATCTTCAGGTGGAATATTTTTTTGTTGTTGTTCTCTAGATATAGTATCATGTCATCAGCAAACAGAAATAGTTTGACTTTTTCTTTTCCTATGTGCATTCCTTTAATTTTCTTCTCCTGACTGATTTCTCTGGCTAGAATTTCAAGAACTATATTATATAGATGTTATGAGAGTGGACATCCATAACTTGCTCCTGATTTTAGAGAAAATGCTTTCTATTTTTTTCTATTAAGTATGATGTTGGCTTTGGGATTGTCATATAAATCTTTTTAAAATGTTGAGGTAAGTTCCTTCTATCTGTAGTTTCTCTAGTCTTTGTGTATGTTGAACTAAATTTGCACTCCTGGGATGAACTCATTTGATGTGTCTTTGAATGTTGTTTTGGTAATAGTTTATTGAGGATTTTTGCATCTGTGTTCATGAAGAATATTGGTCTGTGGTTTTCTTTCTTGATGTGTCTTTGGTTTTGGTATCAGGGTTATACTAGCTTCCTAGAGTGTATTCTGGAATGTCCCCTCCTTTCAATTTCATGGAATAATTTAAGAATGACTATTGTAGGTTCTTTAAACATTTGGTAGATCTCACCTGAGAATCTATCTGGTGTTGTGCTTTGTTGTTGTTGCAAGACTTAACTGTTGTTTCAATTTCATTATGTGATATTGGATTGTTTATGTTTTCTATATCTTAATGGTTCAATTCAGGCAGGTCATTTTTCTAGAAATTTGTCAAAACCTTCTATGTCTCCCATTTATTGGAGTATAAATTTTCAAAATAGTTCCTAATGATCCTCCTTATTTCACAGATGCTTGTGGTGATATCTCTTATTCATCTCTAATTTTATTTATTTTGGTCACTTTCTTTGTTTAATTTGGATAAGGTCTCATCAATCTTGTTTATCTTTTCAAAGAACCAACTCTTTTGCATTGATCCTATATATTTTTTTATTCTCAATCTCTGATCTTTACTCAGTATCTGTTTCTTTGTTGAAATGGGCTTTCATCTCTTGTATTTGCTCTCTTGAGTCATTCCTTCGATCTTCTTTTAGTTCATTGAACATTTTAATAGTTTTTTAAATATTCTTTCTCTGGAATTACATTTACTTTGATATTTGTGGGATTATTTTGGGGGGAATTTTGAATTTTGTACAGAGATTTCTTTGCCTGATTTCTTGTGTTTTTGAGGTCTTAGACTTGTGCATCAATTGAGATGAATTCCCCTTTCTCTTTCACCTGCAAGTCCTTTTGTGCATAGTTATATTTTTTGTTCTGGGACTGTCTTTGATATATGGGTAGATATTCAGGGATGTGACCTGAGGACACTCTCTGGTTGTTCCTCCTGGGGCTGGTTGTTGTTTTGAGAATTTTGTTGCCACAGTTCTGTGTCACAAAGTAATGTTGGGCCACAGGTGGGGTTAAATCTTGTGTGGGATGAAATTTGCTGTTTCTTGTTTGAGTTGTGGATATCACTCTGCAGCAGGATTTCTATTCTGTCCCAATCATTCTGATCATTTTCCAGACCCTCTTAGAGGAAAGGTGGAGAAAGCCAGGAATAGCCCTCATGTTAGCAACAGATGCACAGCCTTAAGATAAATGTCTGGTGTCACTTTGACACCTAAACACTAATTGCCACCTATATAGGATTAGCAGGGTCAGCATTTAACAACAGTGTTAATGATAGAAAACCATGAACAAGATTAGTCATTAGATAGCAGGTGTCTACTATGCTGTCCACTCTATTAATAACCATAACATGAAACGGGTAGGGATTGTATAAACTATATAAAAATTCTATTATTTAGTGGGATTAGTTTCTTACTTGAAGAAAAAATGGGGTAGAAAGACAAGAGAAAGTTTGAATTAGCACAGGAGAGGCATAAGTTAGATAGCAGATGTCAGTGTAAAGGAGGAGGAATAAGAAATTAAGTATGTAAAAATGAAAAAGAGGAAGAGGGAACAGGAGAATTTGAAGAAATGGTAATAGGAAGAACAAATATTAAGGTGTAGACAAACAAGCAGATATAAGATCAAAACAACATGAACCCACCTGTAATGTTACATGTATGTACATATAATTGTCTAAGTATGTATTCAAACCTGTTCACACAGTGAGAACACGTTCACCCACACCTACACCCACATATACACACACAAAATCTTGCAGAATGGAATAAAGTAAGAATAATAAAATACAATGAAATGATATTTGAAAGGTTAGCATTTCATACCAGAAGAATAAAAAAGCAGCACATATTTTTTAAACAAGGGGATCTGGAGATAAGAAAAACAAAAGAAAAATCTTGATGAGAAACAAAGGGCTTGTGTTCTGTTGCGGGGGTCACAGCTGCTGGCACCACTGGCTTTTCAGTACTTTCGGCTGGTAGCCCTGGGGTTGAGGCCTGGGCACTCTGAGGTCTGGCATCTATGTGCTCCTCAGTGAGCTGCCAATCTTCTTGGCTGGAGGCGCAGCTGGTCGTGGTAGCTCTGGCTCCCTGTCTCTGAATGTGGGGGGATAGACTGGCAGGTACGGACAGAGGCTTTATTCCTGTCCTGGGGTGGTGCAGAGTTCTAACTTGGAAGTGGTTGGGGTTTAGTCCTGGCTGAACTCTGGACCTCTTTCAGTGGGGATTTGATCCACACCCCTCTGCAGGGCATCTGGACCTCTGGTGAAATCCACTTTTAGGGCACAGGAACTAACCCTCCACAGGTTGCTCCTCACCGCTCTGAATGTGTATTATCTGCTATGGGTCCTGGAGTGTGGACACTCGTGGATGGCCGCTGCAGATGTCCTTCCAGCAGGTCTGCAGGGGTGCCTGCGACCAAGGGAGCCCTCTCTCCATGCACAGCCCTAGGGTCCAGGTATTATGTCCTTGGTGCCCGCTTTAGTCACTCTGGCCCAGGCACGCTTTGGGAATTTCAACAGGCCCCTGCTGGCCACTTCCTTTATGAGTTCCCCACCTCCTTTCTCTGCCTGTGACTGTGTAGCACTTAGAGACAGTTCTGAGCCCCCTGGACCACTTTCCACACTGGGTGGGGTGGTTTCTCAGCCCAAGAGCACCTGCCTGGTCAATATTCCTGCTCCTGCTCAACCATCTGCCCGGGGTGAGGAATCCCAGGTTGACTTTCACTGAACCACTTCCCCATCCACGCTGTCCCTTAAAACCAGCCTTCCTCTCCAACCCTCAGGTGTCCCCAAGCCAATTTCCCTATATTTCTTAATCTCGTCACCCAACAGCGGAGCTCCCCTCTCTAACTTATCAGTTCTTACATGAGGAAGTTCCTGACATCCTGTGTCTCTATGGCGTCTTTTACAGTCTGGGGTTCAGTTTTAGGGCATCCCTTAGTTACCCATCTGGCTGGGGAGCAGGCTTCCCTCCTGGCAGGTCTGGGGCTTCGGGAAGTGCATCCTCCCTCTCCGCTGCCATTTCCCCTTCCCCAGGCTCCACCTCTTAAAGCTTCCACCACCTTCTAAAGGCATTGATCTGGGACTAAGCTTTTCACAAGTGGGGCTTTACATCAGAGGGCTTTCAGGTGGTTGCTAATCATCCTTTTTTTTTTTTTTTTTTTTTAATGTAGAAAGTGATGCTATAGTCCTTTACTATGGAGCTATTCTTAGACCTATATTTGTGTGTTTTATGCATTTTTCTAGGGATAGATTATATTTTACAATTTTTTAAAAAAGCCAAATGAAAGAAGAAAACCAATGTCATATGCACATGAGTGTATATTTTCTTCTAGCAGCAGGCGAGGTGTTAATTGTCCTATTATTGTATTGAGCCAGCATCTATTGCTTGGGGATTTCCACAGCTGTTACTCAGTTCTCTCCGTTCTGGTCACATGCCATTTAAGCACCATGACTTCTTCAGAGTCAACGCTGAGCCTTCCACCTGCCCTCAGGAGAGCCTCTGTACCCTGGGATCTGGCACACGCCAGGAGTCCTTCCTTCACTAATCACTACCACTCTGGCCATCTGGCCATGCATCATCCACCTGCAAGAGTCCTCTAGAAGAGCTATTTCCTAGGGCCAATTTTGGTACCAGTGGTCATAGCTTGGCTTTTTTCCAAAGCAGATACAGAAGGAGATGCAGGCAGGAAGGTGTTCTAGTGGAAGAGTGATGACCAGGAATGAAAAGAGGAAAGAAGACAGATGTAAGAATCCAATACTGCGGGGGGGGGGGGGGTGGGGGGGTTGTTAAGAATCCTGCAGGACCATTGGGAATGGAATCACAAAGGCATGTATCCCTTAGGTCTTGTCCCCTGTGCATCAAGGGTGAATCAAGTGGGTTGAGTCCTTCCTATCTCTGGGTTTCTCAGATCTTAGCATCATGCATCTTCCTGGAGGTAACTGGAACACAGAGTCAGAGAAGACTCCAGCCAAGACCTGAAGCCTGAAACAGATTCCGGTTGAAACTGTTAGCTGCCCCTCACAAGCTGGTTAAAGCTTGCAAGGAACTGTAAGCACAAGAGTTCCTGAAGCGGTTGGCAGGGAGCGAGCAGTTGTCTTTGATATGCTGCTGTAAACCTGACGGCCTCTGTTCATTTTCTTTTGCAGGACGATCTCCATTTCCTTGAAGATACGGTCATCCTTCCCTTTCTGGCCCTGTAGTCAGTCGGGGGCTGAATCGCGCCACAGTCTGGGGGCACGCTGGTTGACCTGAGCTGGCCGTTCTGAGCAGTGAGTCTCTATTGAGGAACTTATGCTGGAGACATCCTGGTATAGAAGCTAGGAAGGTGCACACCCTGGGCTGCTGGGAATCACCGTGCACAGCTAGGCTGCCTGAGGGAGCAGTGAACATGGGGGAAAGCTGGATGCTGAAGAAGGTCTAGGAAGATCTGTAATAAAGGTTTTAAATGTCTGTACAGTCATGCCTGGAGCCAATACAGATTATTTTTCAAACCTGAATCAATGGTTCCTTCTAGACTTAAGCCTGTTCAGCTAAGTCACTAGAAATTGAAAGGTACTTAACTTTTTAAGCACTTGGTAAAAGACCCTGAAGATGTTGGTCCCTCTGTTCCCGCACTGCTCTGTGGGAACCTCAGGTAGTCAAGGGTCCAGTGAGAGAGACATGTGCCTGAGGCATGAGTCCCAGGTGGGCTCCCCTAAGGCCCCTGCAACAATCAGGAGCGAAAGATCACAGTTAGAAACACACTGTGGCCAGAAAGTGACACCTTGCTGGATCCAGAATGAACAGAGGAACAGGAGGGCCTCATTACTGGTTGTCCTGCTGTGCATCTGGGACAATCCTGGATATGATTTTGGCAAGGAGAAAGGGCAGAAGCAGAGAGAGGAACATTCTAGGTTTAAAAGAGGAACACAAAGTTACAAAGCAGATCTGCACATTTACAGGAAGACAGTGGGATTAAGCAGGTTTTGATTTGGGGAAAACATCCTACATGCATCGGAGCATTTGATGGTTGATTATCCTGTCAGGAGTCCCTTTTGCCTGCTTGTTTGTTTTAAGTGTCTTGCCCGTTTGGTCTGTTCTCTCATTTTTATGGACTTCTGAGAATGAACATCACCATTGCCACACCATCTTCTAATTCATGCAGTTTTAGTCTATGTCAATGCATTCTGTTACCTGACCTATAGGGGGCTTTGCAAATCTATTATCTGTTACATAAGATAAGATGACCTTATTCCTCAATGGAAAATTTATTTCCTACTTCCAAATTTCTAGCTGACAGGGATGTCCAGAGGATGTGGACTCGATTCCCAGCAACTTCAAAATTTGCTACATGAATCAACATTTCTGGATTTTATTCATTGGGATCAGGGACCACTTGAAGGATTAACTTAATTTCTAGGATAATACACAGGTATTAAAATTGTATATCCTTCAAAATCAGGTTCCTCACTTCTTCCTTCCCAGTTCTTAAACATCCTATAAAAGTTGTTTTGTCTAAGATTTTTTAAAAAAATTATTTTCAAAGATTGGCTTACTCTGTGGATGAATTAGTGGTGCTATTTTATACAAATACAGTGAACACCCCGTTCACATGTGAAAAGCCATCCTCTCTTTAACGATGCTGATCAGATACATGAGGCATGAGACTGTCTCAGTAGACAATGCTGGCTCCTAGGGAAAGGAGAAAAGGTAAGTAAATGGTATTCTGAGGAGTTGTGTGATTAAAAGCATAGCATACAGCCTCAGGTCTCCCCATAAGAATTTCCTTGATCAGCATTTATTGTCTAAGCCTTGCAGTTAATGCCCGCTAGAAAAAAATAAATAAATTCCCCAACTTCAAGTTTGCACAAAGCAAAGCAAAGCTAAGTGCGTAATTACCTGAAAAGTGCTCTCTAATTTTTTAGAGGTGTCATAATGCAACAGAGATTCACACTACTGTCTGTGGAACATGGAGCTGTTAATCTACAATTTAGATGCAATAGTTTGCTCCAGCTGAAAAGTCACTTTTTTTGTTCTCTTTTTAACCGTTTAGATTTTCTGAAAATTAAAATGGAATTGAGTGCAGGGAGCTCTGTGAATCTATTATACAGCATTAGCTAACAAGAGGAGAGCATAAAATAGGTGTGGTCTTACCTGATATTGGCTGAATAGTCAATGGACAGAGACAAAGTCTGCTATATACAGTATTAATAATTATTGTATTTATAAAGAAACTTAAAGTTCACCAATTGCATTTCTAATTCTATATCTTTTCCGTTGCATAATACACACTTGAAAGGTAAGGATTTAGAGGTGGCCAGAGATAACAACCAATGATACTCACTCAAGAGATAAGCAGAAGAGGAAGCTCTCTTTTCTCTTTCTTCACTGTTCTTTTTTCCATGCCAATGGGAAGGAGAATTTTGTTAATAAGAGAAAGATGCTTTGATGAAAATCTGGCCAGGACTTTAGGTTTGTTCAGCCTTCTGTAAATTCCTCCTGAACTTAGAGTCAGCACTAATCAACTTCACAAAAAGATATATTCTCAGATGATTTTACAAAAATTCATAGGATCATGGGCATACATCTTTTAAAGTTCTAATCATTTTGAATTACAAGGTATTGTAGACTTCTGGTTGTCTATGCAGGCACATTTCATGCCCTGCTTCTATGTCAAAACTGATTCAAGATTTAGGTAACCATGTGGGCATGGTGGTGGTGCACACCTATAATCACAGAGACTTGGGAGGCTGAGGCAGAAGGATTGCAAGGTCAAGACCAGCCTCAGGGACTCAGTGAGGCCCTGTCTCAAAATAAAAAAACATATCAGGGCTGGGTATGTATCTCAGTAGTGAAATGTCTCTAAATTTAATTCCTAATACAGAAAAAAAAAAAAAAAAAAAAAAAAAGAATTAGGTCGCCAGGCTGGGAGTAGAGCTCAGTGGCAGAGCACTTGCCTAGCATGAGAGAGGCCCTGGGTTCAATCCCTAGTGCTGCAAAGTAAATAAATAAATAAGTAAAAAAAAAAAAAAAAAATCAGGTAGTTTTGTGTTTCAAATGGTGTTGGATCCCTCCCCAACACTGGAGGGTAGATTTGAACGTGAAAGTCAGTATCCTTGGCCCTTGTTAATAATTAATATGGAAATGGTCATAGGATGCAATTCTGACCAGTGATAAATGAAAAAATTCTGCTGAGATATGTCAGAGCAATTTTTCTTACTTTCAAAAAAATAAAATAAAATAAAATTGGGAAAGCGATGGCCCATGGCTCGGCCTCAGTCCTGGCTCTGGGGATGCTGCCATGCTTGGGGCTGTGCTCGGAGCTGTTGCAGCCACCTTGACACCACAAATGTATGATTCTGTGGAAAGACAACACCCTAAGTTTGGCAGAAAGAAAAAAAATAGGAAACGATATAAAACATCGTTCTTTTTTTTTTTTTTTTTTTTTGATCTGCTAAATTTTCCACCATTTACCAAGCATAGAGTCAAATTTCCTGTTTCTTACAGTCAAAAGAACCATATTGGGTACATTTGTTCTATTTCTTTGTACCAAGCAAAACTTGAAGCAATCGATGACATAAACCCTGTCCTACCAAACTTTGCTTCTATAGCATCGAGCGTAATGTCAACTGTAGAAGGGGTTTTCAAATATTTGTGTAGAATGGCAGGCTTTCAACACAAGAAAATAAAATCAGTTAAGTCTGTCGTTTTTCAGCCAGTTTTAAGCAAGCAGCAAACAATCATAATGGTTAGAGTCTGAGAATATCTTTTCCATAGGATTAACAGAAACCTTCCACAGAGTAAAGTAATTGAGTTGTTTCGATTTATCTGTAAGTTACTGGAAGTCTGTGTTGGAGATAGGGCACTATTCATGTAAACCAGCAATTTCTGTCGTGGTATCCTCTTCAGATGGGTATTAGTACGGGTCATCTGCTAGAACAAGAGCACCACTTTGTTCTCTGAACTCTTTCTCACTTACACGAAATGAAAGTGACATCTAGAGCCAGTAATAAAGTGACTGAGTACCCAGATGGCTTTTCAAAACGCCCACAAACGATTGATAAGTAAATGGAATTATTTGGAAGTTCCATCCTAAAGTTGAAAAGTGAATTTAAAACAAAAGGGGAGTCAATTTTCCACATGGTCAGGGGCGCAGTCTGAGCCTGAGGTGACCTCCAGGCCTTTCTTCCCATGCCCCTGAGCATCGTGAAGGGGCTGACCCTTTTTCCTTTGAAGTGTCATTTCTTTGAGCTGTCCAAGCAGCTCTGAATACAACATTCAACACTAGTTCATTTAAAATATAAACAGAGATGGGTCTACTTGTCAGAAAAATCTAAATTTAGCTTGTGAGTTTTTTGTGAAATTTCCCTTATAGCTATAAACCATACATAGAGACATATACATATAAAATATATATAACCTCATATTGTACTAATTTCAAATTTGTCATTTGTATTTTTTGTTCTAGATTATCTTCTTTAGTCACTTCATACTATGGTATTAATCGAAAATGGACAGTTAATTTTACAGTGATCCTACAGTTAATATTAAGGCATATTACTATGAGCAATAGAAACTAACACTGGGTGTCTTAAACCTAGAAATATAAGAGAAAGAGAAAAGAGAGAGAGAGAGACAGAAAGCCAGAGAAAAGAAAGGAGGAAGGAAGGAAGGACAGACAAAGGTAAAGGCCTTTGCCTTTAAGAGTATAGAATAATCAAGGGAAAACAGAAAGATCTGTGTTAGAAAGACAAGAACCAAGTATCTCTAGTGTCTAGCATAGCAGAACTGATCGTCTGTGACTCTGGCACATAATCCAAGGAGTGAATTAGCTCCTCATGTTTAGTACTCAGGTCATCTAATTCAGGATTAAAATCTTGAGAGGAGTTGGTCTTAGACTAGGAAAGCCCATCTACTTTAGTCTATTACTCTTCCAAAAGGACCTGCAATGTAGAAGGCATAGTTCCCCAAAAGAAAAAGACTATGGGGGCCATTACTAAAGGGAACAAATCAAAACAAAAAACTAAGACACAGACAAAGGAGATGGAGCTGGTCCAATGATAGTAGCTTCTCATTTCGATTGTCACACCTAGGTCTGAAACTCAGACCTGAGTATACCCTTGCCTTGCATGGTACATTAATAGCTACTTAGGAGTCTTGATTCTTGCTTCTTCCTAATGGATTAGAATAACACTCTGGTGTTTTATATTCACTCCTTCCCTAACCTTTTTTTTTTTTTTTGGTACCAGGAATTGAACCCAGGAGTGCTTAACCACTGAGACACATCCCCAGCTCTGTTTTGTATTTTATTTAGAGATGGGGTTCTCTCTGAGTTGCTTAGCGCCTCACTAAGTTGCTGAGGCTGGCTTTGAACTTGCGATCCTCCTGCCTTGGCCTCCCCAGCCGCTGGGATTAAAGGCATGTGACACCACCATGCCTGACTGAATTCACTTCCTGATGTAAATATTTTGCTAGGCCTGGCCCAGCAACAGGAGTGCTCTGTCCTGCAGTGGACCATGGATTTCCCCAACACAACAGTAAAGAACTATTCCATCAAATGTGATCAATGCTCAAGTGTAATGATGGAGGGTAGTGGGCACAGAGGTGAACTGAGCAGAGTGAGTTATATTTCTCCTTTCATGGGATCCTACTGGAGAGGTGGACACAGACATTAAACAAGGGCTTACGTAAGTGAATGCTGATTGTAACTAGGCACAGTGGAACAAGGTCAAGGTCCATCAAACTATGAGGGGGAGACTTGACTAGGTCTGAGAGGCCAGGGAAGACCCTCTTAAAAATGTTACAATTACACTGGAATCCAAGAAAAAAAAAAATTTAAAGCAAAAGAGGTTAAAAAAAAAAATCAGCTAAGTTATGTGGAAGAACATGCCAAGTGGAAGAACAGGTTTAACTCACAGCCTTAGCAGAAACTGAGCCTAACCTGCTCAAACAAGAGAAGAAAGCATGGAGGCCCAAGGGCAGGCACTGCTGTGGGGAGGTGACCTTGGAATTTTGGATTTGTTTTGGATTGGTGGGAGGTGATGGAAAATTAGGCAGATACCCCCAAATTCAGGGTTTTATAAGGCATGTTAAAGATTTGATCTTTATCCAAAGAATAATGAAAAGCCAATGGAATATTTTAAGCATGATCAAACTTGCATTAAAAAAAGAAATCCTCCAGTCACAGAGTGGAAAATAAGTTGGAGAAAGGCCAGAAGTTGGAGTTCCAGTAGGAAGCTCTGGCCCAGGTCCCAGCGGTGAAGATTGTGTTAGGGTGATGGAAACGGAGATGCGAACAGAGAGCAGAGTCAAACCTTAGGAATTCTAATTGTCAAGACTTTGATGATGCTGGCTGTCGCTGGGGAGAGGGAAGTATCTACATTTACTCCTAGTTTCTGGGATTTAGTACCAGAGTGGGTGGGGGTGCCACACAGGGAGAGAGAAAGCCCTCCAGGATGTGGCAGGGTCTGCGACTGGGACTGATGGCCTTTGGGCATGTTGTCTTTGAGATACACAGGTGAAGATATCAAACGGGCAAGTGAGCATATGGCTCTGTAACTCCACAGAGTTTCTGAACAGCAGATAAAAACATGTGGCTTCCCTGAAGATGAGATGTCAATTTAACATATTCTAACCCATTTCTATATGTCAATTCCACTTAAAGAGGTCTAAAATTAAAATGATCTTCAGAGCCCTAGGCTGTAACCTGATAGTAACACTTCCAAAGGAGGAAGGGTAATGGAAAGATTGTACTGTTAGTGGAAAGATTGTAGCACTCTATGTTAGAAGACCTGGGTTCCAGTCTGAATGATTACTAGTAAATAATTTGTAACTCTTACTAAATCACTTTCTCATTCATAAATTCTGTTTGCTCCCTTAATAGCAATAGTGATATCTCTTTCTCTCATTGTTGCTATAAGAAATGATGTGATCATTTTTATGGTGAGGTTATATGAAATTGCTTTGCAAACTGCTAGAGACATTTGTCTTATTCATTCCAAAATTCCTATGTCTAAGTATACATGTACAATCTGCTCAGGGTAGATGCACATACCAAGGTAAAAATATTGGCCATTTAGCCTTATGAGACCAAGAAGTCATGCTAGACTATTGCTGGTTTGCAGGTTTTCTGAAGAGTTTTTTTTTTTTTTTTTTTTTTTTTAAATCCAACCTTAATTTCCAACTAATTATTATGTAATAATATACAGAATAGACTCTGCCAGGGTGGGAGTTGAGCAATTTTAACAGTATTTTTCATTTTATTTCTAATCACACCTGGAAAGGCCAAGCATATAAAATGGACATGGATTATTATTTTTTTAAAATCCCTTCTGCTTCAGTCTTTTCCTCTCTAGATATAATAGACACTGTCCCTACAATTACAGGATGGGAAGATGCTTTCTCTGAGGAGCTGGACACAGCCCTAACAAGCCTGTGGAACAGTTTCCAATTAGAACCACAGAAGCACTTTCAGGGGGCACTCTACCCACATCCTAGAAAAATTTCTGAGTTCTTTCTTTATGATTTTTATGTGGGAAATCATCAGAGAATCCAGTAGGATCAAAGAAGAGAGGGGGAAATGTCATTTAATTTTTATAGATTTGTTACAACACACCAAAGGCATTGCTAGCTACAAGTCATATTTCAGCAGTAAAATGGATATCTTAGTTCAAAATACATCTTAATCGGCAGCAACAAGAAAAATTTCTTGAAAATATTCCTCACAGGTTACAGTATTCTGTTACTAACTTAGTCATATAAATTTAAATTTGGACTTTTTCCTAGTGTCGCTGACATTACTTTCCATATTCAAGTGAAGAATAACAAAAAAAATCACAATATCAGAAGAATGTGTGCTTCATTTTATACTATTATTAATATTTCATATGTATGCAAAACTTAATATGTGATTATGAGAATCTGTACTCTTGTCAGATTTCATTATTACACTTTCCAATTATCTTAATTTAAGATAGCATCTAATTAGGAGCAGTAGGTACTGCTATTACGGTCTGGATATAAGGTATCCCCCAAAAACTCATGGTTAGATTATGAGAGTTGTAAACTAATCAGTGTGTTAATCTAGTCAATGAATTAATAATCTGAATGGATTACTTGGTGCTAACTCTAGGTAGGTGAGGCATAACTGGAAGAAGTGGGTCACTGGGGTCACCTTGGGTTTATATATTTCGCTCCTGGTTTCTCACCATCTCTCTCTGCTTCCTGGATTTCAGGAGCTGGGCAGCTGACCTCCACCATGCCCTTCCACCATGATGCTTGGACTCAACTCAGGCCCAGAGCAATGTAGACCACGGACTAACCTTCTGAAACCGTGAGCCCAAATTAAACTTTTCCTCTTCTACCTTGTTCTCGTTAGGTATTTTGGTCATGACTAAAAAGTTGACTAGTGCACCGTAACAAAATTTTACTGTGTGCTTTCCTTTATATCCACCCATTTTTGCTGAATTATCAGCACACACTGATTGTACAAATTAAAGGGTTTCATTGTGACTGGTTGTCTCCACCTGCCCTACTCCCCTCTCTTACCCTAAAAATATTTTTAGAAGAAGGCTTAAATATGTTTTATCACTTCTCTGGTTATTAATAAATGTTACCTTGACCAAGATACCAAAATTAAAATGAGCAGTAATGAGGTATATGAACTTAATTAATTTCCTCATAGGAGGCAGCAGGCAGGACATGACATTCCCTGGGCCAGTAGAAGCTCATTCAAGTGCTAGCAAAACTCAGCCACAGACAAGTGAGCAAAAACACACAACTGGCCAGTACTCTTAAAAAGAAAAGGAACAGACAAAGAATGGGAGTGCTCCTGTATTGGGGGTGACGAAGGAGACAGGAACTCTTTGGCAACATTAGATCCTTGAATGAATCCTGGACAAGAAAAAATAAATTAATGGAACAATGGAAAAAAAATCAAATAAAATCTGAAAATTAATTACTAGTATTGAATCAATATTAATTTTCTGATTTTAATAAATTGTTCTCTGCATAGGATGAGATATGAAGAAGCTGTATGAAGGATATATGGGGAATCTGGGTACCATTTTTGCAAATTCTTGGTTTACTTTTTAAAAACCCATATTTGTTATTTTTTCAAATTTGATTCTTGGTTTTAAAAGTTATCAAGTATTTTATTAGAAGGATGCATATTTAGATATATATCTCATAAAATTTTTTAAAGAATATTAACTATTTTAGAAGTTGCTTTATTTCGTGTGGTCCCTTCCATAATTGATTGCCTGGCATAGTATCATCTGTGTGGAAACTTATTGTGGATTATTATTTTTATTGTGAATTAAATTTTTACTAGATTTTTACATTTTCTTGTAGAAATTTCTTTAAAATGCTAAACGGTGGCATTATTCTTTGTAGTGCTCATTTTAGCAAAGTATTTGCAGATCATATAATAAAATCTTTCTTAATCACAACATACTTTTATTTTTCTGAAAGAAGAAAGAGCATGCTTTGAAAACAATCATAAGAAACTTATGATCCACACTTACTGGGGAAAAAAGTCTTGGTGGGTTAAACACCAGTCAGCCTCCTAGGAAGGCTTGCAGTGAGATAAGAACTCTGAAGAATGTGGTAATGAGGGAGAGGGCAGAGGGCCACTTCCCTTGTTTCCAATCTCCAGGTGAAAATCTAAGAAGAGTAACCTTGGTTGTGGATTAAAGAATGTACTCATAAATCACCGCAAAGTCCACCGGCCTGGTGGGCATGCCACCCACCCCATGTATTCCTTTTGCTCCCAGGCACAGGTATTCTTCCATTGCATCCCAGTAAGTAATAAAATGTCCAGAACCTCTCCAGTAAGTCCTCCAAAGTCTTTCTTTGGAGGTCAGAAAACAGTATGCTGCTGCCCTAGGATTGAGCATTAGAAGCCATGTGACTTTTAATTAACAAGAGTCAAACTACAGAACCAGTAAAGGTGTCCGTCATGGATGAATGGATAGAGAAAATGTGGTATAGACCACCATGGAATTTCATTCAGTCATAAAGAAGAAGGAAACAGTGGCATTTGCAGGAAACTGGGTGAACTTGAGAACATCATGTTAAGAGAAATAAGCCCAAGTCAGAAGGTCAAGGGTCATGTTTTCTCTCACATGTGGAAGCTAGAGAGGAAAAAGGAAAAGTGTTGTGTGTGGGGGTTAGAATCTCATGAAAATCAAATTGAGAGCAGCAGAGGAAAGGAAAGGGACCAGGGGAGGGAGGAGGAAAGAGAAAGGGTGACTCCTGGGGAATGATATTGGTTAAATGATATTGCTATACTGCCTGCACGGACGAATGTGTAACAACAAAGGCCACCATTATGAACAAATATAATTTACTAGAGTGAAGTGAGAGGGAGGAGGGGGCGGGGGTAGGAGAGATGTGGAGTGAGACAGATCATCACCCTATGTACGTGTATGATCACACAAATGGTGTGAATCTACATCGTGCACAACCATAGAAATGGAAAGTCTTGCCCCATTTGTGTACAGTGCATCAGAGTGCCGTCTGTAAAAATAATAAATAAATACATAAACATATGTATGGAAAATGAAATGATAGCTATCCTTAAGAAAAAAAACAAAAGAAGTGATGACTTGTGATACCCTGTTACTTGAAAAAATAAATTGCCGTGTTTCTAGTCAAATCTGAGACTACAAACCCAAATTTATGATGCTTCCTAAAAATGCCACTGAGGCTACTTTAAAATATCACCTTTTAACAAAGGCGTCACTCCTGCCCTTAAGGATCCGTGGGGCCCAAGCCTCGGCTCACTGAGCCATCACTACCACCGGCCCAGCTCCCATCTGGGGGCGAGGCACAGGCCTGAGCCAGGCAGTGGAGGGAGGCGGAGCAGAGCCTCACCTGTCAAGGCTGGGATCCCAGCCGTCCTGTTCCGTGACTCCGTCATCAAGCAGGCTGAAAGGAGGATGGGCTTTAAAAATCATGAAATGGAAGCAAACGATGCAGTAGCAGCGATGTCACCTCCGCCCAGGACACCTGGCTTAGGGTCTCCCTGGACGGGGCCACAGGGTAGGCCACCCCGTTCACTTTTCTTTCCCTCCCTCCTCCATGCCCGACTGCTCACAAGACTTGCCTCTCGTTGACTTCTCATTTCAAAATGATGGCTTTCTGAGTTGTGTCTTATTTAATAAAACAAGAAAATCATAAGGATTCCACGACATAAACATAATCCAAGCTCACTGTGACGTGACTGGTCGTGTCCCGGCTGCCTGTTTTTTTTTTTTTTTTTTTTTCATGAGACCACCAGGAAGATGTTCTAATATGTATCTAAGATCAAGCAACAACAATATTCGATTATAAAACACACAGTTACCAACACATAGCCATTACTCAAAGTGCTGAACAAAAAAACGTGGATTTTATTGAAGGTGTAATTAGAAGTCGGGGAGGAAGCTACTTTCAATTCATAATAGCAAAATTCTCTATCCTTGTTAATCAATTCCTCTCCCACCCGATTTTTCTTCCTCCAGTCATATCTCCACCTCCATCCTCTCTTCATTCCCTGACAATCATTTTCTGCCCCAACTCTCTACATGGCCCTCCTGCCAAAGTTCCTCTGCATAATTCGATTGGCAACCCCTGGAGCCCAAATCCAAACCACTTTATTATTCCTCAATGGTTCTCCCCTCCTGGGCCTCCATTCATCTCAACATACAATTCTAATCACTAGATCCAAGATCATAATTCACCTTAAAATAGCAAGAGGGGATTCGTTCTTTTAAGACGACTGATGTATGGTGGGAATTTCAGTCCATCAGTCAAATATTATTTTCTGCATCTGTAAAACAAAAAAATTGTAAATCCCAGGACTTTCTAGTTGGATCAACAAGCAACATCTCATGATGTTCTGTTCCCAAGACTGTCATGGCCCCTGGAGGTAAGTAGGCTGTACAACGTGACAGCTGCTGATCCACATGAAAATTGCAGATGATTTTGACCTTTCAAGGTTAGTCTTCAAAAATTAGATTTCTTTAGTTTCCTGGATTTATATGCTGATAGTTTTCACGTCAGTGCTTAGAATTTTGGGTTCTCTCTTAGGAATCAAGGAAAGATTGGATCCACATGGCCTGCCTCCATACTCACCTGGGACTTGTACAGGCGAGGCCTCACTGCAGACTCTCTGGGTTCCGGTCCCCAGTCCTCTTTACTGTCTTCCACCTGGCCCATTTCACTGGTTTCCAGTGGATGGCGGGCTCTACAGCTATTTAATTCTGTGACCCTGATTTAGAAATTTAGATTAATATCAACTGATCAGGGACATTAAAAAGCCACTTAATATTAATTGATGAAGACTCTAGGAACAGTTTATGTGAAAGAAATCTACATATTAACAGAAATAGAGACACATGCTCATGCAAATTCAAGCCAAATACTGCATGATATAAAAATAAAATATGCTAATATATTCTGGAGCAATGGTACATTTGCCACCTTAAGTTAAACTTATTTTCATTTTAAATAAAAGCATTATGTAAAAGTAATAAAAGACTCATATATTTAAAAATTGTTTGGATGGAACGTTAATGAACTCCATAAAATGTAAAATAATACAAAGGACGCTGAGTATTTTAGAAGAATATTTTATAGATGATATGCTTATTTTTTTCTCAAGTTCAAAACAATTCTACTAATTAGCATTTTTTAAAAAAGCCTGAAAAGATTATTTAGACAGTTGCCATAAAAAAACAGAGATGAAAATTATTAGGACTACAGATCTCTGTTATTACATTCTGCAGACATTCTCATAATAAACTAGGTTAAAAAACAGATTAATCGTATGCTTCCTCTTCAAGAGAAATAGACTTTGGCGTGTTTCTATAGCAACTACATACAATTTCAACCATTAACTTTCTTATTACAGAAAAAAAATCAATAAGGACATAAATTGCTTAAGATAACATATAGCTTTGGAAGATACCTATTTATTTACTCAATATTATTACAAAAACTGCTTTACTCTTAAAAAAAAAAATCAAAGGCAAATACCTAACCCTTTTTTTAAATGAGTGTGCCCAAATCACAGGGAGTATTTGCAGAACCAGCTACACGGCCCTCTTCTTAGAGGTCCTAGGACGTGCCTGGACTAATTACATGTAAAATATAATCCACCCTAGCCAGTCATGCCTGCTGTAATTGTGCATGTGGTATCCATAAAAATATACCGGAACCTTTGCAATTTCCTTTAAAATTTAAACGGCAGTTAACTTTCTTTCAGTTTAACTAAATGTTTATGGTCTGAGTTGTCCAGAACTGGGTTAGTATACTTAAACATAGATCAATGCAGTTCTTTTCCTAGAAAAGCTGTCAAATTAAATGGTAGAGCTCCTTTGGGGCTTATCTAAACAATGGCTTGATCCACATTACACCCAGTAACAGGTTTGACTCTTGTGGCTTTCTCTTTCATTTCTAATTTCTGTCTCGCAGACTCACATACTTTGCTTTTAGAATTGAGCAAAGGCAGGAGAATCCTAGGCTCAAAGCCAACCTCAGCAACTCAGCCAGACCCTGGGTAACTTAGCCAGACCCTGTCTCAAAATAAGAAGCACGTGAATGTGGTCCAGTGGTAAAGTGCCCCTGAGTTCAATCCCTGATACCTAACTTCCACAAAAAAAAAAAAAAAAAAAAAAAAAAAAAAAAAAAAAAAAAAGAGAGAGAGAGAGAGAGAGAGAGAGAATTGAGCAAACACAGCTTCTCTGATTGGGATAGGGCAAGAAACACAGTTCCAGCACATAAGAACATTTTCACCTCTTCAGATTATTTTCCGTTCAGTTGTTGGGTTTCTGATCACTTGTCCCATATGGGGTTGTCTTTGTTTTGAAAGAAAATTGTATGATTGGAAAATACTTTTCCACTTTTTATCCTAATCTTATTCACTCTATTACCCCAAAATAAGTTGGGATATTTTTGTATGAAAGATAGAAAATTCTACAGTACAAATACCAGTTTAATACCCACATCCTTTTTCCCCAAAGCAGAAAATCAAAAAGGAAATATAATTATATTATTTAGCACTTCTTTTTTTTTTTTCTGTCTATTTTTCTTTTCTTTCCACAGCCAAAGGAGTGAAATAAAAATGAAGCCCCATGATGTCTAGTAGCTAGAAGGGTTCATGGTTTCACCCTTCACGTGGAAAATGGGGCCTCATGCCTTAGATATGAAAAGAGCGAGCTATATTTCTATCTTAGTCTTCTTGTCCCCCTCATTGAACAACAGCATTAGAAATTTGGCGTGAGGTGTCAAAAAATTCTACCTGTATTTCAGTCTAAAACGTAAAGTGCAAGACATCAAAGCAATACCGCAGAATGTGCTGTGACTCTCCAAATACTCAGCCCTGGTAGAGTCTTGGCTATTTGTATTATTTTTAATAGAGACGATGGTAAAGCATAAAAATAATTCTCACTTGATTCCATTTTAGTCAACTTCCTGGATAATTATATTCTCTTGAATTCATCTGGCTTCTTTCATATCAAGACACTACCAGACAGGGCTTTTCGAGGCTGAGGAAATTGACTTGAGATGATTTCCTCTTCCAAACACACCCCACTGACTCCATAATCACCTTAATTTCTCCCTCGCCCTTAGGATCCCCCAGTCTCTTCGTTTCCTGTCATCTTCAGCCTCAGTCATACCTTCAAGGGAATCATGAAATAATTCTTGGCCATCAATCTGAACGTGTCTCCACAATGGCTTCTGCTGCATTAAATACAGTTTCACAAACCAGAAAGTCAACAATAACCATATCTAACTTGGAAACTGAATTCTGAATGGATGCATATTTTTTTGCATTTCCCTATTGGACTTTCACTTTATTGAATTTGTTATTATGCAGTCAAGTTGAGTGGGGCCTTTGTCCCGTCCCATGACCCTGATCCTCTAATGGCAGTGTCTAACGAATAACAATAATTGAAACAACAGCAATACCTTTCTTCTATGCCTTTTGTTATAGGTAGTATTCAAAGCATTTTCTTGAAGTCAGCATCTTCCTGTTTCCTGATAGACGTTGAATGCTTATAAGTGGACAGTTATCCTTTCAGGCAGCAAGATACTATTTGGGGTGTCCCTGCGGATGTAACATCCCTCACTGTATGAGCTTTTCACACCGAAGAGTACAGAATCTGATGATGCTTGTTCAACAGGTAACCTTATGTTAAGTCAGAGTTAGCACAACGTGTTCCTGACGTAGTGCTCCTTCCTGGAGTGGCTGGCAGGTTTGCCTCAGGTATCCTGGTTAGGTGGAGACAGACATACGCCTAATCTACGTATGTGATCTTAGGGGTCTTTGATATTTGTTGCTATGACCAAACTACCTGGCATACACAGCTCAAATAAAAGGAGGAAGAACTTATGTTGGCTCATGGTTTCAGAGGTTGTCCATCCAGGGTTGGCTTGCTTCAAGGCAGAGACATCATGGTAGGACATAGCAGAGGAAAGCTGCTCAGCTCATGGTAGCCAGTAGGCGAGGAGAGGGAGAGTAAGGAGCCCAGGACAAGAAATACCCCTTCAGAGCATACCCGGGTAAGCTAATTCCTCCAACCATGCCATAGCACCAATATTTTCTACCACATTCCATTGGTCCATTCAGCTATCAATGCATTAAGCTCCTGATAAGGTCAGAATTCTCACAATTCAGTCACTTTCCCTAAACCCCATCTCTGAATACTGCTGCTCTGGGGACCAAGACTTCAACACCAGAACCTTGTGGGGGGACACATCCCGGGCTCAAAGCACAACACAAACAATTCTAATTGATGTTCCCTTTGGGACACTGGAATTTCCTCCACTCACTTGAAGAATATGATTTTGCAAATGAAGCAGAGTTTCCATTTGTTTTGATCAATCTATTCTGGACAGACAGAGTCATGTTGATTCCCCAAGTAGCATTCAAGAGGTAATAAACTGAACTTTTCTCTCCCTCTGACTTGCTTTCTTTCTCCTCCTCGCTTTCCACTCTCTCTAGCGTGTGCCCTTTCTCCATCCCTTTCTTTTCCTCTCATTTTCTCTCTTACCCCGCAGGGAGACACTCTGTTTGCTTAATAAACTCCCTTGTGTGAAAAAAAAAAAAAAGAGGTAATAAACTGGATTCATTAATTAATGGTAAAAGTCTATACGCTAATCTCATCTAATGACATAAGATCAATAAATTCATTTTTGTCTTGATTGGTTTTTAATTTTCATTCTGCTCTCCAAAAACAATTGGAATTCATGCTGTGTTGCCTTCATGAACTGTATATACATTCTTGAATTAGATATGTAATTATCCCAAGAAAAGCACTGTGTATTACAAATTGTCTAAAATTATAAATAGTATCATCTTCCTGTTTCAGGACAGATTTGGGGAAAAGTCTGCCCATCATATCTTGGGGTACTCATTCAGGATCAAAAGAATCAAACAATGAAATGTCCTACCCAAATTGAAGTATTTAGGGTTTTTGGTGTGTGTGTGTGTGTGTGTGTGTGTTTTTCTTTTTTAATCTCTTCGAATGTTACTTCTTATTTTCTTTCTATATTAAAGTTTCAGAAAATTTTAATATCAGAAATTTCTGTTTAAGTAAACAGAAAGTAGCTCACAACAATGTGTCCATGAAATAGCTAGTCATCTATTATAGAGTTTAATTTTTTCATTTCTCTTCAATTAGTAAATGAAGACTCACTTACTGCTATTTATCCACAGCACCTGGATGATGTTGGATACATAATTATCTCAACTTAGTTTACATTTTAACAGCCAAAAGGTGACATCATCTATGGAGTGAAATTCATAATTTAAGTGATTTTTTCCCTTAAAACTCTTTCTCCATAATTAGATACCCCAAGCCTCCTCTATTATTCATCATCTGGCCCCCACCCAATATCTTTCAGTCTCTCATTCTCACACACACAGATGTACACACATGCACATTTCTTACTTCACTATTTTCTAGAAAAATTATCTTCCATATGGCAATCATCTGTGATTTTGAAAGTAGTGGTTGTATTATGACTAGGCTTTTATAAACAAGAATTCGACTGAATCAAGTATTATGATGGAAAATGACCTCTTGTTTCCCTCTGCAACCCGGTATTAATATACAGTTTTCTTTGAGTAATAATGGCAAGCAGAACTCATCTATAGCTATTTATATGAAATATAACTATATAGCTATAATTATATTTCATGCTTTGTCATGTAAAAACAAAAATACTAAACTAAAGGTTAGGTCTTCAATTATGGATGTCAAATTTTTGAGAAATAACTGGAATCTTAAAAATTGGTCAAATCTAAAGGCACTCTTGATTACTAAAACAAAAAAGTAGAATTTTTGGAAATAATATATTATCAAGTTCAAAAACTGAGATGATCACATAATTAAAATATTCTGAGAAGTTACTATTACAAAGGATATATTTAAATCCACCTCTTTCTCCTATTCTTACATTTTCTCTCCTTTCCAAATCTGTGACCCACAAGCTAGCTATTGTATCTCAAATATGTATGTTTTTAAAAGGAGCTCTTCTTAGTGTACAGTGATTCTTTTCTATTTTAATGACCTTTTTTTTACACATTTATCAAGGTTAATTTTTTGCATTGATTGATTTGAACACTTTTGTAAGCATTCAGCAATTCAAAATATTACACTGAGAAAAATACCCTCTGTGTCAAGTATCCAGAAACATCTTTTAATCATAACAATAGGAGCAGCAGAGAAAACCTGAGAGTTATCCAAACACAACAATTTGTTTTGTAATGGTGATTCGATCTTCTGCCTGAAATTAATTTGGCATTTCTATAGGAGCAGCCTGCTCATCACCCTGTTCGCTTGTAGGGACGTCCCTGATGGGCATGTGTCACACATTGACCTTGGCTGCCCTTCAACATACACAACAAACACCTGCTTACTTTCCTTATGGAGAGAAATAAGACAACAGAGGTAGACTTTTCAAAACACAATCACCCATTAACTGCATTTTATTTTCTTCAGAGAATTTTATCCACTGAAAATTGAACATTTATTTGCGGAAAGGTTGTTTTTCTAAAGAGTACAAAGCTCTTGTGGAAGTTTGAGTAGGAATATCCAGATGATAAGAAAAAATGCTATGATTCAATTGGGCTTAGGATTTCTGAGGTAGATGAGTGGCTCCAGTTCCAGAAGCTTCTCAAGTCCCGGACTTTAACCTCAGGTTTGTCGTTCCAGAGAGGACATTTACATATTTCCACTAATGCAGCTTCCTGGGATGGTTCAGGCCAGCCCTTGGCTTCTCAATCCTGGCAGTTGGGACCAGGTAATTCTTGGCTGCAGGGTCTGTCCTGTCTTTTGGGATATTTAGCAAAGTCCCTGCCTCTGTCTACTGGATGCCAGCAGGCACACCTCCCACTCACACCTGTGACAAAGTATTGTCCCCACTCTGCTGATGGATGCCCCAAGGCAAAGGAAGGGGGAGTTGCTCCTGGTAAAGAACTCAGAACTGGAGGAATCATGCTGGATGCCTGTAATCCCAGCAACTCAGGAAGCTGAGGCAGGAGGATCACAGGTTCTAGGCCAGTTTTAGCAACTTGGTGAGGCCCTAAGCAACTTTGTGAGAACCTGTCTCAAAATTAAAAAGAAAAATCAAGAACTGGGGTTGTGGCTCAGGGACAGAGCTTCCCTGGGTTAAATCCCCAGTACCAAAATTTAACAAGAAAAAGGGATGGGGGGAGGCATCAAACAATCGGTTCTTTAAAAAATAAAAATAAAACCTAGATATTTTAGTTAAATGTGTGCCTTAATTTGGGTTCTCCCAGAAGCTGAGCAGGAGGGCAGGATCTGCGCGTAGGTCCTTCATGTAGGAGATGCTCCCAGGAAGCACCTGCAGAGGAGGGAATGAGCGCGAGAAGGGAAGTCTGCAGGAGCTGGTTCCTGGGCAGGTTATCGCAGGTTCCTCCTGCCCGGACCCTGGGAGACTCTGAAGAATGTGCTCGCTGTCATAACCACAAGAGGGAAGGGACACTCACCAACTCCCCCTCATGGCTAACTACTGCTCCTAAGTCGTTTATTCCCTGGTATCTGACACATGCCTCAGCGGAAGCTATGTATACCTGGGCCAGAGAGAGCCTTCCGGAGAGCAGCAGGTGTTTGCAGCTAGGAGCTCCTTTGTACCTAGAGTGGTTTCAAAGTGCAGTACCTAGACCAGACCAGCAAATGCCTCATTAGAGGACTTTTTTGGGACCACAAATTCTCAAGCAGTTTCTAAGACTTAAAACAGAAACTTTAGTGTTTCAGCTCAGGAATCTGGGTCTCACCAGGTCACTCTGATACACCTTCAGGTGTGGGGACCACTCGTATAGGGCATTGTTCTCAAGCAGGGCTGGTGTGGCCCTCAGGGGACGTTTGGCGATTTCTGGAGATGTCACTGGTAGTCTGAGCAGGGGAGTGACAGGTGTGCTGGCATCTACTGGGTGGAGATCAGCAAATGATGCTAAACATCCAGGACGGCAAAGATTTCTCCTGTGCAAAATGTCAACAGTGCCAAGACTGAGAAAGGCTTCAGGAGTATCTCCCCATTACAGTTTTTCTTTCTGTGTGTTGATTCAATTTTCTTCCAACTGCTGCTTGTGCTTGCAATATTACAGACATCACTGAACACCACAGTCTGGATTCCCCCGTGCTCTCCTCTTACTGTTACTCCTTTCCACCTTGCATAACGCTCCCTATCCTCCATTTTCACCTCTCCTCAAAGTGTCTCCTTGGCATGTCCTTTTCTCTCCAATGAAGTGGCCACACTCTTCCAAAAATCCTCTATCTTTCTTTGCTCTATACAGCTAAAATTGCTGCCGCCCTGCCAGTGTCTCCTGTCACGTTGATGCACGCATTTGTAACCTTGGGGTTGCCTTCAGAAACGCAGGTTCCCTTAGCTGTGAGCAGGAAGCTGTCTAATCATCAATCCACTTGGTTCCCAGCCCTATAATCCTCAGAAGAGGTGGCAGAATTAATACCCCCTTGCTGATTTTAGGTCCCAGTTTCAGGTGAATAAAGATGTCATTGAAATACTCTGGTATCACCCAGCGTCCTAACAAGACATTGTGACAGTCAGAGAAACAGGCCTTGGCATTGACTTCAAGACAGCAAATTCTTTTAGAATGTATCAACCCACACATCATGGAGGTGTGTTACGCTTTAGATGGGAGGTGTACCCCCAAAGCTCATGTGTGAGACCACACAAGAGAGTTTAGAGGTAAAATGATTCAGTTATGAGAACCTTAATCTGATCAATCCATTAATCTCCTGATAGGCTTTAACTGAGTGCAGGTAGGGTGTGGCTGGAGGAGGTGGGTCCCTCGGGGCCGACCTCTGGGGTATAGATTGTGTTGTGGTAAGGAGAGCTCTTTCTCTGCTTTCTGGGGCCACGTACCCAGCTGCTTTCCTCCTCCACACTCTTCTGCCATGATGTTCTGCCTCACCTTGAGCCCCCAGGAACAGAATCGACCATCTATGAACTGAGACCTCTGAAACCAAGAGTCCAAAATATACTTTTCCTCCTCTAATTGTTCTTGTCAGATCTTTCATTTGCAGCAGCAAAAAAGCTGGCTGAAACCAGGTGTCCCCCTGTTTCTGTAAACAGCCCACACAGCAGCGTGTGCTCAAGCAGAATTCTGGCTCCAGAGCGCTGCTCCCTGGTGTCACCTCTGTGATGATGTTACCTACCAAGATGTGCCTGGGCAGCTGTCCTGGGGGTCACTGATCAGTTGACTTTTCAATGGTGACCGGCGCCTGTATGGCACAGATGAGTCCACTGTAGCTACAGAAGCTCTCCCAGTAGAGCTGGAAGGAGGAGTCAGGGAGCATCTGCAAAAGAGGAGTCAGAGTGAATCTAAGCACAAGAAGGATTCAACAAGCTGTTCCTGGCTCGGAGGATGAACTGGGTGCCAAGCCAGGGCATACAGGAGGCCTTTGGAAGCTGGGGACATCTTCTGAGGGACAGCCAGCAAGGTAACAAGGACATGGGTATGAGATGATAGGAACCAGATTCTGCATCAAACCGAAGAACCTGGAGACAGACCCTTTTTCAGAGGTTCCAAGCATTGGCCAGCACCTTGCATTTTGGTCTCATGAGGCTCTAAGCAGAGTGCCCCGGTGAGTTCACTGAACTTCTGGCCTACACAACTGCAGAATAAGACAGGTGTTAAGGCATGGCATGGTAGTCACCTGCCAGCAGCAATCAATGGCCAGCACACTTCACTTTCTACCCAAGTAGCATGACTAGGCAAGGTTTCCAAGTTTTGTGATTAAGAAAACTGAGGCTTCGAAATATTGTGCATTGATCAGGGTTCCAAAATTAATACATCAAAGAGTTAGGACCAGAGTTCAGATCTGTCTATCACCAAACACTGTGGTATTACCAAGGTTCAATTCTGCCTTAAAGACAAGCATCCAGAGGCAAGAAAAGGTTGTACTAGTTTTTTTTTTTTTTTAATTATAAACAAATGGGGTACAACTTGTTTCTCTGTTTGTACATGAAGTAGAGGCATACCATTTCTGTAATCATACATTTACATAGGGTAATGGTGTTTGATTCATTCTGTTATTTTTTCCTTCCCTCCCACCCCTCTTTTCCCTCTATACAGTCCCTCCTTCCTCCATTCTTACTTCCCTCCCACCCCCCCATTATGTATCATCATCCACTTATCAGCGAGATCATTCATCCTTTGGTTTTTTGAGATTGGCTTATCTCACTTAGCATGATATTCTCCAATTTCATCCATTTGCCTGCAAATGCCATAATTTTATCATTCTTTATGGCTGAGTAACATTCCATTGTATATATATACCACAGTTTCTTTATCCATTCACCAATTGAGGGGCATCTAGGTTGGTTCCACAATCTGGCTATTGTGAATTGAGCAGCTATGAACATTGATGTGGCTGTATCTCTGTAGTATGCTGATTTTAAGTCCTTTGGGTATAGGCCAAGGAGTGGGATAGCTGGGACAAATGGTGGTTTCATTCCAAGTTTTCTAAGAAATCTCCACACTGCTTTCCAGAGTGGCTGCACTAATTTGCAACTTCACCAGCAATGTATGAGTGTACCTTTTTCCCCACATCCTCTCCAACACCTATTGTTGCTTGTATTCTTGGTAATTGCCATTCCAGTTGGGGTGAGATAGAATCTTAGGGTAGTTTTGATTTGCATTTCTCCTATTACTAGAGATGTTGAACATTTTTTCATATATCTGTTGATTGCTTGTAGATTTTCTTCTGTGAAGTGTCTGTTCATTTCCTTAGCCCATTTGTAGATTGGATTATTTGTATTCTTGGTGTAGAGTTTTTTGAGTTCTTTATAGATTCTGGAGATTAGTGCTCTATCTGAAGTATGAGTGGCAAAGATATTCTCCCACTCTGTAGGCTCTCTCTTCACATTACTGATAGTTTCCTTTGCTGAGAGAAAGCTTTTTAGTTTGAATCTATCCCAGTTATTGATTCTTGCTTTTATTTCTTGTGCTATGAGAGTCCTGTTAAGGATGTCTGATCCTAAGCCGACATGTTGAAGATTTGGACCTACTTTTTCTTCTATAAGATGCAGGGTCTCTGGTCTGATTCCAAGGTCCTTGATCCATTTTGAGTTCAGTTTTGTGCAGGGTAAGGGATAGGGGTTTAGTTTCATTCTTCTGCCTATGGATTTCCAGTTTTCCCAGCACCATTTGTTGAATAGGCTATCTTTTCTCCATTACATGTTTTTGCCACTTTTGTCTAGTATGAGAAAACTGTATTTATTTGGGTTTGTGTCCATGTCCTCTATTCTGTACCATTGATCTATTCTGGTGCCAATACCATGCTGTTTTTGTTACTATTGCTTTGTAGTATAGTTGAAGTTCTGGTATTGCCATACCCCCTGCTTCACTCTTCCTGCTAAGGATTGCTTTAGCTATTCTGGGTTTCTTATTCTTCCAGATGAATTTCATGATTGCTTGCTCTATTTCTGTGATACATTATTGGGATTTTAATTGGAATTGCATTGAATCTGAATAGCACTTTTGGTAGTATGGCCATTTTGACAATATTAATTCTGCCTATCCAAAAACACGGGAGATCCTTCCATCTTCTAAGGTTTTCTTCAATTTCTTTCTTTAGCGTTCTGTAGTTCTCATTGTAGAGGTCTTCCACCTCTTTTGTTAGATTGATTCCCAAGTATTTTTTTCGAGGCTATTGTGAATAGGGTAGTTTTCCTAACTTCTCTTTCTGAGGATTCATCACATGTATTAAAATGCATTAGATTTATGAGCATTGATCTCTTATATCCTGCTACTTTACTGAATTCACTTCTGAGTTCTAAAAGTTTACTGGTGGAATTTCCCAGTTCCTCTAAATATATAATTATGTCATCAGCCAATTGTGGTAGTTTGAGTTCTTCTTTTCCTATTCGTATCCCTTTAATTTCTTTGGTCTTTCTAATTGCTCTGGCTAGAGTTTCCAGGACAATGTTGAATAGAAATGGTGAAAGAGGGCATCCCTGCCTTGTTCCAGTTTATAGGGGGAATGCTTTCAGTTTCTCACCATTTAGAATGATATTAGCCAAGGGCTTAGCATAGCCTTTACAATGTTAAGGAACATTCCCACTATCCCTATTTTTTCTAGTATTTTGAGCATGAAGGGATGCTGTATTTTATCAAATGCTTTTTCTGCATCTATCAATACAATCATGTGATTCTTAACTTTAAGTCTGTTAATGTGGTGAATTACATGTATTGATTCCGGATGTTGAGCCAACCTTGAAGCCCTGGGATGAAACCCACTTGATTGTGGTGCACTATCTTTTTAATATATTTTTGTATGGGATTTGCTAAAATTTTGTTAAGAATTTTTGCATCAATGTTCATTAAGAATATTGGTCTGAAATTTTCTTGATGGGTCTCTGTCTGCTTTAGGTATTAGTGTGATATTGGCTTCATAGAATGAGTTTGGAAGGGTTCCCTCCTCTTCTATTTCATGAAATACTTTAAGTAGTATTGGAATGAGCTCTTCTTTAAAGGTTTTGTAGAACTTGGCTGAGAACCCATTTGGTCCTGGACTTTTCTTTGTTGGTAGGCTTTTGATGACTTCATCTATTTCATTACTTGAAATTCATCTATTTAAATTGTGTATGTCCTCCTGGTTCAGTTTAGGTAATTCATATGTCTCTAGAAACCTGTTGATGTCTTCAAGATTTTCTGTTTTGTTGGAATATAGATTTTCACAATAGCTTCTAATTGTGTTTTGTATTTCAATCCTGTCTCATGGTATTTCCTTGTTCATTCCGAATTTTAGTAATTTGGGTTTTCTCTCTCCTTCTCTTTGTTAGTGTGGCTAAGGGTTTATCAATTTTGTTTATTTTTTAAAAGAACCAACTATTTATTTTGTCAATTTTTTCTATTGTTTCTTTTGTTTCAACTTCATTGATTTCAGCTCTGAGTTTAACTATTTCCTGTCTTCAACTACTTTTGGTGTTGCTCTGTTCTTCTTTTTCTAGTGCTTTGAGCTGTAATGTTAGGTTGTTTATTTGTTGATTTTTTCTTCTTTTATTGAATGTGCTCCATGAAATAAATTTTCCACTAAGTACTGCTTTCATACTGTCCCAGAGATTTTGATATGATGTATCTTTGTTCTCGTTTACCTCTAAGAATTTTTTTATTTCCTCCCTGATATCTTCTCTTATCCATTCATCATACAGTAGCATATTATTTAATCTCCAGGTGTTGGAGTAGTTTGTTTTTTATTCTGTCATTTATTTCTAATTTCAATCCATTATGACCTGATAGAATACAATGTAGTATCTTTATCTTCTAGTATTTGCTAACATTAGCTTTGTGGCATAGAATATGGTCTATTTTAGAGAAGGATCCATGTGCTGCTGAGAAGAAAGTGTATTCACTCTTTGTTGGATGGTATATTCTATATATGTCCATTAAGTCTAAATTGTTGATTGTATTATTGAGATCTATGGTTTCTTTGTTCAATTTTTGTTTGGAAGATCTGTCCAGTGGTGAGAGAGGTGTGTTAAAATCACCTAGTATTACTGTGTTTTGGTCTGCTTGATTCCTGGAATTGAGGATTTGTTTGATGTACATGGATGAGCCACTGTTTGGGGCATAGATATTTACGATTGTTATGTCTTCCTGATTTATGGTTCCCTTAAGGAGTGTGAAATGTCCTTCTTTATCCCTTCTGACTAACGTTGGCTTGAAGTCCACATTATCTGATATGAGGATGGATACTCTGGCTTTTTTGCTGAGTCCATGTGCATGGTATGTTTTTTCACATCCTTTCTCCTTTAGTCTGTGGGTATCTCTTTCTATGAGATGAATGTCTTGCAGGCAGACATTGTTGAATGTTTCTTTTTAATCCAATCTGCCAGTCTATGTCTTTTGATTGATGAGTTCAGGCCATTAACATTCAGGGTTATTATTGAGATATGATTTGTATTCCCGGTCATTTGGCCCATTTTTTTTTTTTTGACACAACTTGGTTTCTCCTTTATTTGGCTATTCCTTTAGGGTAGTTCCTCCCTCTGCTGATTTACATTGTTGTTTTTCATCTCTTCCTCATGGAATATTTTGCTGAGAATGTTCTGTAGTGCTGGCTTTCTTTTTGTAAATTCTTTTAGCTTTAGTTTACCATGGAAGGATTTTATTTCGTCCTCAAATCTGAAGGTAAGTTTTGCTGATTATAAGATTCTTGGTTGGCATCTGTTTTCTTTCAGGGCTTGATAAATGTTGTTCTAGGCCCTTCAAGCTTTTAGGGTCTGAGTTGAAAAATCTGCTGATATCCATATTGGTTTCCCCCTGAATGTAATTTGATTTTTTTCTCTTGCAGCCTTTAAAATTCTGTCTTTATTTTGTATGTTAGGTATTTTCATTATAATGTGCCTTGGTGTGAGTCTGTTGTAATTTTGTATATTTGGAGTCTTGTAAGCCTCTTGTACTTGATTTTCCATTTCATTCTTCAGATTTGGGAAATTTTCTGATATTATTTCATTGAATAGATTGTTTGTTCCTTTGGTTTGTTTCTCTGTGCCTTCCTCAATCCCAATAATTCTTAAATTTGGCCTTTTTATGATATCCCATAATTCTTGTAGATTGTGTTCATGTATTCTTACTATCTTCTCTGTTTGGTCAACTTTGTTTTCAAGGTTAAATTTTTGTCTTCAGTGTCTGAGGTTCTGTCTTCCAGGTGTTCTATCCTATTGGTTATGCTTTCTATGAAGTTTTTAATTTGGTTTATTGTTTCACTTCAAGGATTTCTGTTTGTTTGTTTGTTTTCTTCTGTATCTCTTACTCTTTATTGAAATATCTTTTGCTTCCCACATTTGCTGTTTTAACTGTTGATTGGTGTGATTATTCAAAGCCTCCATTTGCTCTTTCATCTCCTCATTTGCCTCTCTGATCATTTTAATTATGTACATTCTGAACTCCCTTTCTGACATTTCTTCTGCCATGCTGTCATTGGATTTTATTGATGTAGCATCTAGGTTTGTTTGGGAAATTTTTTTCCCTTGTTTTCTCATGTTGCTCAGGTATCTACCCCCCGCCCCCCAGTAGTGAAACTCTGAGGTATTGCAGATTTCCCCTATTGACTTATAGTGTCCCTGTAGATTTCCAATAACTCATCTCCTAGCCTTCAGTAACCTGAAGTCTTGGAGGAACTTGATAATGCAGTGTTCCACAAGGAAGTTGCTCCTCTAGGGGTGGTGGCCTTCAGGTGGGGTATATTCCCTGCTCTTGGGCAGAGGCACCTCCACTTGTTGACTGATGGTCAGCCAAAGGGCAGCTAGACTGCAGGCTGGGGCATGGCTGGTCTGGGCCCGTGTCTCTCGTTCTACTGCCCTCGTGGGAAAGCCTCGTCCAGCGGGGAAGACTTACCCGGTAGGGAAGTCTTGCTGGGAAGTAGGGAAGTTTCGCTGGGTAGGGAAGTATTGCCCCATCCAGGGAGTCTCACCCAGTGAAAGAGACTCACCCGGCAGCTCTGAGCTGGTCCTGAGTCTCTCAATACCCCTTCTTCTTGACTCCTGAGTCCTGTCAAAGGGCCTCCAGTCTCCTGGAGGTGTCTCAGGAAGGGAGCTGCCCTTCCAATGATGATGGCCACGCCCTCAGGAATAATTCAAAATGCCTGCACCAGCCTCCAAAGAAGATGGGGAGCCCCAGCGAGGGTGTGCTGAGTCAGCACAGAGGGAAGTGCAGTGTCCCTCAGCAGTAGGGGTGCAGGCAGGCAGGCTCAGCCATGGGTCCGACCTCGGTGTGGGGTTCGGGTGGGCTGGCTCGCTCCGCGATGGCATCCAACCCCGGTGGTTGTACTAGTTTATTCATTTTTTGGGTGGTATTTCCTAAGATGTTTAAAATAAGTAATTTAAACTAGGATTAGCTAAATTCAGTCGAGAAAAAAATAATCAATAAGTCATATAGGTATGAATGACTTTATTTGGCTTTTTTGGTATTAAATGCTACCTAAAAGTGGTCTGGATAGTATCATTATAAGATAATATGAGTATAAGATAAAGTTTAGCCAGGCATAATGGTACGTGCCTGTAACCCCAAGTGACTTGGGAGGCTGAGGCAGAAGGATCCGTTCAAAGCCAGCCTCTGCAACTTAGCAAGGTCCTAAGCTACTTAGTGAGACCCTGCCTCAAATAAAAAATAAAAAGGGCTGGGGAAGTGACTCAGCCATAAAGCACCCCTGGATTCAACCTCTGGTTCAATATTACTGTCCAGTTTTTTTAAAGAGAATTATTTTCTCTTAGGACAAGATAAGAAGCTGTGGGGTACTTTACAGGGAGGGCTCTTCCTTTTATTTTTCCCCTTTGCTTCAATTCTAGCACAGATTTATTCTTTTGAAAGAACACACCCCGGCAGTACAAAGTTAGCTTTAAAGGCGCTCGCACAATGGCGTTTTACAAAGAGGGGTATGTGTCCTGACATTATGCAATGTTGGATTTTTCCCTTCTTCACTTGTAGGTTCTTATTTAAATCAGCAACGGCACACAGCAAGTTGCAGGAGGGCTTTTGTATAAATACAATTGTACTTAATTCAGCAAGAGAAACTTGAACGTGAACACATTTTTATTTCGTGCAGAACGCCTAGCGAAAAGGAAAGGCTACCAAAGCAGGTTAAAAAAAAAAATGAAGATGAATAAATAAAATATGTTCGCAACAGGATAACGATCTGGGACCAGCTGCTCCTGAACAAACATTTATTATTGCCATCCATCTGAGCTTCCGTAGAAAATAGAATTTCCAGAAAGACGCAGAACAGGAAATGTGTATCTGATAATCAAATATGCAACGCTCCTCATTCCTAAGGATAATTGTTTTCCAGATAAAGGCTCGAGCTTGTTTAAGTGACATATAAATAACTCAAAAGTGTGTGTCAAAAAAAAAAAAAAAAAAAAAAAAAGGACAACAGAGGTCAAATCTGTACATAAGCAGACCAAGAAATAAATTCTATGTATTTTGGCAGGAAACCTGGTAGTAACTTCATGTCTCTCTGGTTTGTCTGAAGGTTTGTAAGGATTTTCCTGGGAGTTTGCATGGATTAGAGATTTGAGCTTTTCTTGGGGTCTATACCACTAGCCCTTGGTCTAAGCCACCTGCATGTCCCAGCTGGATTGCTGTGGCAGCCTGTTTGTGGTCTCTGCTTCCATCATTACCTCTCTGTGAGTCGGCTGCAATAAACCAGCCAGGGCAATCCATTTGAAACGTAAGTCAAATTGGCCATTCCTCCTTTTAAAGTCCTCCACGGGGTCCCCATTTCACATGAAGTCTCCAACTCTGCAAGCTCCTCATGAAATGTCAAACTTCCTGCACCTCCCACCTCCCGACCTTAGTCCCCATGACCCTCTCTTGAATCCCTCTCCACTGCAGCCCTGGAGTTTCTTTGTTACTCTTCAAACTTGCACATTAAGTTCTTTGCCCTGGGTTTTGACTGCCTGCCACATTCTTCCTTCATACGTGATTCTTTGTGCAAATGCTCCAATTTCTTCAAGCAACCTGCCTTCAGCTTTATCTTGAAAAGTGCCCTCTACCACCCCAGGGTACCTGATGCTGCTGTTTCTCCAGTTTTCCATCACACTCATCACTGTCCACCCAGGAAAACATTCACATAGGATGTTTTCGGCTCGCTGTCTAGCTTCTTCCACGAGAATGTCAGGTCCATAAAGATGGAGTCTTTGCTCTTTTCTAGAAGTTTGCTCCCAGTAGAAATACAATGAAAGCCATATGTATAAAATTTTCTAGAATCGTCATAAAAATAGCTAGAGGCAACACTTAAAATGGATGTCATTACAAATTTGCTGTCTGCCTCACAATAACATGAGTCTCCAAAACATGATCATCTCTATGTGTGGCACTGGCTGTATTTCAAGGGCCTGAATCACACGTGGTTGAATGCTCCAGGATCTGACAGACCAGGTTTGCCACAATCTTGACACTTAGCAACTTCTGAATATGTCAGTTCAATTTGTTGACATTCAATCTGTTGAAAAGGAAACAAATGAATTTGCAGGGGGTCCTGTCTGAGGTTACCTGTCCTGTGGAAATCCTTTACTTATCCTGCCTTTCTCTTTGCCCCCAAATCTCAGTAAGACAGACTCAGCTATTTCTCTCAGATCTCTCTCGTTGTCTTATCACACTTAGCAGGTCACTCCTTGAGATTTCCCTCCAAAATTCCAAACACAAGTAAATTCTCCAAATTTCACAACTTTTAATTCTTATCTTTCCTGGTGCATGGTGCCCTTTGGGGAATAGCATGAACTGAATGGACCATCTTGAAGGATAAAAATACATCCACACACACGTTTTGTACCTAAGTCCTGGTGCACTAGTGAAGAACCCTCATGATAGATGATGGAGCAGGTGGCGTTTCATAGTTGATTGAGTAACAATGACCCTCAAGCCCAAATTCTTCTGACTTACTAAACTCCACAGTGTAGACAACTCTCATCATGAGGAGTTCTTAGCAACCTCACCCAATCTATCTTTCTTATTTCCATTTCCCATAAGGGGTTATATATGAAGCCCCTTGAATTTTCCTCATTTCCAATTCTTCTCATTCTCTCAAACTAGATTTTTACTCCATTCTTCAATCTGCAAGTCCCTGCTACTCTCTTTATCTGATGAGCCAATATTAATAAGTATATGTTCAGGAGTGTGTCTTCTCTTCATAATAAATTTTACTTTTCCAAAATATAAATGAAATGGGGCAATTACAGGTTCACAGACTTACTTCTAGCAGTCAAAGAAATTTGTATGTTCAACACTAGTCTTCCTAAAAAATGTATGAACTGAATTTGCATATAATATTTATATCTTATATATTTGCATATAATATATATTATATATATACATTTTATATATATATACATATATATATATATATATATATATATAGAGAGAGAGAGAGAGAGAGAGAGAGAGAGAAAGAAAGAGAGAGAGAGAGTGCCTGAGATCTGCTACAACTTGTAACTGGCAAACTCAATGCATACGAAAAATAATGAGAAGTGGGTACTAAAAAAGATTTTTGTGCACAAATAAATAGTATACTGTGAAAAGCAATATTATTTACTATTGCCAAAAGGTTTAAACAACTGATATGTCAAGTGACGACAGCATAAAAAATGTGTTGTGCACATACCATGTTGTACCTATTATTTACCCATAAAGAGAACTAAATGGTGATAAAAGCTGTAATGTGGATGAACTTTGAAAATTTATGCTCAGTGAAGGGAGTTATATGAAAGAAATCACGTGTCAAATGATTCCATTTAAATGACATAACCAGAATAAGTAGACTTGCAGAGACAAAAAACAGATCGGGGTTTGCCCGAGCCAAGTGGAGCCAGGGAATGGGTGAAGACTTCTTCGTGGGACAGGGTTGTCTTTGGGGTGATGAAAATATTTTGGAAACTCAATACAGGTTGAATGTACTAAACAGCATTGAACTATTCACTTCAACATGATTGATTTCGTATTGTGTGTATCTCACCTTGATTCATTTTCCTAAGAACTCCCCCTCACCTTGTCCAGCCCCCCAGTGGCTTTCCTCCTCCTCACGTGGGGTTAAAGCCGCAGTCCTGGGGAATGCCCCACACAGTCTGGTCCCATTACCTGGCAGAAGTCCTTGAGTTCCACCCTCAAGCCCTGTTTTCCATTTCATAGGAGCCTCCTTGCTGAGCCCAGTAAGCCCAGGTCAGCTCTCCCAGGGCCTGTTGTCCCCATTCTCTAGGAATGCTATTCCCTGACTTCATGACTCACAGAGCGATCAAACCAAGTGACGACAGCATAAAAAATGTGTTGTGCATGTAGCACAGTGCAGCTTATGTATTTCACTCAGTTTCCACTCCACGGGAAAGGCGTATGTAAGGTGCAGGGGACAGGGGTCCCTGTTCGTTTTCCTGCCAACCGCCCAATGCCTAAGCCAGTGCCGGGCACACTTAGGCACCGCGGGCACCCACAGTGTCTACCACCCTCCTCCAACTCTGCCTTCTGTGAGTCAGATGCGCCGGTGAGATTCTGATCCAGAGCTGAGCTGGGTGGAAGGAAGGCAAAGTGTTATTTGTGGGGCTGCAGTTTGGGGTGGGTGGTTCTAGAGCTGGGCTCTGGGCTCAGGCAGTGGCCCTGCATGGTAAAGAAGTCTGAGAAGCGATCCTGGAAGCTCAGAATGGACTTTGTTTCCTCAGTCTTCCCAGTCATTCCACTGGCTGTGTAAGTCCCTGAATGAATTATTTGATGCTTAATTGAGTAATAGATTCTGTTGTCTCCAAATGAGAGTCTTAACCAATACAGTATGATTCAGATAGAAGAAAATCCTGAAGTATTCTGTGTTCAGTGAATATCCTGTTCTATTTCTCCATCAGACAAATAATGTATAGCTCATGAGTACTTTCTTCTCAAAAAAAGAAAAAAACTATCTGACACAGGGAATTTTGGTTCCCATCACCCCAACACCTGTAGGTTTTAAATGCATTACTTTAAAAAAAAAATCTGCTAACTTGTTAACACTTTTACCCCAAAGTCATTAACTTTCTTGCTTGTGCTGGGTAATAGAATGATTACCTATGGACAGTGCTATTTAGTTGGTGCAAAATCTTCTTCTTCTACAATTCTGTATCAGTCAAGTACAGTTGTCCAAGCCACAACTACCAAATTCTGATGATGATGATAAAAATGTGTTCATATTTCTATTGATCAGCTGATTGGCAGTTGACTGATGTAGGGAGATTGTTCCAGCGACTACCATTGCTGCATGTCTGGCGAGGCTTGACTCTTACCCAGGTCTGTTCCAGGTGAGGGCTACTATTTCCTAGGGAAACACCTCTTCATGGGATGGCAGAGGAGCTGGTGGAAGGAGGCATATTCTCTGCAGGCCTAGGTTCAAAACTGGCCCCTGTCCTTCCACCATCTTCCACAGGCCAAATCAAATCCCATGGTATAGCTGAAGGTTGAGAGTTGGAAAAACACTCCAATGGCTTTGGGAAGACTTGCAAACTTTCATGGCAGAGAGCAAGGATTCAGGAATGGATGCAAAACTGGGCCAGTAAAGTACTCTCCAGCTTCCTTATTAGGAAATTCACATCAACCAGAAATCAGACTCTAATTTTATTATTAATTATATTATTATTAAGTTTTAATAATTGGGAGGATAAATTTTATGGATTCTGTTTTAAAAATTAACCATCAAGATCCACATAATCATGTCTGAGTGTAATTTTTATCAACCATTTTAAGTGTCCATTATAAGGAGACAGACAGAAACCCCCGAATGCCAGCAGGGACTACCGTTCGCTTTAATGAATGAATACCTTTATCAACATGTAGGTCAAGTCAAATTCTGAGTCTTTCACTTTCAGGAAAGTACAAAAGATGACCATAAATTTATAAAATGTGACATTTTAATCAAGCCCCAAGCTGTTGGCTAATTACATTCCACTGCACTTAAAGGAAAAACAGGAGATGTCAGGTTGGAGTAGAGATGAGCCCCAAATTGTCCTTAGTACTTGGCTGATCATTATGAATACCATGGTATCAAATTACCCAGAAAAGAGAGAGCAGTAAATCCTTTTAAAAGTCACATTTCCAATTTTCTTTTCAATTTCATTTTGGAGTAAATTTGGACACAGTTTTATTCAAAAGCTGACATTTTCTTTCAGTGCATCTTTTCTGTACAAAATATGTATAATGGATCTACTAGTAGCACTGGAGACCATTAAGCTACGGAAGCATGAAATCAACTAGAAATTATTATTTTAATTCTATGCACTTGTGCATAACAGGACGAATGCTGTGCCAAATAAACCTTCATCAGGACTCTACCTAGTATTCTACATACTAATGGAGCTTGAAGTTTAGAATACAGATGTGAGGGGATGCAGCCAGACAGATATAATCAAAATCAAGAGATTAGTTTCCTATCCCAGGAGAATTATCAGCCACTGAGCTAAGAACAGAGGCAAAGCATATGACACCCTTCCTTGTCTCTTGGCTTCTCTCCCTGGTGATTTAACTGAACTAATCTGCCCTGATTTTCCAAGGACATAGTATGTAAAAATATCCAGAGGTGCTCCTCTTCCATCAATAGATAATCCCCCCCCCCCACACACACACACTACACACAGCCCTAACAATATTTATCACACCAAACATCAGACAAGTAACTGGCCTAACCACTATCTATTACTTCAGCTCACAGAAGTGATAACTGAGCTTTTGACATCACTCTGTCCCACTTTGTTTTCCACAAATCTCACTTTCCAATGAACTATTTGCTGATGTAAGTAACACTTTACAAAGTGAGAGGGTAGAGAAGAATAGCAAAGTCATTATGTATCTCATTATTTTGGTGCCTTCTGGAAAGAGGAGGGTCAGTTCAGGCAGCAAGGAGAATTGATAGTGAAGGAAAATCACCAGGCCACTTCCTGCAAAGTACCTGTTAAAAAAGTGGGACATGTTTATTTTCCTTAGACTCATTTTACATTTGAAAAATCAAAAACTTCACAAAACTACAAGGGGATTCAGAAGATATCATGTCAGTTATGGTTGTAAAATGAGGTGTCCCCCAAAAGTTCATATGTGAGACAATGCAAGAATTTTCAGAAGTAAAATGGTTAGATGATTAATCAGTGGCATGGATTAATCCACCAATGTGGATTAACTGGGTGGTAACCGTAGGCAGGTAGGCTGTGACTGAGTGTGTAGTTCATTGAGGGCATACCTCTGGGGTTTGTACTTTTTCTCTGGTAGTGGCCCTGCCTGTGGTTCCTGGGACCACATCCTGGGTTGCTTTCCTCTGCTGCACCCTTCCACCATGATGGGCTGCCTCACTTCAGACCCAGAACTGTAGAGTTGGCCATATATGGACTGAACCTCTAAAACCAGAAGCCACAATAAATGTTTCCTCCTCTGAGCTTTTCTTTTTTGATATTTTTGTCACAGCGATGAAAATCCGCCTAAAACAATGTCCATTCTTTGGCTCAAAGGCAAGACCACTCAGGAATAAGCAGGGAAGTGATTGAAATGTGAAGTGCAATTCAGCAATTTTTCCTTCTACAATCTGGAAAATCCCTGACTTAAAGAAAATGTGGTGCTTGGTGTTGTCACTTACTGGAGGTTTCAGAAAAGTCTCTATTTCTGTATCTCCCCTTCTTTATCTAAAAACTGGTCATGAAAAGGGTGGATTAAGAATATAGGATCAGATAATTGTTATTTAATGTTTCTTTTTTGCCAAGATGGAGAGTCTGCTTAACTCCTTTTTTGTAGGGTTATTAGAAACAAAGGAAGAAAAAGAAAAAGGAAGGAAAGAAGGAAGGAAGAAGGAAGGTTTTTATTTTTTAAATACAAAGAGAAATCATCTTCCTTTCATTCTCTCAGTTATAGTCATTAGAACAGGCACTGCATGATCAAAAATATGAAACCAACCTGAGAATATGTGCATTTCCCAGTTCAACAATGCTTATGCAAAGTTTCCACAATTTTCCCACCTTGCTAAAACATTTTCAGCATAATTTTATTTGGAGAAATAAGAGGTTGTATGGTGTGATTTTAGGACCTCAAGGAAGAATGTTCAGTGAGCTTCTGCCTCATTTTTCAACATTTCAGGTATCAACTGTCAGCAGATGCACTAAATTAAAATTAGAATCCTATGAATTTTGCAAATAACAACAAAGGGATGTGAGATCACCCCGCTAATGAGAGCATGCTCTAGTGAGCTGCCTTCTGAACTGAAGGAAGTCGGATGGAATGTTTCACGGAATCACAATGGTGTCGCTAAAGAATGAATTTTTCCAAAGTTATAACACCCAAGACCATGAAAATCAATCTCCTGAACTAAGATTTTGAGAACTAGGTCACATAGTTACAGATATCCTTATAATCCTTATAGAAAAATAAGTTTGTACATTCTATTGTTGAATTTGCTGATGAAACATGTTTGTTTTTCCTAGAATGTATGTAAATGTGTAGGTTGTTTGTTTTAAGAGGAAATATGTCAAGCCAGGATTTGCAATTTCTCTCAGTTGTAGATTTCTGTCCAATTGTTAAAGAAAAATTGTGCTTTTATTTTGCCCAAGCACTCAAAAGCTATTTACAATGCCATTCATTACGTACTAGGTGATAATCATGGTTAAGGTACTCAAATGCCTGATCTAGGATGGAAATTGCATTCAGACACACACAAGAGAGAGTTATTATTATCTTTTTATAGTTTACCAAGCAAAGAAAACCCAACCAACAAAATCCTCAGATACCTAGAAAATCAATGTGCTCAATATCAGGGTAGTTTTCTATTTCCATTTGCATGGGAATGACAGCCAGCCCTCGCTGTAATGACTGCATCTTCAACTTCATCAGTTATTAAAAAGCTAGGGAGAGAATCGGAGCAGCCATGCCAGGGCCCAGGATTGTTGGGAAGAGACCTTTCATGCTATGGTCTTAGGATAAAAGCTGAATTATAAATGAACCTGGACAGCTTTGCAAGGCACTAACTGTCTGTCCCATGCTGTGCAGCCTGCCTGTGCAAAGGAAAATCCCCTTTGAGGAGATTAGCAGAGGTGGTTTGTGTGTGATCACAGCAGCTGAGGGGATGTGCGACTCTTGCCTAAGCTTAAAGTGGATTAGCAGGACTTAAAAGATGGAAAATTGTTTTGTGCAAAGCTCACCCTGCTTTTGGAAACATAAATGAAATCATAGTCCTATGACTGTAAATCTGATTTCTCCTAGTTCAATGTGGTGAAAATCCCTTTCTGAAAGTTTAAACAAAGAAAGGACGTGGTGCGCCCACATTCACGTCAGCTAATGATTGTTACACATTTGAAAAGCGTTGCTTACATTCAGTAGGCACTGAATTCATCTACAGCGATGTCACTTCACATGTTTGAAGAGACAAGGTGGTGAAAGAGAACATTGGGCAAGAAATAAAAATAATCATATTTTGTTCCCAATTCAGCCAGTCTCTCCGGGTGACCTTGAATAAAACCCTTAACCTTTCTTGTGTTTGGTATTTTTATCTGTAAAGTGAGAGAATATGCCCCACATGGCCTTTAAAATTTAGCAGGATGTATCCTATTTTGTTGCATATTTGAGAGAGCTTTATAAAAATACAGTGTTCTGAAAGATTTAGTTTTTGCTGATATTCTTATCTTTGGTGGTAACCATTTATAATTTCTGTTAAGATCCCATAACTAACCTGTGCATCAACATATTATTCTCTGAAAATGTATTCCACAACAAAAAGAAAAGGAAGAGGATGATTTATATGAGACAAAACAAATCATTATGGTGGTTAAAGTTTGTTTGATTTCCTCTCTTCCACCAGTAAAATTTATCATTCCATCTCACCAAATAATTTAGGTTTGTAAACCACAGGACCTCACTTCATTTTTCACAAATGAAAACACACAAAAGTCGTGCTGCATACTTACTAGTGACCCAGGGGCTACGTATCTCCTTGCAAGAAACTGGGACTTAAAAAGGCAAGAGCGTCCACAGATGGGTGTTCACCTCCCTTGGCTTCTAGGCAGGTCTCCCATGTACAACAGTTGGTGTTCTCCTTCCTGTCGATCTTCAGGAAGAGGAAGACACTTTTCAGCAAACTATCAAAGTAATTAAGATTATAAATTGGAGTCAACCAGCTGTTGACTCCTGTAGCCTGTAGCCTCTTTTTCTCCATTGACTTTGACAGGTGTTTAGAGAACGAAATATTTCAGGGCTGTGATATTTTTTTTTGTGATAAATAAAGGGGGTCTACTGATTCATTCCTGGGACACTCCATTTATGGTAAGAGGTGAATCTCAGCTCTTACAATTGGAGGGTCTCAAAAACCAGTTCATGGTTGGTTCTGCTATTACTTGACCAACCATGTTTTAACCTAAAGGGAGAATCCTCTATTAAAAGCAAAAACGTTTTAAAAATCACAAAACTGATACACATCTCAAATAAAATTTAACTGATTAAAATAGAAAATAGCAAATACTAGAAAAAAATTGGGGCATCACTCAATCACTGATATTTTTCTAGAATTATATACTTGTTGACCTGATAAAGATTTGTATATCAGACATCTATAGTTGCAAAGAAGTTACTAAGAATGCATACATTCAAGTGGGGCAATGGTTATCTGGAAATATGGTTTAAAATTAGGTAGGACCATAATACACACCACATTCACCCTTTACCTTCACTATTTCAATTAATCATTTACTCCCAGTCATTCTGTGGACAGAACACATATTTTGGGCAATTAACTAAGAGAGCTGTAATCTGACATGCAAAAATCTGAATCCAAAGACTTTTCAGACCTTCATAGAATACATCATGATAAAACACACAAGTTGACCATTTTCAGCAACTCTGTAAGGCAACTTTTGCCTGGCTGTGACCAAAAGACCTTGACAAGACCAACTGAGAGGAGGAAAAGTTTATTTTGACTCATGATTTCAGAGGTTTAGTCCATAGTCAGCTGACTCCATAGCTCTGGGACCAAGGTGAGGCAGAACATCATGACAGCAGCGTGTGGTGGAGGAAAGTGGCTCAGAAGGAGAGAGAGAGAGAGAGACAGAGAGAGAGAGAGACAGAGACAGAGAGACAGAGAGAGAAAGGGAGCACCATTCATCAAGAACAAAAAATAAACCCTAAAAGTACACCCCCAGTGACCCACTTCCTCCGATCACACCTTACCTACCAGAAGTTACCAACCAGTTAGTTCATATCGGTGGATTAATTCACTGTTAGGTTTCAGCTTTCATGATCTACTCATTTCACCACTGAACTTTCTTCCATTATCTCACCCTTCAGCTTTTGGGGGACACTTCATATCTAAACCATAAAAGCAAAGAAGAGATAGCTTATAATTATCATTAATATTACAAATACAGTTAATATGGTAAATGCAAAAACAGAGGATCACAATAAAATTAAAAAATAATATCAGGATGTACAAATGGCATATGGTATTCTGGAAATATTACAGGATGTCTCACTATGGGTCAGACCTTTGTTGAAGAAGTTTCAGGCTAATTCTAGATTTACAGGCAATCAGATGATTGGTTCACCACTGGAAATCCTACATCCTCACTGAGGAAAGTCATAACAGACTTCAGGATAAATCATTTATACTGGATATCAGAATAAGGTCCAGTAATTTAAATGATACCTATAACTGGGAACAACAGTCCTGGTGCTAATGCAAGTCATGCTCAAGGTCTTGTTCAAACTGAAAAGAAAGCACTCTCTCTCTTTTTTAACAGACTTGCACATGAGATGATGGAAGTCTGACTTTAATGACCTCCTGAAACTTATAATTACTTAGCAGACCTGAAAAATAAATGAAAAGAACCAGGTAATAATGATATTATTATAGCACATGGTTCTAGCCACAACTGAAGACCAAAGATCTATTCCTAGGCTTTATGTTAGCTGGGTCAAATAAATTTACTATTCTGTCTAAGGCTGCATTGTGAGAGATCCTGAAGTCCTTTTAAACATGAAGATTAAATTTAAAAATCCTCCTGCTAATGAGGATTTTTAAAACTGGAATGGATATATGCAATAGCTTGTTATTACAAATGTCATATGATAAACAGATTTATCAGATAAGCAAAGCTAAGCTGATCTAGGATGATCTAAGGACAAACGATGCCACATACTAGGAAGAGCTTGGCATACAATATATTGTAATTACAACAAAGGCAAAAGAACACGCAGAAATACTTTCTGAAAGAAAACCAGTTGCGGCGGGACGAAATAGATTAACAATGATCATGCTGCTATTTTCTACACTGTAGGATTAGACACCTCTGCATCTTTGTACTTCAAGAGAATATAACTAAACGGGGAAAATACAAGGAGTAAATAATAGCAGCCAGAATATTAAAACCCCAATCAAAATGATTTGTGCCAATTTGATATTATGCTAAAATATTCAAATATAATCAACCTTTAGGCTAGCTCCAGATGGAGAGAATGGAACTGATAACACTGTAAGATGTGTCCTGCTTTGCCCCCAAGTGCGTTGCTCAGTATTTAGGGGATCTCAGAACATCGTCCTTGAGGACAGAGGCTTTTGGCCAGGAAATTTGGGTTAAGGTTGGGGGACACAAGTTACATCCCATGCCACTGTGATCAAGAGACATTGCAGCCCGAAACAGACACAGGGGGAAAGCGTGTGGGGGAGTTCAGAAAGATTAATGTGCTCCAAAATGAGAACTTCCTAAATATCCTTATCCCAAATAGTACTCATACTGGCACATCCATCGGTAGCATGCACTTTAAACTTCTCCATTCATCTTCTCTGTCTTCTCACTTGATATCCCATTAACATCCATGGAAAAAACCTCAAAACTCAACATTCTTTTTTTAAATTTTTTTTATTTTTAAAAAATTTTTACAGACTGCATTTTGATTCATTGTACACACATGGGGTACATCATTTCCTTTCTATCGTTGTGCACGATGTAGATTCACACCATTCATGTAATCATACATGTACATAGGGTGATGATGTCTGGCTCATTCCATGATTTTCATACCCCCTCCCTCTCATTTCCTTCTACATAATCTAAATTTTCTCCATTCTTCTCTCACTCGTTATCCCCTCACACCCATTATATATCATCCTCCACTTAGGGAAAACATTTGGTCTTTGGTTTTTGGGGATTGGCTTATTTCACTTAGCATGATATTCTCCAATTCCATCCATTTACTTGCAAATGCCATAATATTATTCTTCCTTATGGCTGAATAATATTCCATTGTGTATATATACCACAGTTTCTTTATCCATTCATCTACTGAAGGGCATCTAGGTTGGTTCTACAACCTGGCTATTGTGAATTGAGCTGCTGTAAACATTGATGTGGCTACTGTGCTAATTTTAAGTCCTTTGGGTATAAACCAAGGAGTGGGATAACTGGGTCAAAAGGTGGGTCCATTCCAAGTTTTCTGAGGATTCTCCATACTGCTTTCCAGAGTGGCTGCACCAATTTGCAACTCCATCAGCAATGTAAAAGTGTGCCTTTTTCTCCACATCAATGCCAACATCTATTATTGTTTATGTTCTTGATAACAGCCATTGTAACTGGAGTAAGATGAAATCTTAGAGTTGTTTTAATTTAATTTCTCTAATTACTAGAGATGTTGAACACTTTTTCATACATTTATTAATCATCTGTATGTCTTCTTCTGTAAAATGCCTGTCCATTTCCTTGGCCCATTTATTGATTGGGTTTTTTGTATTTTTGGTGTAAAGTTTTCTAACTTCTTTATAAATTTTGGGGATAAATGCTGTATCTGAAGTATGTGTGGAAAAGATTTTCTCCCACTCCATAGGCTCTCTTTTCACATTATTGATTGTATCCTTTGCTGAGAAAAAGCTTTTAGTTTTAGTCCATCCCATTTATTGATTCTTGCTTTGATTTCTTGTGCTTTGGGAGTCTTGTTAAGAAAGTCTGATCCTAAGTCAACAGGCCTACTTTGTCTTCTATTTGGTGCAGGGTCTCTGGTCTAATTCTTAAGTCCTTGATCCATTTTTAGTTGAGTTTTGTGCAGTGTGAGAGAGAGGGGTTTGAGTTCATTTTACTGCGTATGGATTTCCAGTTTTGTTAGCACCATTTGTTGAATAGGCTATCTTTTCTCCATTGTATGTTTTTGGCTTCTTTGTCTACTATGAGGTGACTGTATTTATGTGGGTTTGTCTCTGTGTCTTCTATTCTGTACCACTAGTCTGCCTGTCTATTTTGGTGCCAATACCATGCTGTTTTTGTTACTATTGCTCTGAAGTATAATTTAAGGTCTGGTATTGTGATACCTCCTGCTTCACTTTTTCTGCACAGGATTGTTTTGGCTATTCTGGGTCTCTTATTCTCCCAGATGAAGTTCATGATTGTTTTCTCTATTTCTATGAGGAATGCCATTGGGATTTTAATTGGAATTGCATTGAAACTGTATAGCACCTTTGGTAGAATTGTCATTTTGATGTTAATTCTGCCTATCCAAGAACATGGGCGATCTTTCCATCTTCTAAGATTTTCTTCAATTTCTTTCTTTAGCAAAACCCAACATCCTTGATAGTTGTGTAGCAGAAGGGGAAGCAGTGATACTTTGCCCTTATCACTCTGTTAAAAATCCTTGTTTATAAAATCATTGTTTATCAAAGGCTAAAGTTAACCATCAAAGGTCATGTTCATTAACTACAAATAAATTAATTCAATTAATTGGAAATAAAGAACTTAATTATTAGCAAAAGACAGATCTTATCCTGATAGACATCCAAAGCCATCTTGCTTTAAAATAATTTTTTTTGCACTGTCAGAAATAACTAGTTCTATGTAGTACCAATATCATATGATTGTAATTGCTTGTTATAGACCTCTGATCACTACTGGGCACAGTTTTGTGGTTTTTGTTTGTTTGTTTTTTGTTTTTGTTTTTAGCAATGTTGCCTGTAGTAACTCATCAATTCCCATAGCCACTCTATGAAGTAAGGACCATTATTATTTTCACGTCATATGAAACTGAATTAAAAAACAGGTTCTGAAACCTGTCTGTGGTCACATGGCTCTGTTTTCCCATTCTGTGAAACACAGCTCTCCCACCAGCCCTAAGTACTGACCAGGGCTCATACAGTGGATCCCCTGGAGACCAGGAAAGAATTTATATGGTTTCTTCAGGCTAATCCCATGTCACGTACACCTTGACCATACTGACTCAAATGGCTCCACTGGGCTTGGAACAGTTTATAAAAATGAACTCAACTAAAATGTAGAGGCCAGAGTACCACATGTTGAATGTGATCAGGTCGATCACAACTAATAACTGAAACTTCATTTGTGAACAAAGATTTCCACTTTTGTTTGTTTTTTTCTCTCTCTCTTATTAGCCTCAGCCTCATGGAGCTTCTGAATCTATCTCATTGTCAGTGCCAACGACAGCCCAGGTCTATATGTGAAATCCTTGTATGTGTCAAAAGAAAAAAAAAATCCACATTTCCCAAAAAAGTTTGAATTCAGAGTAGGCTGAGTATGATAGTTTGGACACATGTCTGATAACAAACCCCCAATATCAACATGAGATGTCTTGAGTTGTCCTTAGATCTACTGCCATCCCGTCTCCATATCTACATGCTGGGCACCACCAGTTTAGATAACCACAGGTCAAAAATATTGGAAAAACAAAACTGCATTCATATCTAATATGTGTAGGCTTTTGGGGGGGTAATTATTTCCTAAACAATACATTATAACAACTATTTACACATATAGCATTGCATTTTTTATGATAAGTAATCTAGAGATGATTTAATGTATACAGGAGGTTTGCATAGTTTGTAGGCAAATACTATGCCATTTCATACAAATTACTTACGCGTCCATGGATTTGAGTATCTGAGTAGGGTTGGAAGTCCTAGAACCAATCTTCTGCATAAGATAACAAGGGATGACTGTATATTTATTTAATTTGCATGATATGTACTTGTATAAATATTGAATTCTAAGCAAAAGATCAATTTTTTGAATAATATTTAAGAATAAGCTTATAAATGAATTGTGAAGATCACTTGAATTTCAGTGTATTGTCATTGAAACTGGCGCCTCACTTCTCAAGAGCAGACAGACAAAAAGCAGACCAAGACAAGGTTGCTTGTTTTTATGTAGGTACTGCATCATTAGCAGTTGGCAGGTTTAACAAGTAGGTGTTATCATTTTTATCTCAGGAATATGTGCCTAATGGATGGAGAATCTTTTCCCTTACTCATTCAATCAGCATTTATCAAGTACTTACTGTGTGTCTGGTATTCATCTAGAGACTGGTAATACAACTGTGCATACAACATGGAATACACAGAGACAATCAACAAATAACTGAGCAGGAGATGAACCACAGAGATATTGTGTGAAGTACCATGAAAGTGCAGAGTTGAATAGTGTCCCCCTAAAATTCATGCCCACAGAACCTGAGGCTTGACCCTATTTGAAATTAGTTGCACCCTATTGGCATATACTTAGTTCAATCATTCTGGATTATGGTGGGCTCCAAATCTACTATGACTCTTGACCCTATAAGAAGACTCAGAGACCAACATAGGGAAGAAAGAATACCAAGATCTGAGTCTACTGACCAATAATCCCAAGGACTACTGGAAATCACCCACCACTGGAAGCTGGAAAGGAACAAGGAAGGAGTCTCCTCTTGAGCCTCCAGAGAGCAGAATCTTGCCACCTTGCCGATATTTTGATTTCAGGCTGGTAGGCTTCAGCTCTTTGAGAGAATCAGTTTCTGTTGCCTAAGGCACCTCATTTGTGGAACAGCACCTTGTTCCTGGAGCTAGTCCACAACTCCTAACATAGGAAATTTTAACAGAATATGACTCAACAGGAGCTTTAGGGATCAGAGGGGTCAGAGGAGGTGCATCTGTGCAGGATGACTTTCAGGGCAGATCTCAAGTATGAATCAGCATTGTGAGGCAGACAGAGGGGGAAAGAATTCTATGCATAGGAGTGGTGAAAAAAAAAGATCCAGACAGGAAGGAGATTGAGAAACTTAAGAGAGGGCAGTGGAGGGTTGGACATCTGCAGCTAATGGCCAGAGACTGCAGTAGAAGCTACTCCATTCAGACATTAAAAGAGACAAATTATGTTGTGTGCGTGTACAAATATGGCATGATGATTCCTACTATTATGTATAATTACAATGCAGCAATAAAAATAAATAAATAAAATGGGAAATTTAAAAGTAATTATGTTAGGCAGCTCTATTACTTGATTAATTACCCTTAATTTGCTTGTGTTTACTTTCAGAGAAATGTCATTATTTTCTTCTGATTTCTTTAACATTCAATAAAAGATACTTTTAAAAAAAGGATGAGACTAAATCAAGAGAAGAGATTATAGTTTCCCTTCTTACTCCCTTCTTATAGTTCTCACACAGAAGTATGTCGATGGCAAGAATTTTTCTTTAATGTTGACTCAAACAGCTTGGTGGTTATTTCTAGACAAAATATACACAGTAATAAAAACGGAAGGCAGGACACACTGCCCCTTTGTTTTATCTGTGTCCCAAAAGGCAGATGAGTGAGTAGTCATATTATCCTCAGGGATTACAATATTTCTTGCAATTTCCCTTCAATGTGGTCTCATATTATTTATTTTGTTCACCCGATTCATGGTCATTGGCATTTATTTATCATGAGCAGACATCATAAATTCCAGAGTAAGGGAGTTGCAGGAAGCTAACCATAATTTCACTGAAGTGTTTTGTGAAAACAAGAATTTGAGTAGCATTATTCCTAATATGTCACCATGTTGGTAATATAATGAAATAAAAATAAAATCATTGTGTCTGAAGTTTTCACCTTTGAGATTTATAAATGTAGAAAATAAAATATTGAAATAACTTTTCAGAAGAATATATATTCTCTGAAGACACACACACACACACAAAGAAAGAGAAATTAACATTTTATGATGTTAAGAAACCGAGAGAATGGAGCTGGACCCATTTCACTGCCTGGGTACATGGTTCCTCACTTATAGAGAACATTAAGCTTGTAGGTAAGGTGGAGGACTTAGAACATTCAGACGGTGATGAAGAAAAGATTAAGAAATATCAATAAAATGCACAAGAGCTCTGGGACAGCATTCACCGACCAAATTCAACACTCACAGGCCTTGAGGAGAGAGTGGAGGCACAGGTTAATGGCAAAGAAGAGTTATTTAGTGACACAATAGCAGAAGATTTCACTGATTTTGAGAATGAGGTGGGAATGCAGGCACTGTTGGCATTTAGAACTCCAAAAAGACATGAACATTAAAAAGAAAATTCTCCTGGGCATATTATAGTTGAAATACAAAAAAATTAAATTAAAAATTTAAAAATCAGATAAAGAAAGAATTTTGAAAGCTACAGGTGACAAATCACTAATGAGGACAAACTTACACAGAAGAAAATGATAGAAAGACAGAGAGCATGCATTAGAAAGAATAAATCTCTTTGGGAGAGTAAGCAAATTAGAATTAAGAATGAATCAAACATTAGAAATAAAATAAAGTAATACATAATTCTCTATAATAACACTGGACGTAAATGGTTTTAATTCTCTAATTGAAAGACAGAGACTGTTGGACAGGGTTTCAAAGAAAAAAAGACCGAATGGATGTTGTCTGCAAGATAGCACCAGCAAACACATCTACAGACAAAGTGAAAGGACAGAAAATGATTTCCTATGAAAATGAATCCAATAGCAAGTGGAAGTAGCTATTCTCATATCCAAGACAGCATAATTCAAGTGAAGATTAGCCAAAAGAGAACAGAGAGGTCACTATTTATTAGTAAATGCAAAATCTAATGAAAAGACACAAAATTTACAAATATTTGTTCCCAGAATACTGATGCATCCAATTTCAAAAAACCAACACTACTCCACATAAAGTGACATACAGGCCCCAATACAATAAAAGTGGATGTCTTTGATATTCCATTTTCATTAATAAATAGGCCATCCAGATATAAAATTAACAAAGATACTAGAGAATTAACAACACTCTAGAACAAATTCATCTCATAGACATCTTTAGAAAATTTAATCCAACAACTGCTGAATACACTTTTTTTTCAACTACTTGTAGAAATGTCTTCAAAATTAATAATATATTAGGCCATAAAGTGGGTCTTTGCAAATTCAAAACTTGAAGCAATTTCTCAAATCTTATCAGTTCATGATGGAATCAAATAGGAAATCAAAAGCAAAATAAAATTCAGAAACTATACAAACACAAGGAGATTGAACCACACACTTTGAATGATATGAGTCATTGGAGAAATTTAAAATTCTTGGACTCAAACAAAAATTGAAACACAACATGCCAGAATCTGTGGAATATAATTAAGGAAGTTCTAAGAGGGAATTTTAGAGCCGTGAGTGCATACATTAAAAAAAAATCAGAAAGATCTCAAATGAATACCTAATATTGCATTCCAAGATCTTAGAAAACCAAGAATAAACCAATTCCAAAATCAGTAGAAGGAAAGAATAAAGGTCAAAGCTGAAATTGATTAAATAGAGAGTAAAAGAAAAATATAAGAGATAAATGAACAAGGAGTTGGTTCTTTTAAAAAATAAACCATATTGATAAATCCATAGCTAAACTATCCAAAAGAAAGAGTGGAGACCCAAATTAATAAAATTAGAAGTGAAAAATGAAATATTACAGTAGATATCACTGAAATCCTGAGAACCATTAGGACTATTTTGAAAACTAAGATTCCAATAAATTGTAAAATCTGCAAGAAATGGAAAATAATTCTAGACACCTAGACCTATCAAAATTGAACCAAGAGGACCCAGAAAATCTTAACAGTTCAATAACAAGCTTTGACATTGATGCATTACTAAAAAGCTTCCCAACAAAGAAAAGTTTAGAAACAAGTAGGTTCACAGCCAAATTTCATCAGATCTTTAAAGATTAACAATGATGCTCCTCAAATTATTTATGAGATAGAAAAGCGGGGGGCGTCCACTTCCAAATTCATTCTAGGAAGCCAGTATCAACCTAATACCCAAACCAGGTAAGAATATAAGTAAATAAAATTACAGACTGATATTCTTGATGAAAATAGATGCAAAAATCCTTAATAAAATAATTTCAAATCATATTCAACAACATTAAAAAACTGCTCCAACATATGCAAATCAAAAAATAACATATCACATAAATAAAAAGGAAAAAAATCACATAGCCATCTTAATAGATGCATAAAAAGTTTGACAAAATACAACACCTTTTACGTTAAAAACCATGAAGAAAACGGGATAGAAGAAATTTACACTAACATAAATATGATAAATCCAAAGCCAACATCATACAGAAGGGAAAAAATTGAAAGCGTTTTCTCCCAAATCAGAAAGAATAGGATGTCCACTCTCACTGCTTCTATACAATATAGTACTCAAAATTTTAGCCAGAGCAATTAAGAAAGAGAAATAAAAGGGATTAAATAGGAAATGGGGAAATAAAATTACCCTATTTGCAGGTGACATGATTCTATATCTAAAAGTCTCTAAAGTATCTACCAAAAGATTTCTAGGTCTGAAAAATTCTGCAAAGTCACATGATACAAAATGAACATATAGAAATCAGTAGACTTTCTAAACACCAATAATGAACTTGACAAGAAATAATTAAGGAAGATAATTGTATTCACAATAGCCTCAATAAAATGAAGTAAATATACTTAGGGATAGATCCAACCAAGAAAGCAAAAGAGCTTTATAAGAAAAATTACCAAACACTGAAAAAAAAAAAAAGTTGAAGAAGGCACAAGATGGAATGACCTCCTATGTTCATGGAAAGGCAGAATTAATATTATGAAAACTGCCATTTTACCAAAAACAATGTACAAACTCCCTGCGAATTTCATCGAAATGTCAATGACATTCTTCACAGAAGTAGAAAAGATAAACCTAAAATTCATAAGGAAGTAAAAATGACTCAAAATAACTAAAGCAATTTTGAGCAAAACAAGCAATGTTTGAGACATCGTAAGACCTGATTTCAAACTATACTACAAAGATATCATAATAAAAAGCAGCATAAAAGCAGACACAAAAATCATAGGATAGACTAAGAAACACAGAGACAAACCTATACAGATTCACACTATCTGATCCTTCACAGAGGTGCCAAAAACATACATTGGAGAAAAGATGGCTTATTTATCAAATGGTGCAAGGAAAATTAAAAGTAGATTCCTCTCTCTGTAAAGCTAACCCAAAGTGGATCAAAGAGCCAGGTCTAAGATCAGAAACCTTGCAGCTACTAGAAGAAAACACAAGGAAAATACTTCAACATATATGCATAGGTAATTAATTCCTGACTAGGACTCCTATAGCACAGGAAATAGTACCAAGAATTAATAAGATATGACATTCAATTAAAAAGGTTCTGCACAGCAAAGGAAACGAGAATGTGGAGAGCCCACAGAATGGGAGAAAATCTTTGCCAGTTACTCTTCTGACAGAGGATTAACAACCAGAATATACAAATAACTAAAATAATTCAATAAAACATACATAAATAAAATAGCTTATTTTATTTATTTATAAATGGGCATGTGCCCTGATACTTCTCAAAATAAATACAAATGGCTAAAAATTATATGGAAAAAACCCAAAATCTTAGACTTTTTAGTCACCAGGGAAATGCAGTTCAAAACTACATTACAATTATACCTAACTCCACTCAGAATGTCAGTCATCAAGAAAATAAATGACATTTAATGATGGTAAGGAAGCTGGGGGGAAAACACACTTCTACTCTGTGGGAATGTACATTAGTACAGCCCTATGCAAATCAGGGTGGAGGTTCCTCAAAAAGCTGAAGATAGAATTACCATATGACCCACCTCTACCCCTTCTTGGTATTTATTCAAAATAATTAAAAGCATCATACTTTAAAGATACAAGCCTGCTCATGTTTATAGCAGCACCATTCCCAATAGCCAAGATATGGAATCAACTGAGGTGTCAATCAACAAATGACTGGATAGAGAAAATGTAGTCTGAATATACAATGGAGTTGTTTTTTTTTTTTTTTTTCCCAACTACAAAGAATGATGAAATCATGTCATTTGCAAGAAAATGGATGGAGCTGGAAAGCATCCTGTTAAATGAAATAAGCCAGATCTAGAAAGACAATATTGCATGTTTTCTCTCATATGTGGAAGCTAAAGAGAGAAAAGGGGGGGAAAAATGAAGATCATGTAATGAAGGTAGAATGAATATTCTTAGGGTAGAGAAAGGGGATTGTGGGGGGGGGGTGTGGAAGAAAGAATGGAGAGATAACAGGGAGTAAAAGTGACCACATCACGCTACACGCATGTGCTAATATGCCACAGTGAAACCCATTATCCTGTACAATTTTTATGCACTGATAAGATACATAAATTAAAAACTGTAAAACAAACAAAAAACAGTTCAACAGAAGGAAACCTAGGATCCACGGAAATAAAAAGTAGCAATGGTAGCATGATAATGACAGAAATATGTTGATTCTTGACATGATTACTGGTCATCCATTAAACCCAAAGGGACTTCTGGGTTTAGATCAATAGCAAATTGGAGGAAATCAAAATTGAGGGATTTGTTTCTTAAAGTCACATTAGCAGTTATTGCCTTGAGTGACTGCAGGGCATTGTCTGTAACTACTTCAGCTCATGTGGTATTTTTTCACCATTTAATGGGAGGAAACTTCCTGCAGAATAGCCAGCTACTATTATTTTTGCATTAATGTCAACACTGATCATTGTGCTCTGACTGCTGACAGTTTTTACCTTCTGATAAATAATATATAGCTATTTTTAAAGCGAGCAGTTATAAAATGCTTCTTAGAGTTAAAAACTTCAAATTATTTTCATCTATTTTAGAATGTTCTCAAGGATTAGAAATATGACGGATTGTAAAGTTAGCACTGACAATTATTTCGCTAACTTATTGAGTTTATCAGCAATATCTTTTTATGCTTCTGCTCGTATATTTTGAACTTGCTTGTGAATTACATGGAAATTTTAAATAGTTTGCTTTTGTTGTAAAAATTATTAAGGAGTATTAACTTTTTATATTTTATATATTTCAGAAGTGTCCTTATAAAAACTGTTTGTAGAGAGTACACCAAAATTTATATAAGAACATTCAAAGACATTAAGTACTTGCTATGGAAACTAGGTTACTAATTCTATAATAGGCTATAGAAATTTACAACTTTGGTAGATTATATTTAATCACAATTCAACTATTCAGTTATAGTTCATTTTCTTATTTTGTTTATAAAATTCAGTGGCACAAGTAAGATAAATTCTCATTTTCATTCTGAGCAAAATATTGGGTTTATTTTAAAACTTTGGTTGTATTATTAAAGAATTTTTTCAAGCCCTAGCTATTTTTGTCTGACTAAATTTACTTGAACTGATTGAAGTAAAAAAAAAAAAATTACATTAGTTTAGTTCTCTAAAATTCATCTGCGCTCTAATCATGTAAGCACTTAAAATATAAGGGCCCATCTCTCAGGAAATATTAGAAAGCCTGCAATAAATATAATTATGCAAAAACTTTCAGTTAAGTTTTATGTTAAACATAAACATTAATGACTTTATTTATCATCTTTATGGAGAGGCAAAATAGCAGTTAAGATACAGAGGCCAGAGTGTCAATTTCAGATCTAATTCCTCCTCCACCATTTATTTATTCTCACCTAACTTAAGATATCAAAGATCCCAACTACAGCACCTTTGTTTATAAGATGGCGAAAACAGTTATCTGTAGTATATGCGGTTGTGGGGATTAAGTGAGATAATGTGTGTAGGCCCAGTATCTGGCCTATAAGTGTTCATTTAATGTCAGCTATTATTACAATGTTTAGGCCGTATCTGGCTATCAAACAATAAATATACATCTGTTTAGCTAACAAGCAGGAGGATGTATGTAAGTCAATATGTTTCATATATAAATTATCATTTACCAGTAAAGGTCATATAACAAAGAGAAATGGTTTGCTATGTAAATGACTTACTCTATCACAAATAACTCATTTCCTTTTCCAATAACATCAATCTTTGAGTCTGATATTGTTTTTTTCTTGAACGTCCTCATGTATATCCTGACTTACTTGAACTTGACCCATACATATCCTCATATCCATTTATTATATTAGGATTTGAATTGAGCTAAGTCACAGAATTTATACAGTGGACATTTCATTAAATAGAACAGATACATGGAAAACACACAACCTGATGGGGGTCCACGTCATCAATTTCTTGTTAAGGGAGTGGCTATTCCCAGGTAACCACCCGGTGGATCCAGGGATGCAATCCTACCAGCATCTCCGATGGTCCTAGGAGATCACCTGCTTCCTCATCTCAGCCCCAAGATTAACCAACGCCCTGACTCCTGGTGTCACCCATTCTCCATGTTTCTCAGGTTCTTATAAATGGACTTGCATGGTCTGTGCTTCCTTGTTTCTGGTTCCCCTGGGCCCACATTTCGCTATGGAAGCTGAACCTCTTTGCTGTCATGTCGTAGAACTGCATTTGTTTTCACTGCGGGTCGTATTCCACAGCATAAACATGTCAGGGTTTATTTATTCATCCTGTCCTTGATACAAGTGGGTTCCCGGCTGAATGTATATGTTATGACAATCCTCTAGATCCCTCCTACTCATGACGTCCTGGGAACATACGCAGGACCCCGGCCCAGCGGATAGTAGGAGTGGCGTTATTGAGTCAGAGGGTCTTAGAGGATTCCTGGATCAAGCCTGTATTTAGCTTGATAGATACTTCCAAAATGAACATATTTCGACAGAAAGGGGACTTAGTGATCCTACATTTGACAGTTATGAAAAGAGTAACCTGTGTACAAAGTGTCTTTTGAATGGGTCTCAAAAATACCAATCTTAAATATGGGAGTAAAGCAGCTAGAATACCCACTATGAGCTAGCCATTGTGCTAAGTTTTGGGGATAAAAAGACAAAGAGCCCTGACCGCAGAACTTGCATATAGCACAAAATCGAGTACAGGAGATGAATATAAAATAAAGCATCCATCTGATGAGTTCATAATTACGGATGAATTGAGCACTCTGAATAAAAGGAAGATGATCCAAAGACATTGTATAATAATGTCATGTGTTCTAAACTAGGAGTTCCAAAAAGACTTCCTCTCTGGAAGTGAGTTGAAGCTGATATTCAAGGAATGAATAACAACTAAATAGAAAAAGAAGATCCAGAAGAGATTTCCAAATGTAAGAAGGAGCACATGCTGAGAGCTCATGAGGGTGAAGGTGGTAGCTCTCTGGGCCTGGCGGAGTGGTGAGTCACCAGACTGCAGAGAGATGTGGAGATGAGTTCATACTCAGTTTTTGGTCATTGCTATGGATTGGGAGTTGTTTCATAAGAATAAAAAAATTGTGGGAAGATTTTAAAGTAGCGATGGGGAGAGGTGCAGAAAAGCAGCTATATGGAGTCCAAATTGGATGAGGACTACCACGAAGGCAGAGTACACAATTGACAGAAGTTCTCAAAAGAGGTGACACTGTCCCAGACACGGGTGTTGGAAGTGGACATGCTGAGAAGCTGACTGATCACAACGATGTGTAGAAAAATCAACAGTGCTTGTTGATTGAGTGAATGAACACTCAATTGAGTGTTGATTGAGCCATGTTAGTAAATAGTTCATCCCAGAAGACCCCAGTTTCTGGTTAGCTCAACTAAGTAGGTAAATAACTGGTTAATTCTGGGAATAAAATCATTCTAGTTTTGGATGTAGCTAATCTAATACAGTGCTCTTTTTCAACTACATTTACATCTTGGAATGAAATCCAAGAGCAAATTGACTGAGCTGTTTATTGCTACCGTCGAAATGCTGCTTCTCCTGACATGGCCCCAGATGCTGCCAAACGTTTTCTTGTCACTGGCATCCATCTCAAGCCCTCCGTCTTTTTACAACTACTGATTGTGTATTTCAGCATGAAACACATTTTTGGAGGTGCTTAAAGAAAACATCTGTTGTATGTGCATATGAGATAGATCAACGGTAATCACCCACTCACTCACTATGTGCTGATCAATTCGAATGCTACTGAGATATCATTATGAGTTTCTTCTCATTTCATTTCCTCTCTGAATTTGTTCTGGGTTCCACTTATTATCATATACCTAATGAAAATACATCATCTGCACGGAGCTGCACAGAGATGTATATGACTGTTTCAATATGGTGGGAGATAAGCAACTGGATAACCCTACGTAAGCAAAAACTTCTCCCAAGCACGCGTCTGCAGGTGGGGATTCATTCGGTACCCAAACTGTAGTTTTTAAGCTGTGAATGACTCATCTTTTTCTAGGCAGAAACCATATTTTGGATGACTAAAGAAAGTTTGAGCCAGGCCCGGGAGTGTACACCTGTAATCCCAGTAACTCCAGAGACTGAGGCAGGAGGACCACAGGTTCAAGATCAGCTTCAGCAATTTATTGCGATTCTTAGTAACTTAGCCAGACTCTGACTCTTAAAAAGGGCTGGGATGTATCTCAGTGTTGAAACACCCCTGAATTCAATCCCCCAGTACCCAACGAAGTGTTTGTAAAAGCTAGAAATTTTTGAGAAATGAAGAACTCAGCACATATCATCTTGATTTTCCTTGATCTAGCTCTGGTTTTGCCTTTAAAATTAATTTTGCATATCACCGTCAGATTTCTTTTTCTAACGATACACCACGCATCACACTTTTCTAATCAAAGGTAACAAGGATGAGTCCTTTTTGCACACTGCATGAAACTGGTTTATGTCGAGAACTCCTGTGAACTTTTCTCACCCTGAAACACCACTTCATTTCCCTCTCCCTCCCAGGAGGCTGGCTCCACTCAGTCAGCCACATCTATCTAATTCTCCATTGTCCTTCAACGCCTGAACTTCTTGCATGTGCCTTCCCACTGGCCCTTAGACGGCCTTCGTCCCTCCAAACACTTCCCATGTCTCCAGGCTGAGATGAAATGCTGACTCCTCCATTAGATCTCCGTAATCATTTCAGCTCACAATGATCACTCATTTCTTCAGTTACCTTAGTTACATATATAATCAATGTTAGTTAGCTCAAGCAATTAATTGATTTTCAGGGTAACGTTTTCATCATTAATAGATATTATATTCTCTGCTTGACAAAAGGGGCCTCATCCTTATGTAACTACGGTCTGTACCATGATGCTGCCCATGCAGGTTCTCCATAGCAAGGAAGTCAAATGACTGACTGACTGATTGACTGGACCCCCCTGAGATGTTTATTAGACATAATTTGGTAATTTGGCTGTGTTATTGCTTTCGAAGTTGTAAGTACCCTGAAGGTTATAAAACATTTCATTTGTGTTGTCTAATCTTCCCTGGTAATTCTGTCAGAAAATTTTTTCAGCAAGGAGAGAGAGCGCCAAAAATGGAAGAAACTTAAAATGGAAGTCACTGAACCGTTTGGAGATTCAAAGTTATGGAGAGAAAAAGCTGCGGAGATTAGTCACACTCTTCCTGCAGCTCTGATGTGGCATATGGCACGAAGTGTGCCCGTTGGGCTCTGTAACTGAAGAGTGGAGCCACAAATGCACATTGAGATGTCATCCAGTAATTTCCCTGACAATGTCAGGGCAGGGAGGACTCTGTTTTCGGAGCTGAAAGTCAGTACACATAGATATATTGCATGTCTGGTCTACATTGTATAGGTAGATATGGCATGTGTCTTAGAAAGAAGTATTATTTGCCATTAATATTATGGCATACGAGACACTGCTAGCTATATAACATATTCGCTTACATGTTTTTTGGTGGGAATTTTTTTTTTTGGGGGGGTACTGGAGATTGAACTCAGGGGCACCCAACCACTGAGCCACATCCCCAGACCTATTTTGTATTTTATTTAGAGACAGGGTCTCACAGAATTGCTCAGTGCCTTGTCATTGCTGAGGCTGGCTTTGAACTCTAGATCCTCCTGCCTCAGCCTCCCAAGCCACTGGGATTACAGGACTGTGCCAGACCGTGCCCGGTCCACTCATGTGTTTAAAAGTTACATACTAAGTACCTGCAATGTATTAAAGCAAAATTCCTGAACAAACAGAACTGATTAAGCCTGTACTTCATTAAACTCCAGACATAAGTAAGACTTAACTCGCCATTTCTGATAAATGCTTACAACAGACAAAACCAAAACTGAACCCCAGCCCATCAGGAGTGGCCAAAGAGCACATGCTCATGCTCCTGCAGACTTTCCAACAAGATAAACCAAAAAAGGCAATTCTGCAGCTGCCACCAAACACTCACCTTATTTTGCTCCTGTATTCACCCTACACTCACCTGCAGCACCTCACATTGGAACCCTGAACCTCCTTGGTGGTGAATTGCTTCGTACCCAACTGAATGCTTTAGGATGTTATTGTGCCCCGAGATACAGCAGTGAACAGGAAGGCAGCACTGCAGTTTACCGTCCAGATGTGCAGAGACGTAGTAAAGAAATTAATCTAAAAATGATAAATTGAGTTTATTTCATTTGTGGGAAATTAACAAGTGCTATCATAGAAAAATGACAGAATCTGCTGAACATATTCTTTGAGGAAATAAAGTTTACCTGATCCTTGAGGAATAACAAGGAACTGGTTGTGGGAAGGTTAATTTTTTATGTTACTAAATATGTTTATAGTAGTTATATGGGACACAAAACATTTTTTTTTTCTGAGAACATAACTTGCTCTTGTGATCCCAGCTCAAAGCCTCTTCAATAAGATGGCCCTGCGATGTGGACAGCTGGTTATTTGTAGCTTATCAAGGTCATTGTGGAAGTGAATATATAAATGAACATAACTGAAGATCGAGTGAAATATAATTTGTTATGGGTGGTGATTTTTTTGTTTTACTCAAACCTCTGGTTCCTCTGGTTCTTTTCGGGTACTTTCCAATTCTTTTTGGCATACATCTTCCTTCTCTAAAAATGACTGAATGCTTAAGTGATCATAATTAAGTTAGGAAAGAGTTATTCAATGTAATGGGAATAGGAGGGAACATGTTTGTATTCTGGTTCAATCTTTTATCACTCAGTAGTTCAGTAGCTGATGGCTCTCAAAATACTTCCTCTTTAAAGAATTGTGTTAGTCAGCTTTTCATTACTACAACAAAATACCTAAGATAAATCAACTTAATGAACAGTTTAGAGGTTTTAGCACGTGACTGATTGGCACCATTGCTTGTGGACCTGTGGAGGCAAGTGTAAGATGGCAGGAGTGTGTGGCACAGGAGGCCTATCTCACGGTCTGCAGAAATGAAAGAGCAGGAGACCAGCATCCGACAGTGCCCTTTAGGGGCATGGCACCAGCAACACTGAACCTTGCACTGAGTCTCACCTCCCAATAATGCCATGGACCGGAAACTGGGTCATTAATATGCGACTCCTTGGAGCACATTTCAAATCCAAGCTACAGCAGGAACTGGGTCGCCTCCCGCTTCAATGTGCCTCCTAAACCTAGGGCGCTTTCCAGTCTTGCTCCTGAGGCCGAGATTTAGAATGCCTGCAGGACCACCCGGGAGGGGTCTGCGGAAGGACACAGAAGCAGGAAGAGCATCACGCTCCCTCTCCTACCTCCAGGAGGTAAAGCCTGGCATTAGGTATCTCATACTGGGGCTGCTGGGTGAGGCTTAATCAGGAGCATGGGCTCTGCCTTAACACCCTTTGTAAACCATTAGACGATCTGATTTGATGAATCCACCATCTAACTGTAGTTTAAGACTCCACCTTCCTCAAAACCAAGATTAAAATTAAGATCATTTTAGTAAGAGGAAATTAAATGAACTGGAAACGATAAGATCCAGTTCTAACAAGATTGGTTTAACCTTTTTAAAAGAGTTGGGCCCCTTTATTTGAGAAAGATTGGGATGTGAACATGAAGATAGTCCAAAGCACAGATAATTGCATACACCAGCCAAGGGAGGCTTCCTACCAGGCACTCGGTACCAGTGACTTCCACAAAATGATTGTTTGGATCCCAGCTACCCTAGGTGTCCCCAGGTCACATCGTCAGAGCCCAGCCCTGACCTGCACCCCACACAGAGCTAAACTTAGGGTTTCACCTTGTCAGCTCTGTTTTTAAATATTAAGTCTCACTTTAATCAACTGTCTGATAATTTATGCGGCACTGAAGGCAAGTAGATTAGGATTTTGAAACATTATATTTGGCCATAATTTCTCCCCCAAATATCTAAGGTGTCTTATTCCTACAAGGAATAGAACCTGTGTTCAAACTGTGCACAGAATCGATGAAAATTCAGTTTGTGTATAGCATATAATAGCACAAGAGAGATTGTTATGGTTACTGAATTTCTGTAAGAATAAATGGCAGCAATTTGAATGAACACTACTTCATCAGTGATTTATTTTCAGCCATAATAAACAAATATACAAACTGGGAGCAGTGGCACACACCTGTAAACCCAGCAGCTTGGGAGGCTGGGACAGGAGGATCTCAAAATTGAGGTTGGCCTCAGGAAGTTAGTGAGAGCCTACATAAAATTAAAAAGACTGGGGATGTAGATCAGTGGTAAAGTACCCCTGAAGTTAACCCCTATTTTCAAAAAGAAAAAAAGGAAATATATATATAACATATAAATAAATATATATACACATATCTCCAATACAATCATTGCAAAAAAAGATCTTATTAAGCATTAAGCTTTTGAAATAAAGCCAATTTCACATAAGTCATCTGCTCCAAAGAGTGTCCTTTTGTTATACAGCATTGTAAAATAAAGAATAAGATAGATAGAAAATAAAATAGGAACTATTTATTTTTAAAAATTGAATTACAAAAAATATTTTGCACCAATTTATTCTCTGGAAAATATAGAGAACACACTTTTTCTTTTTTATCTCAAGTGATAAAAAGTTCATCTCAAAAAAAGATAAATGTTTTAATGCTTCACATGAGCCCTTAAGAAACATCCTTTCTTCAAATGAATTTATTCCCAGTTGACTTTAATTAAGTTTAGAATAGTGTATAGTGTACCTGGATACAAAAAAGTGAATACAAATCAAATTACTGTCTAGACCAACAAGTACTAATATTTCCCCTTACAGCTGTATTCTGTTCTCAATGTTTTCATGGAAACATTCACCTAAATCAAATTTCTGATAATCAATCACACTTTAAGTGTACTGGGAGAATTTCTAATTTAAAGGACTCTCCCATGGTGAGCTGTAGAACTAATAATACTTGGAGTTTACACAATCTTTAACTGCTTTCATTATTATATATATCAGTCTTTAAACTTAACAAATCTGCCTAAAGGGAGGAGCATGTGGACAAGGCAAATGGAGAAGTGTCTTTCCATGCATCTAGGAAGAGATATCAGCTAAACTTGCAAAAGGGTTACTCTCCCTCACCAGCACCATCATTTCATGTGTTAGTCAGTGTTCTGCTACTATAACAAATATCTGAGATCAACTTAATAAGAGAAAAGGTTTATTTTCACTTGCAGTTTTAAAATTCTATTCCATGATCTAACAGACTTTCCAAAACTATACACAGGTATCTGCTGCCAGTGACCCTGTCAGAATCCACCAAGGTCACAGATCCAGTTGCACAGGTTGGGTTCATAGCCCATGACAGTGAGGGCCAGAGAGCACTCAATATGCCAGCTTCCAAAGGATGCCTCCTAGAGCTGGAGACTGAGTTGCTATGGGAGAGCTCAAGGAAGCAGGGCTTTGCTCTGGATGGCTGCTCTCAGGAAGGAAAGGGTAATTCTGTGATGTGAAGACTGCTGTAAACCTCACCTGGAGAAGGGAAGACCAGATCCTGGAACCACAATGGTTAGAAGGCCTCAGGACTCAGGGGAACAGCGTGGTGTCTGATGTTTTGTGGCCGGGGCCGTGTTCATGTGTGGTGGGTGTCCAGCAGGAGTAGCAGGTGGTTTTGCTTCTGTCTTGTTTCCTCATGCTTACACAATGTGCTTATGGCAGCAGGGGAATGTCAAGTCCTAGAGGACAGCAGATGAAACACTGAGTTCTCCTGATAGTACCGTACCCAGCCATCTCCTGGATGTCAGGGGCGACTTTCCTCTTGCTGTCAGTAAGTTCAAATTTCTGGTTAGCATTTTACCAAAAATATTCTGCCCTGATGTATTCTCTGGGGAACACAGAAGAGGTGCATCGTGTCACATTTAAATCCCTAAGTCTGCATGTATGATTTACATGGCCTGATTCTCAGTATGCTCCAGCAGTTGTAATACATTAATTTAATTAATTTGCACTGATGCTGTGCATGACTATCTACATGTTTTTATTTTCCAAGATATCCTCATTTCAAAAATGCTGTACCTGGTAAGTACATACTCTCATCTCTCAATGTAAAGGTTGTAAATTATAGTCACTCAAATTCCAGAGCCATTAGTCATTGGGCACCTTAGTTCACAAATTATCAAAAACTTCTTTTCAAAATCCTTATTGTTTTTAATATATATGATGTGTCCAATATTATATAATGTGGTTTCCCAGTGTGCAATACCATGCTATTTATTGACTACTTGTTGATGGAGACTTATTGAATGCAATGTGTTGTGTACTGTGCCAAGCACTTTCCATAGAGTAGATGATTTAGGCTCTGAAGAGACCTGTCAATCCACTTATAATATGATGTAGAGACCCTGCCTACTGCCTCAATTCACAAAGTGGTGTGAGAGCGATGGACTTGAACAGGCTATCTAACTCCAAAGTCCAGCCCTTCAAGCACTGTTAAAAAAACCAAAAACACCTGGGCATTGTATCTTGGGGAAAATGTAGAATTCTATTGCATTATTTAAAATGAAGTCATTAGCAGAAGACTCTGCCTAAGAAGCACTTAGATATTTCCTTGTAAGGGTATAAGAATTTTGTGTTGTGCTTCCTTAAATTTAATCAGAAAAGAAAAAAGGTGAAGAATAGAGTAAGCAGATCAATCCCTTTTTTATCCAAATCAGATTTTACTTTGTGCAATCCATGTGTATTTAATCAGTGTCAACTGTCAAATAGTTCACATAAGCAAAGCAAATGGCCCCATAAGGGCCCACTGTAGCCCTAACTGCATGGTGGCATGGTCTCAGAGTAACTGAGTTTTGTTATCAAACACAGAATTTTGAGGCCTTGAACAACACCAGTCCCCCAGACTGCCATCCAGATTTGATTTAAAAGAGATTACCCTTGGGTGACCTATCATTGACCTAAATCACCTCTGGCTGCTGTTTTTACACTTGTCTCCTGACCATACTTATTTTTTTAAAAAACCTTATTTTTATTCTTACCTGTCATCTAGATGACTTTTAAAATTAAATGACTTTTCTAAATGAATTCCTCGCTCCTGCTTATGGTTTGAAAAATATCCACAACTCTCCCTTGCGGATTATTCACTCTACCCTTGTACTACTTTCTTGAGAAGTAAATTAATCTTGTCATATCATGTGTGCTTTCCTCTTAGAATAATGTCTTAGCAAATGACCCTACTTCACTGGCCACAATCCAACCTCCCCATTTATTCCCTTCTTCCTATATCTTAAAGTCAACCAATAGAAGAAATATTTGAATTAATGTGTTCTTTTTTAGAATTGCAAAATCTTCAAGAACTTCGTAGGTAAATAATTGCATTTTTTACAATAAATATATAAAGACAAACTTTTTTCCTAACCTTTATCAGAGAGCCAAAGAAATTGAGAATTTAGATGTCATGATAGAAATGGAAAACCTCTGTGACTCCTTCTAACAATGTTTTGCTTAGTTTCCATCACCTGCATTTACAACATGGTGAGGCAAAAATTGGTGTTTCTTTTCTGAGACTTTTCAGACTTAGTGAATTCAACAGCACTCGCCTGTACTAATTGAATCTGGTCACCTGCTCCATGGGAAAGTAGTGACTGTCTTCATGCATCTGAGCTGCTATAACCAAATACCTGAAACTGGGCAACTTATAAAGAACAGAAATTTATTTCCTCACCCTTCTGACTGAGAAGTCCAAAATCAATGCACTGAGAGACCTGAGGTCTGGTGAGGGTTGCTGTTCTTCTTTCCACGATCTTGCCTTACAAGCTGTGTCCTCCGGAGGGGTCAAATTCTGTATTCTCAACATGGAAGAAGGAGCAGAAGGGCATGAAGAGCCGGTGAGTCCCCGCAGGTCCTTTTGCCAGGTGCTATTCCTTCCACGAGGGTGGAGCTTCCACAGCCTCATCACCTCTGCAGTGCTGTGCTCTCAAACTCTTGCGTTGTGATGTGAGTTTCAACACGGATTTTGGAGGGGACACCATAGACACTCAAACCACAGCACATTTTAACCTCTCTCTCCCTCACAATCAAGCACAGAAACACTAGAGAATCCTACTGGAAAACCCAACAGAGAGGAAACAGACTGTAAATTTTGTGCTTTATTCTGGGAGAGACGAAGAGGAGACCAGAAGAGGTCTGATGTTGGCCTCCCAAAATAAATCGCATCTGTCTTCATTTCTCCTGATGTAAGGCGCACGAATATATGACAAGATGTATGACTATGCAACACCTAGAATTACTTCCTTGGGAATTCGGTTGAGAAGTCCAAGAGTGAGCCAAGCATTAAAATGCTGGGTATGTGTGGAGATGCTGGGAGACACTGGGGGCTGCTGGACCTTGGCCCAGCCACGGTGACCATCTGTGGACTCCTTCAAGCAGTCACCTACCAAGTGGTAGGCCCAGAGCTGGGTGCCAGGAGAGCACTAGCAACAGGAGAGACCATGTCTGCTCTTAGGAGATGTATTCTCTAGCAGCCAGGCAACACACTCTGCAAAGCCACACAGGGACATTAATATTAAAATGCAGACTGTGATAAAAAACCATGAATGGAATATACTTGTTGCTAACCACAAAAGGGGAAAATTCAGCCCCTGTTAATGATAATGTTCAAGCTTTACTTACATGAGTAGACTGTGAGGTTACTGAAGCAATAGGCCAATTATCTTTTTCCTGTTCTACTTTTTTGTCTTATTTTTATAACTTTGATCCTCAATATAGATCACTGGGGTGATTGGGTAGGAGACTATGAAGAAATCAATATAAACAAAATTTTTTTATTATTGCCCCCAAAAGCAATTTAGATATCAGAGCTGCTGAAAAATTGATGCAGAGCCCCAGCAACCTCTGATTCAACACAAATGTACATCACAGAACCCAGAAACCACCAGCTTGGAGTTTTAAGGTGTTTTGTTTCTCATTAAGACTTTTTTTTTTTTTTTCTTCACAGAGAAATGATTCATTAGTGCCCTTGTTTCTGAGTTCTTGGAAGGGATTTCATTCCATGGAACACTGGGCGCATGGCTTAATACATCTTTATATAATCTTCAGAATGACACTTGCATCCAAGGTACAAAAGCAACCACGTGAATTCCACATCATTCAGCAGTGCGGGTGATTCAGTAGGGTAAAGCAGAGGCAAATGGATAAATCCTTCCTTAATAAGGTTCACAAATCCTTCACTTAAACAGAAGGAAAATGAAAGCAGAGGAGGAAAAAAAAATACATCCTTCTCACAGCACAGAAAACTACAGTGAAATTGATCACATGCAGAATTCAGACCTATGAAAACAAGGTTCAAAAACAACAACAGCAAACCAACAAGGTTCAACAAGGAAATCTCATGTTGCTCTAAAAAATATCTAATAGGGTAAGGTAAGGTAAGAGTGTCCTGTGTCAACCCAGCTCTGTGGCTTGTGTTTAAACAGCAACATGAAACATACTATGTGGCTCTGCCTTTCATGATGGCGCATGCTCACTGAATTGTGAAAGACTCCACAGTCAGTCAGGAACTTGCAATATTTATGCTTTCATTTTTTATTTGTTTTTGATTTAAAGTTTAGCCTTTGGCAAGATAAATGTTATCAAAATAAACTATTGATTTAAGTCTTTGCCTAGTTATCATTTATTTACTTCATACAACAGATCTAGATGACAGGAGCAGAATTTGGATCTAGTTCATGTAGGTCTGTTTTAGTTTGTTTGTTTGTTTGGTGCTGGGGATTGAACCCAGGGATGCTAACCACTGAGACATCTCCCTACCTTTTTTTTTTTTTTTTTCTTTCTCTACTTTAATTTAGAGACAAGGTTGAACCCAAGGATGCTAACCACTGAGACATATCCCTACCTTTTTTTTTTTTTTTTTTTTTTTTCTTTCTCTACTTTAATTTAGAGACAAGGTCTCCCTAAGTTGCTGAGGCTGACTTTGAACTTGCAATCCTCCTGCCTCAGCTTCTGGAGTCACTGGGATTACAAGTATGCCGCCATGCCTGGCTTTTTTTTTTCTAATTTTTTTTTTAAGATTTAATGACTATACCTTCAGTATGTGGTGCTGGGGATCCAGCCCTAATTCATGCATCTTAAAAATTACATCTGCTTGAGCATTGTTGTCTTAACATACTTCACATTAAAATAGTCTCTGCTAAACTAGGCATGGTGGTGAACACTGGTAATTCCAGCAACTGGGAGGCTGAGGTGGAAAGACCACAAGTTCAAGGCCAGCCTCAGCAACTTAGGGAGGCCCTAAGCAATTCACTGAGATTCTGTCTCAAAATTTTTTTTAAAAAATTAAGGGCTGGGGATATAGCTCAGTTGGTAGAGTGCTTGCCTCACAAGCACAAGGACCTGGGTTCAATCCCCAGCACTGCCAAAAAAAAAAAAAAAGAAAAAGACACACCCAAAAAAATAGATAAAATAAAAAAGACTGGGGGGTTGAGGTTGTGGCTCAGTGGTAGAGCACTTGCCTAGCACGTGTGAGGCACTGGGTTCAATCCTCAGCACCACATAAAAATAAATATATAAAATAAGGTATTGTGTCAATCTACAACTAAAATAAATTAAAAAAAAAAAAGGACTTGGAATGTAGCTTAGTGGTAGAGGACCCTATGTTCAATACCCAGTACTACAAAAATAAATACATAGTCTCAGCTTCAAAATAAGTATAAGTTAGATTGAAAATAATTTTATCTAAGAAAATGTGTGCTTCCAGTAGAAATATTTGTAACCAAATCTATTCCCCTGCAATTTATGTAGACTTCTTACTCTTTATTCTAAGAGCATATTGTGAGGGGCAAAGCAAGATGGCGGCTGAGTAAAGGAATGAGGACCCGTGCTGATCATGTCCCTTCAGACGTGCCATGTTGAACAGCTATCATGCACCAAAGTAATGTCACAAGAGCTAAGGAGACCAGGTAAGAGCCTGCCTGCTTTCCATCTAACAAAGGAAAACAGGGTAGAAGCAGGAAGGGGAGATGCCCATGTCATCCCTGCCCCAACTATAAGCAGCCAAGCACTGAGAGAGAGGCCTCTCACTTGGGAGAAGGAGAAAAAGTCAAGTCCAGGCCTTACACTTGGTGTTAGGCAGCCTTTCATAATTGTGATCCACATACCTGGTGAGAATGACTTACAGGAGGAAAGGTTTATTTTGGTTTCAGAGGATTCAGTTCATGGCCGGCCAATTCTGACGCAGAAACATGGTGGAAGGGCATGATAAAGGGAAGGTGATCAGTTCATGCAGCCAAGGAGCACACAGAGGGCAACAAGATGAGGACAGGGACAGATGTAGCCCCAAGGTCAAGTCCCAGTGACCTACTTCCTCCAGCCATGCCCCACCTGCCTATGGTTAACATCCAGTAGATCATTCAAATCATTAATCCATCAAATGGATATAGTCACTGATAAGATCATAGCCCTCAAGATCCAATCACTTCCTAAAAGCTTCCCCAGTGGACACTGTTGCATTCTCTGAACACATGAGGTTTAGGGGAACATTCCAGATTCAAACCATAACAGGTAGAAACCCAATCCCAAGTCTGCCACAGTTTAAGTCTCAGTGCTGTGCAAAGCCACATAACCCCTACTGCTAGGCCAATACCTACAGAATGAACCTCAGAAGCTGACTTAGGCAGGTGGCTAACTGTGGTCACCACCCTCCCCAACCTCCAGTGCCAGAGCTAAGAGCAGGACATCACTCACTGGGCAGCAGGACACAAGAGCTAGCACAGGGCTTTGTCTTGGAGCCAAGTGCCAGGCCTGACCTGGTGAAACCCAGTAGCCTGTGGAAAAAGTTTCTGTGAGTAAGCATGAGCTAACAGATGGACACTCTAGACCAACCAGAATGTGGCATAAGAGGAGACTGTGCCATTGAGACAGACTATATCACTTCCAGTCTTGGAGTGAGCCTGAGGCACACACCCCCGCCCCCCCAGTACACTGCAGGCTCTCTGACTATAAGACTCAGATGCAAACCAGCTTGATGCCTGGATTGGTGGTCAAGAGACCACCTCTACTACCCACGCCACAACCTTGGGCAGTACAGCTATTGCCAGACCAGCCACAGATGGGTCCCCAGCACCAGGAAGAGACCTGCCCCCCAATGTGCTGGACTTCTATTCCAACCTACATCACTGTCAGCCATGGGATGGGCTCCTGTATACCTCAAAGACTGTGAGATTCATATGTGACCCGCTGAGTGTCAGTCTAGGTGGCCAAGGACTGCCTTCTCTATACTACCCCAAACTCAGTCTGCAGAACAGTGTTAAGACCCAGTTTGCAGGGGTAGGACACTGTAGTAAGCAAAGGACTTTGCTCTAGAACTCAGACCAGATCCTGCTAGCCCCCATCCCCAGGCATGCCTGCAGATGGAGCTTCTGGAAAGCTCCATGCCTGGGAAAGACATGCAGCCAGTCTATCAGTCTTCTGTTCCAGCCAGCACCAGTGGTCTTGGACCAAGAGTCCACTTCAACAATAGGCAGCCCTTAGTGATACAGGTCTTCATTCTACTCAGACATTGTGGTGGCCTTGGGAGCTAGTGGGCCAGGGTGTGATGCATCTTGGCAGCATTGGTAGCCAACGTTGGGACTTGTGATCCTGGGACTGGTCAATCTATGGTGACTATCCAGAGCCTGGCATAATCCAGGTTGCCTGAACCACAGGACAGTAACTTAATAAGGCAGATAGGCCTACCCTAGCCCCAGGGTGAGGACTGGGGTACAGACTAACTTTTGGCAGGTACTCTCTTGATGCTTACTGAATACACATCAACAATATATTGGGAACAAAACCAAGCTTGGATTGCCCTTGAGTAATGAAACACTGACAACTCACAGACAGCAGACTCCTGGTCAATCAGTCTGAGCAGCACCCAGTGCGGAAATAGCGGAAGTGATCACAGCCGTAAAGAGGTAGCCTGTTTACAGACACAAAGGAAGCCACATCAGGAAGACTGGAACAAGTACCTAATCCTTCAACACCCATACAAAAGGTTGATTAATGGGTACTAAGCTACTGTTAGATAAAAGGAAGAAGTTCCAGTGTGCTATTGCACATTCATATAATACAGATAACAATCATGTACTCTGCATTTTTAAAAAGGGAGAAGAAATGATTTGTGAAGTTTTAAAATAAGGAAATGACAAATGTTTGAGGAGATAATTATGTTTAGCCTTATTTAAACATTTTGTGATGTACACATGTATCAAAACATTACATGGTGCCCAGCTAATACATATAATTTTTATATCTTTATGTATCAGTTAAATAAATTTAAAAAATAAGAGCATATTTTAATTTTCATATGAAATTATTTATTAAAATTGGCTTTCCTTACTTTATATCAATTTATCAGTCTCTATAGAGTTATTGCTGATTTTGAGTTGCAGCATTAGTGCATCAGAGAGTCATTTTCTCATTTATATGATACTAAAATTATTCTGTGCTATTTATTTGAAAAATGTTACATGAAAATATAATTAATTGCCTTCATATAGCCAAATTTTTTCCTTGAAAATACATGCAACCAAGTCGGTATTGCTTATATTCATTACATTTAGGATTTATAGCAGATAGTATAATTATTCAAATAGCTGTCCTTCCAATTGAGATATTCCTCCAGTAATTTAAATAATATATCAGTAGAAAAATTATCATGCCTCTTAATTTTTAACAAAAAAACCTCAAAATGTTTACTTAGGTCAAAGAGCACAGACTTCAACACATACAAGGGAATCTGAATTAACCTGTCTCTAATTATGAAATGATAGGTCTCTTTAAGCTAAAAGATTTGAAATTATTATGTGCTGTACTTTCATATTAAATGAAGTCATATTTTCCTTGTCACAGGAAAGAGAAGAAGGTGGGAAGGAAGAAAAGAAGGAAGGCACACTGGCAGGATTTGACATAGGATGGGGAAGTTTTAACACAGGCAACATTTGCACAGGAAAATTCTTCATACCAGGTTTCTCAGCACATGCTGTACACAGGAGGAACCCAAGCATGAACCTTCTAGTTTAAGATGTGTTTGTTAAAATGCCTATTATCAAAATATGACTAGCATACCCAATGAGTGATTTAATGACTATTCCGGCTTAGAGTGAAGCAAAGAAAAGTAGAAAGATGTGAATTGGTGATAGCTGGGTTGTAGCCCCCAGATGACTGCGGCTTATGAAATGAATATATTATAAATCATTCCCTGAGAACCTAGGAAGGTGGAACCCTTGTTATTGTGGTAAGTGAAATAAGCCAGACACAGAAAGACAAGGATGGCCTGATTTCATTCATAAGTGTAACCTGAAGAGGTGGGTCTCCTCAAGCTGAGAATACCCTGGTGAGCGGTGGCTGGCATAATGGCAGGGGGCAGGCTGGGAAGGCTGACCAGTGGATGGTAAGTCACGGCTGGGAGGAAGAAGGCGTGGCCTAATATTGCAGAGTACGGTGAGTGCAGGTCATGAACATGTGCAGCACATTCTTTAAAGAGCTAGAAGAAACGAGTTTGCATGTTTTCACCATAAGGAAATGATAAATGTTGGAAGAGACAGATATATTTTTCCTGATATGAACATTACACACTGTAAATATGGATCAATACATCACATGCTACCTTATAAATATGTAGGGTCTTAATGTATCAGTTAAGAAAACAAAATGACATGGGTAAATTGGAAAAAGTCAGGGATGGAATAATAGCTCCCATTAAATATTTTCATGAGTGATTCCATAGGATAGAACTCAGATTATTGGGAAGGAACCTCATGGTGCCTATTTTCACTCAACAGAAGGGAAGAATGGCTATACATTAAATATCACTAGGAGGTAAAAATGTGCTGATTTAGTTTTATTTGAAGAAGGGGAACATATTTATTTTAGGGAGAAACGAAGTTGCAGCAGAGAAAAGAAGCTGAATAATGAGTCAAATTTTGCAGCAAGCAGACTTGATGATACACTAGAAGACAATGTCAAAAAAGCCTTGACCAGCAGATTTTATACATGGGTGACCGGAAGAGCGGTGACAACGTGGGAAGAAGTGGAAGCAATAAAGGAAATAGCTCAATTTGGAAAATGAAGTTGTTTTAAATATGTTACAATTTATCTCACAAAATCTAAGTTTTATTGGCATGTTTGCTTTTTATTTTAAATTAAATATGTGTGAAACTTACAAACTATAATAAAAGCATTGAACCAATCAGTTTTCTATTAATTATTCTTTGAGTTCACTTCTTCTTTTATGGACCATGTCCAATCTCCTCATAATCAAAGATAATGGTACTCTTTTTAAATTTTTTTTATGACTTATTTTATTTGTTTATTTTTTAATGTGGTGCTGAGGATCAAACCCAGTGCCTCACACGTTAGCAAGTGCTCCACCACTGAGTCACAACCCCAGCCCCTGACATTCTTTAAATTTCAACTATCGTGTCTTTTACTTCTAAATTTCAAATTCACTTTTTCTCTCCTGAAAATCCCATGCCCTTACTAATTTTGTCCTACTTTCTATAAATTATCGAACATCTTAATAACAGTATGATAGAGACTGTACTCCTGCTTCATACTCAGACCTGCTTCTAGTGCCTCTTCTTTCTCTTGAACATGGGTGACTTCCTGATTTTTCACAGGACTGGTAATTTTTATTATTATATTGGAAGTTAAAGACGCTTTTCAGAGATGCTAAATTTTGTTAGCTTTCCCCGAATACTTTTTTTAAGTATGCCTTCATGTTATTGATGGATTACTTTAGTCCTGTGGAAGTTCTTATTAGGCTTTGTTAGAAGAGAACTATTTTGGTTTGTTCTTGATCTTCAGGTGTGAACCTCACAATGATTTTATTCCTAGTGTATGTCCCTTCTATTAAGCCCCCAACTTGGCAGTGTGTTCACAACAACAACAACAAATATTATTTTCCAGCATGGGAGCTGATATAATATTCGCTAACATCTTAACCCTCTATCTATCACTTTCTGCTGGGCTTCTTGGAGTTCTGCTCTGCATTATGTATAGGAATGCATCAAATGTGTCTAAGAGGATCAGCATACAGACTGGGCAACTTCCCAGTCTTTGTCTAATTGCCTTCTTGTATTTTCCTAATTTTTTATCTTTCTAGCTGAGATACTCCAACAGCTGATGTGTAGTCAAGCAGAGGAGTCAACCTTTGGTGGTTGGGAGTTGCCTCAGGGGACAATGACCAAAGGTAAAATATTACCTCATCTCTCTTATTTAAAGGACTCTATTTCCTCTTTGCTAACAGTGCCTCTTTAATGTCTTCAAGTAATTGTTTTCATATATTTTGTCTAGAGAGAACTTATAATTTTCAATAAGAGGATAGATCTGATGTCAGCTACTTTACCAGACATGAAACCAAAGGTTATTTTTAGGTATGAAAATGATGCTGTGGAGTGAAACAGACATTATGACCTCATATACATCTATGACTGCATGACCCATGTGATCCAACAATATGGACAATCAGAAAAATGAGGAATTACATTCTGTTTATATATGATCTATCAAAATGCATAAATGCATTCTATCGTCATGTGTAACAAATTAGAACCAATTAAAAATTTAATAAAAACAATGATGCTGTGGCTATCCTCAAAGCAGAGGGACATTCTTGAATTTAATAAAGAAAATATAATATGTCTGAGATTCACTTCAGAATATTTCAAAAACCATAAAAGTGGGATAACTGGGTCAAGAAAAATAGTGGACTGAGACATCATTATCCTATGTACATGTATGATTACACGAATGGTATGAATCTACATTGTGCACACCATAGAAACAAAATGATGTACCCCATATGTATACAATGAATCAAAATGCAGTCTGTAAAAAAAAAAAAAAGTGGTAGAAGTAGATGAAGGAATCAGCAAGGAAAGATGAGTCATTGTTGGATCTTGGTTTTGGTTGATGAATTCATAAGGATTAAATATTCTGTTTTCACTTAGGGACAGCACCACCTATTATGTGAAGGCCCATCTTCAGAGACATCTTAAGGAATGAAACTAGCAATAAACATGGAGCAGCACATCTACCAAAGGAAGTCATTTTTCAGCAGTGGTAGTGCATGCCTGTAATCCAATGGCTTGGGAGCCTAAGGCAGGAGGATCTCAAGTTCAAAGCCAGCCTTGGCAAAAGCCAGGTGCTAAGCACTCAGTGAGACCCTGTCTCTAAGTAAAACATAAAATAGGTCTGGGGATGTGGCTCAATGGTCGAGTGCCCTGAATTCCATTCCCAGTATGTACCACTCCCCCCAAAAATAGCAAGTCATTAACCCATTAGTTGGTAAATTAAAACACACACACACACACACACACACACACACACACACACATTCATACATACACACCCTTGCACAAAGTCTCCCCCAGACATCTGTATAAAATAAAATGTAATTTCTTTCCTTTTTTGGCATGTTTACATATTGTTCCAATATGTAAAACTTAAACACAGAGATTCTTTACATGTTTGATATTTATAAATATTTGTATGATTGCATAAAATTAATACTCATGAGACAGTATGAAAAACAGGAAGACAGTAATAGTGTATGTATATGCTTGTGTGATGAGTAATTTGGGTAATATATATTTTATATGAAAAGCATCTCCCAGAAAATCATGTTATTATTTAATATTTTAAGTAGTTTGAAATAACTCTAGGTAATTTAAACACTGTTCTGAACCTTACATTATATTGTGGAATTTCACTGTATTTTTTGCCTTTTCAAGATCTTGGACATTGTTAAAATTAAATAATCACAAATATTTAAATTGTGACAGTGAATTCATAGAATGAAAGTTGATATACTTTTTTAAATTCTATCATGTTGAAAAAAATTATTGTAAATGATCTTTTAAATTCTAAAAATGGAATCAAAGCATGCCTGGCACAAACAAAATCTAGTATGTAGAATATGAACTAAAGAACATAGAAAATTTCCAAAGCACAGTCACAATATCTGGTTATCCATTCAGAAGTAAATCTGGATTTTAGATTGGCAGGATATGATTTTAGTGCAAAAATATATATTTCCTTTATCATTCTTTGCATACAGTAGTATTATATTCACATTACGAAACCAATTTGGAGAAGAATGTGGTGTCACTAACTAATCTGAAGGAAAATTGGCACAGCCAGGTATCAGAAAGTCCCAGGACTACGTCAGGACGTAGAGGATGAGAGCCTGAAGACCTGGTTCAGAGCAAACTCAAATGCCTGGGTTGGCAATCTCATCGAGGCTGCAAGAAACATGGAAGATCAGTTCCCTACAGAAAAAATTCAGGTGCAGCAACCAAAAGAAAGGAAATGCACAGAGCGTGTGAGATCATTAGGTACCAATATCACAATTTCACAACAGCCGGAAAATATTTTTAAGAATACATTAAAGATAAAAGATAATGAGCTGGGGATGTAGCTCAGCAGTAGGGCACTTGCCTACCATGCACAAGGCCCAGCACAGAAAAAAAAAAAAAAAAAGACAGAAATATAATGGAATTTAGACTTAAAAAAACACCAGCAGTAGTTAAAGCAAAATATGCACCAGCATACTAATAAATCAGACAGGTGGGAAATGCCACAATATCAGTCGATAGAAATAAATTTTCACTTTTGCAGCTGTTTGAATATGGTAATATGAAGTCAGCAATTTGGAGACTCCTATGAAGAAAAAGAAGATCCTATTCACCTCTCCACCTCCAAGAAGACTTGTTTCAGTGGTCACCCTTTTGTATTCTAGGAGTCATTCCTGTAAAATCTTAGAGTCACTTTTCTTTCATTGTTTTTATAGTATCCTAAAATAGAGGTAAAACTCTCCATTTTATGTTTGGAAGAGGCAATTTGGTCATGAAAGAAACAAACTCCCCAGATGTCTTATTTCATTCTTTAATTAAATGGACCAGAAATCAATTTGAGTTAGCTCATGAAAATGGAATGGGAACTCACTATAAAGATTCAAACTGTTTTCCACAGCCCTAGGATCCTCACCCTGGGACATATGGAGCAGGCTTGGCAACAGGGATGGAAAGGTAACTGGAACATAGGTATTATTTTATCTTAATTTTATTGTTCTCTACACAATCACCCATTCTTCTTTCCGCTTCTGATGGATGAATAAGGGCTACATAATAGCACCTTTGGAAAGAAGATGATATGGGTCAGCGATCCTCCCATATGGACTCAATCAAATGTGTCCAAGAGTGGAATCTCCTATCACAAAGCTACCTGTAGGATCCCATACTTGAAGGTAAGAAGTGTTGACATGGGTTTTAATGAGCCAGAAAGACTGCTATCATCTGAATGTTTGTATCCTTTGGAATTCAAATATTGATTTATTACCCCCAATGTGGTATATTAGGGCAGAACCTTTGTGAATGGTATTAATTGCATTATAAAAGAGACCCCAAGCATCTGCCTTACACCTTTCTCCATGTGAGGACAGAGGGACGCTGTCATGATGAACAAGGAAAGGGGCCCTCATCAGACACGGGATTAGCTGGCACCTCCATCCTGGACTTCCAGCCTCCTAAATTCCTGTTGTTTATAAGCCAATCCACTTAGGATATTTGGTTGTAAGAGTCTAAATGGAATAAGACAAACCACCTCCAAGTTACTAAAAGTTGGGTGGTTTTACTAATGCCAAGTTAACTACATTTCTGCACTTCATATTCCATCACTGTCTTTCCTCCAAAGTGCCTAATGAAAACCAAGTCTCTTTGCCACACATCTTGCACCACTCGTTTGATGAATGTGTTCTAGAACTCCCAGTGACCCACCTCCTCCAGCCGCAATCTTGTTGCCTATAGTCACAAACAGGTACAGAAGTCCTCAAATTATCAATCCTTCAGTGGATTAATCCACTGACTAAGTTATAGCTATCATAATCTAATCATAATCCCTTCAGACAAACCTACACTTCTGGGGACATCTTGTATCCAAACTGTGACAGTAACATATAATTTAGTGTAGGAAGCAAAGCCTCTTTTTAAAAAATGCATAATAGTAGCAGTTCCTCTATTTTCCTCTTAAACCATGCCTTCCTGGATGCTATGCTAATAAAAGTCCCTGCTATAGGCCTCCTCTGTCACTGAAGAAGAAATATCCATCCTCACTTGACCTTTGACTTCCATGAGAACAAATAATAATGCTACTCAACCTCTCTCGAGTCCTCTCTGTGGGCCAGTCACTGCATTCAATGCTGCTATTAGATATTTTATTAAATTCTCACACCAACTTTGTGGGTTCTGGATTATTATCCCCATTTTGCAAATGAGTAGGCTGAGGTCTAGAGATTAGATGGCTTGCCAAAGGTCATACAGCTGGTAAATGTTAGAACTGGTATTCAAACTCATCATTTACAACCCCCTTTCTATTGTTTATAAAATCCTCCATTCAGACCAGTACGAGATAGCCAATAGCTGATACTCACAGCAGCTCAATTTGTGGATTCTCTACGTACAGTGGATGGTGTGCAGTATTCAGTGTATCCCAACCCTATGCACCTTTCATGGGAACTGAACCTGCTTCCATTGGTCTCCCCTCATCTTGGAGTCTATGAAGTGACTTGCCTATCTGACAGTCATCAGAGAATGTATGCTCTGACTTACCCCATGCCCCTCACTTCACTAGAACTCAAAGTCAGCCATAACATTTGTTCTAGGGGAAACAGTGATCCGCTTGCCATTCATTCCCACCAAGCATACCTATGAATATAGGTGTGACCAATGGCATCTGAAACTAGAGTCACTCAGCTTGGCCCCAAATTACACTTTGGTTAAATTCTCTAAGGGTATTTCATAGGTACACATTGAGCAGATTAGAGAAAGAAGGTAGAACTAAAGGAACAGCGGAGGTAGAACCAGGCTGGCTGGCTCAGAGACTTGCTTTCCCCATTACTGACTGATATTTCACAGAGGTCACTTTACACAAAGTGACACGGATCGTAATGTTGGCCGTACTCCCCATATGCCATTGACTCATCTTGAGAAGAAGGATAATTACAACGCCTTCCTTGTGCATCAAGTCCTTGACTAAATCCTGGGACAACAATCCATTATGCCTAAAAGGTATTTTAATATCTGTTTCTCATCTTGATTTTTGAAATAAGGATAACAGATTACATAGGAGCTGGTAAGCTCCTCATAACTTTACGAATCAGCTCTTTTGATCTGCCATTTGCTGACGAAAGTATGTTTGGGAATATGATCATTCGCACATCTGTCAGTTGGTTCACCTGAGGTATCTGTCCTATGTTGTCCAACAGAGTCCTTCCCTTCAAAAGGTTTCCAAAGAAAACAGCCTTTAAAAACTCAGTGCTTTCTATTTCTTTTAAGAGGATTTCTTTGTATTTATGTAAATGTCTTTGCAGGGAGATGAAGTATATTTTGTTCCAGTCCTGCACGATCTAAGCGGTGATTCACTAAAGTATCGCGGAACATATATTTCTTTTTTAGAAAACATAGTCATCAGTGACATCCCAAAAGGAATAGATTTAAGTTCCATGGAACTTATCATATTTCTTCTCTTTAAGTGTCATTTGATTTTGGTACAAAAGACATCTGCTACACAGTTCTTTTAACTTCCCATTAAGGCAAATTACTGGGAGCCTGGGTTACCATGGCAACGAGGGGTGGCCCCCATTGTTTTCCCTTGTCAGTCATCTCAGCGGTGTTAGTCTGGTGGTGAGTGCTAACCAGTAGGGGAGTTAAGACCAGCATACCTTTGCAAAGCTTTGGACTGTGAATACTGGGATGGAGCTGCTCAGATGCAAAGGCCTGTTTCCATGGCAACAGGAGCAGCTCCTATTGTTTTAGTTTGTCACTCATCACAGCAATGTTTGCCTTGGGAGACTGTGCTAAGAATTTCTAGTCGCATTTTGCTGTGGATGGCAGAGACTGGATGGCGATGCTGCTCCGGTTACTGGAGTTTTGTCTTAGGGGAAATCCTGGAATAAAGTAATCTCTCTGATTCCAATATAAATTGTAAATAACCAGCAGCGGAATACAAAGGAATGCGGTGTGATAGCTAACTCCCTTCCGGGACAGTGCTAGCAGGCTGGTGGTGGGGTGTTTGAAAATGAAAGATAGGAAGGAAGATTCAAGAAGAGTAAATAGGGGGATATATAGTGATCCTCCTCCACTTCTTTATACACGGGAATAGAGAGCATTATGCTAAGTGAAGTAAGCCAGACACCCGAAGGCAGGTACTGCAGGTTCTCATGTCTGAAACTGAAAAGAGTTAATTTCATAGAGCATTGAGGTTGGGAGTATAATGGTGTCTGCCAGAGGCTGGGGAAGAGGGGAGGAGATACAGATGGGAAGATGCTGATCACAGCTACTGAGGGACAATTAGAGCAAGGAGCTCGAGCATCACCCAGTAGTGTGACTATAGACAACCACAACGTATTGTTTCACAAAGCTGGAAGGCACTTCGAAAGCTTTCGCCATAGAGTCATGATAGATACTCTATGAGACAGATATGTTTAACCTGATTTAAATATTCCATCATGTGTACGTGTATTAAAACATCACAGGGTTTCCATAACTATGTTTAATTTGTATGTGTCAGTTAAAAAAGACTTCTATTCAACAGAAAATTAAGAACTGAAAAAGAGAAAGCCTCAAGATAAATGTGTAGCAGATATTCATAAATTCAAGTTATTCCTTTTCATCTGTTTATTTGTTGGTGCACTGTATTCACACAGAAGAGTGGGATTCTCGGCTGGAATTATGCACGCAGCATAACTGGCTCCGTCTCCTTCCTGGCACCTTCCGGGCCCTGTCCTCACCCTCCCGCTGGTGTTCTTACCCTCCTCTGTTGACCATCCTATGATAATTCAAGGTATTCCTCGCATCAGCCTGTACACACGTTGTATTACTTAATTTAAATGAATTCACCCAGCACAAATTAATGGGGTGTGCATGTGTTCCCCAAAAGGCACATGTTGAAACTTAACCACCATCATGAGGGGGGGACTTTGGGAGATGAACAGGCCATGAGGCTGGAACCCTCCTGAATGGAACCAATGATCTCATGGCAGGTGCCAGGGAGGGGGCTCTTCATCTCCCCGCTCTTCACCCTTCCACCACGCGAGGATTGGCATCCGTACCTTCTGTGTCAGAGGGTGCAGCGTGTGCCTCGTCTGCCAAGTGAGGACCCTGCAACAAGCACCCTTTTGGAAGGACAGAGTAGACTTCACCAGACAGCAAATCTGCAACTGCCTTGCAAGCTCTTGGACTTTCCAGCATTATGAACTCTGAGAAAAAAAGAAGTGTGTCTTTTTTAAAATAAATTATCCACTCTATAGCATTTTTTTTTAGTGGTTTGAACACATTTAGTTTTTTTTTTTTTTTTTTAATTTTGATCCATTGTACACAAATGGGGTACAACTATCATTTCTCTGGTTGTACACAAAGTAGAGTCATACCATTTGCGTCTTCATAAATGTACATAGGGTAATGATGTTTGTCTCATTCTATTTATTACCTTTCCTTCCCCTGCCCCCGCTACCCCCCATTTCCCTCTACACAATCCATCCTTCCTCCATTCTTCCCTTTCTCCTCCCTCACCCACCCCCACTATGTATCATCATCCATCCACTTATCAGAGAAATCATTCGGCCTTTGGTTTTTGGGGATTGGCTTATCTCACTTAGCATGATATTCTCCAACTCCCTTCATTTACTTGCAAATGCCATAATTTTATTCTTCTTTAGAGCTGAATAATATTCCATTGTGTACATATACCACAGTTTCTTTGTTCATTCATCTACTGAAGGGCATTTCGGTTGGTTCCACAATCTAGCTACTGTGAATTAAGCTACTATAAACATTGATGTAGCTGTGTTACTGTAATATGTTGATTTTAAGTCTTTTGGGTACAGGCCAAGGAGTGAGATAGCTGGGTCAAATGGTGGTTCCATTCCTAGTTTTCTAAGGAATCTCCTTACTGCTTTCCAGAGTGGCTGCACCAATTTGCAACTCCACCAGCAATGTATGAGTGTACCTTTTTCCCCACATCCTTGCCAACACCTGTTGTTGCTTGTATTCTTGCTAATACCCATTCTAATTGGGGTGAGATGAGATCTTAGGGTAGTTTTGATTTGCATTTCTCTTATAACTAGAGATGTTGAACATTTTTTCATATATCTGTTGATTGCTTGTACATCTTCTGTGAAGTGTCTGCTCATTGCCTTAGCCCACTTATTGACTGGGCTATTTGTATTCTTGCTGTAAAGTTTTTTGAGTTCTTTATAGATTCTGGAGATTAGTGCTCTATCTGAAGTGTGCATGGCAAAGATTTTCTCCCACTCCGTAGGCTCTCTCTTCACATTGTTAATTGTTTCCTTTGCTGAGAAAAAGCTTTTTAGTGATACCACCACTAAAATTTATGCCAATTATTGATTCTTTCTGTTATTTCTTATGCTTTGGGAGTCATGTTAAGAAAATCTGGTCCTAAACTGACATGTTGAAGATTTGGACCTACTTTTTCTTCTATTAGGTGCAAGGTCTCGGGTCTAATTCCTAGGTCCTTGATAGATTTTGAGTTGAGTTTTGTACAGGGTGAGAGATAGGGGTTTATTTTCATGTTGCTGCATCAGACCAATATCCCTAATGAACATAGATGCAAAAATTCTTTACAAAATTTTAGCAAATCGCATACAAAAACATATTAAAAAGATAGTGCACCATGACAAAGTGATTTTCATCCCAGGGATGCAAGGTTGGTTCAACATCCGGAAATCAATAAATGTAATTTACCATATCAACAGATGCAGAAAAAGCATTTTATAAAATATAGCACCCTTTCATGCTCAACACACTAGAAAAAATAGGGATGGTAGGAACAGTCCTCAACATTGTAAAGGCCATTTATGCTAAGCCCATGGCAACATCATTCTAAATGGTGAAAAACTGAAAGCATTCCCCCTAAAAACTGGAACAAGGCAGGGATGCCCTCTTTCACCACTTCTATTCAATACTGTCCTTGAAACTCTATCCAGAGCAATTAGACAGACCAAAGAAATTAAAGGACTACAAATAGGAAAAGAAGAACTCAAACTATCAATATTGGCTGATGACATGATTCTGTCTTTACAGGAGATGAAAAATTACACCAGAAAACTTCTAGAACTCATAAGTGAATTCAGTAAAGTAGCAGGATATAAAATCAACACTCATAAATCTAATGCATTTTTATTCATAAGTGAATTTCTTCTGAAAGAGAAATTAGGAAAACTACCCCATTCACAATAGCCTCAAAAAAAAAAAAAAATAGTCGAGAATCAATCTAACAAAAGAGGTGAAAGACCTCTACAGACAACTACAGAACACTAAAGAAAGAAATTAAAGAAAACTTTAGAAGATGGAAAGATCTTCATGTTCTTAGGCGGAATTAATATTGTCAAAATGGCCATACTACCACAAGCACTTTACAAATTCAATTCAATTCAATTAAAATCCCAATGATGTACCTCATAGAAATAATGAAAGCAGTCATGAAATTCATTTGGAAGAATAAGAGACCCAGAATAGCTAAAGCAGGAAGAGCGAAGCAGGTGGTATCACAATACCAGACCTTCAACTATACTACAGAGCAATAGTAACAAAAATGGCATGGTGTTGGCACCAAAACAGACAAGTAGACCAATGGTACAGAATAGAGGACACAGAGACAAACCCATGGAAATACAGTTATCTAATACTAGAAGAAGGAGCCAAAAACATACAATGGAGAAAAGATAGTCTATAGTATTTCATCATAGCATCAGAAATGAAAAAATGACACTTATATAAATAGTTCATTTGCCCAGTGACATTGTGATGTTACACCAGTATTGATCACTCAGGGTAATGAAAGACTGTGCAAAACATCTAGGAGAAAAGACTTGGAAGATTTTATTTACTCCTTATTCCTATGCTGTGTGGCTTAAGGAAAGAAAGCAGTCATTAAATTATATAGACAGTGACACCAATATCCCATCTTTTCTGATACCTCTAGGGTATCAGATCACTGACAGCTTCATTAACATGAATTCATTTTCTTGAAAGTCATTAAAAAACCAAGAAATTTTAATCCGCACACTCAATGTCAACCACTGTTAATATTTTGATTTTATGATTTCCCACTAATATTTCTTTTATATCAGATATCACAGTGTGCTGCATATCAAACCAACTGTATTAACTGCATTATTTCACTAAAAAAATGTTGAGGAGATTATTAATATCCCTAGTTCAGAGGGACTACAACACTTGGACAGAATTATTTTAAATTAGATTCTGACTTCTGCTAGTAAGTTTTGTAATTTGCCATTTTCATTTTTTTTATCTCTCCAAATCAGAATTGCACTGTCAGTACCACTTTCACAATTTTTGTGCATTTGTGAATTACCAAGAAGTCTGTTAACAGCTAGACATTATTTTCCAATGACAATGAATGATGATAATTTCTCACGTCATCAGTGGAAATTGAGAAGTAATTTATGTGTGCATGGTTTGGATCCACTTTTTCTATCATAGCAAATATTTAATGATCAACTAACTGACCTGTGTCAGAATCGGTAACAGGTTTTGAGTACATCTGCTATGCATTGTTCTCTCATGCTATCCATTTGGAGAACGTCACACACGACATTTTAACTATATTTAATCCTTTTGCCTAGAAATGGAATGGATGTGGTCATTGTTGATGGGCATAAAATAGCAGAGACATCTGTAGAAGAAACTAGATCCACCATATGGTCCGGACAGTTTGTTCAACCCCCTACATCTTCAGATCTGCTCTCTCTAGAGACTTATTCAACAGTATATGTTCTCTTTAAGTTGTATCCCTTAATTTCAGCTCTGAGATGAAGTAGATGGGTCTGTTAGGAAACCTAGGCCTCCCTGTTTTCCCTGTGTGAATGGTGGTCACATTGCAGGAAAGTGTTGGAGAGTATGTGATTATTTTATGCCATTGCCTCCCTAAATTGTATTTCCTGTATAAATATGTTAGAGCTTTCCTAAAAATTTAACTTAAAATACAAGGCCATTTTGCAAGATGTAGGCAAGCAAAGTATAGTACCAGAGGCTGGGCAACTGCACGTGTTGAGAAGAGTTTCATCCTGAATAGAAGCCCTTTAGTTAAAAGAAACCAAGTGCATGCGTGTGCATGCACGTGTGTGTCCATGATCAGGCCCACTCATGAGTATTTGGACACATGTTCACATAGCAAAGGCCAGGTTTTCAGAATTTTAATCAGAAGAATAGTGCTGGTATTGCTGTTTTTGCACAAATAGCACTCTGCAGCTACTTTTTAATGAAGGAATGAATGAATGAACTTCAGGGGAAAACTTATATTCCTTGACCACCTTAAGCTGAAGGTTGTCAAAACTCTTAATTTGTAGTTTGGGATTTTCATGATTAATTTTCTTCATTGTACTTCTCATTAGCTTAATATTATAGTGTCATTTATACTTAATACATTGAAGGACATCCTTTTATTATAAGCATGTAGTACTCAAGGTGTACTTTATGCCTGCAAACATACATTCTTGAAAGTGGTAAATTGTTTGACTTTTGCCTCCAAAATTGTTTAAATGTTGCCTTTTTGCAACATTCATAGATTTATTTCACTTAAGAAATAGTTATGAAGGCTTTCCTGTGCTGGGTCTTCAGAGGTGAACTGGTGGGCCACTCTGACCATATACACTCTCTGTGAAGGTTCACCCAGAGTCCTCTTATTAAAGTTTAGTGTAGTTTTTAAATTAATTTAGAGTATTTTTATTGTTCCATGTGCAAACTGCAAATGTAAATTTCAGTCATGTATTTTTTTCTTTTTAATTAATTTTATTTGTTCTAATTAGTTGTACATGACAATAGAATGCATTTATGCATTTTGATAGATCATACATAAATGGAGTGTAATCTCTCATTTTTCTGATTATACATATTGTAGGATCACATCGGTCATGCAGTCATACATGTACATGAGGTAATAATGTCTGTTGCACTCTACTATCATTCCTACCCCCATATCCCTTCCCCTCCCTTCACTCCCCTCTACCTATAAGGTAACTCTATTCTTCCCTATACCCTCCTGCTTATTGTGAATTAGCATCTGCATATCACAGAAAACATTTGACCTTTGGTTTTTGGGGTTTGGCTTATTTCACTTAGCATGATATTCTCTAACTCCATCCATTTACCAACAAATGTCATAATTTCAATCTTCTTTAAAGCTGAGTAATATTCCATCATACATATATATGTACAAATATATATAAAATATATGTATTGTATCATATATATTTATATATATAAAGAAAATGGGATATATATATATGTATATATATACATACATACATATATACCATTCATCTGTTGAAGGGCAGCTAGGTTGGTTCCACAGTTTGTTTATCTATGGTGAATTGAGCTGTTATAAACATTGTTGTGTTTGTGTCACTGTAGTATGCTGATTTTAAGTTCTTTGGGTATAAACTAAGGAGTGAGAGAGTTGGGTCAAATGATGGTTCCATTCCAAGTTTTCTGAGGAATCTCCATACTGCTTTCCACAATGGTTGCATCATTTTGCATTCCCAGCAGCAACTTATGAATGTACCTTTTCCCCCACATCCTCACCAACATTTATTGTTGCTTGTATTCTTGAAAATTGCCATTCCGATTGGAGTGAGATGAAATCTTGGTTTTGATTTGCATTTCTCTAATTGCTAGAGAAGTTACAGTGCATTTTTAATTATCTTAATTGAAGAACAGGTTAAGATCAATCGAAATTTAATACCTGCATTCAAAAAGTTAGTTTCACAAATAACTTCCAAGAATACACTCAATGATCATTGGGCACTACACAAACATGTGAGAGTGGCAGTTCATTTTGTGTGTCAACTTGCTTGGGTTAATGAATGCCCAGTTTGCTGTCAAATGCTATTTCTAGGTGTTTCTGTGTGGTGTTTCCAGGAGAGATGAAGCAGTCAGCTCCCAAGTATTCAATTTTGTGAACAAAATGTTCATTATTATTTCAAAGTTACCATAAGTGCTATATTGGTTGCTCAATTAAAGTCTTTAGAGGTGTTTCACGTCTGGAATGATGGGACATTTGAAGCCACAGACTCAGTAAAGAAGACGGCTTAGCAGAGTGGAGGTGCAAACTCCAGCACTTTGAGGACCAAATCTTGTCTTTCTGTTTGTGCTGGGACATCAGTCTCCCTCTGCCCCCTGATATCAGAGCTTCTTGTTCTTATGCTGTTGAATTTGAACTGAAAATGAGTTACACAAACACATACATATCATCCAACCATGTCTAGAGATACATATCAAACATCTAGAGATATACATCACACATACACGTCTATAGATTCATATGCACACATATGTAGGAGTGTGTGTGTGTGAGTGTGACTTTCCTATTGGCTCTGTTTTTCTGGAGAACCTGGAATAGTGCATGGAACACCATTATGTGACTGAAGCTCCATCGTGGACCACAGGCATAAATAATAGGCTGTCTTCCAGAACATGAACTGCTCATGATCCTACTAGAACCCCATATGTCTGACTAGTACCCCATACTAGTACCACTTCCTGACTTTGGACATTTCATCAGCTTGACAGAAATTTCCTCTCCTGTTCCTTTGCATAATGTAGGTTCAAGATCTTCAAGATCCATGTTCAAAGTTACCTTCTATTTGGTGCCTTCCTTGGTATTTTGAGCTCCAAGAGGGATATGGTGTCCTTTCTCCACTTTCCCATGGTAGTCCAATTGTAACTCTACCATGGAATCAACCAGGTTATTTTTAACGAAACTTTTCATCTGTAGATAGTCATAGGCACCCATATGGTCTAAGAAATAATAGGGAGGTCACATGTAGCCTGTACTCAACTTCCCCCAGTGGTAACCTCTTGCTGTTGTACAATATCATAGCCAAGATATTGACCTTAATACACTCAAGAGATAGAACAGTTCCATCAACAGAGGGATCCCTCAGATCTTGCCCTTTTATAACCAAATCTGCTTCCCTCCTACATTTCAATCCCCTTTCTTACCATTTTTAACCACTAGAGATGATTTATCTATTCTCCATTTTTATAATTTTGTCATACTATGCAAATGGATTATAACACATATTCTTTAGAGATTACCCTTTCACAAAGCTTAACTCCCTGGAAATTAGTATGCAACATCTAGATTGTCCTGTGCACTGATAATACAGATACCCTAATACGCTCAGCCACTCACCTGCTGAAGGACATCTGGACTGGACCAATATTTTACTACTAGGAATAGAACTGCTATAAACATTCATGTAAAAGTTTTTGTGGGAGCATAAATTTTTATTTCTTTTGAATAAATCCCCAAGAGTGCAGTTGTTGGGTTGCGTGGTAGTTAGCTATTCAGATACTTAGGACAGTGCCAAGCTGTTTGTTTGCTATTTAACATCCCCACTATGATGCCTGAGTGATCCAGGTTCTTCACATAATAGAATTTGGGGGTGGTATTGGTGTTTGCTTATTTTTTATGTTAGTCAGTCTAACTAAAGATATAAATAGACACTCCCAATAGGAGAAAAGCTAAAATAGATATAAAAGAGGGATCAAATAAAACATGTAGAAAAAGCTGGTAATTCAATCTTGAGTGGGGATGCAAAGAAGTCTTAGAAGAAAGAAGCTAATGTACATATGAATTCTGAGCTAACTTGAATATTAAAGATGAGCACAACCCATCTGGGAGAAGTGAAGGAAAATCTAAGCAGCAGCAAATACACAAAGTTTCCAGGATAAAAGTGAGCACTGGACAACCTGAGAAATGAAGGTATCTTGGGGCGCCCAGTGGGCAGTGAGAGATCAGTACGGAAGAAAGGTGGGCAGATGTCAGATAGCAAAGAACCTAGCAGGTCCTGTTTTCTTCTTCCAGAAGAAAAATGGTGGTGTCGTTTGGAAACACGTTTCCCTTCTCTCCCCACCTGGCACTTTCTTAATTTACACAATTAATGTGTTGGCAGGAAAAGAAGAATTAGTGAAGGAACTAAAGAAGAAATGAGTAAAGGTCCAGGAGAAGAACATTTGGTAGCCAGACTCCTCAACGATGCCAAGGGAAATGAAAGGATGATGGGTCATCAAACTACCTCCATGGGCCACATCTGGGCAACTCTCTGCTATTGGAACAAAGCACCACTGGATACAGTCACGTTCAAACTTTTATATATTGACTATGACTCTTTTTGCATGATAATTGCAAAGTTGAGTAGTCTCATGACCATTCACCCCAGAAAAAGCATTTATTATATTTATATTATATATAAAAATATTTTTATATTATTTATATTTATATTATTTTTATATTAAAAGCATTTACTATTTATCTCTTTACAGAAAATGTTTGCTGATCCTTGGTTTAAGGCAAAGGAAGGAAAGACTGTTAAGTGACCTCTGGATTTATCATTAAGTAGGTTTTGAGGTGACTCTATGACAATGCCTTTCAGTGGGATGTTTAGTGGGAGAGAAGGAAGTGCACAGAGGAAGTGCAGGAAACTCTTTTAAGATGTGTCCATCTGTCCTTAACCCACACACTACTTCCCTTCCCATCCCACACCAGTAAAATGTACTATGTCTATTGGCAGATGAGGAAACAGAGGGTCAGAGAGTGTAAGCAGCTTGCCCAGAGCTGTTCAGCTAGTAGACAGGAATCAAAACTGGAATCCAGTTCTGTTCAATCAAAAGCCATTCGTTTCCTGCTATGTCCCACTTCCCCCTTGAAGTTAGCCCTAAGAAACCTCAATGAAAGTTTTAAGAAATTGTTTAGATTTCAGAGTTTTGTGCCCTTAGAGGGCAAAATATTCTTACAGAGAAATGATATCCTGAAACCTGATCTGTTACCCCTGCCACCTGATAAAGTCATGGAATCGTTTAATAACCATGTTCAATTAATACAAAATCATTCTGTCGCCAAATGAAATGCATTGTTGCTCCCTGGACCCTTCTAATTTACAAAAATGCCTACTCGAAGTATGTTTTTGTAGACATAATGGAGCTCACTTACCATAGCATCTGTTGTGAAATATTTCACATAAGCAAATAGAACAAAAAAATGCAATCTCTCAAATTAATTTCCATCAAGGGAACAATGGGAACAATAACAATAGACAAAAGGAAGGCATCAATAACACAAGGAACAGAAAGAGTCCTGGTAGATCAGAAGCTCACTCTCTATGAAGTTCTAAATGAAACACAATAAAAGGAATGACTTTTTTCTTGATATGTGACCGTTATTGCCAATAGACATATATTATTTGAGATATATAGCCTCAGTTTTTCCTCAATTCTTTGTCATATTTCAAGTCAACTATTTTATTTTTTTATTTTAATGAAAAATATTTTTTGTTTGTTCTATTTAGTTATACATGAAAGTAGAATGTATTTTGACTCATTATATATACATGGAGTATACCTCATTCAAATTAGGATCCCATTTTTGTGGTTGTATGCCATGTGGAGTTACACGGTTGTGTATTCATTTATGAACGTAGGAAAGTGATGTCGAATTCATTCTACTGTCTTCCCATTCCCATCCCTCCTCTCTTCCCCATTTCCCTACCCGTCTAATCCAGTGATCCTCCACTCCTCCCCACAACCCTGTCTGTTGTGAGTCAACATCTGCATATCAGAGAGAACATTCAGCCTTTGCTTTATTTGGATTGGCTTCTTTACTTGGCATGATATTCTCCAGTTCCATCCATTTACTGGCAAATGCCATCATTTCATTCTTCTTTATGGCTGAGTAATATTCCATTGTGTATATGTACCACATTTTCTTTATCCATTCACCTAGCCTGGTTCGATAGCTTAACTATTGTGAATTGAGCTGCTATGAACATTGATGTAGCTGTGACACTTTAGTATGCTGATTTTGAGTCTTTGGGGTATAAGCCAAGGAATGGGATAACTGGGTCAAACGATGGTTCCATTCCAAGTTTTCTGAAGAATCTCCATACTGACAAGTCAACAATTTTAAATACGGTTATCAGTGTTGAGTGGGAAAGTTGAAATATGTGCTCATTTACTAAAACTCACTTTAAAGCAGCAGTCCTCGACAGAGCTGAATTTGTCCACCAGGAGACATTTGCAAACTACAGACATTGCATTGTCACAACCTAGAGTGGAAGAGTGGTTTTAGCATCTAGAGAGGAGAGAACAGAGAAGATCCTGACATGCCACAATGCATAGGACAGCTCCCCAGAAGAAAGAATTTGGGGCCCAGAATTTCAGTAGCAATGCTTGAGAAGTTTGCTTTACAGGAAGAGTTCCACTGTGGCATGCTGGTACTCCACTCAGTGGCGGAGACACCGATGGGCCAGATGTGTCACTTATACAAAGGCGACTGCTGCTTGCAAAGTTTGTGAAAGAGAGTCCTTCAGCTATCGTAGTCACAGAGGACAGTCTTCAAGGAATTAGCTCACAGGGCTGGTTGAAAGAACAAAAGTAACGTATTATACTGCATTAGTGTATATGATTTATTTAGCATGTATTACTTATTTAGTATGTATTAATATGTATTACAAAAATTGGACTTCCTCTGCAAGATGAAATTATAAGTGTGTGTAATTTGATACAAATGCCCTTTGGACCAGCAACCTGGAACTACATACAAACAGTAAAATAAAGACCTATATGAGGCAAGTTGCCAATTTTTCGAGGAGAGAGGAATTGTGATTGAAACAAGCTGCAGCTGTGTATAACTAATACCTATTTGCTCATCTAGAACATATTATCCATCAGGCAGAACAAAGGTGGGTAATTTGCTATGATCTGCTGTGATGATTTACCAAATTACTGCACAAAAATACACTTATCTCATATTAAAATTATGACACTAACCAATCAAACCCCAGGGTATTCAAAATTAATGGTGATTGAGCCTAAATTTCCTTTGGGGGTTTTAGAAAATATTCTCCAGGAAATTAATCAAAGGTACTATAAAAAACTTAAACTAAAAACTAGAAATTAACATCTGAATTCTTCTAGAACTATACAAAATTTCAACTAAGTATGGTATTCAAAACTGTAATACAGGAAAATAAGCAATAATTGTAAACACGAATTGTGTGGTATTCCTTGATGAGTTTTTTTTTTTTTAATTGTAGTTGGTCTTCCATATTTGTATGTTCTGCATCCATAGATTCAAACAATCATGGCTCAAGAAGATTGTAAAATAACTTCATCTGTGTTATTCATGTACAGATTTCTTCTTTTCTTGCATTGCTTATTGTAAACAACACAGCATAACAGCTATTTACAAAGACTGACACTGTGTTACGTGTATGAAGTAATCTAGAGATGATTGAAAGTGTTCAGGAGGAGATGCAGAGTTTGTATGCAGATATTACTCTGTTTTATATATGAGACTTAAGCATCCACAGAGGGGGACATCTGCAGAGGGGTCCTGGAACCCTTGGATACCAAGAGATAACTGGATATGCATACATGAGTGAATAACTTCATTGGAACAGAAATGCAAAAGTGTTGGACTCTTAACAATAAACTAGTTGATGCACAAACTCTATGAGAAGACTTGAAATGCAGAGAAGTCTTCTCATAGTTAACTTTGTCACTGAGGGAGTGCTAGACCCTTACTCTCGTATGTTAGATTATTGCTCTCAATTCTTCACCCGTGCCCTGCATTGTAATTACAAACTCCTTTGTTTGGCCAAATGAATGTGCATTACCTACACTCAGGTGGGAGGAGCACATTTCCCTATCCCGTGGATGTCAAGTTGAACCACGTGACTTACTTTGTCCAGGAGAACGTGGGCTAGAGTGATTGAGTTCCACTTCTAACCTGAAGCCTTAACAGGCGTTTCATAGTTCCCATCTCTGTTACTTTCATGCTCTGTTCCCCTAGAGAAAACTACCCTGGGCGGCTATTCATTAATCACACAAGTGCACCTGACTCACAGACTTCAAACAAAGAGAAATGTTTGTAGTAGGCCAATGAGGCTGTTTGTTAGGTAGCAGAATCTGACTCTTACACTTACAAAAGCTTTCCAGCAAGATTTATGCTATGGAGGTTTAACATCTACCCATCAACACTTCTTTCCTGATTTTCCATTGAAGATTCTTTAGGAAGGAATGTCAAGACTGATTTCCTAGGAGAACTGGGTCTTGACATTTCTTTGGTAACTGGAACATGATTTGGTTATGGGGTGTGGATTTAGATCGGTCACCCACCACACATTTCCATGACCGCTGAAAGAATTTCCTTATTTCTTTCTACTCTTCTATTGTAAGAATGGGAATGTTAGGCTAGTTCAGAATCTTGCCCAGAAAAGGAAAATCCTAGAGTTACTGAACTTTATCTACCAAAGTTAAAAGTAATGTTGACATGGAAATAAATAAAGCCCTGCAAATGGGGCCCACTCTTTGAACCCACCTATATCTAAAGATAAATCTACTTCTGGATCTTTTTCTTTTGTATATATTGATAATATTCCTTAACTTAATCAGAGTTAGCTGCCACTGTCTACAGAGAGATTTCTAATGAATACAGCATATCTGATTTCAATTCAAATAATGGGAAATAGAGAAGATATTAATTTTAAATACAATTTTCCTTAATTTGAACTATAATACTCAGCCATTCTGTAACATGAATAGAAAGAGTTTATTGAAAAAGAGCACAATTATAAAAGCATATGCAAACTACATGCTTAAATCTCCTTCTATTGGTATAATTTTCTTGTAAAAGTGAATATCATTACAACATAATTATAGTTTATCCAAATCCCAACAAGAAATTAACATTTCAAAGATATAATAGAATTATAATATTTTCCTACAGGACTTAATATTTTATAAATTCAGACTAAATTTATAATCTCCCAAACTTCACATGAAATTTAAGAGACTACCCTAAAATTCAAACTCTACTCATGTTATGGTTTAAATATGAGGACTAAAGCAAGAGCTCCTGTGTGAGACAATGCAAGGAAATGACTGGGTTATGAGAGTCTTAGAGTCTTAACCCAGTCAGTGCATTAATCCCGAATGGGATTAACTGGGTGGTGACTGTAGACATATCGGGTGTGGCTGGAGGAGGTGGGTGATTGGGGCATGCCTTTGGGGTTTATATTTTTTCTTTGGTGAGAGGAGAACACACTCTGTTTCTTGATGGCCACATAAACTTTTCCTCTTCTAAAATTATTCTTGTCAGGTCTTCTGATGACAGTAGTGAAAAAGCTGGTAAAACAACTTAATTTTAGATGAACGAGTCTGAACCCACATTTATGAAAACGATATACATACACACTCACACACACACACACGCACGCACACCCTCTGATGTCAGAGAAAAATAACATATGTCTATCCTGAAGTCAAGTATGCATAAATCTGCTTTTCTTCATAGTAGAAGTCAAGTGTTTGCTCAGGAATCCAGCAAAGGAGATTCATTTCCATAGTTATCAGACTGTCAGACCTCGGTGAGAAGCTCTCCCTAGCAACCATCAGTAGCATGTATCCCTGCTAAAGTGGCTAACTGTTTGATGATTTTATTATTCGATATTAGTACTTTACTTTTGATTGCTTGGCTACCAGTCATATTTTAGAAAGTGATATTCTATTTTCTGACTATAAATGTCATACATACTCGTTTTGTATAATTTGAAAAATACCAAAAGGTTCAAGGAGGAATGTCCAGCCACGTTCCAAACACAAGCCGCTTGTCGCTGCTATCAAGTGATTGCATTTCTCTTCAGAATTTATTTCTGGAATTCCAGTGTTATACAAGTGAGCGCCTTGTTTTCTTACTTATTTGAACACTTTCCCACAATGATGACTTAAAAAGCGCGTATCAAAGCCCGTGTTTCGTAAAGGATGTGAGTGGCAGGTTCTCAGTGATGGTGTCCTTGCTGGGCAGCCCCCGGCATGCTGCTGAGGCCAAGGGGCTCCCACCTCTGCTCTGGAGGCTGGGAGTCTGAGGTTAGGGTGGTGGGGTCAGGTTCTGGTGAAGGCCCTCCTCCTGGTTAGCAGATGACCCCCTCTTGTACTTTCCCCTGGCGGAGGGCAAAGGGGAAGCGAGCTCTCGTGTTTTTGTACGAGCACCATCCCTTGCGGGAGTCCCCTCACCTCTCAGGAACCCTGCCTCCCACTGCCTTCACCCAGGGTTAGGACTCCACCTCGGATTTTCAGGGGACAGATCATTCCACCCAATGCAAATGGTCCCCATGAACCGCATCCTCCCATGAGCTCTCTGGCCCAGATTCTTCTCCTTGAACTTGACTTCTGTCACCATGGACTCTTCCTCCAACACACCAGCATGGTCCCACCGTGGTTCCTCTCTGCTAGCTGTCCCCTCTGCTCGGAATGCACTTCTTTCTAACGTGCATGGCTCATTCCACCGCCTCTTCCAAACAACAGAATCTCTGTGGGTCCACCAAGTGGCCACGGTCAGGGTCACTGAAGTCAGACATTTTAGACCCACTGTGTGACCTTGAGAAAGCTCCTGAATCTCTCTGTGCTTTGGATAATAAAATCATTGTAATAGACATGCATCACAAAATTCTCTTCCTTACCATCATCCTCGACCCCCTCGGTAGCTTTCTCTTTTTTAGGATCTTACTTTCTCACAGTACACTTGCTATTTTAGAGCATGCTCTATTAATCACTGATCATCATTGTCTCATTACAAGTCAGCGGTGTTTCTGCTTCATGAGTGCTGTCTTATTCGCCCCTTCACTAGACTATGAATTCTATCAAGTTAAAGGTTTTGCACCTTGAAGAACACAGGGAACAAAATGCATGCACTTGAACACATGAACAAAACAGGTAACATGAACACTGTTCCCAATGTGCTGTCAGTATTGCAGGCTTCCTAAATGTATTGATCATTTACTCCTTGCCACCTCACCACCAAAGAGGTTACTATCACCTTCCTATGAAAGGGGAATCTTTTCTTTCACAAGATTATTCTTTTAACAGTAACAACAACAACAAAAAAAATAGCTAGATTGGAACCAACCTAGATGCCCTTCAACAGATGAATGGATAAAGAAACTGTGGTATATATACACAATGGAATATTATTCAGCCATAAAGAATAATAATATTATAGAATTTGCAAATAAATGGATGGAACTGGGGAATATCATGCTAAGTGAAATAAGCCAATCCCCAAAAACCAAAGGCCAAATGTTTTCACTGATAAGTGGAGAATGATATATAATGGGTGTGGGGGTGTGGGGAGTGAGAGTAGAATGGGGGAACTTTAGATTACGTAGAAGGAAATGAGAGGGCAGGGTATGAAAGATGGTGGACTGAGCCAGACATCATCACCCTATGGACACGTATGATTACAGGAATGGTGTGAATCTGCATTGTGCACAACCATAGAAATGAAAAGATGTACCCCATTTGTGTACAGTGAATCAAAATGCAGTCTGTAAAAAATTAAAAGATAAATTAAAAAAAAATTGAGGTGTTCAAATTCTGAGGCAACTTTTGCAGCTGGGGATGCTAATGGAGGAGGAGGGAAGAGTTCCTGGCCAGGCGGCTCAGCCCCAGAGGGCGGACCTGGGCGGCTGCCCGGGTCCTAACGCAAGCTCTGAGTGAGGCCGAGCAGCTGGAGGAGGAAGCTGTCCTGTCAACCAACCCCGCTTCTCACCTCTCCCTGAACTTCTGGAACAAGGAATGGATCGTCTCCTTTGACCCTGGAATTTCCAATCAGGAAAAAAAGTAGGCAAGAACCAAGGCCAGGGAGGCTTCTGCTTCTCCATCCCAGCTTTCAGGTGGGAGCAGCACAGGTGTCCCGTGCTGACGGCCCCTCACTCCTTTCTGCGCAGTCAGCCAGCTGCCTCTGCACACTGGTGACTTGCATCCACAAGGCAAATCACCCTGCTGCCAATGGGCTCCCCTTTAGCTGGACGTGTTGGATATGTTACCTTTTGCCTTTTTTTTTTTTTTTTTTTTTTTGGTACTGTGGTTTGAATCCAGGGTTGCTTTACCACTGAGTTACACCCCCAGCACTTTCTGATATTTTTTTACATTTTGAGGCAGGGTCTCGCTTACTTGCCCAGGCTGGCCTCAAAAGTGCCAGCCATCCTCCTGTCTCAGCCTCCTGAGTTGCTGGGGTTACAGATGTGCACCACCACACCCAGTTTTTCCTTCCCAATATTATAATACAATTCATCAAGTATACTTTTAATAGCAGCAATTTTTGAGCAATTACACCATAGTTTTATTGAATTTGCCAGAATAACCAGCAATTTTCCTCCTTCATACAAATTGCACTTTAATTTATTTTTATTAGACTGGAAGTTACTTGCTGGATGCATTAGGAAACTGAACATGGAGACGTTATGCAAGCAATACTTTTTAGCTTCATTCAGCTCTGCTCTATCTCTGCTCAAACATGTCATGTGGGAGAATAAGAAAGGCCCCTCCTTTAATCCTGGAAACTACTGTTCATGCTCCTTTCACCCAAAGAAAACTACAGACTTCCTCATCCTTGAAGACTACCGAGAAAATGATGTCTCAGAAGAGTCCACAGCTGACCTGCAGTAGAAGCAGCTTGTCGAAAATGAGGACTTTACTGGATTTAATCTTTTTTAAAATATTCATTCTTATTAGCTATACATGATGTTCTAATACGTTTTTTAACGTATTATATATACATGGAGTATCATTTCCCATTCTTCTGGTTGCACATGGTGTGGAATTACATTGGTGATATAATCATATCTGCACATAGGAAAATTCTTTCCAATTCATGCCAGTCTTTCCTGTTCCCATTCCCCCTCCTTTCCCTTCATTCCCCTTTGTCTAATCCGAAGTACTTCTGCTCTTCCCTCCCCAACCCCTTTATTGTGTGTTAGCATCTGCATATCAGAGAGAACATTCAGTCTTTGCTTTTGGGGGGACTGGCTTATTTCACTTAGCATGATAGTCTCCAGTTCCATCCATTTACCAGCAAGTACCATGATTTCATTTCTCTTTATGACTGAGTAGTATTCCATCGTGAATATGTACCACATTTTCTTTAGCCATTCATTTCTCGAAGTCTACGTATGCTGTTTTATAGTTTAGCTATTGTGAATTGAACTGCTATAAACATTGATGAGGCTGTGTCACTGTAGTGTGCTGATTTTAAGTCCGTGGGTATAAACCAAGGAGTGGGATAATTAGGTCATATGGTGGTTCCATTTCAAGTTTCTGAAGGAAACTCAAACTCCATATTGCTTTCCAGAGTGGCTGCACCATTTTGCAACCCCACCAGCAATGTATGAGTGTACCTTTTCCCCTACATTCCTGCCAACCTGTATTGTTACTTGTATTCTTGATAATTGCCATTCTGACTGGAGTGAGATGAAATCTCAGTACAGTTTTAATTTGTGTTTCTCTAACTGCTAGAGACCTTGAACATTTTTTCATATATTTGTTGACGGGTCATATTTTATCTTCTGTGAAGTGCCTGGATTGAATCTTGAGGTGAAGGGACAAGAGAATTTGTGTTTTAAAAAATTCGTTCTTTTTACATACACATTATGGTGGAGTATATTTTGACATATTATTACATACATGGAGTATAACTTATTCTAATTAGGATCCCATTCTTGTAGTTATACATTCTTGTGGAGTTTCAATGGTGGTGTATATTCATATATGAACATAGGAAAGTTATGTCTGATTCATTCCACTGTCTTTCCTAATCCTATCCCTCCTCCCTTCCCTTCATGTCCCTTTATCTAATCCACTGAACATCTAGCCCCCCACCCTTGTTGTGTGTTAGCATCTGCATATCAAAGAGAATATCTGACCTTTGGTTTTTGGGGATTGGCTTATTTCATTTAGTGTGATACTCTCCAGATCTGACAAATGTCATAAAGTCAATTTTTATGGCTGAATAATACTCCACTGTGTATACATATCACATTTTCTTTATCCATTCATCTGTTGAAGAGCACCTAAGTTGGTTCCGCAGCTTTTAAGAAACACCCCAAACATTATTGCTCAAAAATAAATGTGAAGTACTCAATAGGTGCCATGTCCCATGCTGATCAGTGACAATGCAATACAACCAGAAGTAGATACAGTCCCTGTTTCCTTGGATGGTAGCTTGTCAGGGGCACCAGATTTTAATGAACAGCCATACAAATGAATATAGAATCTCAAAGGGGACAAGGACCATGAAGTACGGACTGCTGTTCTCACCAGGAATTCCAAAGGGAGCTTCTCTGCAGAACCCAGAGCTGAAGAGGTAGATTAACTAAGGGAAGTGAGAAAGAGTGCTTTTTAGAGGTAAGAGGACAAGGATGTCCTGAGTCATGGGAGGAGAATATGGGACAAGACCGAGGAAGCCCAGGGTGTGGATGGCAATGGACGGAGGGCCAGTTGAGATGCCAGGTGGGGGGCAGCTGGTCTTGCGGGGCCTCCTGCACTCATCCTGGGAGGGCTCTAACAGGGAAGGCACCCTGGCAGGGATGCCCGGAGAGGGCTCTCACTGACCTCAGGGCTGCAGAGTCCCACAGCAGGGGCACTAGCTACACGTGGTCATTTACATTGGAATGCAGTACAACTGAAAACGCAAGTTCTCCATCCCAATGGCCACATTTCAAGAGCTGACATCACCACCTGGGGCTGGAAGCTACCTGTCAGCCTGGGTATGGACTATTCATTGACCCAGAATGTTCTGAGCACGGGTTAGACAAAAGGCAAATCTGAGGTCACCTGTGGGCATGCTAATGCTCGAGAGCTGCAGTCCTAGAAGATTCTGATCACTTAATGGAATCTGATTGATAATTTCTACTTTAAGAGGGGTGAAAAGCAGGGATAAACACCAAGATAGAGAATAATGACAAAGAGACGCCAATATTGTGAGTAAAATACCAATTTGGACCTCGATTTTATGAGATCTCAACAAGTCCCTGTGGAAACTCTCTGAAACAGATACACCACCTGGTTCAATCAAATGCTTTGCATTTCAGGAAAAAAAGAGAGAGACTGACAGTTCTTTCCAAAGACGATCCTGTGGTCGTCCCTGGCTCTCCCCCTTCCTCGTCCGTTCCCCGTATTATCCCTCTCTAATGTCTTGCTGTTGAGTGGGACTGCCACATATCATACAATAGAATTCAGGCTGTGACACAAAAAACTTCATTTTCTTTTTAGGGTTCCCAGTGGAAGGCTGTAATGTGTGGGATGTTATTCCTTAGGTCTTTAAAAGAAACTAATGAACTCGCTGGCTTCCTGAGATTGTCGTTCTCTTTTCCAGGAGTAGGGGAGCCTATTTATCTTCTACTGTACTATTATCATACAAATGGACCAACTTGTGGTTGTCGCCCATTTCACACACACACTGCACGCCACTTTTATGGGCACAGTCTGTTCCATGACAAAATACCTGAGGAAGCTCACCAAACCTTGTAAACAAGGCTGTACCCTGGGCAAGGGTGGAAACACTTCCAAACAGCTAGTCTGTGTGAAGGTTTGATTTTGAGTTCAAACATGACATCGTAACAAAATGATAATAATATAATAACAAATATTAATCTATAACGAGCACTTATGCACCATGGATTTAATGTTTGTAACTCCCTTTTCCTACGTTGAAGTTTTATCCCCCAAAGTGATGGTATTTGGAGATAGGAAATTAGGAGGTTATTAGGATTAGCAGATATCGTGGGGTGGAGTCCCTATAATAAGATTAGCTGCCTTATAAGAAGGAAAGAGATATGTCTGTCCTTCTCCACCAGAGCTCAGAAAAATGTTCATGTGAAGATAGGGCAAGATGGTGATTGTCTGGAAGCCAGGAAGTCACATCAGCAGGCACCTTGATGTTGGACTTCTTGGCCTTCGGAGCATAAGAATCATTCACTGTTTAAACCACAGTGTCTCCGGTGTTTGTTATGGCAATCTGTGTTCGTTTATTGCTGTAGAAAGCACCTGAGATAAATCAAGTTATAAAGAGAAAAGGTTTATTTTAGCTAACAGTTTTGGAGGTTTCAGTTCATGACCAGTTGGCCCTATTGCCTTGGGTCTGTGGCGGCACCGTACATCTCCGTGAACTTGTGGTGGAGCTAATCCCTTCACTTCAGGACCAGGGTGAAAGAGAAATAGACTATAGTCCCATAATCTCCATAAGGAAATGCTCCCAGTGACCTACATCCTCCCGCTAGGCCCCAATCGCAAGGCTCCATGATCCTGCGGTAGTACCTGGCTCCCAGTAAGGCCAAGGTGGGGACCGAGCCTTTAACACATCAGGCTTTGAGGGACATTTCAGAGCCAAACCAAAGCACAACCTGAACAGACCAAGAACTCTGCGCCTGCCCAGGGCCACGCAGTTCACAGGGAAGTGGCTGATTTGATCTTTATTTACATGATCTGGCTAAAATTGCCAACATTATAACTATTTTACAATAGTTATAATAGTTAGAAACTGAGACTCACTGTGGTTAAGTAACTTCCAAGGTCGCTCTGTTCATTCCAAGGTCGTCTCATATTTATTTGCAATTCAAGCTCCAGCAAATCCATGCCAAGATATCAATACATGGCAGCCAAAGCGCCACCCAGGGCATCCCGGGTACTTAAAAATGCTGCTAACAAGTCTTACAGCCGTGGTGAGGTATTACCTGCATCTAAACAGATGCTATTATTTTTATGGGTATAATTAGGTTCTGTGTACAAAACAGATACATCTGCGGCTGTTTCCTGCTTTTGTGTGAGAAAGCTTACGCGTGTGGATTCACGTAGCACAAGCAAGATGACCTGTGAGCACAGACGGACTTCAAAAGGGAACCCTTCAGGTGTAGGAAGCCTGACTCCCAATCCCTTCAGACAACTGCTACGTGACCTTGGCAGGTTCCTTCATCCCTCAGGACAAAGCATTCTCCCACGGGAAAGGAGGGAGCGCTGCCGCTCTCAGACCTGACATCTGATTTTGGGTTCTTAGGGAAACCAGATCAAGAACTCCATCATCTCACTGGACAAATAAAATGTCTGAGCCTGATAGCGAGTTTAGGTCTTGCTACATGATTACTTTGATCCTGCTCCCTGAGGTCAAAAAATGAGAGGGAGAGTGAGAGAAAAGGAGGAGGAGGAGGAGGAGGAGGAAGAGGGGGAGGGGAAGAGGAAAGAAGGAAGGAAGGGAGGGGGAGAGGGAGGAAGGGGAAGGTGGGGCGGGGTGGTGGGCAGGGCAAGGCAATGCAGAAAAAAAAAAGACTGAGAAGGAAGGAATTTCACCACGTCTGCTATTCCACTGGAGAGTGAAAAATACATTTAAAAAAAAATGCATTTTGAGACATCAGTCACTTGGTATAAATTGTGCTGCTAACAAACATAAAATAACCAGTGCGTTCGTAACCACTCATCCACACCAGTCGACAGGAACCCAGTCAAGACAGACAAAGCACTCGGCAGTGACAACTGTGCCCTGACTCACGCTAGGGGAAAGTGCAGGGTGGGCACAGCGTCAGGCTGCGGGCCCTGCCAGACCTCCAAGTGCACGTGCCTCCAGCTTCTCTTACTAAAACCAGTGGGAGAAGGTGACCTGACCGGTGGAAAGGGCCATCTGCCCTCATGTGAATTCATCTCTGGCCAAGATAGGTCAGGTGCCTATGCTCGGGACCAGACTTGAGGGCAGCCTCATTCTCAACCACCTAGAACACCAAAGTACAGGCGAAGGGACAGAAGGCAGCATGGACATGGGACAAGCAGAAGGGACAGTCAATGCCAGTAGTAGGGACCTACCCGGCAGAGAGGGAGTGGCTTCCCAGTTCTCACTAAAGATAAGCCCACAATAGCTGTAGATTTCACACACATCGTCTGCTGTCTCTTCCATGAAGATGAAGAAACAGAGGCTCAAAGAAGTCCTGTCACTGACATCAAATCCCCAAATCCAGTCGAGAGGCAGAGCTGGGGAGTCAGTATAGATTTATCTGATTCCCAAGTTCATGTTCTTAAGAGTCTTAACCCTCTACAGCTCCCATCAGAGCTAACTCGATAGTGGACTTCCAAAAAGCACAAGAAAAGAGCGGCCTTTTGCACAGTGGAATAATTTCACGATGCAGCTTCAAAAACAAAGGTTTTTTTTTTTTTTTTTTTTTTTTTTTTACAACAACAAAAGTAAAACAGAATATGGTCTACTCATCACGTCCAGATCGGGCCTGTAACATAATCTGTGTTTGCAAAGGTTTTAAATACAATTCGTTGTGTTACCCTACAACATACTGAGGTGATCCAAAACCTAATTTTCAAACATATACAAGTGTGTAAATGAAATCGTAACTTCACATTTCCAAAAGAATTATGAACAGTCGAACATGTTCTGAGAACCATCCACGACTCCCACTGGTTATATTATTAATTATGTTTGTTACTAGTGATACCCGAATCACGCCAGGTCGTGCAGCCTGGGCTGCTGGGACAGTGCCCAGCAGTCGTTTGAATCCTGGCTATTTATAGAACAGAACCACAACCACCTCCGTGACCCATGAAGCTTGCGTTAACCCAATGGCATAGCTCAGCAAATAAACAATGTTCTGTAAAGGAGATGCCAGCAGCTGGTCTGTGGGCCAGATCCAGCTGCTGCTGGTTTTGTGACTGGTTTTACTGGAATGCAGCCACCCTGTTCTGCTTATTGTCTGTTGCTGGCTTCCCAGTACTGTTAGATTAATAAGCTTGGCCTAAGCCTGTTTCCACACTTGGGTGACAAGATGTGGCCCACAGTTGCTCCATATGTGGGCAACATAACTGAGTAAGAAAGCAAACTACGAACTAACTTAAGAGGTATTCCTGACAGAGTCAAGCTTCAGTCACAGTCTGCAACTAATCAGCCTTGCCACGGAAGCCAAGGCCCACTGCTGCTAATCAGAGCGTTCCTACATGTCGCTTCTGTTCCTCCCTATAATAAATATAACTGCAGTGGGGTGGATGGGCCACTGTGAACCGGCTTCTGCTGGCACGCGCCTGGTTCTAGAATCTTCTTTACTCAAACTCTTGCTCAACTTCTTCATCTCCTGGTTTTCATCAGAAACAATGGCGGAGTGGGGCAACTGGGGTTGGGGCCACCTGCTCAAAAGACCTGAAATACTTACTATGTCGCTCTTGTCAGAAAAATGGTGGCAATCCCTGTTCTAGAGTATCATCTACAATCTGAATGGAGGATATAATATTTCAAAGGAAATCCTAAGAATCTAATAAATCACAGGGAAAAAGCACAATATTTTATGAATACTGATTGGCTGGTGCTGCATAAAGAGCCACACATCACTCCCAAGCCAGCTGTCACGAAAGTGGGCAGTGAAGTAGTTCCCAGGCCAGTTGCTCTGAACATGGGGACTTCATTCCAGATGCCAGGAAAAACACTCACCTACTCTGGGGTTTTTTAAAGATTTCTTTATATTCTATTTAATATTTCTTAAAAGAAAAAGGAGGTTAATCTTTCATTTGTATTCTTTGGGGAACACTGCCAATTGGGAGCTGCCATGTATTTCTTTTCTTGAAAAATATTTCTTAAAGTCTTTTTAAACCTGAAAACTGTCCTTACCCAGCTTCCTTTCCATTGGTTTCTACAAACCACATTCTGGTTTCAGTAAATCATGCTGAGCCTGCAGTTGCATATGAATGGGAAATGTTCATTTACCAGACATTCACAGCACCATGAGACTATGAAGGGACCTGGCCTACCCATTCGTCTTTTGAAAGATTATCTGGGCACTTGGCATTGTTGCTCTGTACTTCAAAGATTATTATATTTCATTTGTTTTCTGTAAGCAGCTTGGGCTCTGGTTGACCTACTCTCAATAAAGAAAGTATTTGCTTGACTGTGGAGGATATTATATTGTCTCTGACTCTGAATTAACTCTAGGGATGATGCTCCTGTATTTTACATACAGATTGATTACTCCACTCTCACATATTGGATGAAGGGGGGGATATTCTGAATGCAGAATTCAATCCGATCCTTCATCCTCAACTCTAGACTGCATAAAGAATCCTCATTAAATTTCCAGCAGGGACCTGCTGACATAAGAGGCCTTAGGCTACCTCTGAGAAATATCTCTAATGACTTCAAAGTTGCTGGATAATTGCACTTTTATTATTTAAATAAACTACTCAGGCTTCATTGAATACCATAATATTTCACTGTTATCTACACAAAACTTTAAATTTCCATATTTCAACAAACTCAACAAGAAAGACATAAATTTGAAGATGTAGAAGTGTTCACCCATAATCAAAAAAATATAACTCCCATCCACATTTTTGGTTGTACATGGACTGTATGACTACCAGATAGTCATAACAAACAAACAATTCAAACAACATTTTAAAGTCCAGAACAAGATAAACAGGATTGACATGTGAGTAAGAGAACCAAGACACCAAGTTATGCTCCTACTAAAAACACTTCACTCATTAATGTACACTATTCCACTTACCAGGGGAAGTTCACTCTCCTGTCCAAAGTCCCACCTACTCCAAAAGAGCCTTTGAATCAGCCCTCACATCTATCAATTCCACTCTGGAATGTCCCTTCTCTTGTATGGAAACTGCTGAAATGAAAATGGATATCCTTCCTCCACTCCCTCCAGTGACATAGGTGTTGATGTGACTGTCTCAAGGCAGCATGTTTGAAAATGCAGTGAGCATGTTCAGTAGTGGTTGTCCATCATCTATCTAATGAGAAGACTGTGTCACCATGAGTGGTGGTCTGTGCCAGTACTTGATGTATGAACAATAAACCAGTCTTGGCTGGGGATAAAGTCAGTTGGTAGAGTGCTTGCCTGGCATGCACAAGGTCCTGGGTTCGATCCCCAGTACTACCCACCCCCAAAAAAAGAACATTAGTTCTCTCTCTGCAACTATTAGAAAGTATGTCTTCTTTTCCCACTGAGAAAGCGAGCTGGTAACCCTAAGCCTAGGGCTATAAGCATGCTAGGGTAAAGCAAGCTGATGCTGTACGAATACATACTTGCCTGCACCTGGCCACTATGTTTGAGGTTAGGGATGACCCAACAAAGTGTAAGCTACTTCAGCAAACTAATTTTCCGCTGATTTTTACCTCCGTCAGGAGCTAGCCTGTGTAATCTGTGAATATTTATTTCATCCTGCCGGTCTCAGTGCCAAATATCTCCACCACTTATCTGATCAGAGCTTTCCAATTACTCTGCTCAGTTACTGATGGCCTTCCTTCTAGATGGACAGGTGGGGCTTGAGTAGCCACTCTTCTAAGCAAGTCATTGTGGATCACATGCAACCTCGAACAGCACAGGAGGATTCACCACACACGTGCTTTGATCAAGTCATTTTACCTCCCTAAGACTTAGTTTCCTTTTCTGAAAAATGGACTAGTGATCTCTACTGTTAGGAATTCACAGTGAAGATTGTCATCAATGTAAAATGATACATGAACATTGTCTATGTGGTATCATAACACAGCAGGCACTAATGGAAGAGCAGCAGATTCATTTTCCATAAACAAATTTTATATAGTTGCTGATCACATTTGCATTTTCCTGCCAGTGTTCATATTTAAGACCAAGCTGTTTTTCCCAAACAAAATATACATGAGAAATCTCTGATTTGCCAAGGTTCTGACTTCTCAGAATCCTATACAGTCCTTGTGTAAATACTGAAGTTTCAAAGGAAAAATGCTTATAATTACATAGATCCAGAATTAAGCCATCCTCCTATTCAGGTAATATATTATTGCAAAGCAATTATTCACACTAAAATTACTGGATAGCGGAGTAAGACATAATTGGATATGAGCAATAATCTGAGACTGCAGGGGTAACTTACGATTAAATACTGTATATAAATTAAATAAGAGATTAATAACCTACTTAAATTATGACTTCTTTTAGAGCCTGTTTATTTCCTAATTTCAAAAATTTATTTGTTAATCACACCATTTAATAGTGCAATCATAAAGGTCGATGTACTTTTTAAAAGCTGAAAGGGGTCTAACAGATTTGCAAAAGGTATTAGCCTTCCTGAAAAACGAGCACTTGGGAGTCAACGGAAAGCCAGGAAAGTTGTAAAAGCAAATATAGAAAGAAGTGTCTATGCATAAAATATTCAGCAAGATAATAAGGTAATATGACATTGGTGAACTGTAAAACTGTAATGCCAAGTGCATATGGGAGAGAAGAACAAAGGCATTCAAGGGGCTCAGGATTTGTGACTTTATTCTGGGAAGAATATAAAAATCAATGAAGAAAAAAATTGAACAAAGTTATAAAAGAGATACTATGTTTTTCTGATAATGAAAGTGAAAATTGAATATAAATTCCTGGCTTCTTGTCTGTGCTCCCTCTGCCTCTTTACCTTGACCCACTCTGACAGTATAACTTTCATCTTCTCTTGTTTGTAATGTACTTTCTGAAATTGCAATAAAACATACAGGCAAGAAAGTGTAGGGAAATGTTTAGTTGTTTTTAAATCTTATGTAAATGAACTCACATGGTAAGTATTCTTTGAATTTCTTTAACTAAATGTTTTGGTCCTGAGAGTTCCCCCATATTATTACCTGTTGTGTAGTCTTCATTGGTGTATATGAATATCCCCTTTCCCACCCCTCCTCTCGTGTCATTTAAATAAACCTATTATACACAGTCTGGTCTGGGCTTCCTGTTCATTTCTTTCTTAAAACATACCTGGGGGAAGTGCTGGGTGACGGCTTAGTGGACATTCACCTTTAGGTTTGTAAACTGTTTTGGCCTAGTTTATCCTGCTCCATGGGTGCTGATGCTTGGGATTTTCACTCGTGTTTTGTCTTTGATTTCTTATACGTGCTGGTATCTTTTATTTATTTATTTTTATAGTCACGCATGGTAGTTGGGTTCACCCCGACAAACTCACACATGCATGGGATTTGATTTCAGTTCAGGATCCCACCATTTTTCCTTCCCAGGCTCCCTCCCCTCTTTCACTCTCCTTCTTTTACTAGGCTACACTTCCTCTCCCTCATCTATGTATTTATATTTCATTGACTCTTTTTACTTTTACAGAAAGGTGCAATTCCCTGCGGTATATTTATATATGTATATAACGTGATTATTTTAATTCATTCTGCATCACCTCCCCTTTCCCACGCCTCCTCTCTGCCTCGGGATCCCCTTTTACTACACTGCTGATCTTCCCTATGTCTTTATGATAGCTATCCTTCCCTCCCTTTCTTTTATTCTATTCTAGCTGCCACATATGAAGAGAAAACCTTTGACCTTTCAGTTTCTGAGTCTGGCTTATTTCCCTTAGAATGATGTATTCCATGTCCATCCATCTACCAGCAAATGCCATCATTTCATTCTTCTTTATGTCTGAGTAGAACTCCACTGTGTAGATAGGCCACAATCTCTTTATCCATTCATCTATTGATGGGCATGTGGGTTGATTTCATAATTCAGCTATTGTGAACTGAGCTCTTACACACATTGGGGTGCCTATATCACTATACACGGATTTTAGATCTTTTGGGAGAATACCAAGGAGTGGAATAGCTGGGTCATATGGAGGTTCCACTACTAATTTTTAAAGGAATCTCCATACTGCTTTCCAGAGTGGCTGTACTAATTTGCAGTCCCACCAACAATGCACAATAATACATTCCCCAAAACCTCGCCAGTGTTATTATTGTTTTTATTGTTCACTGCAATTATGACTGCAGTAATATGAAATCTTAGGGTAGTTTTGGTTTGCATTTCCCTGATTGCTAGAGATCCTAAACTTTTAAAATATATTTGCTGATCATCAGTGTTTCTTGCTTTGAGAGTTATCTGCTTGGTTCTTTTGACCATTTGCTGATTGGGTTATTTGTTTTCTGGGTGTTAAGCTTTTTGAGTTCTTTATATTTTCTGGATATTAATTCCCTGTCAGAGGAGCAGCTGGCCAAGATTTTCTCCCATTCCCTGGGCTCTCTATTCACTGTCTGGTTTCATTTGCTCTGCAGAAGCTTTTTAATTTGATAGCATTCCATTTATTGATTCTTGGTTTTATTTCTTGAGCTTTAAGGGTCTTGATGAAATTGATGCCTGTGCCAATACGTTGGCATGTTGACCCTATGCTTTCTTCTAGCACTTGCAAGGCTTCTGGTATAATTCCCAAGTCTTCTATCCACTTTGAGATGGCTTCTGTTCAGTGCAAGAAGTATGGATCTAGTATCAGTCTTCTATGAATAGATATTCAGTTTTCCAGCACCATTTATTAAAAAGGCTATATTTTCTCCAACATACATTTTGGCACATTTGTGGCTGGAAGTATTTGGTTTGTCTTGTGTCTTCTATTCTTTCCCACTGGTCATCATATTTATAGTAATGCCGTTTTTCTTTCCATCACTCTGTAGTGTAATTGAGATGGAGACTCAGAATAGCCTAAGTAATTCTGAGCCTTTTAGTCTTCCAAATGTATTTAAGGACCATGTTTTCTGGTTCTCTGAAGAAAGCCATCAATATTCTGATGAGGACTGCATTGAATCTGTGTATTGTTTTTGGTAGTATGGCCATTTTGATAACATTAATTGTGCCTATCCAAGAACATAAGAGGTCTTTTCATCTTCTAAGGTCTTATTCAATTTCTTTCTTCAATGTTCTATAGTTTTCATTGTAGAGCACCTTTACCTTCTTGATTAATTTCCAAGTTTTTTTTTTTTTTTTAGGTTATTGTGAATGGGATGGTTTTCCTGATTTCTTTCTCAACAGAACTGCCAAGTATAGGAAAGTTAATTATTGGTAAATGTTGATCTTGTATCCTGCTACTTTGCTAAACCAATTTATCAGATATAGAGGTCTTCTGGAGTCTTTTGGGTCTTCTGGACATAGGATCATGTCCTCAAGCCAACAGAAATAGATTTTTTTTTTTTTTTTTTTGTACCAGGGATTGACCTTCCAAGTTGCTGGAATTACAGGCATGTACCACCATGTCTGGCAATGTTTAGACTTCTTCAGTACCTATGTGTATGAATCTCTTTAATATCCTTCTCTTGCCTGATTGCTCTGGCTGTGGTTTAATAACTATATTAAAAAAGGGTGATGACAAAAATGGGAAATTATACTCCATGTATATGATATGTCAAAATACAGACTACTGTCATGAATAACTACAAAGAAGAAATACAAATATTTTTTTTTAAAAAGGAGTAGTGAGAGTAAATAGCCTTAATTTTTTTTTCTTGTTCCTATTTTTACAAAAAAACTCCTTCGGTTTCTCTCCCTTCCGTGTGATGCTGGCTTTGGGTTTGTCCTATATAGCCTTCGTAATGTTAAGTTCCTTCCATTTCTAGCTTCTCCAATGCTTTTGACATAAATGGGTGCTCAATTTTGTCAGAGGCCTTTTCCGCATCTATTGAGATGATGATCATATGATTCTGTTCTTAATTATATCTAAGTGGTGGATTATATTTATTCAGTTGCCTATGCTGAATCAACCTTGCATCCCTGTGATGAAGCCCACTTGATCAAGGTATATTATCTTCCTGATGTGTTTTGAATGTGGTTTGGTAATATTTTATTAGGGATTTTTGCATCTATGCTCATCAGGGATATTGGTCTATAGTTTTCTTTTCTTGATGTGTCTTTCTGTGGCTTTGTTATCAGGATTATACTGGCTTCATAGAATGTATTTTGAAGTGTTCCCTCCCTTTCAATTTCTTTCTTTCTTTCTTTCTTTCTTTCTTTTTTTTTTTCGGGGAGGGTACTGGTGTTTGAACTCAGGGACACTTGACACCTGAGTCACATCCCCAGTCCTATTTTGTATTTTATTTAGAGACAGGGGTCTCACTGAGTAGCTTAGTGCCTCCTCGCTTTTGCTGAGGCTGTCTTTGAACTTGCAATTCTCCTGCCTCAGCCTCCTGAGCAGCTGGGATTACAGGCATGCGCCACTGTGCCTGACCCTCCCTTTTAATTTCATTGAACAATTTGAGAATGATTGGTGTTAGTTTTTCTTTAAAGGTTGGGTAGAACTCAGCTGTGAATCTTTCTGGTCCTGCACTTTGTTGGAAGGCTCTTAATTATTTCATTTTTATTATGTGATATTGGGTTATTTAAGTTTTTTATATCTTCTGGTTCAATTTGGGCAGGTTGTATGTTTATAGAAATCTGTCAATGTGTTTTGCATCTTTCAGTTTATTGAAATCCAAATTTTCCAACTAGTTGCTCATGTTGCTCTGAATTTCACAAATGTCTGTGATTGTTTCTCTTTTACACCTCTAATTCTATTTATTTTCATCTCATTCTTTCTTTTGGTTAATTTGTCTAAGGTTTTATCATTCTTGTTTATTTCTTCAGAGAACCAAGTCTGTGGCATTGATCCCATGTATTGCTTTTTATTCTCAATCCCACTGATTTCAGCTGTTATCTTTACTACTTTCTGTATTCTACTGCTTTTGAAATTAGTTTGTTCTTCCTCTTCTAAAACCTTAAGGTATAGCATAGGCTTATTATTATTATTATTATTGGATCTTTCAATTTTTTTAATGTAAGCACTCAAAGTTATAATTTTTTCTCTAAGAACACTTTTCATACTGTTTTGATATGTTGTCTTCACAGTTTCTAAGAATTCTTAATTTCTTCTCTCATTTATGATTCATTCTTCATTTGAAAGAGTATTGTTCAATCCCCATGTGTTTATGAGTTTTCTATTATTTTTCTTGTTGTTGATTTCTAGTTTCATTCCATCATGATCTGATAGGACACACAGGATGATATAATTTTCTTTTGTATTTTCTAAGACTTACACTGTGACATAAGATATAGTCTATTTTGGCAAAGGTTCCAAGAGTTGATGAGAAGAAGGTACATCTAGCTGTTTCATGTGAAATATTCTGTAGATGTATATTAGGTCCTTTTGATTTGCAGTATTATTTAAATTGGTAATATACTAACTGATTTTATGTCTATATGACCTGTCTATTGGTGTTGAAATCACCCAGTTTATTGTATTGGGGTCTGTCTGGGATTTCATGTCCGAGTGTTTTTTTATGTAATTAGGTGCACTGATATTTGAGACATACATATTTACTATTGTTACGTTTTCTTGATGGATATTCCTTTTACCAGAATGTAGTAGCCTTCTTAGTCTCTTTTGATTAATGTTCATTTGAAATATGCTTTTCCAGATAGAGAATAGCTATCCCTGCTTGTTTTCAGAATTTTTATGTGTGAAATACTTTTCCCCATCCTTTTATTTCAGCCTGTGGGCGTCTTTGCCTATGAGTCTCTTGTAAATGGCATATAGTTGAATCTTGTGTTTTGATCCATTCTGCTAATCCATGTCTTTTAATTGGGGAGTGGAAACATTAACATTTGGTTTCAGAATGGATATGTGTTTGTGATTTCCTGCCACTCTGATCCTGACTTTGGACATTTCATCAGCTTGACAGAAATTTCCTCTCCTGTTCCTTTGCATAATGTAGGTTCAAGATCTTCAAGATCCATGTTCAAAGTACCTTCTATTTGGTGCCTTCCTTGGTATTTTGAGCTCCAAGAGGGATATGGTGTCCTTTCTCCACTTTCCCATGGTAGTCCAATTGTAACTCTACCATGGAATCAACCAGGTTATTTTAACGAAACTTTTCATCTGTAGATAGTCATAGGCACCCATATGGTCTAAGAAATAATAGGGAGGTCACATGTAGCCTGTACTCAACTTCCCCCAGTGGTAACCTCTTGCTGTTGTACAATATCATAGCCAAGATATTGACCTTAATACACTCAAGAGATAGAACAGTTCCATCAACAGAGGGATCCCTCAGATCTTGCCCTTTTATAACCAAATCTGCTTCCCTCCTACATTTCAATCCCCTTTCTTACCATTTTTAACCACTAGAGATGATTTATCTATTCTCCATTTTTATAATTTTGTCATACTATGCAAATGGATTATAACACATATTCTTTAGAGATTACCCTTTCACAAAGCTTAACTCCCTGGAAATTAGTATGCAACATCTAGATTGTCCTGTGCACTGATAATACAGATACCCTAATATGCTCAGCCACTCACCTGCTGAAGGACATCTGGACTGGACCAATATTTTACTACTAGGAATAGAACTGCTATAAACATTCATGTAAAAGTTTTTGTGGGAGCATAAATTTTTATTTCTTTTGAATAAATCCCCAAGAGTGCAGTTGTTGGGTTGCGTGGTAGTTAGCTATTCAGATACTTAGGACAGTGCCAAGCTGTTTGTTTGCTATTTAACATCCCCACTATGATGCCTGAGTGATCCAGGTTCTTCACATAATAGAATTTGGGGGTGGTATTGGTTTGCTTATTTTTTATGTTAGTCAGTCTAACTAAAGATATAAATAGACACTCCCAATAGGAGAAAAGCTAAAATAGATAAAAGAGGGATCAAATAAAACATGTAGAAAAAGCTGGTAATTCAATCTTGAGTGGGGATGCAAAGAAGTCTTAGAAGAAAGAAGCTAATGTACATATGAATTCTGAGCTAACTTGAATATTAAAGATGAGCACAACCCATCTGGGAGAAGTGAAGGAAAATCTAAGCAGCAGCAAATACACAAAGTTTCCAGGATAAAAGTGAGCACTGGACAACCTGAGAAATGAAGGTATCTTGGGGCGCCCAGTGGGCAGTGAGAGATCAGTGAAGAAAGGTGGGCAGATGTCAGATAGCAAAGAACCTAGCAGGTCCTGTTTTCTTCTTCCAGAAGAAAAATGGTGGTGTCGTTTGGAAACACGTTTCCCTTCTCTCCCCACCTGGCACTTTCTTAATTTACACAATTAATGTGTTGGCAGGAAAAGAAGAATTAGTGAAGGAACTAAAGAAGAAATGAGTAAAGGTCCAGGAGAAGAACATTTGGTAGCCAGACTCCTCAACGATGCCAAGGGAAATGAAAGGATGATGGGTCATCAAACTACCTCCATGGGCCACATCTGGGCAACTCTCTGCTATTGGAACAAAGCACCACTGGATACAGTCACGTTCAAACTTTTATATATTGACTATGACTCTTTTTGCATGATAATTGCAAAGTTGAGTAGTCTCATGACCATTCACCCCAGAAAAAGCATTTATTATATTTATATTATATATAAAAATATTTTTATATTATTTATATTTATATTATTTTTATATTAAAAGCATTTACTATTTATCTCTTTACAGAAAATGTTTGCTGATCCTTGGTTTAAGGCAAAGGAAGGAAAGACTGTTAAGTGACCTCTGGATTTATCATTAAGTAGGTTTTGAGGTGACTCTATGACAATGCCTTTCAGTGGGATGTTTAGTGGGAGAGAAGGAAGTGCACAGAGGAAGTGCAGGAAACTCTTTTAAGATGTGTCCATCTGTCCTTAACCCACACACTACTTCCCTTCCCATCCCACACCAGTAAAATGTACTATGTCTATTGGCAGATGAGGAAACAGAGGGTCAGAGAGTGTAAGCAGCTTGCCCAGAGCTGTTCAGCTAGTAGACAGGAATCAAAACTGGAATCCAGTTCTGTTCAATCAAAAGCCATTCGTTTCCTGCTATGTCCCACCCCCTTGAAGTTAGCCCTAAGAAACCTCAATGAAAGTTTTAAGAAATTGTTTAGATTTCAGAGTTTTGTGCCCTTAGAGGGCAAAATATTCTTACAGAGAAATGATATCCTGAAACCTGATCTGTTACCCCTGCCACCTGATAAAGTCATGGAATCGTTTAATAACCATGTTCAATTAATACAAAATCATTCTGTCGCCAAATGAAATGCATTGTTGCTCCCTGGACCCTTCTAATTTACAAAAATGCCTACTCGAAGTATGTTTTTGTAGACATAATGGAGCTCACTTACCATAGCATCTGTTGTGAAATATTTCACATAAGCAAATAGAACAAAAAAATGCAATCTCTCAAATTAATTTCCATCAAGGGAACAATGGGAACAATAACAATAGACAAAAGGAAGGCATCAATAACACAAGGAACAGAAAGAGTCCTGGTAGATCAGAAGCTCACTCTCTATGAAGTTCTAAATGAAACACAAAAAAGGAATGACTTTTTTCTTGATATGTGACCGTTATTGCCAATAGACATAATTATTTGAGATATATAGCCTCAGTTTTTCCTCAATTCTTTGTCATATTTCAAGTCAACTATTTTATTTTTTTATTTTAATGAAAAATATTTTTGTTTGTTCTATTTAGTTATACATGAAAGTAGAATGTATTTTGACTCATTATATATACATGGAGTATACCTCATTCAAATTAGGATCCCATTTTTGTGGTTGTATGCCATGTGGAGTTACACGGTTGTGTATTCATTTATGAACGTAGGAAAGTGATGTCGAATTCATTCTACTGTCTTCCCATTCCCATCCCTCCTCTCTTCCCCATTTCCCTACCCGTCTAATCCAGTGATCCTCCACTCCTCCCCACAACCCTGTCTGTTGTGAGTCAACATCTGCATATCAGAGAGAACATTCAGCCTTTGCTTTATTTGGATTGGCTTCTTTACTTGGCATGATATTCTCCAGTTCCATCCATTTACTGGCAAATGCCATCATTTCATTCTTCTTATGGCTGAGTAATATTCCATTGTGTATATGTACCACATTTTCTTTATCCATTCACCTAGCCTGGTTCGATAGCTTAACTATTGTGAATTGAGCTGCTATGAACATTGATGTAGCTGTGACACTTTAGTATGCTGATTTTGAGTCTTTGGGGTATAAGCCAAGGAATGGGATAACTGGGTCAAACGATGGTTCCATTCCAAGTTTTCTGAAGAATCTCCATACTGACAAGTCAACAATTTTAAATACGGTTATCAGTGTTGAGTGGGAAAGTTGAAATATGTGCTCATTTACTAAAACTCACTTTAAAGCAGCAGTCCTCGACAGAGCTGAATTTGTCCACCAGGAGACATTTGCAAACTACAGCCATTGCATTGTCACAACCTAGAGTGGAAGAGTCGGTTTTAGCATCTAGAGAGGAGAGAACAGAGAAGATCCTGACATGCCACAATGCATAGGACAGCTCCCCAGAGAAAGAATTTGGGGCCCAGAATTTCAGTAGCAATGCTTGAGAAGTTTGCTTTACAGGAAGAGTTCCACTGTGGCATGCTGGTACTCCACTCAGTGGCGGAGACATCCGATGGGCCAGATGTGTCACTTATACAAAGGCGACTGCTGCTTGCAAAGTTTGTGAAAGAGAGTCCTTCAGCTATCGTAGTCACAGAGGACAGTCTTCAAGGAATTAGCTCACAGGGCTGGTTGAAAGAACAAAAGTAACGTATTATACTGCATTAGTGTATATGATTTATTTAGCATGTATTACTTATTTAGTATGTATTAATATGTATTACAAAATTGGACTTCCTCTGCAAGATGAAATTATAAGTGTGTGTAATTTGATACAAATGCCCTTTGGACCAGCAACCTGGACTACATACAAACAGTAAAATAAAGACCTATATGAGGCAAGTTGCCAATTTTCGAGGAGAGAGGAATTGTGATTGAAACAAGCTGCAGCTGTGTATAAACTAATCCTAATTTGCTCATCTAGAAAATATTATCCATCAGGCAGAACAAAGGTGGGTAATTTGCTATGATCTGCTGTGATGATTTACCAAATTACTGCACAAAAATACACTTATCTCATATTAAAATTATGACACTAACCAATCAAACCCCAGGGTATTCAAAATTAAATGGGTGATTGAGCCTAAATTTCCTTTGGGGGTTTTAGAAAATATTCTCCAGGAAATAATCAAAGGTACTATAAAACACTTTAAACTAAAAACTAGAAAATTAAACATCTGAATTCTTCTAGAACTATACAAAATTTCAACTAAGTATGGTATTCAAAACTGTAATACAGGAAAATAAGCAATAATTGTAAACACGAATTGTGTGGTATTCCTTGATGAGTTTTTTTTTTTTTAATTGTAGTTGGTCTTCCATATTGTATGTTCTGCATCCATAGATTCAAACAATCATGGCTCAAGAAGATTGTAAAATAACTTCATCTGTGTCATTCATGTACAGATTTCTTCTTTTCTTGCATTGCTTATTGTAAACAACACAGCATAACAGCTATTTACAAAGACTGACACTGTGTTACGTGTATGAAGTAATCTAGAGAGATTGAAAGTGTTCAGGAGGAGATGCAGAGTTTGTATGCAGATATTACTCTGTTTTATATATGAGACTTAAGCATCCACAGAGGGGGACATCTGCAGAGGGGTCCTGGAACCCTTGGATACCAAGAGATAACTGGATATGCATACATGAGTGAATAACTTCATTGGAACAGAAATGCAAAAGTGTTGGACTCTTAACAATAAACTAGTTGATGCACAAACTCTATGAGAAGACTTGAATGCAGAGAAGTCTTACTCATAGTTAACTTTGTCACTGGAGGGAGTGCTAGACCCTTACTCTCGTATGTTAGATTATTGCTCTCAATTCTTCACCCGTGCCCTGCATTGTAATTACAAACTCCTTTGTTTGGCCAAATGAATGTGCATTACCTACACTCAGGTGGGAGGAGCACATTCCCTATCCCGTGGATGTCAAGTTGAACCACGTGACTTACTTTGTCCAGGAGAACGTGGGCTAGAGTGATTGAGTTCCACTTCTAACCTGAAGCCTTAACAGGCGTTTCATAGTTCCATCTCTGTTACTTTCATGCTCTGTTCCCCTAGAGAAAACTACCCTGGGCGGCTATTCATTAATCACACAAGTGCACCTGACTCACAGACTTCAAACAAAGAGAAATGTTTTGTAGTAGGCCAATGAGCTGTTTGTTAGGTAGCAGAATCTGACTCTTACACTTACAAAGCTTCCAGCAAGATTTATGCTATGGAGGTTTAACATCTACCCATCAACACTTCTTTCCTGATTTTCCATTGAAGATTCTTTAGGAAGGAATGTCAAGACTGATTTCCTAGGAGAACTGGGTCTTGACATTTCTTTGGTAACTGGAACATGATTTGGTTATGGGGTGTGGATTTAGATCGGTCACCCACCACACATTTCCATGACCGCTGAAAGAATTTCCCTTATTTCTTTCTACTCTTCTATTGTAAGAATGGGAATGTTAGGCTAGTTCAAGAATCTTGCCCAGAAAAGGAAAATCCTAGATTACTGAACTTATCTACCAAAGTTAAAAGTAAGGTTGACATGGAAATAAATAAAGCCCTGCAAATGGGGCCCACTCTTTGAACCCACCTATATCTAAAGATAAATCTACTTCTGGATCTTTTTCTTTTGTATATATTGATAATATTCCTTAACTTAATCAGAGTTAGCTGCCACTGTCTACAGAGAGATTTCTAATGAATACAGCATATCTGATTTCAATTCAAATAATGGGAATAGAGAAGATATTAATTTTAAATACAATTTTCCTTAATTTGAACTATAATACTCAGCCATTCTGTAACATGAATAGAAAGAGTTTATTGAAAAGAGCACAATTATAAAAGCATATGCAAACTACATGCTTAAATCTCCTTCTATTGGTATAATTTTCTTGTAAAAGTGAATATCATTACAACATAATTATAGTTTATCCAAATCCCAACAAGAAATTAACATTTCAAAGATATAATAGAATTATAATATTTTCCTACAGGACTTAATATTTTATAAATTCAGACTAAATTTATAATCTCCCAAACTTCACATGAAATTTAAGAGACTACCCTAAAATTCAAACTCTACTCATGTTATGGTTTAAATATGAGGACTCCAGCAAGAGCTCCTGTGTGAGACAATGCAAGGAAATGACTGGGTTATGAGAGTCTTAGAGTCTTAACCCAGTCAGTGCATTAATCCCGAATGGGATTAACTGGGTGGTGACTGTAGACATATCGGGTGTGGCTGGAGGAGGTGGGTGATTGGGGCATGCCTTTGGGGTTTATATTTTTTCTTTGGTGAGAGGAGAACACACTCTGTTTCTTGATGGCCACATAAACTTTTCCTCTTCTAAAATTATTCTTGTCAGGTCTTCTGATGACAGTAGTGAAAAAGCTGGTAAAACAACTTAATTTTAGATGAACGAGTCTGAACCCACATTTATGAAAACGATATACATACACACTCACACACACACACACGCACGCACACCCTCTGATGTCAGAGAAAAATAACATATGTCTATCCTGAAGTCAAGTATGCATAAATCTGCTTTTCTTCATAGTAGAAGTCAAGTGTTTGCTCAGGAATCCAGCAAAGGAGATTCATTTCCATAGTTATCAGACTGTCAGACCTCGGTGAGAAGCTCTCCCTAGCAACCATCAGTAGCATGTATCCCTGCTAAAGTGGCTAACTGTTTGATGATTTTATTATTCGATATTAGTACTTTACTTTTGATTGCTTGGCTACCAGTCATATTTTAGAAAGTGATATTCTATTTTCTGACTATAAATGTCATACATACTCGTTTTGTATAATTTGAAAAATACCAAAAGGTTCAAGGAGGAATGTCCAGCCACGTTCCAAACACAAGCCGCTTGTCGCTGCTATCAAGTGATTGCATTTCTCTTCAGAATTTATTTCTGGAATTCCAGTGTTATACAAGTGAGCGCCTTGTTTTCTTACTTATTTGAACACTTTCCCACAATGATGACTTAAAAAGCGCGTATCAAAGCCCGTGTTTCGTAAAGGATGTGAGTGGCAGGTTCTCAGTGATGGTGTCCTTGCTGGGCAGCCCCTGGCATGCTGCTGAGGCCAAGGGGCTCCCACCTCTGCCACGCTCTGGAGGCTGGGAGTCTGAGGTTAGGGTGGTGGGGTCAGGTTCTGGTGAAGGCCCTCCTCCTGGTTAGCAGATGACCCCCTCTTGTACTTTCCCCTGGCGGAGGGCAAAGGGGAAGCGAGCTCTCGTGTTTTTGTACGAGCACCATCCCTTGCGGGAGTCCCCTCACCTCTCAGGAACCCTGCCTCCCACTGCCTTCACCCAGGGTTAGGACTCCACCTCGGATTTTCAGGGGACAGATCATTCCACCCAATGCAAATGGTCCCCATGAACCGCATCCTCCCATGAGCTCTCTGGCCCAGATTCTTCTCCTTGAACTTGACTTCTGTCACCATGGACTCTTCCTCCAACACACCAGCATGGTCCCACCGTGGTTCCTCTCTGCTAGCTGTCCCCTCTGCTCGGAATGCACTTCTTTCTAACGTGCATGGCTCATTCCACCGCCTCTTCCAAACAACAGGATCTCTGTGGGTCCACCAAGTGGCCACGGTCAGGGTCACTGAAGTCAGACATTTTAGACCCACTGTGTGACCTTGAGAAAGCTCCTGAATCTCTCTGTGCTTTGGATAATAAAATCATTGTAATAGACATGCATCACAAAATTCTCTTCCTTACCATCATCCTCGACCCCCTCGGTAGCTTTCTCTTTTTTAGGATCTTACTTTCTCACAGTACACTTGCTATTTTAGAGCATGCTCTATTAATCACTGATCATCATTGTCTCATTACAAGTCAGCGGTGTTTCTGCTTCATGAGTGCTGTCTTATTCGCCCCTTCACTAGACTATGAATTCTATCAAGTTAAAGGTTTTGCACCTTGAAGAACACAGGGAACAAAATGCATGCACTTGAACACATGAACAAAACAGGTAACATGAACACTGTTCCCAATGTGCTGTCAGTATTGCAGGCTTCCTAAATGTATTGATCATTTACTCCTTGCCACCTCACCACCAAAGAGGTTACTATCACCTTCCTATGAAAGGGGAATCTTTTCTTTCACAAGATTATTCTTTTAACAGTAACAACAACAACAAAAAAAATAGCTAGATTGGAACCAACCTAGATGCCCTTCAACAGATGAATGGATAAAGAAACTGTGGTATATATACACAATGGAATATTATTCAGCCATAAAGAATAATAATATTATAGAATTTGCAAATAAATGGATGGAACTGGGGAATATCATGCTAAGTGAAATAAGCCAATCCCCAAAAACCAAAGGCCAAATGTTTTCACTGATAAGTGGAGAATGATATATAATGGGTGTGGGGGTGTGGGGGAGTGAGAGTAGAATGGGGGAACTTTAGATTACGTAGAAGGAAATGAGAGGGCAGGGTATGAAAGATGGTGGACTGAGCCAGACATCATCACCCTATGGACACGTATGATTACAGGAATGGTGTGAATCTGCATTGTGCACAACCATAGAAATGAAAAGATGTACCCCATTTGTGTACAGTGAATCAAAATGCAGTCTGTAAAAAATTAAAAGATAAATTAAAAAAAATTGAGGTGTTCAAATTCTGAGGCAACTTTTGCAGCTGGGGATGCTAATGGAGGAGGAGGGAAGAGTTCCTGGCCAGGCGGCTCAGCCCCAGAGGGCGGACCTGGGCGGCTGCCCGGGTCCTAACGCAAGCTCTGAGTGAGGCCGAGCAGCTGGAGGAGGAAGCTGTCCTGTCAACCAACCCCGCTTCTCACCTCTCCCTGAACTTCTGGAACAAGGAATGGATCGTCTCCTTTGACCCTGGAATTTCCAATCAGGAAAAAAAGTAGGCAAGAACCAAGGCCAGGGAGGCTTCTGCTTCTCCATCCCAGCTTTCAGGTGGGAGCAACACAGGTGTCCCGTGCTGACGGCCCCTCACTCCTTTCTGCGCAGTCAGCCAGCTGCCTCTGCACACTGGTGACTTGCATCCACAAGGCAAATCACCCTGCTGCCAATGGGCTCCCCTTTAGCTGGACGTGTTGGATATGTTAACTTTTGCCTTTTTTTTTTTGGTACTGTGGTTTGAATCCAGGGTTGCTTTACCACTGAGTTACACCCCCAGCACTTTCTGATATTTTTTTACATTTTGAGGCAGGGTCTCGCTTACTTGCCCAGGCTGGCCTCAAACGTGCCAGCCATCCTCCTGTCTCAGCCTCCTGAGTTGCTGGGGTTACAGATGTGCACCACCACACCCAGTTTTTCCTTCCCAATATTATAATACAATTCATCAAGTATACTTTTAATAGCAGCAATTTTTGAGCAATTACACCATAGTTTTATTGAATTTGCCAGAATAACCAGCAATTTTCCTCCTTCATACAAATTGCACTTTAATTTATTTTTATTAGACTGGAAGTTACTTGCTGGATGCATTAGGAAACTGAACATGGAGACGTTATGCAAGCAATACTTTTTAGCTTCATTCAGCTCTGCTCTATCTCTGCTCAAACATGTCATGTGGGAGAATAAGAAAGGCCCCTCCTTTAATCCTGGAAACTACTGTTCATGCTCCTTTCACCCAAAGAAAACTACAGACTTCCTCATCCTTGAAGACTACCGAGAAAATGATGTCTCAGAAGAGTCCACAGCTGACCTGCAGTAGAAGCAGCTTGTCGAAAATGAGGACTTTACTGGATTTAATCTTTTTTAAAATATTCATTCTTATTAGCTATACATGATGTTCTAATACGTTTTTTAACGTATTATATATACATGGAGTATCATTTCCCATTCTTCTGGTTGCACATGGTGTGGAATTACATTGGTGATATAATCATATCTGCACATAGGAAAATTCTTTCCAATTCATGCCAGTCTTTCCTGTTCCCATTCCCCCTCCTTTCCCTTCATTCCCCTTTGTCTAATCCGAAGTACTTCTGCTCTTCCCTCCTCAACCCCTTTATTGTGTGTTAGCATCTGCATATCAGAGAGAACATTCAGTCTTTGCTTTTGGGGGGACTGGCTTATTTCACTTAGCATGATAGTCTCCAGTTCCATCCATTTACCAGCAAGTACCATGATTTCATTTCTCTTTATGACTGAGTAGTATTCCATCGTGAATATGTACCACATTTTCTTTAGCCATTCATTTCTCGAAGTCTACGTATGCTGTTTTATAGTTTAGCTATTGTGAATTGAACTGCTATAAACATTGATGAGGCTGTGTCACTGTAGTGTGCTGATTTTAAGTCCGTGGGTATAAACCAAGGAGTGGGATAATTAGGTCATATGGTGGTTCCATTTCAAGTTTCTGAAGGAAACTCCATATTGCTTTCCAGAGTGGCTGCACCATTTTGCAACCCCACCAGCAATGTATGAGTGTACCTTTTCCCCTACATTCCTGCCAACCTGTATTGTTACTTGTATTCTTGATAATTGCCATTCTGACTGGAGTGAGATGAAATCTCAGTACAGTTTTAATTTGTGTTTCTCTAACTGCTAGAGACCTTGAACATTTTTTCATATATTTGTTGACGGGTCATATTTTATCTTCTGTGAAGTGCCTGGATTGAATCTTGAGGCGAAGGGACAAGAGAATTTGTGTTTTAAAAAATTCGTTCTTTTTACATACACATTATGGTGGAGTATATTTTGACATATTATTACATACATGGAGTATAACTTATTCTAATTAGGATCCCATTCTTGTAGTTATACATTCTTGTGGAGTTTCAATGGTGGTGTATATTCATATATGAACATAGGAAAGTTATGTCTGATTCATTCCACTGTCTTTCCTAATCCTATCCCTCCTCCCTTCCCTTCATGTCCCTTTATCTAATCCACTGAACATCTAGCCCCCCACCCTTGTTGTGTGTTAGCATCTGCATATCAAAGAGAATATCTGACCTTTGGTTTTTGGGGATTGGCTTATTTCATTTAGTGTGATACTCTCCAGATCTGACAAATGTCATAAAGTCAATTTTTATGGCTGAATAATACTCCACTATGTATACATATCACATTTTCTTTATCCATTCATCTGTTGAAGAGCACCTAAGTTGGTTCCGCAGCTTTTAAGAAACACCCCAAACATTATTGCTCAAAAATAAATGTGAAGTACTCAATAGGTGCCATGTCCCATGCTGATCAGTGACAATGCAATACAACCAGAAGTAGATACAGTCCCTGTTTCCTTGGATGGTAGCTTGTCAGGGGCACCAGATTTTAATGAACAGCCATACAAATGAATATAGAATCTCAAAGGGGACAAGGACCATGAAGTACGGACTGCTGTTCTCACCAGGAATTCCAAAGGGAGCTTCTCTGCAGAACCCAGAGCTGAAGAGGTAGATTAACTAAGGGAAGTGAGAAAGAGTGCTTTTTAGAGGTAAGAGGACAAGGATGTCCTGAGTCATGGGAGGAGAATATGGGACAAGACCGAGGAAGCCCAGGGTGTGGATGGCAATGGACGGAGGGCCAGTTGAGATGCCAGGTGGGGGGCAGCTGGTCTTGCGGGGCCTCCTGCACTTATCCTGGGAGGGCTCTAACAGGGAAGGCACCCTGGCAGGGATGCCCGGAGAGGGCTCTCACTGACCTCAGGGCTGCAGAGTCCCACAGCAGGGGCACTAGCTACACGTGGTCATTTACATTGGAATGCAGTACAACTGAAAACGCAAGTTCTCCATCCCAATGGCCACATTTCAAGAGCTGACATCACCACCTGGGGCTGGAAGCTACCTGTCAGCCTGGGTATGGACTATTCATTGACCCAGAATGTTCTGAGCACGGGTTAGACAAAAGGCAAATCTGAGGTCACCTGTGGGCATGCTAATGCTCGAGAGCTGCAGTCCTAGAAGATTCTGATCACTTAATGGAATCTGATTGATAATTTTCTACTTTAAGAGGGGTGAAAAGCAGGGATAAACACCAAGATAGAGAATAATGACAAAGAGACGCCAATATTGTGAGTAAAATACCAATTTGGACCTCGATTTTATGAGATCTCAACAAGTCCCTGTGGAAACTCTCTGAAACAGATACACCACCTGGTTCAAATCAAATGCTTTGCATTTCAGGAAAAAAAGAGAGAGACTGACAGTTCTTTCCAAAGACGATCCTGTGGTCGTCCCTGGCTCTCCCCCTTCCTCGTCCGTTCCCCGTATTATCCCTCTCTAATGTCTTGCTGTTGAGTGGGACTGCCACATATCATACAATAGAATTCAGGCTGTGACACAAAAAACTTCATTTTCTTTTTAGGGTTCCCAGTGGAAGGCTGTAATGTGTGGGATGTTATTCCTTAGGTCTTTAAAAGAAACTAATGAACTCGCTGGCTTCCTGAGATTGTCGTTCTCTTTTCCTGGAGTAGGGGAGCCTATTTATCTTCTACTGTACTATTATCATACAAATGGACCAACTTGTGGTTGTCGCCCATTTCACACACACACTGCACGCCACTTTTATGGGCACAGTCTGTTCCATGACAAAATACCTGAGGAAGCTCACCAAACCTTGTAAACAAGGCTGTACCCTGGGCAAGGGTGGAAACACTTCCAAACAGCTAGTCTGTGTGAAGGTTTGATTTTGAGTTCAAACATGACATCGTAACAAAATGATAATAATATAATAACAAATATTAATCTATAACGAGCACTTATGCACCATGGATTTAATGTTTGTAACTCCCTTTTCCTACGTTGAAGTTTTATCCCCCAAAGTGATGGTATTTGGAGATAGGAAATTAGGAGGTTATTAGGATTAGCAGATATCGTGGGGTGGAGTCCCTATAATAAGATTAGCTGCCTTATAAGAAGGAAAGAGATATGTCTGTCCTTCTCCACCAGAGCTCAGAAAAATGTTCATGTGAAGATAGGGCAAGATGGTGATTGTCTGGAAGCCAGGAAGTCACATCAGCAGGCACCTTGATGTTGGACTTCTTGGCCTTCGGAGCATAAGAATCATTCACTGTTTAAACCACAGTGTCTCCGGTGTTTTGTTATGGCAATCTGTGTTCGTTTATTGCTGTAGAAAGCACCTGAGATAAATCAAGTTATAAAGAGAAAAGGTTTATTTTAGCTAACAGTTTTGGAGGTTTCAGTTCATGACCAGTTGGCCCTATTGCCTTGGGTCTGTGGCGGCACCGTACATCTCCGTGAACTTGTGGTGGAGCTAATCCCTTCACTTCAGGACCAGGGTGAAAGAGAAATAGACTATAGTCCCATAATCTCCATAAGGAAATGCTCCCAGTGACCTACATCCTCCCGCTAGGCCCCAATCACAAGGCTCCATGATCCTGCGGTAGTACCTGGCTCCCAGTAAGGCCAAGGTGGGGACCGAGCCTTTAACACATCAGGCTTTGAGGGACATTTCAGAGCCAAACCAAAGCACAACCTGAACAGACCAAGAACTCTGCGCCTGCCCAGGGCCACGCAGTTCACAGGGAAGTGGCTGATTTGATCTTTATTTACATGATCTGGCTAAAATTGCCAACATTATAACTATTTTACAATAGTTATAATAGTTAGAAACTGAGACTCACTGTGGTTAAGTAACTTCCAAGGTCGCTCTGTTCATTCCAAGGTCGTCTCATATTTATTTGCAATTCAAGCTCCAGCAAATCCATGCCAAGATATCAATACATGGCAGCCAAAGCGCCACCCAGGGCATCCCGGGTACTTAAAAATGCTGCTAACAAGTCTTACAGCCGTGGTGAGGTATTACCTGCATCTAAACAGATGCTATTATTTTTATGGGTATAATTAGGTTCTGTGTACAAACAGATACATCTGCGGCTGTTTCCTGCTTTTGTGTGAGAAAGCTTACGCGTGTGGATTCACGTAGCACAAGCAAGATGACCTGTGAGCACAGACGGACTTCAAAAGGGAACCCTTCAGGTGTAGGAAGCCTGACTCCCAATCCCTTCAGACAACTGCTACGTGACCTTGGCAGGTTCCTTCATCCCTCAGGACAAAGCATTCTCCCACGGGAAAGGAGGGAGCGCTGCCGCTCTCAGACCTGACATCTGATTTTGGGTTCTTAGGGAAACCAGATCAAGAACTCCATCATCTCACTGGACAAAATAAAATGTCTGAGCCTGATAGCGAGTTTAGGTCTTGCTACATGATTACTTTGATCCTGCTCCCTGAGGTCAAAAAATGAGAGGGAGAGTGAGAGAAAAGGAGGAGGAGGAGGAGGAGGAGGAAGAGGGGGAGGGGAAGAGGAAAGAAGGAAGGAAGGGAGGGGGAGAGGGAGGAAGGGGAAGGTGGGGCGGGGTGGGGCAGGGCAAGGCAATGCAGAAAAAAAAAAGACTGAGAAGGAAGGAATTTCACCACGTCTGCTATTCCACTGGAGAGTGAAAAATACATTTAAAAAAAAATGCATTTTGAGACATCAGTCACTTGGTATAAATTGTGCTGCTAACAAACATAAAATAACCAGTGCGTTCGTAACCACTCATCCACACCAGTCGACAGGAACCCAGTCAAGACAGACAAAGCACTCGGCAGTGACAACTGTGCCCTGACTCACGCTAGGGGAAAGTGCAGGGTGGGCACAGCGTCAGGCTGCGGGCCCTGCCAGACCTCCAAGTGCACGTGCCTCCAGCTTCTCTTACTAAAACCAGTGGGAGAAGGTGACCTGACCGGTGGAAAGGGCCATCTGCCCTCATGTGAATTCATCCTCTGGCCAAGATAGGTCAGGTGCCTATGCTCGGGACCAGACTTGAGGGAAGCCTCATTCTCAACCACCTAGAACACCAAAGTACAGGCGAAGGGACAGAAGGCAGCATGGACATGGGACAAGCAGAAGGGACAGTCAATGCCAGTAGTAGGGACCTACCCGGCAGAGAGGGAGTGGCTTCCCAGTTCTCACTAAAGATAAGCCCACAATAGCTGTAGATTTCACACACATCGTCTGCTGTCTCTTCCATGAAGATGAAGAAACAGAGGCTCAAAGAAGTCCTGTCACTGACATCAAATCCCCAAATCCAGTCGAGAGGCAGAGCTGGGGAGCAGTATAGATTTATCTGATTCCCAAGTTCATGTTCTTAAGAGTCTTAACCCTCTACAGCTCCCATCAGAGCTAACTCGATAGTGGACTTCCACAAAGCACAAGAAAAGAGCGGCCTTTTGCACAGTGGAATAATTTCACGATGCAGCTTCAAAAACAAAGGTTTTTTTTTTTTTTTTTTTTTTTTTACAACAACAAAAGTAAAACAGAATATGGTCTACTCATCACGTCCAGATCGGGCCTGTAACATAATCTGTGTTTGCAAAGGTTTTAAATAATTCGTTTGTGTTACCTACAACATACTGAGGTGATCCAAAACTAATTTTCAACATATACAAGTGTGTAAATGAAATCGTAACTTCACATTTCCAAAAGAATTATGAACAGTCGAACATGTTCTGAGAACCATCCACGACTCCCACTGGTTATATTATTAATTATGTTTGTTACTAGTGATACCCGAATCACGCCAGGTCGTGCAGCCTGGGCTGCTGGGACAGTGCCCAGCAGTCGTTTGAATCCTGGCTATTTATAGAACCAGAACCACAACCACCTCCGTGACCCATGAAGCTTGCGTTAACCCAATGGCATAGCTCAGCAATAAACAATGTTCTGTAAAGGAGATGCCAGCAGCTGGTCTGTGGGCCAGATCCAGCCTGCTGCTGGTTTTGTGACTGGTTTTACTGGAATGCAGCCACCCTGTTCTGCTTATTGTCTGTTGCTGGCTTCCCAGTACTGTTAGATTAATAAGCTTGGCCTAAGCCTGTTTCCACACTTGGGTGACAAGATGTGGCCCACAGTTGCCTCCATATGTGGGCAACATAACTGAGTAAGAAAGCAAACTACGAACTAACTTAAGAGGTATTCCTGACAGAGTCAAGCTTCAGTCACAGTCTGCAACTAATCAGCCTTGCCCACGGAAGCCAAGGCCCACTGCTGCTAATCAGAGCGTTCCTACATGTCGCTTCTGTTCCTCCCTATAAATAAATATAACTGCAGTGGGGTGGATGGGCCACTGTGAACCGGCTTCTGCTGGCAACGCGCCTGGTTCTAGAATCTTCTTACTCAAACCTTGCTCAACTTCTTCATCTCCTGGTTTTCATCAGAACAATGGCGGAGTGGGGCAACTGGGGTTGGGGCCACCTGCTCAAAAGACCTGAAATACTTACTATGTAGCTCTTGTCAGAAAAATGTTGGCAATCCCTGTTCTAGAGTATCATCTACAATCTGAATGGAGGATATAATATTTCAAAGGGAAATCCTAAGAATCTAATAAATCACAGGGAAAAAGCAAATATTTTATGAATACTGATTGGCTGGTGCTGCATAAAGAGCCACACATCACATCCCAAGCCAGCTGTCACGAAAGTGGGCAGTGAAGTAGTTCCCAGGCCAGTTGCTCCTGAACAGTGGGGACTTCATCCAGATGCCAGGAAAAAACTCACCTACTCTGGGGTTTTTTAAAGATTTCTTTATATTCTATTTAATATTTCTTAAAAGAAAAAGGAGTTAATCTTTTCATTTGTATTCTTTGGGGAAACTGCCAATTGGGAGCTGCCATGTATTTCTTTTCTTGAAAATATTTCTTAAAGTCTTTTAAACCTGAAAACTGTCCTTACCAGCTTCCTTTCCATTGGTTTCTACAAACCACATTCTGGTTTCAGTAAATCATGCTGAGCCTGCAGTTGCATATGAATGGGAAATGTTCATTTACCAGACATTCACAGCACCATGAGACTATGAAGGGACCTGGCCTACCCATTCGTCTTTTGAAAGATTATCTGGGCACTTGGCATTGTTGCTCTGTACTTCAAAGATTATTATATTTCATTTGTTTTCTGTAAGCAGCTTGGGCTCTGGTTGACCTACTCTCAATAAAGAAAGTATTTGCTTGACTGTGGAGGATATTATATTGTCTCTGACTCTGAATTAACTCTAGGGATGATGCTCCTGTATTTTACATACAGATTGATTACTCCACTCTCACATATTGGATGAAGGGGGGGATATTCTGAATGCAGAATTCAATCCCGATCCTTCATCCTCAACTCTAGACTGCATAAAGAATCCTTCATTAAATTTCCAGCAGGGACCTGCTGACATAAGAGGCCTTAGGCTACCTCTGAGAAATATCTCTAATGACTTCAAAGTTGCTGGATAATTGCACTTTTATTATTTAAATAAACTACTCAGGCTTCATTGAATACCATAATATTTCACTGTTATCTACACAAAACTTTAAATTTCCATATTTTCAACAAACTCAACAAGAAAGACATAAATTTGAAGATGTAGAAGTGTTCACCCATAATCAAAAAAAATATAACTCCCATCCACATTTTTGGTTGTACATGGACTGTATGACTACCAGATAGTCATAACAAACAACAATTCAAACAACATTTTAAAGTCAGAACAAGATAAACAGGATTGACATGTGAGTAAGAGAACCAAGACACCAAGTTATGCTCCTACTAAAAACACTTCACTCATTAATGTACACTATTCCACTTACCAGGGGAAGTTCACTCTCCTGTCCAAAGTCCACCTACTCCAAAAGAGCCTTTGAATCAGCCCTCACATCTATCAATTCCACTCCTGGAATGTCCATTCTCTTGTATGGAAACTGCTGAAATGAAAATGGATATCCTTCCTCCACTCCCTCCATGACATAGGTGTTGATGTGACTGTCTCAAGGCAGCATGTTTGAAAATGCAGTGAGCATGTTCAGTATGTGGTTGTCCATCATCTATCTAATGAGAAGACTGTGTCACCATGAGTGGTGGTCTGTGCCAGTACTTGATGTATGAACAATAAACCAGTCTTGGCTGGGGATAAAGCTCAGTTGGTAGAGTGCTTGCCTGGCATGCACAAGGTCCTGGGTTCGATCCCCAGTACTACCCACCCCCAAAAAAAGAACCTTAGTTCTCTCTCTGCAACTATTAGAAAGATGTGTTCTTTTCCCACTGAGAAAGCTGAGCTGGTAACCCTAAGCCTAGGGCTATAAGCATGCTAGGGTAAAGCAAGCTGATGCTGTACGAATACATACTTGCCTGCACCTGGCCACTATGTTTGAGGTTAGGGATGACCCAACAAAGTGTAAGCTACTTCAGCAAACTTATTTTCCGCTGATTTTTACCTCCGTCAGGAGCTAGCCTGTGTAATCTGTGAATATTTATTTCATCCTGCCGGTCTCAGTGCCAAATATCTCCACCACTTATCTGATCAGAGCTTTCCAATTACTCTGCTCAGTTACTGATGGCCTTCCTTCTAGATGGACAGGTGGGGCTTGAGTAGCCACTCTTCTAAGCAAGTCATTGTGGATCACATGCAACCTCGAACAGCACAGGAGGATTCACCACACACGTGCTTTGATCAAGTCATTTTACCTCCCTAAGACTTAGTTTCCTTTTCTGAAAAATGGACTAGTGATCTCTACTGTTAGGAATTCACAGTGAAGATTGTCATCAATGTAAAATGATACATGAACATTGTCTATGTGGTATCATAACACAGCAGGCACTAATGGAAGAGCAGCAGATTCATTTTCCATAAACAAATTTTATATTAGTTGCTGATCACATTTGCATTTTCCTGCCAGTGTTCATATTTAAGACCAAGCTGTTTTTCCCAAACAAAATATATACATGAGAAAGTCTCTGATTTGCCAAGGTTCTGACTTCTCAGAATCCTATACAGTCCTTGTGTAAATACTGAAGTTTCAAAGGAAAAATGCTTATAATTACATAGATCCAGAATTAAGCCATCCTCCTATTCAGGTAATATATTTATTGCAAAGCAATTATTCACACTAAAATTACTGGATAGCGGAGTAAGACATAATTGGATATGAGCAATAATCTGAGACTGCAGGGGTAACTTACGATTAAATACTGTATATAAATTAAATAAGAGATTAATAACCTACTTAAATTATGACTTCTTTTAGAGCCTGTTTATTTCCTAATTTCAAAAATTTATTTGTTAATCACACCATTTAATAGTGCAATCATAAAGGTCGATGTACTTTTTAAAAGCTGAAAGGGGTCTAACAGATTTGCAAAAGGTATTAGCCTTCCTGAAAAACGAGCACTTGGGAGTCAACGGAAAGCCAGGAAAGTTGTAAAAGCAAATATAGAAAGAAGTGTCTATGCATAAAATATTCAGCAAGATAATAAGGTAATATGACATTGGTGAACTGTAAAACTGTAATGCCAAGTGCATATGGGAGAGAAGAACAAAGGCATTCAAGGGGCTCAGGATTTGTGACTTTATTCTGGGAAGAATATAGTAAAAATCAATGAAGAAAAAAATTGAACAAAGTTATAAAAGAGATACTATGTTTTTCTGATAATGAAAGTGAAAATTGAATATAAATTCCTGGCTTCTTGTCTGTGCTCCCTCTGCCTCTTTACCTTGACCCACTCTGACAGTATAACTTTCATCTTCTCTTGTTTGTAATGTACTTTCTGAAATTGCAATAAAACATACAGGCAAGAAAGTGTAGGGAAATGTTTAGTTGTTTTTAAATCTTATGTAAATGAACTCACATGGTAAGTATTCTTTGAATTTCTTTAACTAAATGTTTTGGTCCTGAGAGTTCCCCCATATTATTACCTGTTGTGTAGTCTTCATTGGTGTATATGAATATCCCCTTTCCCACCCCTCCTCTCCTGTCATTTAAATAAACCTATTATACACAGTCTGGTCTGGGCTTTCCTGTTCATTTCTTTCTTAAAACATACCTGGGGGAAGTGCTGGGTGACGGCTTAGTGGACATTCACCTTTAGGTTTGTAAACTGTTTTGGCCTAGTTTATCCTGCTCCATGGGTGCTGATGCTTGGGATTTTCACTCGTGTTTTGTCTTTGATTTCTTATACGTGCTGGTATCTTTTATTTATTTATTTTTATAGTCACGCATGGTAGTTGGGTTCACCCCGACAAACTCACACATGCATGGGATTTGATTTCAGTTCAGGATCCCACCATTTTTCCTTCCCAGGCTCCCTCCCCTCTTTCACTCTCCTTCTTTTACTAGGCTACACTTCCTCTCCCTCATCTATGTATTTATATTTCATTGACTCTTTTTACTTTTACAGAAAGGTGCAATTCCCTGCGGTATATTTATATATGTACATAACGTGATTATTTAATAATTCATTCTGCATCACCTCCCCTTTCCCACGCCTCCTCTCTGCCTCGGGATCCCCTTTTACTACACTGCTGATCTTCCCTATGTCTTTATGATAGCTATCCTTCCCTCCCTTTCTTTTATTCTATTCTAGCTGCCACATATGAAGAGAAAACCTTTGACCTTTCACTTTCTGAGTCTGGCTTATTTCCCTTAGAATGATGTATTCCATGTCCATCCATCTACCAGCAAATGCCATCATTTCATTCTTCTTTATGTCTGAGTAGAACTCCACTGTGTAGATAGGCCACAATCTCTTTATCCATTCATCTATTGATGGGCATGTGGGTTGATTTCATAATTCAGCTATTGTGAACTGAGCTCTTACACACATTGGGGTGCCTATATCACTATACACGGATTTTAGATCTTTTGGGAGAATACCAAGGAGTGGAATAGCTGGGTCATATGGAGGTTCCACTACTAATTTTTAAAGGAATCTCCATACTGCTTTCCAGAGTGGCTGTACTAATTTGCAGTCCCACCAACAATGCACAATAATACATTCCCCAAAACCTCGCCAGTGTTATTATTGTTTTTATTGTTCACTGCAATTATGACTGCAGTAATATGAAATCTTAGGGTAGTTTTGGTTTGCATTTCCCTGATTGCTAGAGATCCTAAACTTTTAAAATATATTTGCTGATCATCAGTGTTTCTTGCTTTGAGAGTTATCTGCTTGGTTCTTTTGACCATTTGCTGATTGGGTTATTTGTTTTCTGGGTGTTAAGCTTTTTGAGTTCTTTATATTTTCTGGATATTAATTCCCTGTCAGAGGAGCAGCTGGCCAAGATTTTCTCCCATTCCCTGGGCTCTCTATTCACTGTCTGGTTTCATTTGCTCTGCAGAAGCTTTTTAATTTGATAGCATTCCATTTATTGATTCTTGGTTTTATTTCTTGAGCTTTAAGGGTCTTGATGAAATTGATGCCTGTGCCAATACGTTGGCATGTTGACCCTATGCTTTCTTCTAGCACTTGCAAGGCTTCTGGTATAATTCCCAAGTCTTCTATCCACTTTGAGATGGCTTCTGTTCAGTGCAAGAAGTATGGATCTAGTATCAGTCTTCTATGAATAGATATTCAGTTTTCCAGCACCATTTATTAAAAAGGCTATATTTTCTCCAACATACATTTTGGCACATTTGTGGCTGGAAGTATTTGGTTTGTCTTGTGTCTTCTATTCTTTCCCACTGGTCATCATATTTATAGTAATGCCGTTTTTCTTTCCATCACTCTGTAGTGTAATTGAGATGGAGACTCAGAATAGCCTAAGTAATTCTGAGCCTTTTAGTCTTCCAAATGTATTTAAGGACCATGTTTTCTGGTTCTCTGAAGAAAGCCATCAATATTCTGATGAGGACTGCATTGAATCTGTGTATTGTTTTTGGTAGTATGGCCATTTTGATAACATTAATTGTGCCTATCCAAGAACATAAGAGGTCTTTTCATCTTCTAAGGTCTTATTCAATTTCTTTCTTCAATGTTCTATAGTTTTCATTGTAGAGCACCTTTACCTTCTTGATTAATTTCCAAGTTTTTTTTTTTTTTTTTTTTTTTTTTTAGGTTATTGTGAATGGGATGGTTTTCCTGATTTCTTTCTCAACAGAACTGCCAAGTATAGGAAAGTTAATTATTGGTAAATGTTGATCTTGTATCCTGCTACTTTGCTAAACCAATTTATCAGATATAGAGGTCTTCTGGAGTCTTTTGGGTCTTCTGGACATAGGATCATGTCCTCAAGCCAACAGAAATAGATTTTTTTTTTTTTTTTTTTTGTACCAGGGATTGACCTTCCAAGTTGCTGGAATTACAGGCATGTACCACCATGTCTGGCAATGTTTAGACTTCTTCAGTACCTATGTGTATGAATCTCTTTAATATCCTTCTCTTGCCTGATTGCTCTGGCTGTGGTTTAATAACTATATTAAAAAAGGGTGATGACAAAAATGGGAAATTATACTCCATGTATATATGATATGTCAAAATACAGACTACTGTCATGAATAACTACAAAGAAGAAATACAAATATTTTTTTTTAAAAAGGAGTAGTGAGAGTAAATAGCCTTGTCTTGTTCCTATTAATTTTTTTTTCTTGTTCCTATTTTTACAAAAAAACTCCTTCGGTTTCTCTCCCTTCCGTGTGATGCTGGCTTTGGGTTTGTCCTATATAGCCTTCGTAATGTTAAGTTCCTTCCATTTCTAGCTTCTCCAATGCTTTTGACATAAATGGGTGCTCAATTTTGTCAGAGGCCTTTTCCGCATCTATTGAGATGATGATCATATGATTCTGTTCTTAATTATATTTAAGTGGTGGATTATATTTATTCAGTTGCCTATGCTGAATCAACCTTGCATCCCTGTGATGAAGCCCACTTGATCAAGGTATATTATCTTCCTGATGTGTTTTTGAATGTGGTTTGGTAATATTTTATTAGGGATTTTTGCATCTATGCTCATCAGGGATATTGGTCTATAGTTTTCTTTTCTTGATGTGTCTTTCTGTGGCTTTGTTATCAGGATTATACTGGCTTCATAGAATGTATTTTGAAGTGTTCCCTCCCTTTCAATTTCTTTCTTTCTTTCTTTCTTTCTTTTCTTTTTTTCGGGGAGGGTACTGGTGTTTGAACTCAGGGACACTTGACACCTGAGTCACATCCCCAGTCCTATTTTGTATTTTATTTAGAGACAGGGGTCTCACTGAGTAGCTTAGTGCCTCCTCGCTTTTGCTGAGGCTGTCTTTGAACTTGCAATTCTCCTGCCTCAGCCTCCTGAGCAGCTGGGATTACAGGCATGCGCCACTGTGCCTGACCCTCCCTTTTAATTTCATTGAACAATTTGAGAATGATTGGTGTTAGTTTTTCTTTAAAGGTTGGGTAGAACTCAGCTGTGAATCTTTCTGGTCCTGCACTTTGTTGGAAGGCTCTTAATTATTTCATTTTTATTATGTGATATTGGGTTATTTAAGTTTTTTATATCTTCTGGTTCAATTTGGGCAGGTTGTATGTTTATAGAAATCTGTCAATGTGTTTTGCATCTTTCAGTTTATTGAAATCCAAATTTTCCAACTAGTTGCTCATGTTGCTCTGAATTTCACAAATGTCTGTGATTGTTTCTCTTTTACACCTCTAATTCTATTATTTTCATCTCATTCTTTCTTTTGGTTAATTTGTCTAAGGTTTTATCATTCTTGTTTATTTCTTCAGAGAACCAAGTCTGTGGCATTGATCCCATGTATTGCTTTTTATTCTCAATCCCACTGATTTCAGCTGTTATCTTTACTACTTTCTGTATTCTACTGCTTTTGAAATTAGTTTGTTCTTCCTCTTCTAAAACCTTAAGGTATAGCATAGGCTTATTATTATTATTATTATTGGATCTTTCAATTTTTTTTAATGTAAGCACTCAAAGTTATAATTTTTTCTCTAAGAACACTTTTCATACTGTTTTGATATGTTGTCTTCACAGTTTCTAAGAATTCTTAATTTCTTCTCTCATTTATGATTCATTCTTCATTTGAAAGAGTATTGTTCAATCCCCATGTGTTTATGAGTTTTCTATTATTTTTCTTGTTGTTGATTTCTAGTTTCATTCCATCATGATCTGATAGGACACACAGGATGATATAATTTTCTTTTGTATTTTCTAAGACTTACACTGTGACATAAGATATAGTCTATTTTGGCAAAGGTTCCAAGAGTTGATGAGAAGAAGGTACATCTAGCTGTTTCATGTGAAATATTCTGTAGATGTATATTAGGTCCTTTTGATTTGCAGTATTATTTAAATTGGTAATATACTAACTGATTTTATGTCTATATGACCTGTCTATTGGTGTTGAAATCACCCAGTATTATTGTATTGGGGTCTGTCTGGGATTTCATGTCCGGAGTGTTTTTTTATGTAATTAGGTGCACTGATATTTGAGACATACATATTTACTATTGTTACGTTTTCTTGATGGATATTCCTTTTACCAGAATGTAGTAGCCTTCTTAGTCTCTTTTGATTAATGTTCATTTGAAATATGCTTTTCCAGATAGAGAATAGCTATCCCTGCTTGTTTTCAGAATTTTTATGTGTGAAATACTTTTCCCCATCCTTTTATTTTCAGCCTGTGGGCGTCTTTGCCTATGAGTCTCTTGTAAATGGCATATAGTTGAATCTTGTGTTTTGATCCATTCTGCTAATCCATGTCTTTTAATTGGGGAGTGGAAACATTAACATTTGGTTTCAGAATGGATATGTGTTTGTGATTTCCTGCCACTCTGATTTTTTTGCTATAATTAAATCTATTTTGATTCTTGCATAGTGGATTACTTCTACTGATCTTCCTTCTTTGGGAGAGTTGAGATTGTTGTTTGAGTTCCTCTGTGTGCAGTTTATCTTTGGGCATCGTTGGCTGTGGTGGCTTGGTGGTCATGTATTCTTTTAGTCTATTCTTTTCATGGAAAGTTGTTTCCTCCTTAAATTTGAAACTGACCTTTGCTGGGTATTGTAACCTTGGCTGGCAGTTATCTTCTTTTAGAACTTGCAATAACTTGTTCCAGACCCTCCTTGATTTTAGGGTCTGAATTGACAAATCAGAAGTGAGCTTACTGGTTTGCCCCTAATGGTGACCTGTTGTTTCCATCTTGCAGCATTTAATTTTCTTCCCTTACTTTCTATGTTAGGCATTTTGATTATGATGTGTCTTTTAGAGCTTCTTATCTGTACGGGTCTATTTTGGGTACTGTATGTGGATGTCTATCTCATTTCTGATATGTGAAAAGTTTTCTGTAACTATCTCATTTAAATTGTGCTTAGCTCGTATGTCCATGTTTTTCTACCCCAGTGATTCTCAGGTTTGGTCTCTGGTGTCGTTCCAGAATTCTTGTATATTATACTCACGTGCTATATATACTTTTCCCTTTATTGCATTCTTTGTACTCAAGTCCATATAGCCTGTCTTCAGGACTGAAGTTCTTTCTTCAAGGGCTAAGTTGTATTGCTTTTTATGTCATCTAACCTGTTAGTGATCTTTCAATTTAATTTTAAATTTGATGGAATGTGTCATTCATTTCTTGGAGTTCTCACTGGTTTCTTTTCACTGTGTCTTTTCTTCATTGAATTGGTCTTTTATTTCCTGAATTTCCTCTCTTAATTCATCCCTTAGATCTTATTTTAGTTCCCTGAACATTTTAAGAATCAGGTTTTTTTTTTTTTTTTTTTTTTTAAATCTTTCTCTGGGATTTCACTGACATCAAGTCAGTGGAATCCTTTGTTAGGGGATTCTGATTTTGGGGATAGACTTGTTTGCTGTTTCCTCTTGTTTTCAGAGATGTCAGACTCATTCATTGAGTGAGAGGATTTCTCTTCTTTTTATGTGTGTTCTTTTGTGTGCAATTATCTTATTTGCTGGGAGACTTCTCTCTCATTTTGATATATGAGCAGAGGTGAAGGGGTGGGACCTGAGTTTCCTTTCTGATGGTTCCTCCTTGGGTCTTCATTGGTTTGGGGTTTTTGCCTCCTCATTTCTTTGTAGTTGGGAGTCATGCCAGGGCTCAGGTGGGTTTAGACAGTGTGTGGGGTGAGATTCTCTATTGTTAGGGTGAGATGTGAGTATTTCTTAGCTGTGTCATCTCTGTCTGCAATCTTGAAGTGTCCCAATCTCTTTGTCAGAAGTGGCATGAATGGGAGCAACACATGTACAGCCTTAAGATAAATGTGCAGTGTCTGCTTCGACATCTGTAACACTAATTGTCACCCATAGAGAAATGGTGGAGGGCAGCATTTAACAAATAGCACCAACCATAAAAAACTGAAATAGATCAAGCACTCAACAGCAGGAGTCTACTCTGTAGTATTAATAATCACAACTGGAATAGGGTAGGAATCATATAAGCTACATAAGTATTGGGGGTGGGATTGCAGTTTCTTATAAATAAGAGACAACAAGATAGGAAGTCAAGAGAAAGTTTGAAGTTTTTGAAAAGGTGATCAGAGGAGAGGCACAAGACAGGAAGGACATGTCAACTATAGGAAGAAGGAGTAATTAGTTGACTGAAACTAAGAAGAAAGAACCAGAGGAGGAGGGAACAGGAGATTTTGGCTGTATTGGTGGGGAAAGGGTAAAGAAGGGGAGGTAGTAGAACTTAAGTATGATTGTCCCAGCGAATGGAAGGTCGAAACAACCTGAACCCTTGTCTAACTACCCCGACTGCGACTGATTCGGCTACATAATGAACACACGCAGGAGACAGCTAGTAATGTGTACGTAAATCATACGAATACATACGTGCATATACGTACACACATACACACGCACATTCAAGCCCATCATGCGGCGAGAGCACACACGGCCTTGCACGCACACTCATCACCGGCCAGTGGCTTCAGTGCTGGCAGAGGCTGTGTGCGCAGTGCTCACCTCGGGCGCCCGGCCGCACGGAAAGCGCCGCTGTGCCCATTAAAACCAGCCTTGCTCTGCAGACCCCAGGTTTCCCAGGTCGGTTTTTCCTTACGTGTTAACTTCTTTCCCCTCCGCCCCTCGTCTCCGGTCCCTGCTCTCTGCTTCGCTGGTGGCGGAAGCTGGCGCGGCTCTGAGGTGTTATTTCCTGTGCTCAAGCTCCCCACCTGCAGCCCCAGGAATGCATGTCTCCTTTCGCCTCAGTACTATGTTTGGGCGAGGTTCCTTGTTTACTCACCTCGCAGAGAAGCTTCCTGTTGTGTAAGTCTGATGCTGAGGGGCTGCTGGACCCTTCCTCGCTCCACTCCGCCACCTTCCCCTCCTCCTCACCGGCTGCCTTTTGTATTGAGGTATAATATGCAATAAAATGCACAGCCGGTGAGGATTCAGCTGATGGCTCTTCTAACTGCTGTCCCAAGAGCAACGCAGCACAGGTCGCTTCCAACACCGCGGAAGGCACCTCTTGCCTTTTCTATTCAGCGCCATCTCCAACCTGAAGAAGTACTATTCAAATTTGGACCACTCTGGTCCTATTCTTGAACCTCAAAGAAATGAACTCCTACAGCATATAACCTTTTATATCTTGCCTATTTTGCTCAACATTGTGTTTACAGGATTCATTCATTGGGGGGCCTATATCAACATCATTCATTTTTTTTATTGTTAACCAGTATCCCACTGTGTGAATATGACAAAAATTGCTTCTTCTGTCCACTCGCTGATGAACATTTGAATTATTCCAAGATTATTATGTGTTTGGGATGAAAATTTTCATGAATCCTTCTGTGAACATGGGCTTTTATTTATCTTGCATAGACACCCAGGAATTACTATGTTGTGGGATAGATGTATGCTTGACTTTTTGAGAAACCACCAAAGTACCTGCATTCCCATCAGCATTTATGATTCTGGGAGTTGCTCCATATTCTTGCCAACATTTAGCATCCTCATTCGTGACTATAGCCATCACCATGGGTGAGACACAGTATCATCTTTATGGTTACCATTTGTTTCTAAGATAATTAATAATGCTGTACACTCCTTCACATTCTTGTGCTTATTGGTCATCGTATACCTCCTTTAGAGAAGTCTGAAAGTTTTGGCCCATTTAGTTGGGTTTTTGACTTTATAACATTGACTCATAGGAGCTCTTTGTATATTATAGATAAAAGTTCTTGTCCAACTTACATAACACAATTTTTTTTTTCACTCTGTGGCTTGCTTATTCATTTTCTTGGTAGTTTATTTTGATTAGCAGGAGTTTTCTTTTTAAGGTTGATAAAGTTAACATTTTACAATGAGTGTAGATGTTCGGAGGCGGGGATCGCGGTGTGTGAGGGCAAACGACACCTACCCTACCTAGCCTTACCCAGCACGCTTACTCAGGCATCAGAGACCGAGCTCTGAAGGCACGGATCTAATTGTATTTAGGGTTGTATAGGACATATATAGGCACATTATCCAATCAGGTTAACACTCTTGTTAAAGCACAACAGAATCAGCCTATAGGTGAACTATACGTCAAGGGTCGAGGTAGTGCAAACGAACCAAGCATGCCTAATCAATTCTGCCCAGCAACAGGCTGAGACAAAGGACTGGGGAATGGCAAGTTCCACCACACAGCATAGGGCGAGGCAGCGCTGGCGAGCTCACAGCACAGCTTGCTGGGATGCTTGACAGAACGAGGCCTCCCCTCAGCTCAAACTCAGCCTCACCAACTGCAAAGACCTGCAGTCCATGGTGAGTCTTCACCATTAGCTCAGTTTCTCTGTCCAGACTGTTTGGCTTACTTAGACCATGGTGTCAATGACTACAGTCAGATAAGCTTGAGGAATGTTCCCTACAAATTAGAAGTGATTTGGCTCATGAATGGACACATACTCAGTGTGTCAAACATGGTGTCTTCCTCTGTTTTCTTCCGGAAGATTCATGGTTGTATACTTTTTTGTCCAGGTCTTGGTTTCACCTTGAATTCATTTAATTTTAGTATTTTAGTAGCATATAGAATTGATCTAGAATCATTTGTTAAACAGACTTTCCTTTCTCTGTGGATTTAACCTAGCACGTTGGTTGAAAATAAGTTGATTGGGAGTACATTGGTATACTTCTAGGGAATATTTGACTTATTAATCTACTTGTCATTCTTATTCTAATATTACAGTCTTAATGTCACTATATAGTAGTTCTTAAAAGTAGGTAATGCCTTTCAAATTTGTTCACCTAAAAATATATATTTTGAAAGACATTTAAAATATATACATTTTTATATATTATATATACATTATCCTTTGCATTTCCTTTTTAGTTTTAGAATCACTTTGTGATCTATGTTCAACTAATTATATTAATATCATCCTTTGTAATAGAAGAGGCAAGAATCCTTTGTCTAGAAGAGGCAAGGTTTCCTGTTATTTGAGATGCCCCAGTTCCTTTAATGGAGTGTGTTGATTTTTAATGGGTAAGTATGGACATTGATGATAAGGGAAAATGCAATTCATGGATTAAACTTCTGGGAACAGAAGCAAGATACTCTGATTAAGCAAAGCTTAGGTTTACTTCTGAAATGTGTACACAACACACACACAGCAGCAGAGCGAAGGCTAGAAGGGCTGAGCTCAGATTTCTACTGTCATCTGTACGACACAGATATCAGAGCCCAGGTGTAACCTGACTAAATGCCTCATAAAATAGTAACATCCACATTCTGAAGGAGAGTATAACAGATACCGAGAGTGCACACAACATGAGACTAGCAACAACCAGAATTAACTGATATGTTTTAGTCAGCTTTTTCACTGCTGCAACCAGAAGACCTGACAAGAACTATTAGAGGAGGAAAAGTTTATTTGGGGGCTCATGGTTTCAGAGGTCTCGGTCCATAGACAGATGGTTCTATTCCTTGGGGCTTGAGGTTAGGCAGAACATCATGGCAGAAGAGTGTGGTGGAGGGAAGCAGCTGGGGACATGGTACCAGGAACAGGAAGGAGAGAGCGAGGAGAGAGAGAGAGGGGAGAGGAGAGAGAGAGAGGGGAGAGGAGAGAGGAGAGAGGGAGAGAGAGAGAAAGAGAGAGAGAGAGAGAGAAAGAGCGAGTGAGCAAGCTCATGGACAAAATATATACCCATGGGCACCTCCCAGTGACCCACCTCCTCCAGCTACACCCTACCTGCCTATAGTCATTACCCAGTTAATCTCCATCACTGGCTTGATTCACTGACTGGGTTAAGGCTCTCCTACCTAATCATTTCATTCCTAAACCTTTCCTGCATGGTCTCACACATAAGCTTTTGGGAGACACCTGATATTCAAACCATAACAATATAGAAAACCTTGGAAAATGTGACCAATGTTTAAGGGAAAAACAATGATCAAATGTCAAGCCCAAAATGGCTCAGATTTTTTTCATTATCAGAAAATAATGATAAAGCAGTTTTTATAACTAATACCATTTGCTACAACAACTGAAATGAATTAAGAGATAGGGAATATTAGAACAAATACAAATAGCAAAAGCAACCCAATGAAAAATTTAAAACTGAAAAGCACCATTTAGTTTTAAATGCAGAATATATATAACAGATGAAAATGTCAATAAACTTGAAGAAAGATCAATAGAAATTGTACAGTACACCAACAGAGGAAAAGTTGACAAAAGTTGACAACTGAGGAACTTTGAGAATAGGAAAAACATAAAATAAAAAAGAACTAAAGTGGTATGTGAGTCCCAAAAGAGGATAAAGAATTAGAACAGAAATGTATTTGAAGATCTACTATTTGAAAATATCCTAAATTTTGATGAGACACACAAACTTGCAGAATAGAGAAGCTTAGTAAATTTCAAATAGAATACATTTGAAGAAACCATGCACATAATAAACAGACAAAAATATTACAAAAAGGTAAACATGTTGCATCCAGGGGAATACCAGTTTGAATGGTTGTGAATTTCTCATTAAAACCCACCATGAGGGGTTAGAGTTGTGGCTCAGTGGTAGAGCGCTTGCCTATCAGGTGTGAGCCACTGGGTTCAATTCTCAGCACCAGACAAAAATAAATAAAGGTCTATTAACAACTAAAAAATATTTTTTAAAAAGAAACCATCATGATCATTTGTCTGGAAATTAGACTCTCATCTTTAAGTAATGTCTTTAAAGCAGTGACAGGAGAAGCAAAAACAAAGAAAACTTTCAACTCATATTATTGAGAATATCATTTGGAACAGGAAAGACAGTGGAATGAATGGGACGTCACTTTCCTGTGTTCATATGTGAATACACAACCGGTGAAACTTCTCATCACTTACAGCCAGAAGAAAGGGATCCTAATTAGAATCAGTAATACTCCATGTATGTATAATACGTCAGAATACACTCTACTGTCATGTCTATCTAAAAAGAACAAATTTAATAGGGTATCATTTGGGAAAGGCAGGGATATCAAGGCATTTCCAAATCAAGGAATTACAAAAGATGATTTGTTGTCAGCCTATATCAAGGATGAGAAGAAACTCAAGGACCTTCTTCAGGTTGAAGACAAACCAACCTAGTGGGAAAATGAAATCCTTAGGAAGGAGTGAAAAATTTGGAAAAAATTGTACAAAATGCATCCTTAAATCTAACTGGCTGGTTTTGATAACAAGAAAAAAAGTCAAAGCCTTAGATTCGATTTTATTCCTAGTTGTTGAGATCACCCAAGTGTTATTTCAATATCTACCCCAAAAATTAAGTCCACCAGAAATACCCAGTGAAGCTCTACTGTGCTGTCCTAAAAGCAGGGACAAAGATCCTGAAAGGAAGGACAGAAGCACTCCTTTCCCCAGGAGCAGTGAGTGCTGAGGGCTCAGAGTGAGACCTGTGCATGAATTGTCCTAATTCAAAGGGAGTGCTCCCCGACATGTGTGCTCCTCCCACAGGCAGTCCTCATTCAGTGACTGGTCTCTGTTGGGGTCAGCAAGCCCAAAGGCCTGGCCTCACCTCTGAGGCACACACAGCTCCGCAGCTCCCCAGAGGCCAGCTGACGGCCACTGGTCTAACTGCATCATAGGACCACTTTCCCTACCCAGTGTCTCCTTACTCCCTCCTGGACGTGTCCCAGGGTACACCCCTGTACACCTGCATGCAAACCCCGGCCCCAGTCTGTTTCCTGGGCAGCCAAGCATTGAACCTTTCCAAAGCTGTCCTTTGAGAACTGGGCAGATGAGGTCATGAGAAAAAGTACAAACATCTCGAGAAGTTTCGATTGCAGATCACCATTCAGACTGTTTCTCTTAGGATTAGGTAAATCAAACCCAGTAGTGCAACCATGCTGAGGGACAACTGATAGCAGGAAGAACTGCTCTCTGTCAAGACTCCACCAACTCCAAGATCCACGAGTGGGTGGGATCTACTGACAGTCTGTGGTGCCAAAGATAAAATGATAGCACAGGATTCAAGAGCAGGAGGATGAGAAAATGCTCTCCTAAGCCATAAAGTGCAGGAAAATAGGGCTGAGTTGTCATAATCAGCCAGAGTTCATAGCAAATAGACAAGTTCTTCTTTAGAGACAGTGACAGATTCATGCTGGAAAAACCATTTCAGATTCTTTCCTTAGGTCAGGCACACATAAAAAAAGAAATCACATGAATACTCAGTCATTCCAAAATGCGGGGGATGAAAAGTGTTTGGTTGAGTCTCCTGCTTGTTCTATGCCTACCATTAAAAAAAAAAAATCCGTCTTAATAATCCCTTGTATTCTATGGCTCCCTAGAGTTCAGAGTGCACTATTTCATACAGAACCTCATTTGTATTTTTATCATTATCTGACAATAGATGAATGTCACAAAATTACTGGAAAACACAGTCAAGGAAAATGTACCTGACAGATTAATGGTAGTCCCAGAACCAGGATCATTATTATGGTAAACCTACTTTACTTACCTTCCTCCCAGAGAACATGCCATGTTCCCTTCAGGAACACCCAGTTTCCCACCCTGCCAGAAGTTCCTGGAAAGGACTTATCCTGCCATTTACTCACATTCTCTCTCTCTCTCTTTTTTTTTTTACTTAGGCCTAACTAATCAAATGCCAAAATGGCTGGCTCCAGAACAGCATGTCTCCAGGCAAGACAGGTCAACAGGTGCTGCTTGTGGACCACATTTTCTTTTGGGTAACGTGGTAAGAAGTGGATCCAGAAATGGCCATCGTGGCCACCACGTGATCCTGCCTGAAGCCTGAGTGACTGCAAGTGAAAGCAGAGTAAAGGAGCGGAAAAGAGCTCAAGAGGACACGAAAGCCTCTGAATCCAGGGGTCCCTGGCTTGCCTTCAAAACAGCTTTCGTGAACTGCTGGAGACCCTTCCGCTCCTGAGCCTGTATTACAACCAGAGCTCTGATGATACAATTGACAACAGCTATTCACACTTTGTGCAGTATTTTTTGCTGACTCTAGTTTGATAGATATATACAGCTTAACAGATAGCAGAGGAAGCACATTCAGGAAATATCTTGTTTTTATATTTAAAACCAACCAGCATAGTCACAAGGCGAATATGAGTGACCATTTTACAAGAACACCAGGGAACAACCAACAAAGCTCTAAATCAGTTTTTGGATTGGAACCCACCCTGGTCAACACTGTTGGTTTTTATATTGTGTGACATGGTCCTCCAGCTGCCTCATCATTCTAGCGACCTAGTTCCTGGATACAGTCATGCACCACTTAAATATCAGGATATAGTCCAAGAAATGCATTGTTGGGCCATTTCCTCACAGTGGAAATGTGGCCTTCCACAGACCTGGACAGTCTGGCCTATACACACCTAGGCTGTGTGGTATAGCCAATTGCTCCTGGGCTACAAACCTGTAACCTGTTTAGGATGTTACTGTACTAACTGTATCCTTTGCTGATTTTTAGTTTGATTCCATCCCATTTATTAATTCTTGATTTTACTTCTTGTGCTTTAGGAGTCTTGTTAAGGAAATCAGGTCCTAAGACGACATGTTGAAGATTTGGGCCTACTTTTTCTTCTTTTAGTCGCAGGGTCTCTGTTTTAGTACCTAAGTCTTCAATCCACTTTGAGTTTCGTGCAGGGTGAGAGATAGAAGTTTAATTTCATTTTGCTACATACGGATTTCCATATTTCCCAGCACCATTTTTTGAATATGCGATCTTTTCTTCAGTGAATTAGTGCCTCTGTCTATATGAGATAACTGTATTTATGTGGGTTTGTCTCTGTGTCTTCTATTCTGTACCACTGGTCTACAAGTCTGTTTTGGTGCTAATACCATGCCATTTTGTTACTATTGCTCTGTAGCACAGTTTAAGTTCTGGTTCGTGATGCTTCCTGCTTCAATCTTCTTGCTAAGGATTGGCTTTGCTATTCTGGGTCTCTTATTTTCCAAATGAATTTCATGATTGCTTTTTCTAGTTCTATGAAGAATGTCACTGGGATGAAGCTGTCATCGCAGAAAGTTTGGTCCTTGTCCCCAATGCCAATCCAATGATGAGGACAGAATTTTGAGGATAAAGTAAAAGAAGGTTTATTGATTTGCTAGCAAAGGAGAAGCACAGGGGACTCCTGTCCCAGAGGCTATGATTCTGACCCTTAGCAGGAAGGGTGGGCTTTAAAATAGGTGATTCAAAGGTTACATTCCCTGGGTTCTCTGTTGGAGTTGTAATTCACTTGTTAATTTGGAGGACAGTCATTTCTGAGCTCTGCTGGTACCATCCCCAAAGTCTGGATGACTTCATTCCTAAGGTGACTGTGTGCTCAAGGACAGGTAAATCTGCCTAGGATGGAGAAGAAAGTTAACCCTTTCCCTTGAGATTAGGGAGGGGGAGAGATTAGGGAGGAGCAGAGAGAAAGGAAGAGAAAGACACATGTCCATTTTAAAAATAAGTCCCAGTGGCAGAGCAGCATGGGCTATATTGAAAGCACAAAGTGGACACTGTTACACTAGCACAGTGGGAAGCCTGTGTGCATCTAAAAATAGCACAGTAAAAATACCAGGCAATGAATTTAATGTGGATAGAAAAGCAACTGTTTCATTTAACACAGGTATAGTTTTTGTCTTCTGTGTACCAGTGTCTGTCAGAACTCTGGGAATATATCGCCTTGATTGTTATGGTTTAGATATTAGGTGTCCCCCTGAAGCACATGTGTGAGGCAGTGCGAGAAAGTGCTGAGGTGAAATGAGTGGCTTGTGGGAGCCTCCACATCATCAGCGCCTTCACCCACCGAGGAATTCGCTGGGTGGCACTAGACAGGCGGGTGTGGTGGAGGAGGTGGCCGTTTGGATGTGTCTCTGCGGTATCTATTTTGTCCGGTGAGAGAAGCCTCTCAGTGCTTCCTGGAGCCATGTCCCGAGCTGCTTTCCTTCTCCACACCCTTTCACCATGAGGTTCTGCATCACTCTGGGTCCAGGGCAAGGAAGTCGTCTACGGATTCAGACGTCTAAAACCATGACACAAAATAAACTTTTCCTCCTCCTGAGTTTTTCTTGTCAGGTCTTTTAGTCACAGCAGCTAAAAGGCTGATGGAAACCAGGATGCCACCTCAATTGGCCCTTGCCCTTTTGATTTCTAGCCCAGAAAGAGGAGCTGAATCACTTGGAAGTAAATCCACAAGGATATGAACACCTCAGCTCAGCTCTGTGCTGTGGAGGGAGACGTTAGCACCTGAAAGAGTTCATGGCAGGTGTAACGGGAAATGGAACAGTGTGGCCACACCAGGAAACAGCATATGCAAAGCTGCTGAGATGGGGGCTGTTGAGGAGGAACACCCATTAGGATCAGGATGAGCATGTTACCCGGTCTGGACTATCAGAGCAAGTGCCAGCATGACTACATTCATGGCTGATTTTGGTTTTTTGAACATCACTCTTGGAATTGAGCATTATTTATTTATTTTTTTTAAAGGTACCAGGGATTGAACCCAAGGGGGCTTAACCACTGAGCCACATCCCCATACCTTTTTATTTTTTATTTGGAGACAGGGTCTCAAAAGATTGCTTACAGCCTCATTAAGGCTTTGAACCTGTGATCCTCCTGCCTCAGCCTCCCATGCCACTGGGATTACAGGCATGTACCACCATGCTTTGCTTGAGCCTTAATTCTTAAAAACAGAGGTTTCCCCAATTTCTCCCACCATGCAAGTATGCAAACATTTTTCCCATGTAAATTAGCTTCCCATTTAAAAAAAATCCACGAAGAGATTCTTTTTTTTAAAAAAAATATTTTGTAGTTGTCAGTGGACCTTTATTATATTTATTTACCTGTGGTGCTGAGAATTGAGCCCAGTGCCTTACACATGCTAGTCTCTACCACTGAGCTACAACTTCAACCCCAAGAGATCCTTTAAGAGAATATAATTTATGACTTAACATTTTCTTTGCAATATCTAGTCTAAATTTCTGCTTCAATTTGAGCTATTTTAAGGTAATACCTTTTCTGTGCTAATCTAAGAATTATGCAATTTAGATGTGGAAGAGATCTTAAAGATACTCTAAAATAGGCCTTTTATTTCAAGGATGAGAAATTGAAGACCCCCATTGTGATTTACACAAGGTCACCCTGCTAAAATGGCACAAATGGCTAGCTATTTCAAAAACAACAACTACTTCTGGACAAACTAAATCCCAATTTCTACATCTAGATATTATCTCGCCAACCCTTTAATCCTCAACTCTCCAGACGTCCCACGTCGTAGGCTGCGGAGTTCACATCCTGTCACAGGGCACCTCACTGACTGTACACAAATGAAGCGCAGCGGCTTAGAGTCCTGAAGAGATTTTCTCATTCTATCGCTAAAATATTTGCGTCAAAATTTTACTATTGTATTTGATTCAGCCAGTTGAAAAGCACTGTAAATTTCATTACAGATATGTAAAAAGCTCTGTCACAACTAATACTATGTAAACACATACACATAAATACTCTGTAGTGTGGGTTTTTCCAATCACCTGCTTCTTCAAAAACAGGAAACGGCCTAACCAGTAACTTTGAGAGGAGAAGCAATAAAGAGGTGAACTTTGTAATTAATACTGAAACTATCTATTAATAATAATGTTGAATTTCACTTTTCTTTGAAATAAGTTAAATATTTCACCATTAACTGCCTTTAAAGTCTTGAGGAAAAAAATTAGGATTTTAAATCTAGAATTCTAAATCTGATTAGCAGAGTTAATGACAACCTGAGAATTCACATTTGTTGAAAATGTATTTGCCCATTTTCCTTCTGCTCGTAACTCTTCTGGAGAGTTAATTTTAGAGGTGAAATCTGCCTTGGTTTTCGCCTGCATCTTTTACTTGTTTATTTTCTTTCCTGGTAATGAAATGGATTAAAAATTCTTAGCAACTATAAATGGAACCATTCTCCACCTATCATGATTAATTGTGCTAGAAAAACACTGCTTTAGCATGAAATGTCATACAAGAGATAAAGCAAAATAAAAAGCTTCTCTGTGTTGTGCATGAATTAATATATCAGATTAACACAGACCCAGAGAAAAGATTCAAAAGTATATGCAAATGAATAATGAAAAACAATCAACTTGTCTATTTTGATATTTTATCATTATTTTTGCTTTTTTTGGGGGGGGGGATTTCCCAGGGATTGAACTGGGGAACACTCAACCACCGAGCTCCATCCCCAGCCCTATTTTGTATTTTATTCAGAGACGGGGTCTCACTGAGCTGCTTAGTGCCTAGCTTTGGCTGAGGCTAGCTTTGAACTTCTGATCCTCCTGCCTCAGTCTCCTGAGCTGCTGGGATTATAGGCAAGCTCCACTGTGCCAGGCTTATTTTTGCTTATTTATGTATTGCTTTTGGTAACCTGATTAATATTTTTACAGCTGTTTGGTTCAAGCAATCCCAGTGAATGAAGGAGTTCCATCAAGGATCGATGATGATAGCCTCACCCTGACAAGTCTACTTCATGTCCATTGTTTACCCTCTACCTCTTCTCAGACACCGCCAGCCTTTTACATTTTTCAGACTGTTGAAATTAATATTATATTCTACATTTATAATTTGTGCCTGAGTTTTCATATGGCTTTGTGATGTTAAAATTTAAATTGAAAACTGAAAGCCAACCAACTTTGTCAACATTATTATGCACCTCTTAACTGCATTTCAGCCTTGGCCAGACTGAAAACTGTCTCTTGGTCCAAAATTATAATCCTTGAATAACCCAGAGAATAATATTCCTTAGTCAAATAAAATTGCTCTCCTGACACTTCTTTGCTTCAAATTCCAGGTCTGGTTTGATTCATATTTAGATTAGGATATTCTAATTCATAATTTGTGTTTTTCAGGGCTCTCTTGCTTTTCCTTCTTGTTTTTGACCAAAAAAGAAAGCAAAAATCTTCACCATAACTCTGATTTCTCATGTGTGTGTGTATGTTTGTCTGTATATATATATATATATATATATGTGTGTGTGTGTGTGTATACATATGTATGAAGTAACATATATATGATGAAAATATCATATAAGGTATTATCCAAAAGACTACTGAATTCTCAGAACACTCTAAATCTGTTCCAATCTGAGATTAGTGTAACCTGACGAGAAAGTATTAATCTGAATTCCTCCAAGGTCCCATCCACTGTTTCCTGGAATTATGTTTTCTTCCTTATTTTGCCAAAGGGTATCAACGAAAGTCCTAAGAAAAAGATACACAGACAGTAAATACCAAGAGTCTCAGCCAGGGGCTGGGGTTGTAGCTCAGTGGTAGAGCACTTGCCTAGTGTGTGTGAGGCACCGGGTTTGATTCTTAATACCACATATAAATAAATAATTAAAATAAAGGTCTACTGACAACTAAAACAATATTTTGGAAATAATGAGTCTCAGCCATTTTAAATGTTCCCAAGGGATTGATAGTTTTTTAAGTGGGTATGGAATTCTAGATTTAATTTTTTGAGAAGTGTAAAGTCATCACTTTCTTGGCACTTAACATCCATGCCACTGCCCGCCTCCATTTTCTTTATACGTATCCTATTTTGCATGTTGGTGTCTTTCAACATGATAGTTTTAGGGTCTCATTGTTCACAATACCACGTACAGGTGAGAAGGTACAGCTCCTTTCATGCTCATTTTAAAGACTCACAGTTCCCTTCTTCTCTGGAACAGTTTCTTGTGTAATTTTTTCTTTCTCTGTATTTTTAACACTCTTGGCAGGGTTGCCATGATTTGGGTCTTGAATGTTTTATATTTTATGAAACTTTTCTATGACTTTTTTTTCACTCTTCATTCTGGGATATAATATTGACAATTACACTCTAATTTTTCAATTTTTTTTAACTTCTGACATCATATTCTCAATTTATAAGAATCATAAAATGATCCTTTCATGATCCTTTCATGATCTATCACATTTTTTTATTTTAAAGCTTATTTTTCATGTTTAATTTATGTAATCACTCTGGAAGATTGTGAGTTTGGGGGCTTTTGTATGATTTTGAAGATAACACATTTCATAAGAAATCATTTTTAAGAATTATCTCTGTATCCTCCAGGGTCAGTTTTTCTTCAGTTAGAACTTTTTCATACGTTCCGCTTTCTTTACAATGTGGATGATGTTTAACTGATTTCTTATTTAAAAATGAAATGCTGCAATGAACAACCTGGGAGGCCGATATTGGTTTCTTTCACCTTTGAATAAGTTTGTCTTTTTATCTAATAGATCTTTTCTCAGACTGGAAAGCCAGACTAGTGGGTCCGTGCTATGATCTTGAAGGTGTCGATTTCAGATATCAGTCAAAGAAATGTTGTCAGGTGAAGCACAGTTTCATTAAATGACAGAATTTTAAAAATGTTTTCAAGTCGCTGTCATCCGAACCAGATGTCTCGGTTCTCCCCAGGGCTGTGTGGAAGTCCTCTGAAGGAGAATCTTCTGGGTTGGCAGTGGTGGTTCCTACCGGGCCACTTCCCTGTTGGGGCACAGACTGGTGGAGCCCCTTCCTCCACAGAGCTTTTGGCTGGCCTCTCGTCCCCACTTCTCTTCATTTCTCTCTTCCCTTTCACTGGCAGTGATGCTCTGCAGTTTTGACTTACAGCTGAATGGCACCCCCATGAGAGTCCTCACGGGCTGCACTCCAGTCAGCAGCTTCCCGGACTCTGAAACACAGGTGGACAGGCTTTCTAACTCTGCACTTTGACATCACATTTGTGTTGATTCTCTTTGTGATTCTGGCTTTGTTATTTGCACTTCACTGTTAAGTGTCCCTTTAGTAAGGTGTAGCTGAATTTCTTTCTTCTGAATCATCCATTGTGGTTTCCTCGAACGTGCCCTATAATGTTACTGTAATATATCACTCTTGAGTTTGCTAACCTTTGTATTTTTAAGTGTCACTTAAGGGAAATAAAAGCACACATTTAGTCAAATGCTTGAGTAAAATTGGTAAACCCTTATCATTTATAAATTAGTGGTTTTTTAGAATGTACTTGGGTATCCCAAGAATTATATAAGCATTAAAAAAGAATTTGTTCTTTTTTCTACAACTGTACAGTGTTACATTCTAACATATAATTTTACAATGACTCATATTCCTTTGGCCACCACATCACTGTTTCACATGATGGAAGATTGGTGGAAAAATACACTATATGAAGCCCTGCCCGTTTCCCATTACTAAATTTAAATTTCATCTGAAAACCTCCAGGACCTGTGCTGGTTTGCATGGGCTCTTCCTCTGAAAAGATGAAATCAGCTTTGCTGACTGTACAACAGGATGAAAGTGCCCAAGGATCATGACCCCAGCGACAGTCCTCATCCAGTGACTGGAAGATGCTCAGAGTATGACTACCCCAGCTCCTTCCCGTCTCAGAGGTGCTACCTCTGAAGAAGGACAGTCAAAGCCCTGCCAGCTCGTGGTAATTTGAAATGAAAGTTCTCGCAATACTTTCTTTCTTTGCTCTTGTTCCCTCATTCCTACCTCAGGTTACCTCCCCAGTACACAACCAAACACAAATCCTCTCTAGGCTCTGTATGTGGGCAACTCAAGTGAAAACCATATGGAATAGAGACTAATAGTATATGGGCTTTTGATTCTCACATATATTAAACTCCTGGATGACATCAGCCTGACTGAGCAGAGTAGAATGAGCAAAAAAATGTGAAAGTTGAAATAACCAATTTTTAAAATTTCCATTTTATTTAAATGTTTAACCAGAATTGGCAACGCTTTTTTCACTTTTCTGAAAATGATTACCAGAGGAAGATGAAGGAAGCTGCACTGTTTTTAAATTTTTAAAAATAAGCATTTAATATTTATATATTTATTTAAAAACTGGGAAAGGAGTTCAGGCTTCTGAGAATTGAAAATAAAGCACAAGATTTTCATTCTCTAATTCACAAAAACTGAATCATTACCCATCCAAAAAGATGTGAATAGCACCAAAAATAAAAGTAAAAAAAAGATAAAAGATAAAGAAAGGACAGGGGAATAACCTGATAAGCTTGCAATACCTGTGATAAAGAAAACCAAAAATAAAATAAAAGATCCCTTTTCAGATAGCACTGACGATCAGAGACAAATCATGCGGTTCCTAGCACTGATCTTACGTCTGCAAGTTCCACTGAAGAGTTAACAAAATCCCATGACCACTTGCCATCCCTACTTCCCCAAATCTGGAAGGAAGCCGACTGAGAAGACAGCCATCTCCTTTCTGTGCTAAGTTGCAGTGGAATCTGAAGGTGAACCCAAGAAAGAACAAAGGAAACAACCAAGACTCAAGGGCTTCATATGAGATTGCGGCAGTTCCAGGACTGAAGATAGCCCCTCCAGGAGAAAAGTATTCCTCCTCCATGTAGGCAGGCAGAAACCTGGTTCCGGAGTTGCAGAAAAATCTGAAAAGTTGGCGCATTCTGCCTTATCTGCATTCTTCTCTCTTCCTCCTCCTGCTTCCCAACTCCATCGGCGGGAGGGAATGTGGTTAGAACCCACAACCTCAAACTCCCACCTCTAGCTTGTGTGGAAAAACAAACTAGTGTCAGATGTTCGGGGAGGAGGGTCAAAATCGATTTTGCTCTGTGCAAGGGCAAATGAACTCAGGACAGAACAGCTAAGTGTAAGCCAGATGTCAACATCACAAATACACCCCAGGGCTGCCCCAGGAGCAGGAAGGAATGACTACGGGAGGATGACCCGAATGGGTCATTTATGAATCATCTCTTATAATGAAGAAAAATCCTTTGAAGTTCATTTGTTCAATTTTAATTTTTTTCTCTGAATTAAATTCAATATTTCTGAATTGTAGTAACCATAGTTATATGAGCTCCTTTTGCACCTGTATTTATCATTCATTCTCTTTACCCTTCTTGTACATGGAATAGTTAATATTCATAGTGGTGGGTGGGGTTTACAATTTATTTCCTGTCTCCACTTTTACTTTTGCTCTTACAATCAATTAAATTGTTGGATTGTTTAGTTCTTCATATCTTGGGATAACAATTGTTATACAAAATAGAAGGAGGAGCAAAAGAAGCAAACCGAGGAGGAGGGGGAGGAGAGGAGACATGTAACTTAAAGGAGTTAAAGAAGGAGAGTAATCATCTAAGATTTCTACAGCAGGTGATTTTGAGAGGACAAAAATATTGAAAAGTATTGCTTTCTTAGAGATACTTTTCTGAATGACAAAACATTCAGAAGTTTCATAAAAAATAAAATAAACATTTTTAGAATTCTTTCAGCAGTAAATTATTCCTAGAATTGATTCCGATATTTCCCAAAATGTTGTGTAAGAATGATTAAGCTAGCCAAAATGTACAGCTAGGAAAGGGTTTAGGAAAAAGAGAAGAAGTTGAAAATAACGAAAGATGTTCCCTACATTTTTCACACAAAGCTGATTAAGGAGTGGCTGGATGTTGTTCTGTGTGTTTCCTGGTGCTGGGGATGGACCCCAGAACCTCATGCAAACCAGGCAAGTGCTCTGCCATGCAACTACAGCCCAGCCTGGGGTTCTTGTTTGTTGCAGCGTTGTTTTCAGTGCCACCTCGATGTTGGCCTTCTCACCTCTTCAGGCTGATCCTGGCTTGCCCTCCTCTTCACTGGTATCCTTAAGGATTCCAGAAACTGGCAAGTCTTTCATGAATTTCATTGTCTTTCCTAAGATTTAGGGGTTACTAGACGGCTCACACTGCACTGCCCAGGTTTCACTTTGAGACTGCCATCGCAACCTCTGTGCTCTCCAGAATTTTCCCCTTTCATGCTTTTGTCAGAGGACTCTCCTAAGGGACCCTTTCCCGCAAGAAGGTGTCTGGGTGCTCTGATTCTGTTGGACACTTGAGATCTTCTTCAGGCAATTAAAATCCTTCCCCTCAAGAAGAGCACAGCTGGTTAAACAGGGCCAGGTCCTCCTGCTGTGCTTCTGTGCCCAAGCCCATCGCCACTGGGAACCACAAGCCAATCATAAATTAATTGCAGCAGTCTCATGCATATGAAGACCTTCAACTTACAAAGGCTACAGGGGCCTTTTAAGAGGACCCCAAACCTCAGACTACCTCTCTGCCCCAGTAAGACACCCACCAGATTTCATTCTGGTCAGACACTGAAAAAAAGCTACACGTGGTGCAAACATGGACTCCTAACACAAAGGTAAGACGACATAATAAACTTGCACTGCTTTAAGATTCTAAGTTTCTGGCAATTTTTACCCAGTAATGAAAAATTAAAGCTTATGCAGAATATAGAAGACAAACAAGTAGACAGATAAATGAAGAACTGAGAAAAAACAGAATATTTGAACAACACTAAACACTAACAACTGAAATTAATTAAGGGGAACACTGTGGTCATCGGGTACAGAATACAAAGGTTTTTCATGTTCTCATAGAATATTCACTACGATTTACCACGATCTGGATCATAAAACTGTTCACACTAATTTGAAATAATCAAGATCAAGTGAAAGACAAAAGAAATTTGCAAAGGAAATGATAAAAACGGAAAAGAAATTACTGAAATAAATAACAAACTCAAACTGGGGGAATTAAAATCAGGAATTGAAAGATTAATATTTAACAAAAGATTCATAAAAGATCTTCAATAAAAGATTATAAGTTATTAATTCGCATGCTAAATGAAGACAGAAAATAAAAATCACCTATATCTGAAATACAAGGTGGCAATCAAAATCGGTTCTACCGCTATAAAAAAAAGAAAAGATACTGTGAACAAAATCAAGCTAATAAATCCAGTAATTGAGATAAATTAATAAATCTGTGGAAAAAATTATTAAAACTGTCACAAAAAGATAGTGAAAATATGAATCAACATCTATTCAACATTGAGGTCATAACCAAAATCAAGTTCATGAAAACTTTGTTACCTTCATTTGTTGATTCTGTCAAACATTTATGGAAAAAATAAAACTAATCTTAGGCAACTCTTTCAAATTAAAAATGAACCCAATTCAACTTTATGATACCAGCACAACCCTGATACAACAATATGATGAGGAAAATATAAGAAAATAAAACTAGAGCAATGTCACTCATTATCATAAACACAAAATGCTCAAGGTGAAGAATTTTCTATTTACAATATATATAAAAATACCTCATAAAAAGTGTGGAGTTTGTCTCAAAAGTGCAAGGTTAATTTAACATTAGAAAGTCAACCTAAATTACAATGTTAACAGATCTACAGCAGGAAGAGAAACATCATTGTAATAACTAGAATGATAAAAAACTCTTAGCAAACTAGAACTAGAATTATCCTCAGTCTGACTGAAAAGCACTGATAAAAAACAAAAAATCCCCACTTAATGGTGAAATATTGAAGGCTTTGCCCCTAAGATCAAAAATAAATCAAGGGCACCTGCTCTCACTACTTCTATTCAACACTGTATCAGAATTCCAATAAAATAAAATAGAAAAGGAAAGAGAGAAAAACCTAACAAGAGGAAAGGAAAAATTAAAATTCTGTTACTACTTCTGTGCAACATAATTTTATTTAGAATAAAAAATTCTAAATCCTCCATTGGAATTAGTGACCTTAACAAGACCAAAAGACACAAAGACCATGGCCAAAATTCAATCATAGTCCTGTATGCCATTAATGAAAAATGAGACAATAACATTTTAACTATATTATTTCATGTCAAAATATCAAACATGAATAGCAAACATGACCTCAATGTTGAATAGATATGAATACTCAGACTTTCAATGTCTTCTGGTGACAACTGCAATTTTTGTTTCTTCAGAAATCCATTAATTTTATCTAAATTACTAAATTTATTAGTATGACCTTGTCCAAAGCAGCTACTGTTGTCCTTTTCATATTGGCAGATAATAATACAGTAAAATCTTTACATTGGAACAATAAAATATTGTGGATAGAAACCAAAGATGATGCAAATAAACAGAAATATACCATGATATGAATTAGATTACATCAATGTCTGTTCTCCTCATAAACAACAGTGACCTAAATCCAAATCAAAATCACAGCAGGATTTTTAAAGAAATTGACAAGCTGGCTCTCAAATTTGTAATGAAATGTCAACAATCTGTCTTGGCTCTAGCAATCCTGAAAGAAAAGTGCAGGACTGTATATAAAGTTGTAAGAATTAAAGAGGAATTCTACTGGTATAAACATAGGCAAAGAGATCATGGAACAACAGTGAGAAAGAACACCCTCTAACAGTAGTGTCGGGAAAGTTAAATATAAGGAAAAAAAGAGTGCACTGATTCTTACTTTATGCTTTACACTAAAATTAATTTAAGAAGAACTGCTGGCCTAATTACAAAATGTAGATTCATAAAGCCTCTTGCCATGTCTTCATGATCTCTTAGCAAACATCAAATACCAACAAGTAAGATATTTAAGAATTAAGTGGATATTTTGGAATTCATCAAAACATACAATTAACAAAATGAAAATCCTAATTGCAGAGTTGGAGAAAATATTTGTAATCTCTACATTTGGCAAAAGATGTTTATTCTATAAATCCACCTGCATCCAGGTGGTGTGGACACAGAGGCTGGTTGAAAGAGGCAGGAGGACAATGAAACAGGTCCTTACTTCTGCATGTACACATCTGCGACAATGCATGGCACAAGCACTTGAGATCTGCAACTGATATTGCATGTGAATTCCCACTCAGCTGAAACATACAAATGGGAGTTTTACAAATGCTCAGGATTTTTTTTTTTTTTTTTTTTTTTTTTTTAACCCAGAGGCACTTAAACACTGAGCCACATCCCCAGCCCTTTTTATTTTTATTTTGAGACAGGTTTTCCTAAGTAGCTTAGGGACATTGCTAAGTTGCTGAGGCTGGCTTTGAACTTGCAATTCCCCCGCCACAGCCTCTGGGGCTTATAGGCCTGCACCACCAGCCTGGCAGGAATCCTTATTTTTATTAAAAATCCCATTAGTCATTTCAGTCATATCTGAAAGTACTTTTTCTTCTTAGAAAAGCCTTTTTTTTTTTTAATTCTCTAGCCACAAAATGCCATCCCCGGAACCAAGCCCATTAAGACTCTGCCAGACTGTAGTGTTTCCCGAGCCCCACTAAACATTATCCCCCATGCACGATTTTACAGACTAAATGACTTCTGACTCTAGTACTAATTCTGTCAGCCATGACAATATAATGGTACCTACCATTTCTCCGAGTGCACGGGGAAGTACCAGGCGCTTGACCTGCTACCTTCGGCAACTTTCTGTAGCAAGAGAGGAAAAGGTGCTCACGTGAGCAGTTGGCGACCACGGTGAGGCAGGGTTGGAGATCACGCGGTGCGGAAGTTGGTGTCACGTGGTGCAGCAGGGTTGGCGTCACGGTGTGCGGAAGACTTGGGCCGTGATGTGGTGCGGAAGGGTTGGCGTCAGGCGTCACGTGGTGCAGCAGGGTTGGCGTCACGTGGTGCGGAAGTCCGCACTTGAGGGTACCCAGGTCTGGAGGGAAGATGGCCGAGGTGGTGCTTGCTCCTCAGCCCCGACCTGCCAAGAGGGAAGCCTGCCCCTCAGCCAGGTGGGTAGCTGAGGAAGGCACTGAAATGTAACCCTGGAAGGTGAAAGAAACCGTAAGGACACAAAGTCAGGAACTGAACAATGTAAGAACGAACACGTGGGAGACGCGCCCTTTGGCCCGGCTGCCGAGGGGAGCAGGAGCACAGGCTGAGCGAGGGCAGCGGGGCTGGCTGGCGAAGGAATAAAAGGACCTGGCTTGGGGACACCTGAGGGTTGGAGAGGAAGGCTGGTTTTAATGGGGGTTACTGGGGGAAGGCTCTGTGAAAGCCAAGCGGGGGTGGCGCAGCCCCGGGGCCGGATTGCCGGGGCGGCGCTCCCCAGCACAGGAGCCGGCTTCACGTGCTGCGCAGGCGCAGCAGAGGCAGATGGGGACCTGGGGAGCAGGTTGCTGCAGTCACCTGTTACGGTTCCCAGAGGGTCCCTGAACAAAGAAAATTGTACCTGCAACCTACAGGTTCCAGATGTTAAGGGAGAGCGCTCCCGGGGTCGCAGGTGCCCCATGAAGCTACTGGGAAGGCTCCTGTAGTGGCCACGTAGTTCATACTCATAGTGGTGAAGCTGAACCTGTGAAGGTTTAGTCCCTATGCCCTAAAGGGGGATTTTACCAGAGACCCCAGAGATCCAGATGTCTTGCAAAGACCAGCATTTCTCCAGCAAAAGAGGGCTCCCAGTTTAGAATTCTGCACCACCCCTGCTACAAAAATACACAATCTGTCAACACCCGGAGTCTATCCCACCGTATGCTGAGAGACTGGAAACAGGGACCTACTATAACCAGTTTTCTCCTAGGAAAAGGGGTGGCAGGTAATTGAGGAGCACAAAGGTGTTGGACTTAACAACCCCCAGCCCTCAACCGAAGTGTTACAAAGTGGAAAAATTAATATAAAGAATGAAAATCTACTGTCAACAGTTTTGACCAGCTCAGCAGAAATAGGCCCTTTATTTTTTAGATTTTTTTCTTTCGTTTTTCTTTTTTCTCTCCGTATCACCGTTTGAATAGAAAATACATTTTTTTACTCTTTTTGCAATTTTTAAATTTTGAAGTTTTTCAAATATTGTTTCATTGTATTTTCTTATTTGTAACTTTTTTCCATTCTCCAGGATTTTATGTGTGTATATATGTGTGTTCTCATACATTATATATGTGTGTATATATATATACACATATATACATATATTTTTATAATTTTACTTTGACTTCAACAGCTTTCCTCTGTATCTATTTATTATTTCGCCTTGGTTTGACTTTGGTGCGTATCATTATATGTATGTTTGAGTTGTTTTCATCTTACACTTGCTTGTTTTGTTTTCACTTGTTTTTTGCTCCTCTTATTGCCCTTTTTTCAGTCTCTTCCCCACTAAAAGCCAAATTTTCCTGGACTTTCTTCCTTTTATATTTTTAATTTTTTATTCCTTCTTTCCTGATCTAGTTCACAGTTTTTTAGTCTTGATTCTGTAGTTAAATGCCAATCCCACTAATCCTATATAGATGACAATTACATTTTAGGAATTCAGTATAACTCTGATAACACAACCAGACTGACACATCAAGGAAAGAAAACTACAGAAAAATATCCCTGATGCTCATAATATACAAAATCCTTACTAAATTCAGAAACTAAAAAACACATCAAGAAGAATACATCAGGATCAAGTGGGCTTCATCCCAGGAATGCAAGAATGGTTCAGTGTATGCAAATCAGTAAATATAATCTTCCTTTTAATATAGTTAAAAACAAGAATCACATTATCATCATAGATGTAGCAAAGTCTGTTGATATAATCCAGCTGCCATTCATAATAAAAACAAGGGAGAAACTATAGATGGAAGGAACTTAATATTAGAAAAGCTATACAAATTAAACCTAAAGTCACCATATTGAATGAAGCAAAACTGAATGCATGTCCTTTAAAATCAAGAACAAGAGAGGGATGTCCAGTCTCATTTCTATTCAGTATAGTTCTTGAACTGTACCCAGAGCAATCAGGGAAGAAAGGAAGTTACAAGGATACAAATAGGAAAAGAAAAAAAATCAAACTACCTCTGTTTGCTGATGACATGATTCTATAATTTAGAAGACTCAGAAAACACCAGAAAATGTCTAGAACTGATAAATGAATTCAGCAAAATGGCAGAATACAAGATCAACACTCATAAATTAATATCTTTCCTATACTCCAAGAGTGATTCAGGTGAGAAGGAAATCAGTAAAACTATCCCTTTCACAATAATTTTTTTTAAATATTGGAAAGTTAATGTAACCAAGAAAGTGAAAGCTCTCTACAATTAAAATTATAGAACTTTAAAGAAACAAATGGAAGTGATCTGAAAAGGACTCTCTCCCATGTTCTTAGATAGGCAAAATTATTACTGTCAAAATGGCTGTACTACCAAAAAAGCAGTAATATACATATTCAATGCAATTCCCATGAAAATTCTAATGACATTCTTTACAGAACTAGAATAAAATTTCTTAAGTTGACATAGACTTATAAGAGACAATAAAGCAATACAGATCAAGAAGAGCATCACAGTACCCAATCTCAAATTAATTTTACTGCAGAGGTATAGTAACAAGAACAGCATGGTGTTGGCATCAAGATAGATATGAAGACCAATGGAATAGAATAAAAGACACAGAAACAAACCCACATCCTTATAGCTGTCTGATACTTGAAAAGGTGCCAAAATTATATGTTGGAGAAAATATAAGCTTTTTAACAAATAGTGCTGGGAAAACTGGATATCTATATGTAGAAGAATGAAATTAGATGCCTAGTGCTCACTCTACACAAAAGTCAAGTCAAAATGGATCAAAGACTTAGGAATTAGACAAGGAACCTTGAAATTGGTAGAAGAAAACAGAGGGCAACACTTCGTCTTATAGGTACAAGCACCAACTTCCTCAACAAGACCCCTAAAGCTCAAGAAATTAATCCAAGAATCAACAAGTAGGAGACCATCACATTTAAAATCTTCTGAACAGCAAAGGAAATGCTTAATAGTGTGATGAGAGAGCCTTCAGAATGGGAGAAAATCTTCACCACCTGCTCCTCTGGCAGAGGATTAATATCTAGAATATAGAAAGAACTAAAAAAAGTAACACCTAATAACCAAATAACCCAATCAGTAAAGAAGCAAAAGAACTTAACAGATACTTTCAAAAGAAGAAATACAGATAGCCAATAAATACATGAAAAGATGTCCAATTTCTCTAGCAACAAAGGGAACGCAAATCAAAACACTAAGATTTTATCTCACTCTAGTCAGAATGGCAGTGATCAAGAACTAAATAATTTCAAATGCTGGCAAGGATATGGGGGAAAAGGAACAGTCATACATTGTTGGTGAAGTATAGTGCAATCACTTCGTAAAGCAATGTTGAGATTCCATAAAAAAGAAGTAATGGAACTACCATATGACCCAGCTTCCTACTTCTTGTCATTTATCCCAAAGAACTAAAATCTGCACACTGTAGCAGTTTAACCACTTAAATGTTTATAACAGCACAATTCACAGTCCCCACATCATATAATCAGCTTGGGTGTCATCAATGAATGAATGGCTCAGGAAAATGTATATATACACAGAGAGTTTTACTCAGCCACAAAGAAGAATGAAATAATGGCATTTGCTGGTAAATGAATGCAAAAGAGCATCCTGCTAAGCGATATAAGTCAGACCCAGAAAATCAAGCGTATAATGTTTTCTCTCATAGTTAGAGCAAAATAAAGGAAAGAAGGCAAGAGGAGATCAAATATCACAAAAATATAGGGCAGATGAGTGGAATAGAAGAAGAAGATAGAAAAGGAGATAGAAGTGACAGGAAAGGGTTGAAAATAAGGAATGAATTTAACAAAATCGTACTATATGTATAGATACTAATATACCACAGGGAATTTCACCTTTATATGTAGACAGTGACATTCAAAATTAAATACATAAATAAGTGAGCAAAAGGAAAAAAAGTTCTAATTATACAGATGTCATTCTGGCTAAATACAACATTGTCTCTTAACTGGACACTTGATATTCCTTCAATAGAACAAATTTACTGATATTTTAATATTATTACTGATTTATTATTCAGGGTTTAATCAGAAATAACATATCTCATGTACACAGGTATAAGTACACATAACTCTAATACAATGTAATTAGGTAAATTATATATGATTAAATCATATAAAATTAAATAAAATTATATATCATCTATAATAACTCCTGTATCTATCAAGTGATTTATTGTAGGTGTTTGAACTTACTCCACCTTTGCCAAGGCACTTGTCTTGATATCTGATTCAAGGCACTGGGGAATGAAGGTAAATATCTGAGTGTGTGGTTGGGGAGAACTAGCAAACTGGCACAATCAACCCTCATCTGGAGCCCATGAGACTGGCCAAAAGCTGCCCCATGTCTTGTTGGTTTTGATCTTTGAGGTGTGTTTGTTCACCAGAAGCCAAGACCCTTTATCATAGAGCTAAACACACACATCTGGCCAGAGCTGAAGGAGGTGAAAAGAATCCAGGGGAAGGAGAAGCAGTTGTATGGACAGTGTCTGCCTCATACATAGAGCTGAGTGAACAAGTGACAGTATACAATGCAGCAGCCGCTCCACTTCTGCCTCTGTGCTCTCCCAGAGGAATCTCTCTCCTGACTCTAGATCACTGGAAACATAAGGACAGGAAATTCTGGAATCTGCAGTTCGCCAGTTACAAAGCTACCATGAATGCGATTTGCCTGTGAATTCTGCCCATAAGTAGATGTAGCCAATTCAAGCAGAGAGAACTATAGAAGGCATTCTTTAGAGTGACACATCTAACTTTCCTGTTTTCTAGCTGTGTGATCATGAACAAGTTACTGCAATTCTCTGGGATCAAGAATCCTTATATAAAAATGAAGATAGTACATTTTAATACGTCTGTTAAGAGCAAAAGACAAGAAACATGTTTAAAAAAGAAACAACTTAGAAAAGTGCTTGGCATATGATAATCATCAATCAGTAAGCATAACTATTATTATTAGAGAATGAACAAAATTTCTCTAATTATACAAGTAGAATCCTACTTTTTACATCAGATATGTTGATTATTTAAAGTATCTTGAAATTGTGAGCCAAAGAATTGCAATAGAATGTACCTCTGTGTAGTTGGTTTATACATACGAATGTAAGTATAAATGTGTTTTAAAAATTACTGAAAATCTGCATGTGTCAGTAAAAGTTCATATTGAAATAGGCATTTGTCTAGTAAATCACAATTATGATAAATCCTATTTAATAAATGAATCTGTCTAAAAGTAGTCTATCACTGTGCTTTTCGGCAGGATTCTAAGAGAAGAGCTTTTGAGGAAGGGAAAGCAAGATGGTGGCTGATGAAGATTCTCCAGGCACACCCCGTTGACTAGCTATCAAGCACCAGATTGCCTTCACAAGAGCTAAGGAAATCAGGTAAGAGACCATGGCACCTTTTTTTTAGTATAACAAAATGAAATGACATATTGAAAAAGGCAGGAAGGAAAGAGTTACTATAGCACAGCCCCCCATGAACACCTAAGGCTATGCTGGTCCTGGTAGCTGTGTAACTAAGGTATGACCAAGTTTGGCTTCAGCCGAGATGGTCAAGGAACTATTTTGACCAATTTTGCCCCAATCTCAGGCTTTAGATCTCATTCACTGGGCTAGAACAGTGGTAAGCACAGGACTTTGCCTTTGAATGGTGCTTGGCTGCTGACACATAACACTGAGAGCCTCCTAAAGGCCTCCATCCCCAGACCTGCCTGCAGACAGGCTCTGGCAAAGCTTCAGTGCTCAGGTAAACCACAGCTCAGTCTACTGGACTTCTATTCCAGCTGACATTACCTGGGACAGTTGACAGTGGTTTGGACCATGTGTTCTTCTTAGCCATGGGCAGCACTTCATAGTGGGGATTAGGTCCTACCTCCAGTGTGTGCTAATCTTGTTGGGCTGTGGGCTCAACGTTTGGTGACACTGGTGGCCATAGACATGATATTGGAGCTTGGGACAGGTTTATCCACAGTGATTTCCAACAATCCTGTTGTGTCTGACCTTCGGCCTGCAACTGTGAATGGGGCATCTAAGACTACTCTGGCCTCAGGTAGAGGGAGAGACTTTGGGATCAGAATACTCTGTGTGTGTATTCTGCTGTTTACTTCTGAGGAAACAGGGCTTAGATTGCCCTGGTGTACTGAAACAGTGACAACATACCACTGGAAGATTCCCAGCAAATCTGAATCTGGGTACCATCCAGATGATGCCCATTCACTTCCAAAAGAGTGGAAGTGACTGTAGGCTCACAGAAAATAAGCAGCCCACTTAGAATATCTGGAAAGACAAGCACAGACAAAGCCAGATTAGGAGAAGAGGCTTAAATACCTAATTCTTAAAGAGCCAATATAGTGTCACACCGACAAGCTCTAAGCCCTCTCAAGAAACTGTGACCTTACCTAGTACTCAAAGTAAGGTGTCAGGAACTAACCAGGTAGTAATCAGCAGAAGTCTCAGGGTATTTAAATCTGCTGTTTTATGGAAACCCAGTAAGCTTGAAGAAAACACAGAGAAATGACTCAATAGTTTGAAAAACTTAAGATGGAAGCAATTAAAAAGTATAAAGCTTTAGAACATTGTTATACAAGTGGGGACTTTCCTGGTCTTAGTCTGTTTTACAATTGCATTCTATAACAAAAGCAGTTGGTTAGGCTGATGTATGGCATTTACAGAAAGAGGTTAAGAGAAGTCCATTGAGCTACAGCTGAATTATTTAGTGTTTTCTTTAAAGAATAGAGGTGGAGTGAGTCACTTGTTCATCAGCTGTCTTCAAGTTGAACCAGAACATATGCTCAAAAAACTAACTGAAATTCCAGAAACCTAACTACCAAAGTAAAAATGCCTTCCCAAGATCAGTCATGGTGGCACATACCTGTAATCCCAGAGGCTTGGAAGGCTGAGGCAGGAGGATCATAAGTTCAAATCCAGCCTCAGCAACTTAACGAGGCCTTAAGCAACTCAGTAAGACCTTGACTCTAAATAAAATCCAAAAAAGGGCTGGGGACGTTGCTCAGTGGTTAAACGCCCCTGAGTTCAATACCTGGTACCAAAATAAAATAAAACAATATACCTTCCCAAATGTGTAACAGTTCAGGAGAAGGGAATCCACTTTTACTTAACTATATGGAAAATTTATTTATCTATGGAGAAAATCCTAAGGAATCCATAAGAAAGCAAAGAGAAATAATACATAAATTTGACCAACTCTAAATATAAAGGCTGATATGCAAAAATCATTTGTATTTCTGTGTACTATTAAAAACCAATTCAAACTTCAAATATATTTTAAGAATACTATTTATCAATTCCTTAGAATATAAAATGATTAGAAATAAATTTGATCCAATATATTTGTTTATCCAGAAACTATAAAATATTGCTGGAGTAATTATAAAACACCTAAGTAGAGAATTAAACTATGCTCATGAATCAGAAGACTAAATATTATGAAGATATCAGTTCTCTCCTAAGGTATCCATAGATTCAACATTATATCACTCAAAATTCCTGTAGTATCTTTTGGAAAACTTGATAAGGTGATTCTGAATGTTTTTAATGAAATGTAAAAGACCTAGCTAAAACAGTTTTGAAAATGAAGAGAAAAGTTGAAAGACTTGTACTACCTGATTTTAAGACTTACTATAAAATTATAGTACTCAATAAATCAGAGTAAGAATAGACATCCTGATCAATAGAACAAAAAAGAGAGTCCAGAAATAGGTACACACCTATACAGCCCATTGATTTTCTACAAAAGCGCCAAGGTAACTCAACTGGGGGAAAAAAATAGCCTGTTAAACAAATGATGCTGTGACTACTGAATTTCCCAAAGTAAAAAAATTAACCTTGGTCCTTACCATCCATGGTAGAATAATATTAATTGGTCATAACCCATAAAGTGAATTTCAATAGGTAAAAATATAGAATTTTCCAAAATATAGAGAGTAAAATCTTAATGATATGGGATTAAGCAAATCTTTCTTAGATTAGATCCATTAAACTCTAGCTATAAAAGATAAAAAAATTTAAATTGGCCTTCATCAAAATTAAGAACTTTTGTTCTTCAAAGATGTTCTTTTTAAAAATAAGGCAAGCCAAAGATTGGAAGAGGATATTTGTAAAATGTGCATGATAAAGGACTTGTGTCTAGCATATAAAAATGCCTCTTAAAAATTCAGAAAGACACAGACAGTTTAGGCAGATAATTAAACTTGAACCACAAAACTAAACAATATGTACAAATTTGTATGAGCACATGAGAATATGTTCAACATTGTTAGTCATTCATGATTTTTTAAAAAAATGCAGTGAAATACTGTATACTCATTCAACTGGCCAGAGTTTTAAAAAGGACAGAAATACCAAGTATTGATAAGAATATATATCATTTAGAAATCCCCAGTCTTGTTGCAGGAAATACAAAAGAGCATAGCCACTCTGAGAAGAGTCTGGACATTCCCTCTCGTGAGACATACATGTTCCATGTACCCAGTAACTTCATTCCAGAAACTTGTCCATGAGAAAAGAAAAAAATAACTTCACACAAACACTCATGTAACATATACACACTGGTTGATGGTAGCCTTGCTCGTAATGGTTTGAATTGAAAAGAACCTGCCTTTTCGACAAATAATAGATATGTGTATATGTGTATAATATGCACATAAATATAATGTCATTGGAAATCATTTAAAAAATAAATGTTTGGGTGCTCGGGATGTAGCTCAGTGGTAGAGCACTTGATTAGCATGTGTGATGCCCTGAGTTTGATCACTTGTACTATTAACAACCAGACAAATAAATGTTTGTGTTAGAGCCCATGGAATACAGTAGTGTTAGAAAATACAGCCATTGAGTATATAAGTCAGTATATAAATCGAATTTGAGTCTTTCACTATACCCTTCACTAACTGTGGGACCATGGTCAAGTTATTTAATGTCTCAGAACTTAAGTTTGCTCATTTGTGAAATAAAGACAAACTCCTATTACCCAAATACCCACCTCATTAGGTTGGTACAGGACAAGCAAAATGCCAGGCCCCCCATGAGCATGAGGACTGACCATTGTTGTAGCTGTCACCATTGTTATTACCTCTAAATGATTCCTGGCCATGCGTTCAATAAACACATTTCCATCAGCACAAAAGAAATGGTGCCTTTATAAGGTTTGTGAATGCAGAATTTTACTTGACTAGAATACTCTATATAAAGTCAGAAGTTAAAATAGTTATTAAATAAATCTTTCAGATCTAAACCTACCTGTGTTTTTACCCATATATTCCCCTAAAATGACTAAATGCAGAGAACAAAGAATTCTTTATCAATGAAATGTTTTCTTTTATAACTATTTGTGATTCTACTATAAATCAAAGTAAATATTCTTTTAGAGATAAATTTTAAGATATATTCTAGTTCCCATACAACCATCGTATCCACAAGGCTTCAGCTTTGAAATCTGTCTGTTCCTACAATGAATTAAAGAGAATGAGACAGAAGTACTGTTGTATACAGTGTCTTCAACATGGAAAAAGGTGACATAGAGATAAACCTTATACATATGTACATCTGATTTTTCCAATACATTTTGGATAGATAAACAAAAGGAATATAGATCTTATTTGTCCTAAATAAAAATACATGCCTGACAATCAAGTCCAGTAAACTAATATGCTAAGACTATTTTCTTCCCTTGACTGTCTCTCACTTAGTAGAGATTAGATGCATCGAAGAACCACTCTTTTTTGGAAGTTTGGAAAAACTTTTCCACCGACCACATACCTAACTAATCTAGCAGAGAGAGTATTTGGTGAGAAATAGGAATTCAACTCCAGATTCCACTGCAGCATGAATCTTTGTGATTAGACATTAAACATAAGCTTCCCTTTTCCAGAAGCAGGTCTTAGAGAAAAAATAAATCTACACTAAAGGCAGGCAACTACCAAAATAGCCCTCTCGAAAGGTCAAGTTAAAGACATTGTCAAAATTAGAGTGGGATAGGAAATTAGCTGACTATCTGTTATGATCTGAAAAAGCCACCACCTTTTCCTCTCATCTCCTTACTGTCACTTCCAACTTTACTCAGTTGAGCTAACCTGAATATTTGAAATTTGAACTTTGTAACCGTCTTTTTGTTAAGGTATATAAAACCAGTATTAACATTTGAATATTAGTATCTTTGTAGATAATGAATGCATAATATATAATCAGCCATTGAAGAATGCATGAATAAATGAGGGCTATACCATACATTCAGTATTATAAAATCTAAGTCTTAAAAATTATGTACAGTTCTACTCTTTTAATATTCAAACATTTATTTTGGGGGAAACTTACCATAGACTTCAAACTATATGGTAATACATAAAGAAAATCAGTCAAGGAAATTGTAAAGAGTAAAGATGGCCATTCTGTGGCACTAGATGGCAATAGTTATTAAAAATAAGACAATGCAGTATTGGTACTGGCGCGGGTAAATAGAACAAAAGAACAACATAGTCTGGATAATCAGATCCACACAGAGTCACACTATTGTAGCCAAAGATGATAGTGGAATGAGGAATAAAATGATTTTCTTTAAAAAATGGTTCTGGACCTGGGGTTGTTGCATGGAAAAAGTAAATATTATTCCCTTCTTACAGTTTCTTTCAAAAATTTGCCGATGTGAAGGTGAGAGCTAAGAAAGTACTAGAACATGACATAGTCATCTATCTTCATGATATCAGGTAGTCAAAATTTCTTAAACCAGAGTTCAAAAGAACCTACCATAGAATGAAAGAAAAATGAATTGGATTCATTAAAGGTCCATTTTCTCCACGTTAAAGATTGATAAATTGGACTTTTTTCCATTAAGCCACCGTTAAGACTATGAAAAGGTAAAATGCAAATTTGACAGTTTTATTTAACATAGAAATTGTGTATAGAAAGTACAAAGTAAACGCTATACTTGTGCATATAGCTATATATAGTGAGTGTATATATGTATAAATATTTATCAATAATAAATTTATCAGTAACAATTGCATTAAATTTGTGTAATATCTTTGGTAGTATGGTCATTTTGACTATTAATTCTGCCCATCCAGGAGTATGGGAGGTCTTTCCATCTTCTAAGGCCTTCTTCAATTTCTTTCTTTAATGTTCTGTAGTTTTCATTGTAGAGGTCTTCATCTCTTTTGTTAGATTGATTTCCAACTATTTTTTTATTTTGAGGATACTCTGAATGAGGTAGTTTTCTTTGTTTCTGGTTCAGTGGATTCATTACTGATGTACAGGAATGTGTTTAATTTATGGGTATTGATTTTATATCCTGGTACTTTGCTGAATTCATTTGTTAGTTCTAGAAGTTTTTTGGTGGAATTTTTTGGATCTTCTAAATATAGAATCAAGTGTGTGTGTGTGTGTAGCTTATGATGCCTACAAAATGTGCAGTGCAGCATTATTTGAAATTACCAAAACCTCAAAATTACACAAATATTCATCCACATTAGAATAGGTAAGAAAACTGTGGGATTGTTAAATAATTGCATATATATAAGGCAATGAGAAAAAACAGAGTACAAGACAGAATATGACACAGATAATCTCCTAAGACATGATATTGAACAAAAGCACCTAAAGATTTTGAATATGCATCGTTGCACTTATTCACAAGTTTAAAAACTAAGTCTCTGGTATAGAAAACCAGGTGTGGCTGCCTGTGAAATTAAGGCGATGACAGAGGACAAGTGCAGCAGGGTTTTCTGGTGAGGGTAATGTTCAGACTTTTGATCTGGATACTGATCATGTGAGCGCGTGCACTTTGTGAAAATCTGTAGCAGGTCAGGTGATGAAAGCTTGTTGGAAGTTGGGTCCTCTGTGGAAGAACAATAACTGCTGCACAGTGTATGTGCTCCAGCAGTGGAATCCTGTGGCAAGTAGAAAGAGAACATAATTGGCGGAGGGAGCCTGGAGAGCAGACGTGGGATTCAGGTGCTCATTACTTATTTATTGCATTTACTCATTTATTCAACAAATGCATAATGAATACTACTACAGTATGTGCAGAGTGTACTGGGAGGTGCTGGAATATAAATAAATCCATGTCTAGAATAAAACTGAACAGATTGTCACGGCAAGGAGATCTTTGGAGAAATACAAATGGTAGAGAGCTTGATTATAAATAAATATTTATATATAAAGGAGTTAGAAATGGGAAAAATATTTGTGCCTTCAAAATAATGATGTCAATAACTATAAAAGAGAAAATAAGTAAAGGGCTCTGAGATAAAGGACAGGCTGTTTGTAATACAGGCCTTTGAAATTTCAAAAGAATTCTGAAATTAATTTTAAGGAAGAAATGTTTTCACACACACACCCCCAAATCCCAAATCCTGTAGGTTTAGGTCTTAAGGTTACATTTTTGGAAAATACTTAATAATACATTGAGTTCCCATTGTTTTCTTTTTTTAAAGATAAATTAATATCTATTTGCACCTTTCTGGATGTTTATATCTCAGCAAACAGGTAATCTTTCTGAGCACTGAGTCTGTGTAATAAGTGTGCCTACATTTATCTGTTTTCTCATTTGTAGTGTCAGTACAGTACCAATAATTACCTTTAAAGACAGTGTAGGGTTTCAATGCAATAAGCTATGTAAAAATCTTGCTCACTGCCTACCACATAATTAGGGTTCCACAAATGTTAGTAAATATTATCATTAGTTCTTCCAGTTGATTTCAATTCACTTTTGCCAATTTCAAAAGTTTTCTAAGAAACTTTGGAGACAGAGATCTATCCCTTTCAGTAACAGAATAATTTAACACAGTGAATGTGCAGACTCCTGAATTCAGAAAATTAAGAAATTAATTTTAAAAACAAAATTGGCTAAGTATAAAGAAACTAAATTTCCCCAGAAATTAATGAATATGTTTAAGTAAAATTAAAGTTATCTGTAGTTGCACAATGTCCAATAAATAAAGGTGGCTTATATTATGAAATTCAGTGATATGAAATATAATTTAGAACTTTGCTTCTGAATATGAAGGAATAACTGATGTGAAACTTGCTGTCTTGGCATAAATAATTAGAAGACTTGGCCACATATAAGAAGTAATTGCCTATAGATGTTGAATAAGAAGCAAAGCAGGACTATGATCTCTGACAGAAAAGAGAGTAATAGTGAAGTTTACAATTGCTACAACTTCCTATTCAAAATCAATTTCAGGAAGGAGGAACTTAAGCAATAGAGATCTGGACAGTTGACGAGACACCACTGGGACTTTGGGGGAGCCGAATCAGCTTGTATTTGGGATCGAGTACTGGATGAGAGGAAGTTTCAGAGAATAGGGGTTCTAAAGTCTGCACTGGAGGTTTATTGAGTCTTAGCAGAATTCAAATCACTATTTTCAAAAGGAAATATTTCATGAGGTGAAGCAAAACAAGAAAAACAAAACACAACTGGAGATGTATAAATGGAACCTCCCTGAATTCCCAGTGAGCAATATGTCCGCGTTGAACACTGAGGCAACCATCAGAGATACCAGAATTGTCCCTTGACATTAAGACTGAACAAAGCAAACAGCTACCTTGTGGAAGAAGCTTCTATATTAGATGTGCAAACAGCACCACTCATGGTGATCCACAGTCACACAGAAAATCCTTCTTTAAAAAAATGGAAGAGATAACACACCCAAGAGAGAAAAACCTTAACATGGTATTGTAAATAACCTAAATGTGCTCAAGAATTTAAACAAAAACAATAATATAATGAGGAACTAGATGAGAGGTATAAACTGATCCAAATGGAAATTCTAAAGCTAAAAGAGACAATATTATGCAGTTAAAATTTGTAGGATGGTGTAACTTTATCTGAGGCACTAAAGACCAGTGGACCTGAAGTTAAAGCAGTAGGAACTATCCAAACAGATGCACAGAAAAAAAAAATAGAAGAATGAAAAATAAATGCACAGAATTCTGCTTTTAGTTCTGACGTGTAGAGCATGGGATTCATAACTCTGCCCTTAAAATAAGAAAATGCTAAACAACGTCAAAATCAATAACTTTTTTAGGATCCTAGGATCCATCAGTGACTGAATCCCACCCCCCCAAAAAAATTGCCATTCCTAAATATGGAGAGATCTTTCTAAGACAAGATCTAATTACTTGGAATAGAGGAGGTAAACTGATAAATGCAGTGTAATGGTAATTTCTAAGTATTGCTGGAGAGTATGGACTAGTATCAGAGTAAAAACCCCCTATGGTCTTATACTTAGGAAATCTTGATCCTTTAAAGTATCTTACCTTCAGGATCATTCATGAGTTTTCATAGTGAAGATCAGAAAAATATCCTCTCATGACTCTGAAAAAGATAGGAAGGATTAGACATTGTGAAAGATAAGCAGAATGTGGTCTATAGCCAAAGTGTATTCTCCAACAGAAAATAAGCCTTCTCTCAGCTCATGGTTCCCCCTCTCCAACCCTTTCTAGTCTTCTGTCTCCCTTAAGAGGAAAAGTCTGTGCCACTGGAAAGCACTTGAGAAGGTCAAAGCTCAGCCCAGAACACAGGCTCATCAAGAGATGGAAACTTTAGCATCTGTCCTGAGATTATGCAGTGTACCTCCTGACCACTTCCTCGGTGCCACACCTGAAGGACTTCACACAGTCACAGTGGATTATGGCTGAAGGAGTAGCAGATCATACTGTCTCTGAGGAGGTCAACGCAGGGAAACCCAAAATCAACAAAGACAAAAAGGATACTAGAGGGATTTGAAGACTCTGGCACCAACAAGTATTTGCCTGCCACAATTATTAAACATGGCCAAATGCATAGCCACATTAATACCAATTTTCACACTAAAAACCTGACCCCACCAGTTCTTATGGATGATAGAACATATACAGCTTTCATCCAAAAATTATGGGCATGCTAAAAGACAAGAAAAAGCTGGGTGTCATGGCACATGCCTATAATCCCAGTGACTTACAGGCTGAGGCAGGAGGATCACAAGTTTAAGGCCATCCTCAGCAACTTAGTGAGGCCCTAAGCTGTTGGAGTCTTAAGCCCCTTGCTCTTCTCGACCAGCCACAAGGGAAGGGAGCACTCCCCAACAAGGTCAGAAGGGGAAAGGTAGGGCCGACTGACTGCCTGAACCCAGCTGTCTGGGTGGAGTACAATCAGACATGTCAGGGAGACCAGTCACAGCAGGAACTCGTTTATTGAGGAAGTCACACAGCTTTTATGTAGGGTGGGGGCTAGGCGGGAACCAATCAGCTTTAAGGTCAGCAAGGCAGGGGGTGTTCACACAGGCAAGAGTCCCATAGGACCATATGGCAAGCACGAGCTGATCACGTTCGCGAAACTGTTGTTAACCAATCCCTGATGGTGGTCCGATTTATCGTCTTGAACCTTTGAAACCGCCTTTGAGGCCTTGATCTTGCTCACTCGCCAGGGAGTAAGGAGTCAGCCTGAGTTAGTTAATGTGTCATTAGTCCCAACACTAAGCAACTTAGACCCTGACTCTAAATAGAAAGAGCTGGAGATGTGGCTCAGTGGTTAAGTGCCCCTGGGTTCAGTTCCCAATACCAAAAAAACACCCAAAAAATAAAATGTTAAGAAAAAAAAAAGCCCAAAACTTGAAGAGACAAAGAAAATAATCAGATTGAGATAGGACACGGATGTTGGAATTATCTCTCTGATAAGGAATTTTAAAATTAGTATGATGAGACTGTTAAGGGCTCTAGCAGAAAAATTGAAAGCCTTGCAAGAGCAGATAATAAGGCTCTGTGGGGTGAGGATGTCAGCAAAAGTGGAGGAAGAAGGAATGCCAATTTTTGCCCTTGCACGAAAGCACTAAATAACTGGCAGAATGGGCAGAATCAACTTTTTTCAGAATTCTGGAAATGAACCAAAAGGTCGTAGCAATTCAGGGAGTGTTTATTCAACTCCCCAAGCCTCTGTAGGAACAGTGGGCTTTGTGGTATTTTAATTTGGCCTATTCCCACCTACTCCCAAGCTCCTGCACACCACCCCTCTCACCAGCTAAGCGGTAGCCTTAAAAATAACAGCCTGCATTGTTGTATGGCTTCCTTGTCCCAGGCATGTGACTGACTGACATCATTTGCAAAAAAAAAAAAAAAAAAAGTTCTTGACTGATCTGTCTAGTGGATCTATAGAACGGAACACTTGGCTCAAAGGACATGTTTTACTTCATGTACCTCAGAACGACCCCAGTGCCAAAGCCATCCAGAGGGCATTGGTGGAAAACATGTACAGGAAGAAGTTTTAGTCTTTTCTGCCTGTGGATTTGGATGGTGGTATCAGAGGGAATGAGGAGGGGGAACATCAGACAGTGGGCTGCCAGGAAAACAAAAACAAAAACATGCAAGTCGTACACAAATACCACGCTGTCTTTGACCATCGTAGCTTTGTAGTAGGTCTTAAAGACAGTAGTAGTGTCAATCAGTCCTCCAGATTTCTTTATTCTTTACTATTGTGCCAGCAATGCTTGATTTTGTCTTTTTATACAAACTTTGTAATCAGTTTAGAGATATTCACAAACTATCTTGCTGGGATAGGAAGAGAATGGATTATGCAACTTATCAATATTAATCATAAAAAGAAGCCAGCCATACAAATTCTTTGAACACTAAAAGGAATTAATGGGAAAATAATGAGGAATACCTTTTTGTAATAAAGATGAAAACAGGTGAAATGGATAAATTTATCAACAGATGTTTTTCCCAATGTATATACAAGGAAAATTTTAAAAATTAATAGTATCTCTAGTATATCATGACCAGTTAGGATTCATTCTAGGAATCAAAGGTTGTCTTAACATTAGGACATTAATCAACCATATTTTTAGGATTATTATTGTAATGAAGGAGAACAAAACAAAAATGATCTCAAATGATATTTAAAAATCACTGGTTGAAAGCACCAATTCATGATAACAAGTCTCAGAACAGAATAGGACTTACTTGAGTTTTTAAAGGGCATTCATGTGAACCTTACAATGAATGTGTCACTCTCAATTGGAGAGAATCAATCCTTTTTCTCTAAGATTGGAACAAGGGCAGGAATTTCTGCTATTCCCACTCTATTTAACATTGTACTGAAAGTCTTTGTTCGTGCAATAGCTTAGGAGTTAAACAAAGATACAGAGATTGAAAAGGAAGAAGTAATAATTCCTATATTTCTGGATAACATGATAATGTGCATAAAAATTTGAAAGAAATACGCACAAAATGTTAAATAGTAGAAATCATAACCTGATCCAGTAAGTTAAAAAGATCAGAAAAATTAATGTCACTTTAACATTTCACCTAATAACAATCAAAAAACAATTCTTAAATAATTTAGAAATGTAATTTATATTTGCATAACACAACATTAAGCTCCTAAGAATGAATGGAATACAAATTGTGTAATATCTCAAAATGAAACCTATAATACTTAAAATTATAGAAGACCGAAGAGAAAATGGCAATACAATCTGATCACGTGTTGGACACTCATTTCTAAAACTGAGTTCCCAAACTTATCCAATATTAAGATATCAATTCTTCCCAAACTGATGTATGGTTTCAATATGATCATTGTTAAAATTTTTACATATTTCAGTAGAAATGAATAGTCTAAGTCTTAAATTTATGTGGAACTACCAAAGACCTAGAATAGACAAAAAGCTTAAAAAGAGGGCTGGGGAGATAGCTCAGTTGGTAGAGTGCTTGCCTTGCAAGCACAAGGCCCTGGGTTCAATCCCCAGCACTTTTAAAAAAACAAAAAAAAAGCTTAAAAAGTAAAAGTGAAGCTTAAAAGCTCACACCTGATTTCAAGACTCCATATAAAGCTGTGATAATCTAGAGAGGATGACTTTCATATGCAGAAGACAGATGGACCAAGGGAGCTGAATAGGGGCACACAGAACAGACCCACATGTACACAGCCACCTGCAATGTTGACGAAGTTGCCTGGTCCACTCAGGGTAGAAAAGGGGAAACTTTTCCAACAAGTGTTGGTGGAATGAGCTGAATGCCCAGAAGGAAACATTTATCTACTGGCACTTTATATCTTTGATACCCCCAAATAATTTATATGTCACATGGAAAAAATCAATTTGGGTGAATCTCAAATACTAGTAAAAGCTCAACAAGCCAGTTGTAAAAGAGGTACTCTTGATCAACAGTGTTCAAGAAGCAAAGCCAAGGTTACCTAGAGGTGGAAGTGGGGACATGGTTGCAAAAGGAAATCAAGGAATTTTATAAGGTGGTAGGAATGGTTTATATCTTGATTCATTTTTGTGAGGTGGTAGAAATGGTTTATATTTTGATTCATGGTGATTGAACAAGGGTATACATTTGCCCAAAATCATTAAGCTGTACACTTAAGTGAATTTATTTTATTATATGTAAATTATAGCTCAATAAATTGATTAAAATAGCATCCAGTGTCTAAGTTACCATTGGTAAACAAGCCACATTTCAATCACAAGTTCTTATACATACAATATATCTTTTGATCAAATCAGAGAAAGTTTCAAGGACAAAGAGGGAAGCTTGTTTTGTTTCTTGTTTTTTGATATGAGTTTATCTTTTTCAATGCCTGAAAAATAGTTTGTAGTCTCAGATGAACTACTACAAAAGTTCAATGCCAAAGCCAGATGTACTTTACGGTAAACAGTGCTGAATCCTGTATGGTTCATAAGCATTTAGAGAGTTCATACAGCATTTCTGTCATTCTTCCTCATCTTATTCCAGTTTTTGAATGTCTGTGCTGAAATTCATGTATGGACATGGTGGAGATGAGGAAGAAAGAATACTTTTAATTATCTCATGTACATGTATGACTGCATGATAGATGTGATCCTGCAACATGTACAATCAGAAAAATGAGAGCTTACACTCTATTTATGATCTATCGAAATGCATAAATGCATTTTACTGTCATGTACAACTAATTAGAACAAATAAAATAATTTTTTTTTTTAAAAAAAGAAGTGGAAATTGGACTTAGCAGTACATGGCTTCCCATATGTCACAACTCTATGTGGAATTAGCATGCCCCATGCTGATTTTTCATGCAGTGTTCATCCTGAGACTCAATGATAGGCTGTAGGAAGTTGCTACACTATATTCAAAAGGAAGTTTGGAGAGAGAAAGCTAAGGTGGGTGAGGTTTTAATCCTCTCTCATGTGCATTTGACTTATCTAATGCACAGTTCCTGAACACCTGTTGGGAGTGAGAGGCAGTGAGTGTTAGACATGGCTGCAGATTCTTCAGTGAGTTGTTTACTTTACTTTCTTCAGCCACTTTAGGAGGTTCATGGTAACAATAAATGCCATGATACATGCTGCTGAGCCTTGCACTTGGGAAGAGCATCCTGAGTGTTAGCTGTCAGTGAGATGACAGGGTGGAAGTAGGGCATGGTATGTTCTGCTGGTCTCAGCTCTCAGAGTAAGATGTGTAAGTAAGGAAAGAAAAACAACCTATATTTTCTCTCTTAGTTGTTCTCTAATACTATTCAACATGGTGGCAATTGATGCAAACAAAAGTTCATTTGTTTTTAAAGGCCAGTTAGACTTTATGTGAAACTGTTTGTGGGGAGGAGCTTTGAGACATCAGGAAAGAATGAAGTGGTGGCCTTGGAGTTGAGCATTACCATGAAGATTGAGACTAAAATGGGTAGAGAGATAGAGGGAGGAACGTATGCAGAAAGGCTCTTATGCAGAGAGAGCCAGGGCACACCGAGAAAACACCAAGTGCCTCACTTTGCCTGTGGCATGGGGTTCAGGGCAGGAATTCCTGCACACAGAACAACTGATAATTAAAAGCTACTGACATCACCACTTGATCAAGTGCAGGATTTTCATTTTTCATGTAATTTCTACAGCCCCCATTGCTCCTTTCTCTGCAGTTTACTCTCACATTCTCAGGGCTACAGAGTTAGCATTTGAGGTATGTCTGACCCCAAAACCTCTATTGGAAGATGTGAGAGGCATTCGGAAATGTCAGGGCTGGCAAGGACTCTAAAGATTTGGGACAGAATTGAGGGCAGGTGTTTATTTCTGGCGTGGTGATGCTCTTTAAATTAAGTAGGCGAAGGATGGTGGCTTGCACAGGCTTCCAAGGAGAAAAGCACAGGAAATTATCAGCCTTCTGTTTTAAGAAATGAAACATTTTTGCATTTCAAAATGTGTCTGATGTTGAAGCCCCTGTGGCAGTTGTGGAACCTGCCAAGGACAGTTGTAAAGTCAAGGACTTCTCCTCATCTACCTGACAATTAGTAGAAGCTCAAACTGTTCTTTGGTTTTTGACATTTAACTCTTGCCCTACAAAATGACCTTCTATAGTTAAAAGTAGCACACTATTCTTTTAGTTTTTACATTTTGTCAAACTGTGATGACAATGACCAAATTGTCCATCTAGATTCACAGTTCTTATAAAATAAAATATTAGGTCCCCAAATCCCTTCAAAATTATTATCTTTAAAATACTGGCTATTTGCCAGAACTATGTGCACTGCTGGCAGAAGCATGACATGATACAAGCTCTCTAGACGTGAGTCTCAGATTCTCAAAGAGTTAATCAGTCCTTACAACCTAGGATACACATTTCTAAATTTTACCCCAAACAAAAAGCATACAATCAGGAGCTGTGGCATACACCTATAATCCTACCTGTTCTGGAGGCTAAGGCAGGAGGTTCACAAGTTCAAAACCAGCCTCAGCCACTTGGTAAGGCTGTGAACAACTTAGTGAGGCCCTGCCTCAAAATAAAAAATAAAAACAGACTGGGGATATGGCATGGTGGGAAAGCACCCTTGGGTTCAGTCACCAGTACAGAAAATACAAAAAATTTTAAAAAGCATATATACACAACCATGACATATTAAAATAGTCATAAACATTTGTCCAGAATACCCTCAAGTCAGAAGCAACCAAATTAATGATTAACAGGAAAACAAATAAATAAGCTGTGGTCTCTTGCTACTGTTGAAACTACTTATCAACATGAAGGAATGGATCACCAGCATATATCAACTTCAAAATATGTTGGTGTGCTGAAGAGGCCAGGCACAAAGGAAACTTCTATTTATATAAGTCCAAGAACAGACACCTAGTCTGAAGTGAAAGAGATAAAAATGCTGATACCTCTGGGGGTGGGAGGGTCAGGGATTGACAGAGAAAGGTCAGGAGAGAAGATTCTGGGAAGATGGAGAAGTTCTAGTCCTGATAGGGTTGTGGTCTGCACGTGTGTGTTTGCCAAGTCTCACTGAAATTGAGATAGGTGCTTTTTGATTTCTGTGTAACGTAAATGTTTTAAATATTTGCTATAAAATCCCTTCAAAATCAGCACCTTCAAAATGTTGATTGTCAAATTCCTTTGGAACAAACCCTTGCCTTAAATCAACCAAAATGAGTTTGGATCTGGACATGGTCTTGTTCAGTAATGTTTGAAATGTTTTCAGAATATTTACATAACGATCAAAGTGTGTGACTACTACATAAGTTCATTCATTTCAGAATTCTTTGTATTGGTGAATAAAATCTGAAACAATACCCAGTAAGGAATAGATGGAAGTTTCCAGTTAGCAATGGGTATTCAGAGGCAATCAGGGGTTAGAGGGAGGGTTTTATATAAAAATATCTCAAAAAGGATGGACTACTTTGAGCCAGTATTACAAATTTTAAGAAAGGGAACTTTTCTACATTCATAATTATAAAATTATAATAAATTTTTCAAAATTATGAAATTATGTATTTTAAAATTATCAGAAATAGAAAAATTATTTCTTCATGCACATACATGTACATTTACACAAACCCATAGTGATAGCTTGGAATTTTTAAAAATAATATTCATATTTTTAAGTTTTGTTAAATTCTTGGTTCCTTAGGAATTAATTCTCAAGACTTCACTTGTTTTTCAGTATACAGTATATACTACTGTCCTTTCAGAGAAGAGGAAAAAAAATGTTTTTACATGAATGCTCCTTTTGGATATATGTAACAATTTTATCAAAATCACCTTTGATGAAATACTAGTTATGTACAATAAAATGTATCCCTTTTATGTATATAGTTAGTGGGTTTTTCAAGAATATGGCAGTCATGCAAAGACCATTGCATTCAAGAAACAGCATGCCCACTGTGTGCCAGCCCATCAGTGCCCTTCCCAACACCCAGCCCTATGCAGTATTCCTTCTGTCACTCAGGGAACAGAGTTTGCAATGCTTATAAAACATTAGGCATTTCCCCACTGTAATCAGACAAAATGATGTCTTATGGAGAAGTAAGAAGTGCAAAACCTAGGAAAATCTCCCCTCTCCTTCTCCATTCCTAGATGATACTGCCATCTCTGTTCCTGTTGTGTGCGAAGGAAAATGGTGTCATTGAGACCTGAAAACAGTGCCTGCTAGCACATTTGCACATTTCTTTCTTTCTTCACAGCCTGATTTTTCCCCCCAAATGTACTATATCACAAAGCTTATACATATTCAGCTAGAATGAACAAATACAATAAGCTGCTTTGTCCAGACAGTTGAAATGTTCTTAATCATGTTGAGTAGATAGAAGGCTGGTGAAAACCCAGGAAGAGACTGAGGAGGCAGCTAATATTTCATAACCATGTTTTGTGCAAAGAGATTTGCTTGCAACTACACTGAAGATCCTTCAACAACATAGACACACAAAAACACAAGGTTGTTTTTACCACTTCGTTTCTCAAAAAGTAACTGACTCAAATCTAGACAAACAGCAGAAGCTAAAGATAAAATATTTTCTTATTCATTCTAAAATGTCTCCTCAGAATCTTGCCATTATAGATCCTTAAAAGCTATGTAAGCAACTAATAGAACAATAAAATCACGGCCACCACCTGTCCTGACTCAGCCAACCCTATTTGGAAGAGCCCACCCATCTACTTCACACTGACTATATATGTATTGGTCTGGGGACTCCTTTGTGTTATATTTTAATAAAAAGTTGTTTTCAGGATCCATTGAGCAAATTAAAGGTCTAATAGGTTCACTGTACATAGAATTGGAAGCCTTCTTGTGAAAAAGTGGAAGGAATCTCTCCACATATGATAATGTAAATGGTATCTGCCAGAGTTGCACAGTGCACCACTTATACCCCCACACTTAGTGGCCTTGCACATATCCTCAGCTTTGTGCAATAAAAAATGATTTGCTAATGACTGCCTGTCCTTCATCTTATTTTATAAGTAGTACCATGCTCTATATTGTTTCATATTTTGCTTATTAAATTACTTCATGTGAAAATTCTATAGGACACATGGAGCGTATCATTACTCTATGAAGCCCTCCAAGTAGTATACTCATGTAACCATGGTTGAAGGAGTTTCTGTTCAGGTAGCATGATAATCATGAGCTGTAAGGTGTATGGTATGGATGGCTGGTGCAGTGAAAAATCTTCACATACTAACCCAGCTTTTGTATCTCTGGTGATGCTGCTCTGTGGTTTAAAGTGGCATGACTTGGGTGAAATGCCAAGATGCTGTGTAGTTATCTGTTACATTAGAGTTTTTGAAAACTATCCTTTGTAGTTTACTAGGTACATTTAATTATGTTCATATTTGTAACATGCATTATTATCCTCCCATTTAGATTTTAGACTCTTTGAAAATATCTAATGCCCTTTTTTTTTTAGCATTCCTCATAATTCTTAGAATCCCTCAATATATTTTTGGATTAATGGTCAAGACACAGATCAAACTAATGTGCTTTGGTATCTCATTGATTAGATGGATCATTATCCTATTGTGAAAGAATGAGACATTATCACAAAATTAATTGTTAGATACCATACAACTCAAACTCACAAATTATTCCAAGTCACTTTTATTTTTTTCCATGTTTGTTGGTGCATTGTACTTGTACATAATGGTGGGATATTTTGCTACATATTTATACATTCACACAATATAACAATATGATTTGGCCAATATCATTCCCCAGCATTTCCTCTTTTCTCCCCCTGACCCTCCTGCTCTCCCTGGTCCCTTTATTCCACATTCCTGATCTCTATTCAGTTTTATGAAATCCCTCTCAAATACACTTTTATTTTCCTATTTCTTATGTGGAATCAAAATATGAGAGAAAACATGACCCTTGACCTTCTGAAACACGTCATCATCAAACAGAGATAATTTGAGCTTTTCCTTCCACATTTGTATCCCTTTAATTTTTTTTCTCTTGCCTAATTGCTCTAGCTAGACTTTCAAGGACTTTATTTGATTAGGAGTGGTGAAGGTGTGCATCTTGTCTGGTTTCTGTTTTTAGAGGAAATGCTTTTATTTTTTCTCCATTCAATATAATGCCATCCTTGAGTATGTCATATGCAGCCTTTTCAATGTTGAATAATATCCTTCTATCCCTAGTTTCTCCAGTGTTTTAAATGTGAATGGGTGTTGTACTTTGCTTTTTCTGCTTCTTTTGAGATTGTTCTTAACTCTGTTTATTTGGCGAATTACATTTATTTATTTGCCTATGTTGAACTGAACTTGCATCCCTAAATGAAACCCACTGGATTATGGTGCACTATCTTTTTAATGTGTTTTTGTATGCAGTTTGACTATATTTTATTAAATTTTTTGCATCTATGTTCATCAAGGATATTGGCCTGAATTTTTCTTTCTTAATGTGTATTTGTCTGCTTTTGGTATCAGGGTGATATTGGCTTCATAGAATAAATTTGTCAGTGTTCCCTCCTTTTCTATTTCATGGATTAATTTCAGAAGGATTGGTATTAGTTCCTCTTTAAAGGTCTGGTGGAACTCTACTGAGAATCCATCTGGTCCTGGTCCTTTGGATAGCTGCTTCAATTTCATTACTTTATGTTGATCTGTTTTGGTTTTCTATATGCTCATGGATCAAGTTTGGATAGGTCCTGTCTCTAGGAATTTGTCAATATCTTTAAGATTTTCTAACTTATTGGATTATAAATTTGCAAAATAGTTTCTGATAATCCTCTGGATTTCAGTGGTATTTATAGCCATATTTCCTTTTTTACCTCTGATTTTTATTTATTGGAGTCTTCTCTTTGTTCATTTTGGTTGATTTGGCTAAGGGTTTATCAATCTTGTTTGTCCTCTTAAAAAAATGATTTGTTTCAATGATCTTTTGTATTGTTTTCTTATTCATAATTTCACTGATTTTGGTTCTGATTTTAATTATTTCTTATCTTCTACTGACTTTGGTGTAGGTTTGTTCTTTTTCTAGGGCCTTGATGTGTAATATAAGATCATTTATTTCATGTCTTTCTATTTTTTAAAAATATCAACTCATTGCTATAAACTCTTCACTTAGAACTTCATACTGTCCTAGAAAGGAATTATCTATATTTTTTGTATTTGCTAAGATTATTTTGATGGCTTAAACTATGGTCTGTTTAAGAAAATGTTCCATGCACAGCTAAAAACAATGTGAATTCAGTCATTAATGGATTAAATGTTCTTTTTTTCTTTAATTTTTTTTTTAGTTGTAGATGGCCACAGTATCTTTTTATTTTATTTTGTTTTTATGTTGTGCTGAATATTGAACCCAGTGCCTTGCAGGTGGGAGGCAAGCACACTACCACTGAGCTACACCCCCAGCCTAATGGATCAAATAATCTATAGATGTATATTAGCTCCATTTGGTTAATGGCATTTTAAATATGAAGAATTTTTATTTCATTTATGTCTGAATGATCAATCTAGTGATGAGAGAGTTGTGTTGAAGTCTTCTAGTGTTATTATATTGTGGTCTATTTGATTGTTGATATTGAGGAGTTTGTTTTAATTACATAGATGCACCATTGTTAGGAGGCATAAATATTTACAATCATTATAATCATCTTGTTAGATGATTCCCTTAACTAGTGACCTTTTTTGTCTCTTTTGATTAATTTTTGCATGAAGTACACTTTGTCTGATATGTGGGTCTGGCTAAGTTACCCTGCTTGTTTACAGCTACCTTTTACTTGATATATTTTTACCCATTCTTTTACCTTCACTCTATGAATATCTTTGTAAGGTTTGTCATTTATGGAATAACATAATGATGGGTCCTGCTTTTTAATCCAATCGGCCAGTCTATATCTTTTGACTGAAGAGTTCAGACCATTTACATTCAATGTTATTAAAGAGAGATGATTTTTATTTCCTGCCATTTTGATTTATTTTTTGATGTTTAATTCAGACTTGGTTTTCCTTTAATTGACTATTCTTCTAGTGTAATTGTACCCCTATGCTGGTTTTCATTTTTATTTTTCATTTCTTCTTCATGAAATATTTCATTGAATATGTTTGTGCACTGCAGACATTGTGGTTATGAATTATTTTAGTTTCTGTTTATCATAAAGATTTTTATTTAAGTTTCAGTTCTGAAGGATATTTTTCTGGGTATAGCAATCTTGATTGGCACTCATTTTCTTTCAGAGCTTGGTATATATTTTTCCAAGCCCTTCTGGCATTTTGCGTCTGGGTTGAGAAATCAGTTGAAATCCATGTTGGTTTACCTTAAAATGTACCTAGTTATTTTTCTCTTGCAGCTTCAAAATTTTTTTCCTGATTCTGTATATTAGGTATTCTCATTATAACACATCTTGGAGTAGATCTATTTTCATTCTACCCATTTCAATTTCTATATGCCTCTTGTATTTGAATTTCCATTTCATTCCTAGGATTTAGAAATTTTTCTAATATTATTTCATTGAAAAAGTTGTGCATCTCTTTAGTTTGTATTTCAGAGCCTTTGTCTACCCCAATGATTCCTAAATTTAATCTTTTGATATTATCTCAAATTTCTTGAATATGATGGTAATGGTCTCTTAACATCTTTTCTTTATGGGAAACTTTATTTCCAAGATTATATACCTTGTCTTCAAGATCTGACCATCTGTTTTCAAAGTGTTCTAATCTCTTGGTAATGCTTTCCTTTGAATTTTTAATTTGGTTTATTAAGTCTTTTGTGTCCATTCGGTTCATTTTCGGAATATCTCTTTATTGACGTGATCATAATTTTGCTTTCTCTCTAATTTCACTCATTATATCTTCTTTTAGCTCATTGAACATTCTAACTATGAACTTTCTAAATTGTTTCTCTGACATTTCCTCCACTTTGATGTGTTGAAGTTCTATGGGCTGTTTGGGGGTGGTTTGTTTCCTTTTTTCTTTATATTGTTTGTATGTCTACCCTTCTAAGGGGATGATTGTTGCTTCTTCTTCTAAGTAAGGGACTATTTCCAAGAGCTTCTTTCTCTTAAGAGTCCTGGGTTGGGTGAATATCCAGGTATTAATACTTTCATTAGATGCATGGCCTCTGCTGATCCCACTGTGAGCACCATTTTTAGAGAAATCATTAAACCCTATTTACTACAATCACTTCAGAACCAAGCCATGTGCTCTTCAATATTCTCCACAGTTCCTCTAGTTCAGGTATAAACTTGTAGTAAAATTGTGGGCCAGGTTGAAAAATTAATTACTAAATATAATAAAATTGCTTTAATATCATATGAGAGCTGAAAGAGGGAAGAAGAAAGATTGGATAACTGAAAAAGAAAAATAAAAATGAACGTAAAGTTAGAAAAGAATAATGCACCCCAAAGTAAAAAGAAGGAAAAGGCTAATTGTGGATATTTAAGGTAGTGGTAGACAATGTGAGGGGAGAATAGGGTATAATAGGATCAATAATAAACTAGGGCTAGAACACAAAGATAGGGAGAATGATGCCAATTAATGCTTTAAACCATTAGAAGAAGTGTGTTCAAATGGGTGGAAGGTACAGTATTGGCCATCAGACTAACAACTCATAATCAAGATAAAGAGTAATACATGATCAAAGTTGAGGTTTGAGCCAGCTACCCATGTCCACACCCTGAGCTGCTGCTCCCCATTTGCCAACACATTTGGAAGCCAGAGCGGCCATCTTGGGTTATCCTGGAAGCCTCAGCTACGATCTTTAGGTGGGGAAAATCCCATCCTGAGACGACTGCTGGAGACTAGAAGCTCAATGTCAGGTACCTCTCATGCATAAGGCTACTAAAGACTGGGAGATTTTATAACCACAACACAATAATTCTGGGTGACTTTAATGCACCACTGTCACCACTAGATAGATCTTCCAAACAAAAGCCAACCAAAGAAACCATAGAACTCAATAATACAATCAATAACCTATACTTAATAGACATATATAGAATATTCCATTCATCAACGAGCAGATTCACTTTCTTCTCAGCAGCACATGGAACCTTCTCGAAAATAGACCTTATATTATGCCACAAAGCAGCCCTTAGGAAATGCAAAAAAATAGAGATACTGCCTTGTGTTCTATCAGATCATAATGGACTGAGAGTAGAAATCAATGACAAAATAAAGAACACAAATTACTCCCAACACTTGGAGACTAAATAATATGCTATTGAATGAAACGTGGATAACAGAAAACATCAGGGAGGAGATTAAAAAATTCTTAGAGGTCAATGAGAATGATGATACAACATATCAAAATCTCTGGGACACTATGAAAACAGTACTAAGAGGAAAATTCATTGCATGGAGTCATTCCAGAAAAGAATGAAAAGTCAACAACTAAATGACCTAACATTATAGCTCAAAGCCCTAGAAAAAGAGGAACAGAATAACAGCAAAAGTAGTAGAAGGCAGGAAATAACTAAAATCATAGCTGAAATCAATGAAATTGAAACAAAAGAAACAATTCAAAAAATTGACAAAACAAAAAGTTGGTTCTTTGAGAAAGTAAACAAAATAGACAAACCCTTAGCCACACTAACAAAGAGGAGAGAGAAAACTCAAATTACTAAAATCCGTGATGAAAAAGGAAATATCATGATACACACTGAGATACATAACATAATGAGAAGCTACTTTGAAAATCTGTATTCCAACAAAATAGAAACTACTGAAGACATTGACAAATTTCTAGAGACATGCTCCTCCCAAACTGAACCAGGAGGACATCCACAATTTAAACAGATCAATATCAAGCAATGAAATAGAAGAAGCCATTAAAAACCTACCATCCAAGAAAAGCCCAGGACCAGACGGATTCTCAGCTGAGTTCTACAAGAACTTCAAAGAAGAACTCATTCCAATACTTCTCAAAGTATTCCAGGAAATAGAAAAGGAGAGTACCCTACCAAACTCATTCTGTGAAGCTAATATCACCCTCATACCCAAACCAGGAAAGAAAAATATGGATGAATATGGATGCAAAGATCCTTAACAAAATATTGGCAAACCGTATCCAAAAACATATTAAGAAAATTGTGCACCATGATCAAGTGGGGTTCATCCGTGGAATGCAAGGATAGTTCAACATTTGTAAATCAATAAACATAATCCATCATGTCAATAGACTTAAGGATTAGAATCATATGGTTATTTCAATTGATGCAGAAAAAGCGTTCAACAAAATACAACACCCCTTTATGCTCAAAACACTAGAAAAAACAGGGATAGTAGGAACACACCTGAACATTGTAAGGGCTATTTATGCTAAGCCCATGGCCAACATCATTCTTAATGGAGAAAAACTGAAACCATTCCCTTTAAAAACGGGAACAAGACAGGGATGTCCTCTTTCACCACTTCTATTGAACATTGTCCTCGAAACTTTAGCCACAGCAATTAGGCAGACCAAAGAAATTAAAGGGATACAAATAGGAACAGAGGAACTTAAGCTGTCACTATTTGCGGATGACATGATTCTATATTTAGAGGATCCAAAAACCTCCTCCAGAAAACTTCTAGACCTCATCAATGAATTCAGCAAAATAGCAGGCTATAAAATCAACATGCATAAATCTAAAGCATTTTTATACACAAGCGACGAAACAGCTGAAAGGGAAATGAGGAGAACAACTCCATTTGCAATAGCCTCAAAAAAAATAAAATAAAATAAAATACTTGGGAATCAATCTAACCAAAGAGGTAAAAGCTCTCTACAATGAAAACTACAAAACATTGAAGAAAGAAATGAAGGAAGACCTTAGAAGATGGAAAGATCTCCCATGTTCTTGGATAGGCAGAATTAATATTGTGAAAATGGCCATACTACCAAAGTGCTATAGATTCAATGCAATTCCAATTAAAATCCCAATGATGTACCTTACAGAAATAGAGCAAGCAATCATGAAATTCATCTGGAAGAATAAGAAACCCAGAGTAGCTAAAGCAATTCTTTGAGGGAAGAATGAAGCAGGGGGTATCACAATACCAGAACTTCAAGTGTACTACAAAGCAATAGTAACAAAAACGGCATGGTATTGGCACCAAAATAGACAGGTAGATCAATGGTACAGAATAGAGGACACGGACACAAACCCAAATAAATACAATTTTCTCATACTTGACAAAGGTGCCAAAAATATGCAATGGAGAAAAGATAGCTTCTTCAACAAATGGTGCTGGGAAAACTGGAAATCCATATGCAACAGAATGAAACTAAATCCCTATCTCTCGCCCTGCACAAAAGTCAGCTCACAATGGATCAAGGACCTCAGAATCAGACCAGAGACCCTGCATCTTATAGAAGAAAAAGTAGGTCCAAATCTTCATCTTGTTGGCTTAGGATCAGACTTCCTTAACAGGACTCCCATAGCACAAGAAATCAAAGCAAGAATCAATAACTGGGATAGATTCAAACTAAATAGCTTTCTCTCAGCAAAGGAAACTATCAGCAATGCGGAGAGAGAGCCTACAGAGTGGGAGAATATCTTTGCCACTCATACTTCAGATAGAGCACTAATTTCCAGAATATATAAAGAACTCAAAAATCTCTACATGAAGAATACAAATAACCCAATCAACAAATGGGCTAAGGATATGAACAGACGCTTCACAGAAGATCTAGAAGCAATCAACGAACATATGAAAAAATGTTCAACATCTTTAGTAATAAGAGAAATGCAAATCAAAACTACACTAAGATTCCATCTCACCCCAATTAGAATGGTGATTATCAAGAATACAAGGAACAATAGGTTTTGGAGAGGATGTGGGGAAAAAGATACTCATAAATTGCTGGTGCGGCTGCAAATTAGTGCAGCCACTCTGGAAAACAGTGTGGAGATTCCTTAGAAAACTTGGAACGGACTCACCATTTGACCCAGCTATCCCACTCCTTGGCCTATACCCAGAGGACTTAAAATCAGCATACTACAGAGATACAGCCACATCAATGTTCCTAGCTGCTCAAATCACAATTGCCAGATTGTGGAAGCAACCTAAATGTCCTTCAGTTGATGAACGGATAAAGAAACTGTGGTATATATATATATACAATGGAATATTACTCAGCTATAAAGAATAATAAAATTATGGCATTTGCAGGCAAATGGATGAAATTGGAGAATATCATGCTAAGTGAGATAAGCCAATCTCAAAAAACCAAAGGGCGAATGATCTTGCTGATAAGCGGATGAGGACACATAATGGGGGGGGGCAAGAATGGAGGAAGAAGGAGGGACTGTATAGAGGGACAAGAGGGTTGGGAGGGGTGGGGGAAGGAAAAAATAACAGAATGAATCAAACATCATTACCATATGTATATGTATGTATATGTATGATTATGCAAATGGTATGCTGTTACTCCATGTACAAACAGAAATGACATGTATCCCATTTGTTTATAATAAAAATAAATTAAAAAATAAATAAATAAAGAAAAAAAGAAGAAAGTCGAGGTTTGAGTTACTTGTAGTAAACCATGCCAAGGAGAGGAAAGTTCTTGTTGAATCCTGGTTCAGATTTCATTAGCACGTGGAACATTAGAAGATGTCTGTCATTCTTTAGCTTTCTATCCCTTCAGAGGTACTGGGGCACAGGAGTCACTGACCTAGTTGTTATGGACCTCCCATTGGCTGATTCTGGTTTGACAGCTCAGGGGCTGGTGGCTGACTGATCAGAGGGTGCGCTGTTGTGTCTGCTGTTGTTTCTGTTGTGTTCAGGATTTCAGGATGCAGGGCTCTGGGCTGTCCCTGTGATTGCTGTGGGCCGCCATGTACCCACTGCCCTCTGTAGGGTCCTTTCCATGGTGGTGTAGAATCTGGTGGCTGACTATAAGCCCAGGTCCTGTGGTTGTGTATTCCCCATGGGTGATCTGTGGTGCAGAATTGTTCCCCCTGGTCACAGCAGCTCACTGAAGTACTGTCCTTACTACTCAGGTAAGGGACTCCACTATACCCAACAGTGCTCTGTCACTCCATGGTTGTGGCCAAGGGTCATGCTGGGAGCCAGGTCAGACTGGGAGCCATGTCAAGCTGGGGACATTGCTCTCCATTCTCTTGGGCCCACATAATTTTCTGCCTTGACTCATCTCCTGGTGGTTGTGGTGTCCTTCTGGATCTGAGCACTTTCCCTTTGAGCTTCCTGAGGACTCAGGCACCCTCTCTCAAGGCCTTTGGGCCACTGCTGCCAGTCTGGGGAACTGTCCCCCTATGCCACCTGGTATCAGGCAGGCTGCTTCCCTTTGTTGCGGTGAGGGAGGAGGTTTGAGTAGTGATCCTCTTCTATCTAGCAGGACTCTCACAGGACCCACCGCAGTGGTACTCTGGTTTCATTTGCTGCTCTGAAAGTGGGGAGCTGCTGTATTGGATTTACGGAGGTGACTGTCAGCTGTGGGATCCACAGCATGGCTGCAGTGCCTGCTGTGCTTCCTCCTCATGATTGGGCTTTATGCTGCTCCCTCAGCTTGAAGGACACTGATGTTCCTGTCACATATTAATTTTTTCTGGCTTTCTCTCCAAATGTAGTTAAGGGGTTGAGCTTGTGGGCTTCTCTGCTCCCTCTTCCTCTCTCTATTGCCCCTCCCTCCCTCACCTACCCTGGTCTAGGTTTGGGGTTGGAGAACTCTGTGCTTATTTTCTACTCCAATAATCAATCTTCAAGTCTCTCTAGGTCTCAGGCTTGGTAATATGGGGTCTTATTTTGTCACCACCTCTCAGATCCACTGTCTTTGCCCTGCCTCCTTTCGGTACTTCTGTGCTTGGGGAGGGGAGCGATGGGACTTGCTGCATAGATCCTATCACCACAATGCACTTTTAATCATTTCTATTTGTTTTTGTCTTTCCTTTTTTTTTTTTTTCTGGTACTGAGAATTGAACCAAGATGCACTTAAACACCAAGCTACATCCCCAGCCCTTTCTTGTATTTTATTTTGAAACAAGGTCTCAGTGAGTTGCTTAGGGCCTCACTGAGTTGCTGAGGCTGCCTTTGAACTTACGATCCTCCTACCTCAGCCTCTCTAGTCACTGGGATTACAGGTGTATGCCACTGCATGGGCCCTGCTTTTGTCTTGTTTATTTGCATTTTATTACTCTATTTTCAGAATCCCAGCCAGAGATTCTGAGATGGAAAAAAAAACACATTTTTTTCTTCCTGTAAAGAAGTCGTTACAAGCAACGTGGTCTTGATCATAAAATTCTTACACATTCATGTTTTCCCATGAAGATATTGGGAAGAAATTCCATAAATGGTATATAGTAAGTCCCCCATATCAAGCTTGAAAGGAATGAGAGAGAAATCCTTCAAAAGAGAGAGAGAGAGAAAATAATACTTCATTTAACAGAAAACTGTGAGGATCAAAAAGAAGTGACATAACATCTTCCAAGTGCTGCCAAAAGGAACTGTCTCCTCATTCTACACAGTAACTCCCCCTTATCCATGTGGAATACATTTTAAGACCCAAAATGAATAGTTTGTGAAAGCATGGAAAGTTCATATATGGATATATATATATATATATATATATATATATATATATATGTGTGTGTGTGTGTGTGTGTGGATCAATAAATATATATATAGTTATACATTTTTTGTTTTTATACATCCATACCTATGATAAAGTTTAATTTATAAATTAAGTAGAATATTAACAATGACTTCAAATGGTTCTTAGCTACCACAGCATACAGTTATTTTTCCTATTTTAATTGAAAACTTTCATCTGTTTATTTCAAAGAAAGACTTTGTGGCTTCTCCCTTGGCTTATCTGAATTGCCAGCAACATGACTTTTGTACCTGGGTTCACTAATAAATAAAATAAGGGTCACTTGAAGGATTGTGATATTATGTGAATGATTGGATAACCTAGATAGATACTAAATGACTAACTGGCAGATGGTTTATACCATATGGATACACTGGACAATGAGAGGGTTCACATCCTAGGCAGGACAGAGCAGGACAGTGTAAGATCTCATCAAGCTTCTTCATCACTGTGCAATTTAAAGCTTATGACGTGCTCATAACTTGTAATAAATAAGATTTGTAGATATTTATTTTCTTTTTTTTATTGTAAACAAATGGGATACATGTTGTTTCTCTGTTTCTACATGGCGTAAAGGCATACCATTTGTGTAATCATAAATTTACATAGAGAAATGTTGTTTGATTCATTCTGTTATTTTTTCCCTTCCCCCACCCCTCCCACCCCTCTTGTCCCTCTATACAGTCCTTCCTTCCTCCATTCTTGCCCCCCTCCCTAACCCTAACTATAACCCTAACACTAACCCCTCCCTCCCCCCTTTATGTGACCTCATCCACTTATTAGCGATATCATTCGACCTTTGGTTTTTTGAGATTGGCTTATCTCACTTAGCATGATATTCTCCAATTTCATCCATTTGCCTGCAAATGCCATAATTTTATCATTCTTTATGGCTGAGTAATATTCCATTGTATATATATATCACAGTGTCTTTATCCATTCATCAATTGAAGGGCATCTAGGTTGGTTCCACAATCTGGCTATTGTGAATTGAGCAGCTATGAACATTGTTGTGGCTGTATCTCTGTAGTATGCTGATTTTAAGTCCTTTGGGTATAGACCAAGGAGTGGGATAGCTGGGTCAAACGGCGGTTCCATTCCAAGTTTTCTAAGGAATCTCCACACTGCTTTCCAGAGTGGCTGCACTAACTTGCAGCCCCACCAGCACTGTATGAGTGTACTTTTTTCCCCACATCCTCACCAACACCTGTTGTTGTTTGTATTCTTGATAATCGCCATTCTAATTGGGGTGAGATGAAATCTTAGGGTGGTTTTGATTTGCATTTCTCTTATTACTAGAGTTGTTGAACATTTTTCCATATGATTGTTGATTGCTTGTAGATCTTCTTCTGTGAAGTGTCTATTCATTTCCTTAGCCCATTTGTTGACTGGATTATTTGCATTCTTGGTGTAGAGTTTTTTGAGTTCTTTATAGATTCTGGAGATTAGTGCTCTATCTGAAGTATGATTGGCAAAGATTTTCTCCCACTCTGTAGGCTCTTTCTTTGCATTGCTGATAGTTTCCTTTGCTGAGAGAAAGCTTTTTAGTTTGAATCTATCCCAGTTATTGATTCTTGCTTTTATTTCTTGTGCTATGGGAGTCCTGTTGAGGAAGTCTGGTCCTAAGCCGACATGTTGAAGATCTGGACCTACTTTTTCTTCTATAATTTGCAGGGTCTCTGGTCTGATTCCGAGGTCCTTAATCCATTTTGAGTTTAGTTTCGTGCATGGTGAGAGATATGAGTTTAGTTTCATTCTGTTGCATATGGATTTCCAATTCTCCCAGCACCATTTGTTGAAGAGGCTATGTTTTCTCCATTGCATATTTTTGGCCCCTTTTCTAGTATGAGAAAATTGTATTTATTTGGGTTTATGTCCATGTCCTCTATTCTGTACCATTGATCTACCTTTCTATTTTGGTACCAATACCATGCCGTTTTTGTTACTGTTGCTTTGTAGTAGAGTTGAAGATCTGGTATTGCGATACCCCCTGTTTCACTCTTCCTGCAAAGGATTGCTTTAGCTATTCTGGGTTTCTTATTCTTCCAGATGAATTTCATAATTGCTTGCTCTATTTTTGTAAGATACGTCGTTGGGATTTTAATTGGAATTGCATTGTATCTGTATAGCACTTTAGGTAGTATGGCCATTTTGACAATATTAATTCTTCCTATCCAAGAATATGGGAGATCTTTCCATCTTCTAAGATTTTCTTTAATTTCTTTCTTTAGTGTACTGTAGTTCTCATTGTAGAGATCTTTCCCCTCTTTTGTGAGATTAATTCCCAAGTATTTTATTTTTTTCGAGGCTATTGTGAATGGGGTAGTTTTCCTGATTATTCTTTCCAAAGATTCATCACTTATGTATAAAAATGCATTAGATTTATGTGCATTGATCTTATATCCCGCTACTTTACTGAATTCACCTATGAGTTCTAAAAGTTTTCTGGTGGAATTTCCTGGTTCCTCTAAGTATATAATCATATCATCAGCATATAGGGATAGTTTGAGTTCTTCTTTTCCTATTCGTATCCCTTTAATTTCTTTGGTCTGTCTAATTGCTCTGGCTAGAGTTTCAAGGATGATATTGAATAGAGGTGGTGAAAGAGGGCATCCCTGCCTTGTTCCAGTTTTTAGGGGGAATGCTTTCAGTTTTTCACCATTTAGAATGATATTAGCCATGGGCTTAGCATAAATGGCCTTTACAATGTTAAGAAATGTTCCCACTATCCCTATTTTTTCTAGTGTTTTGAGCATGAAGGGGTGCCGTATTTTATCATATGCTTTTTCTGCATCTATTGAAATAATCATGTGATTCTTGACTTTAAGTCTATTGATATGGTGAATTACGTTTATTGATTTCCTGATGTTGAACCAACCTTTCATCCCTGGGATGAAACCCACTTGATCATGGTGCACTGTCTTTTTTTTTTGTATGCGATTTGCTAAAATTTTGTTGAGAATTTTTGCGTCGATGTTCATTAAGGATATTGGTCTGAAATTTTCTTTCCTCAATGTGTCTCTGTCTGGTTTAGGTATCAGTGTGATATTGGCTTCATAGAATGAGTTTGGGAGGGTTCCCTCCTCTTCTATTTCATGGAATACTTTGAGAAGTATTGGAATGAGCTCTTCTTTAAAAGTTTTGTAGAACTCAGATGAGAATCCATCTGGTCCCGGACTTTTCTTTGTTGGTAGGCTTTTGATGACCTCTTCTATTTCAGTACTTGAAATTGGTCTATTTAAATTGTGTATGTCCTCCTCGTTCAGTTTAGGCAATTCATATGTCTCTAGAAACCTGTTTTCTACTTAATACTTTTAGACCTCAGTTGACCATGGGTAACTGAAAATTTGCAAAGCAAAACTGCAGTTAGAGCACAGGGAGACTCTGTGTGTGTGTGTGTGTGTGTGTGTGTGTGTGTGTGTGTGTGTGTTAGAATTATAAAAATATATATATACCTATATATAATGTACACTACATATATTAGAATTTCACAGTAGAGAAACCAGAGGCACACATTAGAATTTCAAAATAGGGAAGACTTCAATAAATGTTTTGGGGGTCTGGTTACATTATGCCAGATTAAAACTGGGGACTGGTGTTCTATTAGAGTTGAGTGGTAAAAACTCTCATGGGCTTTGTGATCACTTAGTAACTTCATCTAAGCACATTGATTGGGACATTAAAGAGTTATACTGATTACATATAGATAAATTTCAAGTTTCAAGAAAGAGCTCTGAATGCCAGCATCCTATCTCCTTGAATCATGGAAGTTATCATTTATAATGACCAAATACTTACTTTTCAGATATTTGTCAGATTTGGGTTTTTTAATCTACTCAATAGCCATATTGTTGGCACATGAATCACAGACACTACAACATCAGAACTCTGGCAGAAACACACAGCATCCTTTATAAAACATTGTGTTGTATCCAAGTGCCATGTGATATGAAATTGGCATAGAAAATTCACATTTTGGTAAGCTAATAAAATTAGTATCCAAAGGGTCTCAATTTTATTACAGGAGCACCATGTGTATTCAGCACTTGGAGAGCAGGCAAGGTCTGTGTTCTGAATGAGTCTGAACAAGGAAAAAAGTATAAAATTCCATCAATATGTCTAGCCAAGGAGAACTGAAGAAGGGATGTTGATTCACACAAAGACTTGCTTGCATTGTCTAATGTTGACTCTCAGTCAAATATTAGGAGCATGAAGACAAAGGAGGCTGGGGGAAAACGTGGTGAGATAACAAGTAAAAGAGAATGTAAAAACATTGGAAAGAAAACAGATGTGAAGAAGATAGATGGAAGTCCTGTGCATTAAGATGGGATGAGTCCAAAACATGACTTGAAACAAAAAGAGAAAGAGATGGCCTGAGGGGATGGGAGCAATCACAAGAGCATGTTCCTGCAGAGTTAACCAACCCTTGCACATTCCCAGACATGTGACTTTGAAACTGGGGAATCGATGTTTATAGTGAAGACCCTGATTTGGGAGTCTTACTAAATAAAGTTGAGTGTGTTTTGTTTTTTAAGGCAGAGCAGCAAACAATTATTTTAAAGGAAGAAAAAATTCATTCAAGGGGATAACATTTAAAGTTATGCTAACTAAAGGGAAAATTATCAGTTACTTAGAAGTCTCATTCTTCTCTCAATACTGCTAAGCTTGGCGCGTCAGGCTTATGATTAAATAAGACTGCAACCCCATTGAGGATATATGTGTAACACAGTGTGAGATTAGACTTTCCATAACATCACCACTTTTTCAACTGCAAAAGGAAATTATGTGAAATTGTGCCAGTAGATTTCAAAAGTAACTTTTGAAATGATAATGGTACTTTTATCATATGGTATGTAGAACGTTTATTTTAGTACTGATATTTAATGTAAACAATAAAGTGCATACATATTATAATATAAACAATAAAGTGCATACATAGAATTCTTTATATTTACTTTTAAATGACATTTGTTCATAAAAGTAAAAATGTACTGTTTTAATCAGCTTTTTCATTGCTTCAACCAAAAGACCTGTAAGAACAGTTTTAAGGAGGAAAAGTTTATTTGAGGGCTCACGGTTTCAGAGGTCTCAGTCCATAGAAGCTGGCTCCATTCCGTGGGTCTCAAGGTGAGGCAGAGCAGCATGGCAGAAGAGTGTGGTGGAGGGAAGTAGTTCACATGGTGATTAGGAAGCAGAGCGTCTTTCCTCACCAGACATGAAATGTATACCCCAAAGGCATGCCCCCAATGCCTACCTCCTCCAGCCACACCATACCTGTCTTCAGGTACCACTCAATCCCTGTCAGGAGATTAATATCACTGAGAAGTTGAAGGCTTTCATAACCCAATCATTTGTCCTCTAACCCTTCTTGCATTGTCTCACCTGAGCTTTTGGGGGGGCACCTCACATTCAAACCATAGCAAGTAAAATATCCTTAAATAGAAATTAATAAAAGAATGTCCAGTTTCTAACTGAATTTTAAGAACATGTAATATCACCTGCACTTTTTTTTTTTTTTCATGAGAAGTCATCAAAATCTCTAAGATAGCAGCCTCTGGTCCTAATTTAAGGAAGACATGAGGAAGAATTTCCTCCTCCAAGGCATCAGAAATGTATGGCAATAGTTATGGAATCAGCCTAGGTGCTTGCCAATTGAAGAATGGAAACAGAAAATATTATGTATTTACACAATGGAATATAATTCAGCAGTCATAAAGAACAATGAAATCATGTCATTTGTAGGAAATTGGATGGAATTGGAGGTCATCATGTTAAGTGAAATCAGCCAGACACAGAAAGATTAGTATCATATGTTTCATTTCCTATGCAAAAACTTAAACAGGAAGAAGACACACTACAGGGAAGGGAAAGAGGACAGGGCTGGGGATAATAGGGAGGGTGGGTACAATTAAAGCACAGTTAAGTTAAAGTGTTAAGTTTTCACACGATGAGTGTGGTCTGGTTGGGGGAGCAAAAGGGCAGGTGTAACCTGATTACTGAAGACCAGGAGGGAGAAGAGCAATTGAGATTGTGTGGGGGCCAAAGGAGTCAAGGCCTATGCTCCTTCTTTCCCACCCCACCATTTACCTCCAGCTGTGCTGTTAGACAGTCAGCTCTCCTTGTCATAATAACAGTGGTTGACAATTTCCAGTTCACCTGGTAGGTGTATACAACACAACAGCTATGCAGAGACAATTGGATTCATAGAGAAAATGGTAACATTGTTATAAACCAACTTGAATAAGCTTTCAGAGTGGTGGAGATGAAAATAAAATTCTAAATCATGCTAGAATGGAATGATAAAAAAAATTAAGGGGATATGCTGGTTCTCAGAATCCTGACTAACCTTTCCGAGTGACAAAAAGAACTAACACAATGACTTGGTTTTCTTGCTGAGAGCTTACAGGTAATAGTCATTTGAATGAAACCTGTCTTGTTAAGCTGCAACAGATGGTCTGGCCTTTCTTACCTACAGATCAGTGGATTGGTTCATGTATAGAAATCCAAATGGATTATATTTTCTGTAGTCATTTTCAAATACGAGAATTTTGCTCTCATTTGAAAATAATTATTTCCAAGAATGAAAGTGAAAAGTTATTGCTTATAATTTTTTTCATAACGACTAAAACACCATTAATTATAAAATGGACCAATAATTTATGTTCTACTGAAAGTGAGAAAAAAGTTGCTGAGTTGCCTGATTATACATTTATACTACATGAAATTTTTATTATAAATATCACAGAGCTGCTTCAAACTCAGGTATTATCTTTAGCATATCTCTGTTTTGTACACATACAAAGGGAAATATATGCCAAATAAATTGGGTATTCTCTAAACATCTGCTCATTCAGAGTGTGGTCCTCCTGCAGCCCTCTTCTGCTCTGTGTTTTCCTGTGTGTGTGTGTGTGTGTCCCCACACAATCTCACCTGGTGCCATCAACAGCACTAATGATACAGAGTTTCTCAAAATACTGCTTTGTGATGTCTTTTTTGTTGTTTGTTCTTGTTTTTCCTAAGCAGTTGTTACAGTTTACGGAAGGTTCATGTTGGTATTTTGAACTTGTACAAGGAATTGATAGTTTTCAGACCACAAGTAGGAATCATGTTCTCTCTTTCGTATGCATGTGAAGGGTGTGTTAGTGGAATGGCTGAGGGGTGGACTTGGCCCATCAAATGCCATGAATTAAATCCAAGTTAGTGCTTGCAAGTGATGACATGCCTGGCGCCTGCTGCCTTGTTGACAGTGATTGTTATGTCCTACTGATTAATAGATACATTCTGTTTTCAGTGCCACTAAATACGTAAAAATGTATTTCTTAACAGCAGAAAATATGAAATTTAGAGAAGTCAATCTATATTTTGTATTTGTTCTAATACAACTAAATTTTCAACATGAATAATTTGAGCTAATTGGTTATAAAAATTTTCCCAAACATTTGCCTTTACAAGGATTGCATAGTACATAATGCACTCACTTGAGACATGAGTGCATGGGTGCAGTATGTACTGTGCAACACTAGGGTGCTGGCCTCACTAGACCAGGTACTTTGTCTCTTCTGTTCTCTGAAATATCCCCAATGTGTGGAACAGGGCCAGGAAGACAGCAAATACTCAAGAAGTATTTATTGAAAAAATGGATCACAAAGAATTTTGATCATTAATGTTTTACTGCAACTCATGGTTGTGCCATTAGCACTTTCTCTAATTTATTTGTTTTTTATCTTTATCACATCTTAATTGCAACTCCTCTCATAGCATGAATTTGAGCATTCGAGGAAGCCACGAAGGTCTGAGCTCAGATGTGATGTCCAATTGATGTCTTTACAATAAAGCCTCTGCAGAGATGCCATGGTTCCAGGCATACAGTAGGAGCTAAGTAAACCATTGTGAAATTCTAAGCATTTAGTGCATTCTCTTAGTTTTGTAAAATGTTTGACTAAATAAAAATTAATAGTCTTGGCCAGTGAGTTGGTTAAGAGAAGCTAGGATTTGACAATGAAACCAAGTTATTAAATATGTCACTTTACTAAATGGTTCAGCATCTAGACCAGATTTTGAGAGTCTGCAGAGTCTTCGTCACTGAATCATCAGTTTCCATTGCTGATGACTGGCTTTTCATACACTGAATTTTAACATTATAAACTCTTAGGCAAGTATGTTTCATATTGAGAGATTCATTTTGGAAGTCATAAAATGACAGGGCTGCAAATCCCACTTAAAAGCTCTGTGGTTGTTATGTCTGAAGTCTCAGGTCATACTACTAATAAAAATAAGAAGAAAACAGCTCTTTGAATATATTAATTCTGGCCACTACCAAAGCAAGTGTCCTTGGCTTCTATTCTAGTCGACGAAAGCAGGATCCTCTCTAATGGAGAGCACGATTAATGGAAAACAGCAGTAAGGTTTTTCAAAATTCAGTGTTTAAAAGCAACATTACTCATAGAAAATATAGAAATCATTATAACTCTAAATATTTCCAATAGAGTAAGACCTTTTTGTAAAGTGATGGACTGAGGAATTACACAATTTTCCCCTATCATATATTAAGACAATGGGAGAGTCAGGACACAAACTCAAGGATATCAATACTCCTTATAAGCACATGGAAGGTAATGTGGTTTCCTGCCACTTTCATGGTTCACCTTGATTTGCAGAGTCTTAAAGGCAAGATGCAAATAGCATATTATTGCAGAGCAAAAGGAGCTAGGTAATAAAACACCAATATTTTTACTTGATACTTACTTGTACCTGTGGTATTCAAATAGTACCTAAGGGCAAAGAAAGATAATACACTTGAGTGTGTCTGTTTCAAATTATCCACTTAAAATAGTAGGTGGTAGAGGTAGATTTGTGCTTTGCCTATAAGACATTATTTTCTGATAGAGTCATTATTAGTAATGAGAAGAAATGAATCCCAGGATTGTAATTCTTCCAAGTTCAAGGAGACTAACTATATCTATTTTCAACTACATAATGTGGATTTCAATTCAATTTCATGTATAAAAATAAGGGTACTTTCTTTATTGTCTGTCAAAATGTAGCCTTTATCCGAAAAAAATGTTATTAGTCATATTCAATCATAATGTTCAAGAACCATAACTCCAACAAGGAAACTAAAAGTTGACAAATGGATATTTCATTAGAATATGCCAAGAATATAATCAGCTAAACATAATTATATACAATAGAGTAGCAATATGGTATATAGAATAGATGATTGGGTTATAAATTATGAATGAAAATGTTCAAAATGCCCATTTCTGCAGCAAATATTCCTCTTAATGATATTATTAAGTCACATTTTGAGGCTCAATGAAGAAGTCTCAAGGATCATACATTTTGGATTGTCTTCCATGGCCAGTCAGAAATTTAGAATCTTGGTTGAACAAAAAAAATAAAGGTTCTTTGCTACCTTCTAATATCATTATAGCCATCTGTCATTTTATTTTTCCATAGTAATGATTAAAGTGATATAAAGTATAATAAAGAAAATTTTAGAACTTTTAACCTAATGCATGCAGGTTTTCTGGGTTCTTTGGGGGAAGAAAAGAGGAAATAAATTAAAAGGGGAAAAAATTAAGCAAATAAATAGGTTTGCATACCCTACAGCATATTATCACAGCAAAATGGCAAGTACATAAAGACTGATCTAAAACAGTCATACTAAATGCATTTTAAAGGAAAAGACCTCACACACAGTCTAACCTGTAGTGTGAGGTATGGCAGGTGAGAAGAAAGAATTAAATGAAGTTGGTTCATGCTATAAAATCAAGGTCCCACTTAGCAGTGCATAAACCCAGGTTAAAGATAACTATATTTTATGAAAATATTCAGGAGAATGTAGATGATTAATGACTGGTCACATCAATCATGGATCCTGAAAATAATATCATTTTGTCCACTGGGTAGCTTTTAGGACTTCCAAGGTTTGCAGCCCTGCTCTCTCCCCACACGAAAGTTTTTCTGAGTGTTCTGAACTTACTGTAAGCTACAGGGTAGAATCCAACATGTGTGTTCTTAATGGTACATTTAAAGTCTCAGTTCACTCCTGGAAAACGAATATATCAGCCAGCCCTCCTATAGCTCTCATGTCCTGTGCTTTGCCATAAGTGTCTCAAATCCACTTTTGGTACTACAAAGCTGTCTAGTTTATGAAAAATGTGATAATTTCACACATCTGAGATTAGAATTTGTCTGTCTTTTCAAATGCTTAATTAAAAAATGGGTTGATTGTCATAGCTCTTTGTCAAAGATACCAAACAGAATTCACATATCACAAACTAAACTAGGGAAAACTTATACCAGATTCAATATCTATATTTATAAATTAGTTCTGCAGAAATATCTTTCAATAAAGCACCATTAAAACTGGTGTCCTTAGTAGTGTTAGAATTTCTTCTATGATCATAGTTGGCATAAACTACTTAAGAGAGAGTCCTTTTGGCTTGGTCTAAATGTTTTAAATAAAATTTCTTGTGTTTTTAAAGGTACTGAACTTTTCATCTTAAATTAGCCTTCTATGAAATATTTATAAAATGATCCAATCCCCAGCACAGCAAATATAGTTATAAAATGACATCTAAAATGTGTAAAAAGTCTTTAGTGTCCTCTCCATTTGTTAATTTCCTAGAGTAGTATAAATAATAGCAGTAAATAAAATCAATGCAACTAAACGTAAAATTATTTTGTATCTAGGTATGCTTTGAGGGAAAAATTCAGAGTGGAAGAGAGTTAATTAATGACATGGATGTAAATTGTTATAACTATTATAGAGTCATTTGTGCTGATACTCTTTCCTGAAATTAAATTTAAAATAAACTTTGGGGCAGCAGTTTCTTAAAAGCGATGTACACAGTACACTTATGTGTACAGTGACTTAAAACAGACCTTTAAGAACATGAAGGACAGATTGATGTTGAAAATCTTAGGAGCCAAACTTTGCTGTTCAAGATTTGTCAAATCTAAGAATATCCCTAGACTATCTGCTATTTCTTCCTAGGAAAGTTATGATCTATCAGCAGTTATTCAAATAAGGCTGAAGTGGTCTTTACCTGATTGGGTGATATAAATCTCGAGACGATAGGAGAAAAACCACTGGGAAGAGAAATAAATCCTTTAGGGAACCCATAAGTCATGTGAAAGACCCTTCAGCCCCTGTGTATCAGGGCTAAATTTACACATTTTGGCATACTTTTATATAATGTGGGAATGGAGATGAATATTACATTGAGGGTTGATTTACATTAGTTGTTAAAAGTTTCTATAAAACTAATTTTGTATTTCCTTATAAATTAGTATCACGTACCCCTCTGGAATGATTATTTAATGGAAAGCTTTCATTAATATTTAAACTATAAACATACACAAAATATGGACAGCTTCAAATACTCACCATTTCCTGAATAAAATTACACCAATTCTTTTGAATTTAACATCTTTCTTCAATAATAAATCAAGTGTTAATGCAAAGGTATTTCTAATAGCAATACATGTGGATGTCAAGGACAGTCTTACATTCATTAATGCATAATAAAAACTGAAAACACACACACAAAAAACAAACCAGTTCTTATTTGGTATCAATTTAATTAAGCAAGTAACTAGACAGTAGCCAGACAAAACTGTGAAAAGAGAAGCTAAATATTCATTTGTCCAAATAGTGGAAGAGGTTGGATTGGACATACCAAAAGGCTGCATGATTTTGTGATCTGCGAATCAGGATCAAAGATTACTGAGGAAACAAGGGGAGCAAGATGGAGGCTGCATAAGCTCCTGGGTGACCTTCTCCCTGCAGCTCACCAAGTGAAGAGTTATTCATGCACAATGCAACTTTCATAAGGGTTTAGGAGATCAGGTTAGATAACACAGCATCTCCTTTTAGTGTAATAAAATAAAAAGACAGTGTAGCAGGGAGGAGGGAGAGAGTTGCCAATATGAACCTCCCCCAATTCCATGCAGCAGAGCTTCCAGAGGGTCCTCCTTGGTTTGGGAGAGGGAGAGAGAATTAGGTCCAGGCCTTAGACTTGAGCCCAGCCAAGGCCCATGATGGTGAAACCCAGTGCTGGACAGAGTCCTCAGACCCCTCCCCTCAGGCCAATACCTCTGGACTGAGCTGCGAAATGTGCATTAGACAGGAGGCCCATTGCAGCCTCCTCTCCTCAACCTCAAAGCTGGGAGCAGGATGTCACTGCCGTGGAGCCAGGTCCAGAGCTAGCATAGGGCTTTGCTACCCATCTCTACACTTTGAACATTCTTATTTTTGGTGGGTAAAATACACTTTTTAAATTTGTATGGAATGACAAAAAGCACTGAATAGACAAAAAAGAACAAAGCAGGAAGCATTATACTACCTAACTTCAAAACATACCACCAAGCTGTAGTGATCAAAACACATGGTACTGGCATAAACACAGATGCACAGGCAAACAGAACAGAAGAGAGAGCCAGGAAGTGAACTCACACGTCTGCAGCCAACCTTCTTACAAAGGTGCTAATGAACACATTGGAGAAAGTAGAGTCTTTTCAATAAATGGAACTGGGAAAATAGGATACTCACATGTAGAAGAATGAAACTAGATTCCTATCTCTCTCCAGTTTAAAAAACAGTTTAATTAACGACTCAAATGTAAGTCCTGAAGCTATGAAACTTCTAGAATATAACATATGGAAAAAGTTAGGACACTGGAATGGGCAAAGATTTGTTTTGGCAAGACCCCCAAGGCAAAAATAGACGCAGGAAACAATACCAAAAATAGATGGATGAGATTGCATCATACTAAAAAATGCTTCTACACAGCAAAGGAAGCAATCAACAGAGTGAGGAGGCGGCCAAAAGAATGGAGGAAATATTTGCAACTATACATCTTCAGTTATAAACCTTATATATTCTAGAATACATAAAGAACTCCAAAATCTCAATAGCAAAACAACAAATAACCTGATTTTTAAAATGGGCAATAGATCTAAACAGACATTTCTCAAAAAAAGACTTAACAAAGGGCCAACCTGTACATGGAAAAAATGCTCAACCATCAAGAAAATGCAATTTAAAGACACAAGGAGATGCCACCTAAGAATGACTGTTATCAAAAAAACCAAAGACAGCAAGTGCAGGGGAAAATGTAGAGAAAAGGAAACCTTTGCACACTGGGGTGAGAATGTTAATTAGTATAGCCATTCTGGAAAACAGTATGGAAGTTCCTCAAAAACCTTGAAATAGATCCAGCAGTCACATTACTGGGTATATATCCAAAGAAGTGAGATCAGTGTGTCAAAGAGACATCTGCTCTATTCATAAGAACCAAGAAATGGAAACAACCTAGGTGTCCATCAGCTGATGAATGAGTGACAATGGTCCGCTTTTTGCTGTGAAGATAACTCTTGCTGTTCTGTCACTGCAACTTATATTTTAAATGGACATGGTTCTTTTTCTTCCTCTCTCTCCTGAATCTTCCCCTCCCTAAACACAGGGCAAACAGGATTACCTTTCTTCCCCACCCTAGGCAGACTTTTCTGTCCTTGAGCACACACCCATTACAGGAATGAAGTAATAACAGACTTTGGGCATGACACCAGAAGATCTCAGAAATGACTGTATCCCAAATTAACAAGTGAATTACAACTCTGGGCAGGGAACAGCTGGACTGTAACCTTTGAGTCATCTCTTTAAAAGCTCCCCTTTCACCCAATGGGGAGAATCACAGCCTCTAGGACAGGAATCCTCTGTATTTCTCCTTTGCTAGCAAAGCAATAAAACTTTTTTCCTTTTTCTAAAACTGTGTCCTCATTATTGGTTTGGCATCCGGGACAGAGACTGAGCTTTCAGTAACAAATGGATAATGGTACATAGACACAGTAAAATAATAATCAGTCATAGAAAATGAATGAGATTCTGTCATTTACAGCAACAATGGATGGAACTGGAGGTCTTTATTAAGGAAAATAAGTTGGGCACAGAAGGACATTTACCCAGTGATGGCAAGCACTCTTGTGTAGAATCTACAAAAGTGGATCTCACAGAAGTTGAGAGTGGATTAGTGGTTACACAGGCTGAACTTTGTGAGAAAGTGTTGGTGTAAGTTAAAATGACAGTTAGATGGGGGCAGGACCTTCCAGTGTGCTGTACTCCAGAGTAGAACAACTGCCGGTAACAGCAGTCACTGTACATTTCAGAAAGTTAGAAGAAAGGATCTTGAAAGTTCTCACCAGGAAGAATTAATAAATGTTTGAGAGATAAAGTATGTTTAACCTGATTTAAACGTTACCTGATTTAAATGTATCAAAACATTACAAGGCACCCCATTAATATGGACAGCTTTTTTGTTTTTATGTATCAGTTAAATTAAATTTAGAAAAACCTTGTAAAGATAACTGAATCTCAAAAGAAAAGTAATTTATTGAAAATAAGAGTTTAACACTGTAGTAGACTTATGTTACATAGTCCCATGTGGACCCAGGTGTGATCATGACGCTGCTGTATTATGGCTGAATAGCTGCTGTCTGTCTGAGCCTGCCATATTCTCTTGTCACTTGATCTTTCACAGCAAGGTCTGTTTGACATGAATACCTGTTGCTTGCTTTCTATTGCTTTGGCTCTGGACTGTGCCCACCCTGGCTGGCGGGTGAGCTCTAAAGACTTAAGAATGGCCACCAGCTCCTGATGATGGGTGGTGAGCATATCCCCCAGCTTCCTCATCCCTCTGTTGGAATAACTTTGAGCAATTCCCTACCTGGCTGCCAGGGTTCTGCAGTAGAATTACCAGCTGCCCACAGTAGTAAGTATTGTGGTGATGCTACATTATTGATTTGCTTTTTTTTTTTTCTTCCCTACTTCCCTTCCTTCTTTTGTGTAGGATTCCTTTTTCTCTGGGTTGACTCTGAGGAACTCAAACTTTAGGCTGTCGTATTAACTTTAGAATGAGCCAAAAACCTTTATATGAGATTGAGTCCATGAGAGGAACCCAAACAAGTATCTTGCTGACTATTGACTAAGATTCTCTTTTGTTAGTACGAACAGTAGTGTAAATGACCAGACACTGCTAGTTATCATAGTAGGGTTTCTTGGCTTGGCACTGTTGGCATTTGATACAGATAATTCTTTGCTGGGGAGATTGTCCTGTGCGTTGTGGGATGTTTACCAGCATCCCTGACCTAGACCCAGATGCCAGTAGTTTCCTCCCATCTATCATGACAAACAAAAATCTCCTTAGACATTTCCAAATGTCTGTGAAGAGGGGAGAAAATCATCCCCCACTAAGAACCACTGGTTTATAGAAATGACTTCATTTAGTGCACCTAATTAAATTTACTCATTCAGCTACTGTGTTTAAAGTGAATACTATGTACTAGGCATTGTGTTAGTGGATGATGAAGAAAATATAAATAGGTCCTGATTTTCCAGCATTTATTTTGTAGTCAGAGGAAAATAAAACAATTATCTCATAGTGAGAAATTGTTCTTAATTCTAAGGCCCTTTCCAAAGGAGGCTGCAGAATGAATCATTTCTTCCCACTCACTCCCCCAAATAATAACTATTTCAAAAGTGTTAGTGTATGTCTGAAAATTGTATATGATTTTAATTCTGATGAGGTAAATGACTGCTATTTTTCAGTGTATTTCTGTGTGGTAGGAGTGAAGGATGAGCTATCTGCCCTTGGTTCTTTCTTCGTGCCTTCTATGCTGAGATATAATGGGAGACGGAGCATATTTTGCTTTCTTTCACCACTGATATCTTATTCTTTTTCTTTCCCTGCTTGCACTTTTCCTACACCTTCCACCTACCCGGTCCTAAAAGTTTTATTCAAGAGTGTATGTACATTTTAATAGAATAGCAGCAAAAAATTAAGAAGCATTGGAAGGTTTGTTTTCCATACTTTTAGATGATTTTGCTTTGGATTTCTGAGGTTTTTGTTTCTAATGTCATACAATTTCTTCTGTTGAATCATCATGCTATCATGTCCACTGCGTTCTGACTGTTGTCGTAGGAGACACACTTGGGTTCCTGGCTCCCTCCACCTGGGTCTCTGTGCACACTAGTCTAGTAGATTGGAAGTCCTCCTTGACTGACTTTGTATACAGAGGGCTTCCTGCTGTCCCACAGACCTGTTCATCTGTGCATGGGACAGGCAAAGGGGAAAGTGTGGGACAGTCCTCATTCAGTGACGCATGTGGGCTGCAGGGTAGCCATCCCTGCTTCCACGGTGGTTTCCACACTTTCTTCCAGATTTTTCCAGAAGCACTGTGTAGCCTTTTCACTGGCTTCTGTCCTTCCTTGTGTTACTTCTTCATGCTACTAGGTTGATGTCACCACTGAAGCATCCTTATGCATGATGAGATAAAAGGGCTCAGCCTTCCAAAGCAAGGCAAAGGGCCAGAAGAAAGAAGGTAACTGCTTTGGGAAGCTCACAGTCTAGAATGAACAGTAGAAATGATTGGTGATATATAAAATATTATCATTTTCTTAATCAAAACATAGGATCTGGAGTTAAAGGAAGAAACCTGAGTCGAGTACATAAAACTGTAATATCTCTACATATTTTTTCCCTATTGATTTTCTTTGGGGGAGGGGAAGGAGTCAGAGGGGATTCTGTTAGAACAGATTTAATAAAATTCTTTGTGTTTTGACTTCTCTTCTAATACCTTAGGTTTTTTTTTTTTTTTTTTTAACCATCATACAGTTCTTTTGAAAGTTTGAATTCTGATAATCAGTTCTCAGGGAGGCATATAAGAAAAAACATGATTTGTTCTGCAGGAGTGTAATCTTCCTTATTCACATTCTGATCTGACAAAAGCTACATAGGTCGGGAATATCATTGCTCTGATAGATCCAAACATGCACCAGGCACCTGGTATATCTACAGTCACTGCACTTCTGCACAAATCCACAACTGACAGTGTGTTTAAAGTGCTGCCTGCTGCTCCCACATGTAGAAGATGTAAATGTGCCAGTTGCAGCAGATGACTATAGATTGTGGAAGCAACACACTCTCGAGGTCCAGGTCTCAACCAAAGGAGAGAAATTGCTGTCTAAAAGTTTAGTATTGAATGTTTTATCTGGGTTTTTAAACCACACAACATATGCGATTTACACAGTGTTATTTTGCTATTTTTGAGTTTATGTAAATATAGTGGTGGGTGTAACACAACCTTAATACATAATTTTAAACCATTTTGTGCTCTTTTCAGCTAAGTGTGTTAAAAGATAAAATGTGCATATATTATGTTTGCAGGAAATATGCTTTTAAGTAAAAAAAAAAACAGTGACTAAAGGGATAATTTAGCAATTGGGAGATAAATAATTCCAATTTATTTTCTTCCACTAAAAACAAATGATTACTTGATAGCACAGAGTTGATATGTTCATTGCTTTCAACTCTTAACTACAGTCTCTAGATGAAGGAAACTTGCTTGAGAGTAATAGGATTTTCTTTATTGCTTGCTTTCTCTCTTGTCAAGATACCTCACAGTCTAATGTTAAGTGCATAAGCTAAAACATATAGCATTACAAAAGAAACCAATTATTCTGAAACACAATTATCAAACTTGGCAAGTAGAACACATTTGAGATATAATATATATACCTCTTTAATAACATTTTAAAAGAGTAAATAGTGGGTTAAATAAAGACCGAATTTTAAAGTGGAAGATGAGCAATATTTCAAGATGTCTCTAAAACTTATAAAAATGATTAAAAAAAGTCTGTGATCCCTGTTAGTGACAGTCTTTTTTTTTTTTTTTTTTTGTGCTGTATTTACAGAACATGCTGAACATAAATTTGTACCTCTGTGTATGTTACAACTCTAGTTTGCAAACCCTTGAGTTTCATCTTGGTAAGACTTGATAAGAATTCCTCTTTAAGAGAAGCACTGTGACATTGGTTGATACTGCAAAGATGATCCTGAAGAACTTCTGATCTAACCCAGACTTATGCTAGCAGAGGAATGGCTAAAACTCTGAATGTTTCTACAAAATAACCTTTAATCTTCCAGAATAAGGAGTCTTAATTTAACAGGTTTTGTTACTGAAAATATTTAGAATTTCTAATTATTTTATTAATTCATTTTAGTCGTACATAATACTAGGGTTCATTGTGACATAATTTTACAAGCATAGAATATAATTGGCTTTAATTCAGTTCCCAGAGCTTCCCCTCTCCCCTTCTTCTTTCCCCTGTTCCTCTTTCTCTAGTCTACTGATATTTCTTCTGTTTATTTACAGTTTTTAAATTATTGCATTATGGATATACACAAAGGTAATTTACCTATTACCTATTTTAAAAGGTAAATTCCCTAGACCAAAATAGGGAAAAAAAGAAAAAAAGGACTGGGGTTGAATTCCATGAAAATAAAGAGTCATCAGTGGAGTAGAGGAAAGGGATAGGGTGGGGAGTAATGGCAATGCGGAGGACAGTTACGATGAGTCTAACCTAACTTCTAGGCACATATATAAATGCACCAAAATAAGGATTCTTAAAATCTGTAGTAGCAATTAAGATGTCTACAGGAACGGTCAAATTTTTAAATGAACCAATTTTAAAAAAATAGAGGAGTGAAGGATATAGTAACCTGGAGTATACAGGCTCTTTCTAAAGGAAATTACATGTGTGTGTGTGTGTGTGTGTGTGTGTGTACACATACTAAACAAAATGTCTTGGTGTCCAGTTGCTCCAAGTGCCACCAATTTGTAACTTATAATGAAGTATGGAAAATAGAAAGAAGGTTTACACATTTTATATTTTTGAAAGCTATTCATAGTATCATCTCTTGTCTTTTCCACCTCCTACATTACTATAGGTAAATAGTATTTACCACTGTTCCACAGAGTAGGAAAATAGATGAAGAACAATCTGTGTCACACAGCTATCTAAAAACATTAGGAACACCGGCAGTATTCCATATAAGAGCAAGTCATTGCTGAGCTCTTACATTTGAGACTTTGTGTGGATGAGACATTTAAGAAGAAATATGAGTGAATAGTTAAACTTAACTTGCAAATGAGTCCGTACAATAATAAGTCCCTGTGTCCTGGATTTTCTCCTTTGCGTTTTTCTTAAGTCTTGCAAGGGAAGTGTTAGGTGTTGGCATCACTAGTGGTGCTGGGATGCGTGTTAGACTGAAAAGGAATTCAGTTAAGGAAATCATAGGGTGGTCGCCCTCACCATCCAGTGCAAGCACATGGTGACTTGGCTCTCCCATTTCCACTCCCGCCTTGGCATAAAGGAAGACATCTACAGCCCATGTGTACATGGAAGTCATTTTTTTTGACTAGAATGTTCATAGCCCAGCTTTGTTAGTCTACCCTTTCACAGAATCCTGTGGCCTCTGATTCTCTGTGTGTGTTGCTAAGGATGTCATGTTTAAATAGGTTAGTTCACTCTATGAGTATTTTTTAAATTAAAATCATATAATTCATTTTCTATACAAGAGAGAAGCAAACCTATGATAAAACTCAATTTTGTTTGAAATGTTTTGTTATTACTTAGTCAAATGAAAATAAAAATTTTAAATATATCTTTAGACAGTGATACCAGCTAAATAACAGTATCTCTACTGTAACCAATAATATATTTTTAAGTGTGTTCTCACCACTGAAACAGATAAGTATGTGAGGTAACACATACATTAATAAGCTCAACTTAGCCATCCTCCTGTGCATACAAATTTTAAAACAATATTTATATAACAACATATATAATTTTTATTAGTTCATTTAAAATAAATAAAAAGAAATATTTGATGTTATTTTTACTTTTTGACAGGCACAAATTTATATTGATGGTACACTTAATATGTCATTTCTAATTCTTGCTTTATATCTTGTAGCTCATCAAAATTTTTCCATTTCCCCATAGTTAAAATTAATTCTATACTCTTCCAATAAAACAAGTTAATTTTTACAGGGAAATCCCTGAAATGTTTTATGTTTAAAATATGAAAACTGTTCATGTTGTTTTATGGCATGAGTCATTTTTTCTTTTCTTTATATATTTCTAAGTTTGCACAAAATCAAATATCATAATGAAAATTATTACACTTACCAAATTATTAAAACTTACCAAATTTTCTCATTCTAGGTTAAAAGCATAGTTTTATTATTATTTTTTAATGGAGAAAAATGAAGCAGGGTAAAGGACCAGGGGAGCTGGACAAGGACAGTCTCTGAGATGTTAGCAAAAGTGGCAAAGTTAACCCTTTGTAACAAGGTGACATCAGAGCAGAGACTGAGAGAGGCGGATGGACGGGGGTGAAGACCAGCCCTGGAGAAGCTTCCGGGAGAGGAGATGTCAGAGACAGAAGCTTTGAAGCCAAGTTACAAACACTTGCTGTTCATGTAAGGCTTTGTAGAACTGAGAAAGTACTGAACAACTAAGTTGTGATTCCCCCACTCAGGAAATTTAACCTGAACCAAGGGCAAGTATAAGAAATAGAAAAGAATTGCAAAACTATTCAAGATAAATTCTCTTATATTAAAAAAAAATAAAAACTATGCCTTTTTTTTTAAGAAAAACTTCCATTTAATGTACAGTATTAAAGACAGAGCTTGTATTATAGGTTTCTAAAGCTTTCAGTATCTATCCTCCTATAATTAAAAAACATTAGGTATTTGCATTTAAATCTTTTCAAATGAACAGGATTAAGAGTCTATGCTTTGTCCATAATTGTATTTTTAAAACTAATTTGTATTTCCTTCTATAGTAATATATAAAAGGATTCTATACTTGTAAAATTACTTCTGACAAATCCTTCAGGCAACTCCAAAGAAACAGTAAGGATGTAGGGGATATAACATTTGTGAATTCTCTTTATGCAGTACCATTATTGTCATATCTGAAGCTTTTAAATGCATCCCTTCAATAAATGTATTGGAGCTTGGCATTCTAATGCTGTGGCATACCACTCAACTTGCAGTCGCTTCTCTTGTACACCAACAGTTTCAACATCCTTCCAAATTTACTTGGACCCCAACTGAAGAGTGACCTATTACTGACACATCTGTTAGATGGAACATTTAGTCCATCAAAATGTGGGATAGTGTAGAGAATGCGATACTGTAATACCAAATGAGCAGTGTATCCCAGCAGTGCTGAAAAAGACCATGTTACTGGACCAAAAAGAACACTGGCTTAGGAGAAAGAAAGCATTAATTACAGAAATGGCAACTAGATGTCCTCAAATAAACAGATGGAATTAAAATGTTGACAAGCATATTGTACAGAAACAGTGGTTACAGTTTGGACCTCTTCAAGCATGTCGCCAATACTCTCAGGTGTGTTTCCAAAACAAAATAATTGAGAGCCAATGGACAAATGTGTGTTAGACTCTCCAAATAACATTTGTACATTGATATTCTTCAAAACTCCATCTCTTTATTTAACAAATATTTGATGAATACAAGTGTAGGAAATACAATTAGAAATAAATCTAACAAGTCCTCTGCCCTCACAAGGCTTATAATCTAGTAAGAATATGCACAAGTAAAAACAGTACAGAATGCTCATTTTGGCAGCATGCCATACTAAATTGCAATGACACAGAGAAAGATTAGCATGGTCCTTGAGCAAGAAAGACACGTAAATTCATGAAGTGTTCTATGCTTTTTAAAACTTGGCTTAAAAAAAAATACATATATATATTATCACACACACACACACACACACACACACACACACACACACACAGAAAGTACAAGATGTGTTTTTATGCTGCCCACAAGAAAGCCCTTTTCCAATAAATTCTGAATTAACTGCAAACGATAGGGGGAAAGTTACCATTCAGACACTAATTTTATAAATAAGGATTTATGTAATGAAAGGGAAAGGAAGTAGTAAATGTTGGGGAGGATGTAGAGAAACTAGAAGCCTCAAAAATTGCTGGTGTGAAGGTAAATTGGTAAGTGACTTTGGAAAAATGGAAGCCCTCAAAATGTTAAATATTGAGTTAATGTATTACCCAGCTATTACACGTGGTACATACTGGGAAAATTGAAGTGTGTAAGTGAAATGTAGAGTATGTTATTCATAATAACCAAAAGGTCAAAGCAGGACCAGTTTCCATCATCTGATGAGCAGATGAACCAATACGCTGCATTGAATAGGGTAGGTAGAATTACAGCCCTCCAAATAACCACATGTCCTAATACCTGGGTCTTGTGACTGTTTACTACCTTATGTAATAAAAAAGACTGCACATTCTAGTAAGTTAAGGACATCCAGAGGGGGTGGTTATCCTGAAGATCAGCATGGGCCCAGTGTAATCACAAGAGGTCTTAAAATTGGACCAAAAATACATTAAAACTAAATGCAGCATTTGACTCTGCACTGGATCTTTGAGGTAAAAGCAAGAGGAACTGATATAAAAGATACAAAAATACACTAATCCCTTAGAAGGACAGCACTCCTAATGATCTACTTACCTTTCATTAAGCCCCACCTCTTAAATACTCCAATACTCCCCAATATTGGGGACCAAGATCCCAATACGTGAACCGTGGGAACACATAAAAATTATACCCAAACCAAAAGAGTTATCAGAAAGTCTTATAGATAAAATTTCTTCCTTCATATCAGAAACAGGATAGGGCATTTTTGTCCCAACAAACTGAATGCATGTCCTGAGATTCACTTCGATGGAATCAGTTCATAACTCTATGCTTTTCATTGTGTTAATAATGTCACCAGGGGAAGGGACAGTGGCTGCTGGCATAGGTCACAGGCTCAAGAGATAAAGTCAACCTCTCCAGAATAACATGATTCTCCCCCTTCAAAAAATAAGGAAAAATGGATTGAGGGAAAAATAAACAGAAGCTATGCTATTTTTGAATATCAATTTCATATCCAGATTATAATCTTTTTTATTAATAGGATTGTGAATAACCTAGAATATGCTAGAAATGGTGGACTTTCTCTAATAACATCAAGTGAAACAATGCAAATTAAGGGAAATGCATGGGCACTGGGCTCATATTGCATGAGTTACACAATTTCAAGGTATAGACCACCAGCTGCTGTTGTGGCCAATATTTGTCCCAATACTTGCTCAGTATTCTCTGGTCATTATGAAACAAAAAGTCTTTGGTTTGCTTAAATTCAAAGGAGAGACAATTTTGCTTAAAATAATCAGATTTCTATGATGTTTTTCCATAGCAAGTGTTTTTAGCTGTAGTAAGTTTTTCCTTTTAATTTTAAACTTTTAATTTCTTTTCAACTTTTAGAGAAAAAGATTCCTGAATTACCAATCTGTTTTTTTTTTTTAGTCCCCATTTTATTTGCTTAAACACAGACACCTTTAGGTAGGAGGACTGCCTTAGATGTGTGAAACCAACTTCCTCTCAAACACTATTTGAAAATAATCCCATTAATTAGCCTATAATTGAATCACTATTTTTTTATGACTGAAAAGTTAAGGTAAACATAATAGATCTATGTGATCATTTAGATTCTTTTTTATAAGTTCTTAAACATATATAAAATTTAAGAGGTAACTTGTTACTTGTTTTCTTTGTTATTTATTAGTTTTTAAAATTAACATATGATAAAATATATTTCATAAATGAATGATTCTGTGAGTTTTAATGTAGATAGGTGCATGTCATATTTACCATCCTGTAGTTACACAATGTTCCAACTCTAGGAAACCTCCCTAGTATAATTCCTGGGTAATCATGTGATCTACATCCAATTCTTGGCATCCACTGGATCTACTCTCTATCCATATTAGTTGTGTCATAGGAAAATGTCATATAAGTATAATCATACAATAGGCATCTGTATTAGTTTCTGACAGCTGCTATAACAAATCACCACAAACTATAAGGCTAAAACATCATGAATTTATTATTACATAGTTTGGGAAATATGAGGTCAAAATTCAGTTTCACTGGGCTGAAGTGAAGCTGTTAGCAAAGGCTGTGTTCCTTTTGGACACTGTAGAGGAGAAATTTTTTTGCCTTTTCTAGCTTCAAGGCAATGTATGCATTATGTAACTCCAGTGACAAGTACATTGAACTCTTTGATGTGGTCTCATAGGCCCCTGAGGTTCAGTTCATTGCTTGAAAACTTGTTTTCCTCTGTTGTTCTGGTTGAATCATTTCTGTTGATCTGTCATAAATTTCAATGATTTTTTGTTCTTTATATTCTAGTAGGCTATTGAGCTGTTGAGCCTACTAGTAATTCTTTTTCTCTTATCCTTTTTCCAATTCTAAATTTTCAATGTGGCTCCTTCTTATATCTTCTATGCCAAAACTTTCCATGCCAAAGCTTTCCTTCTTTCCATTTGTTTTTAAAAGTTCACTTTTAGCTATTGGAGCACTTTTATTCTAGCTGTTTAACGTCTTTGGAACATAATTCCAACATCTGTGTCCTGTCACCATTAGCATTTGTTTATTGTCTCCTCCCTAATGTGTCAACATTTTTTATATGCACCATAATACTGGATGATAGTCTAGACATTTTGAATACCATGTTAATGAACTGTGGGTGTTACATGAATCCTGTGGAGCTTGTTGATATTTTTGTTTTGGCTAATGAGCAACTTGGTTGAGTTAACAAGTTCAGTGAGCCTTCTGTACTGGCATCCACTGGATATACTCTCTATCCATAAAGATATCCATATCCTACTCTCTGTCCATGTGGTTTTGTTGTAAGTTCTGTTTTCTAGCCCTTGCTGTGCCATCTGGATCTGCTTTGTGTGTACACTATAAAGCATTTGGTTTGGGACCTAAGTCATGGTCTATTAAGTAATTAATATCTCAAGTTCTACGAGTGTTCTTTAGGGTCAAATGTAGGCCTGCTCACTTGGTGCTGAATGTGAGAGTCCATGAGCAAGCTGAAGACATTGCTTCCCCAAGTTCTTCCTTCTTGGCTCTCTTTCTAGTATGTTCAGGTTCTTTGAATCCTTTTCCATCTCCCTATCAAAAACCCAGGGCATCTATTATCCTTCTCTGCCCTGTCTTGTCTACACCTGCATCTGGTTGTGGGAAGACAGCCCTTGACACCACAGCTTCTGCTGTCAGAAAGAAAAGTCCTGTCCATGGGACCCTATGCTGTCCTTGTTGTCCCAGTCACCCCTGGACTAGATGGGCTGGGACCCAAGAGGAATAGATAAACAACACAGGGATTTTCCCTTCTTTATGTGAGGTAAGATATTCCTTTTTCTGCTCCCTTGAGCCAGAACTGGAGGACTTCTTCCAGGGTACACTCTGTCCTTATTTTTTTTTATTTAATTTAATTTTTTAGTTGAAAATCATAAATTTACATAGGGCAATATCGTTTGATTCATTCTGTTATTTTTTCCCTTCCCCCCACCCCTCCAACCCCTCTTTTCCCTCTATACAGTCCGTCCTTTCTCCATTCTTACCACCCACCTTATCCCTAACCCTAAACCTAACCCTAACCCTAACGCTAACCCCTCCTACACCCCCTTATATGTCCTCATCCGCATATCAGCGAGATCATTCGTCCTTTAGTTTTTTGAGATTGGCTTATCTCACTTAGCATGATATCCTCCAATTTCATCCATTTGCCTGCAAATGCCATGATTTTATCCCTCTTCATGGCGGAGTAATATTCCATTGTATATGTATGCCACATTTTGTTTATCCATTCATCAACTGAAGGGCATCTAGGTTGGTTCCACAATCTGGCTATAGTGAATTGAGCAGCTATGAACATTGATGTGGCTGTATCTCTGTAGTATGCTGATTTTAAGTCCTTTGGGTATAGGCCAAGGAGTGGGATAGCTGGGTCAAATGGTGGTTCCATTCCAAGCTTTCTGAGGAATCTCCATACTGCTTTCCAGAGTGGCTGCACTAGTTTGCAACCCCACCAGCAATGTATGAGTGTACCTTTTTCCCCACATCCTCGCCAACACCTGTTGTTGCTTGTGTTCTTGATAATCGCCATTCTAATTGGTGTGAGATGAAATCTTAGGGTAGTTTTGATTTGCGTTTCTCTTATTACTAGAGATGTTGAACATTTTTTCATATATCTGTTGATTGCTTGTACATCTTCTTCTGTGAAGTGTCTATTCATTTCCTTAGCCCATTTGTTGATTGGATTGTTTGTATTCTTGGTGTAGAGTTTTTTGAGTTCTTTATAGATTCTGGAAATTAGCATTCTATCTGAAGTATGATTGGCAAAGATATTCTCCCACTCTGTAGGCTCTTTGTTCACATTATTGATAGTTTCCTTTGCTCAGAGAAAGCTTTTTAGTTTGAATCTATCCCAGTGGTTGATTCTAGTTTTTATTTCTTGTGCTATGGGAGTCCTGTTAAGGAAGTCTGATCCTAAGCCAACAAGGTGAAGATTTGGACCTACTTTTTCTTCTGTAAGATACAGGGTCTCTGGTCTGATTTCAAGGTCCTTGATCCATTGTGAGTTGAGTTTTGTGCAGGGTGAGAGATAGGGGTTTAGTTTCATTCTGTTGCATATGGATTTCCAGTTTTCCCAGCACCATCTGTTGAAGAGGCTATCTTTTCTCCATTGCATATTTTTGGCACCTTTGTCTAGTATGAGAAAATTGTATTTATTTGAGTTTGTGTCCATGTCCTCTATTCTTTACCATTGATCTACCTGTCTATTTTGGTACCAATACCATTCAGTTTTTGTTACTATTGCTTTGTAATAGAGTTGAAGATCTGGTATTGTGATACCCCCTGCTTTGCTCTTTCTACTGAGGATTGCTTTAGCTACTCTGGGTTTCTTATTCTTCCAGATGAATTTCATAATTGCTTGCTCTATTTCTGTAAGGTACATCATAGGGATTTTAATTGGAATTGCATTGAATCTGTATATCACTTTTGGTAGTATGGCCATTTTGACAATATTAATTCTTCCTATCCAAGAACATGGGAGATCTTTCCATCTCCTAAGGTTTTCTTTAATTTCTTTCTTTAGTGTTCTGTAGTTCTCATTGTAGAGATCTTTCACCTCTTTTGTGAGATTGATTCCCAAGTATTTTATTTTTTTCGAGGCTATTGTGAATGGGGTAGTTTTCCTAATTTCTCTCTCTGAAGATTCATTACTTATGTATAAGAATGCATTGGATTTATGAGCATTGATCTTGTAACTTGCTACTTTACTGAATTCACTTATGAATTCTAAGAGTTTTCTGGTGGAATTTCCAGGTTCCTCTAAATATATAATCATGTCATCAGCGAACAGGGATAGTTTGAGTTCCTCTTTTCCAATTCGTATCCCTTTAATTTCTTTGGTTTGTCTAATTGCTCTGGCTAGAGTCTCAAGAACGATATTGAATAGAAGTGGTGAAAGAGGGCATCCCCGCCTTGTTCCAGTTTTTAGGGGGAATGCTTTCAGTTTTTCAACATTTAGAATGATATTGGCCATGGGCTTAGCGTAGATGGCCTTCACAATGTTAAGGAATGTTCCCACTACCCCAATTTTCTCTAGTGTTTTGAGCATGAAGGGATGCTGTATTTTATCAAATGCTTTTTCTGCATCTATTGAAATAATCATGTGATTCTTAACTTTTAGTCTGTTGATATGGTGAATGACATTTATTGATTTCCAGATGTTGAACCAACCTTGCATCCCTGGGATAAAACCCACTTGATCGTGGTGCACTATCTTTTTAATATGTTTTTGTATGCGATTTGCTAAAATTTTGTTGAGAATTTTTGCATCGATGTTCATTAAGGATATTGGTCTGAAATTTTCTTTCCTCAATGTGTCTCTGTCTGGTTTAGGTATCAGGGTGATATTGGCTTCATAGAATGAGTTTGGGAGGGTTTCCTCCTCTTCTATTTTATGGAATACTTTGAGAAGTATTGGAGTGAGCTCTTCTTTAAAGGTTTTGTAGAACTCAGCTGAGAACCCATCTGGTCCCGGACTTTTCTTTGTTGGTAGGCTTTTGATGACCTCTTCTATTTCATTGCTTGAAATTGATTTATTTAAGTTTTGTATATCCTCCTCGTTTAGTTTAGGTAATTCATATGTCTCTAGAAACTTGTTGATGTCTTCGAGGTTTTCTGTTCTGTTGGAGTATAGATTTTCAAAATAGCTTCTGATTATGTTTTGTATTTCACTCATGTCTGTTGTGATATTTCCTTGTTCATTCCGAATTTTAGTAATTTGAGTTTTCTCCCTCTTTCTCTTTGTTAGTGTCGCTAAGGGTTTATCAATTTTGTTTATTTTTTCAAAGAACCAACTATTTATTTTGTTAATTTTTCCGATTGTTTCTTTTGTTTCAATTTCGTTGATTTCAGCTCTGATTTTAACTATTTCCTGTCTTCTACTACTTTTGGTGTTGGTCTGCTCTTCTTTTTCTAGGGCTTTGAGCTGTAGTGTTAAGTCGTTTATTTGTTGATTTCTACTTCTTTTGTTGAATGCGCCCCATGAAATAAATCTTCCTCTAAGTACTGCTTTCATAGTGTCCCAGAGATTTTGATATGATGTCTTTGTTCTCGTTTACTTCTAAGAATTTTTTTATTTCCCTCCTGATGACTTCTGTTATCCATTCATCATATAATAGTGTATTATTTAATCTCCAGGTATTGGAGAAGTTTCTGTTTTTTATTCTGTCATTTATTTCTAATTTCAATCCATTATGATCTGATAGAGTACAAGGTAGTATCTCTATCTTCTTGTATTTGCTAACAGTAGCTTTGTGGCATAAGACATGGTCTATTTTAGAGAAGGATCCATGTGCTGCTGAGAAGAAAGTGTATTCGTTCTTTGTTGGATGGTATATTCTATATAAGTCGGTTAAGTCTAAATTGTTGATTGTGTTATTGAGATCTATGGTTTCTTTATTCAATTTTTGTTTGGACAATCTATCCAGCGGTGAGAGAGGTGTGTTAAAATCGCCTAGTATTATTGTGTTGTGCTCTATTTGATATCTGGAATTGAGAAGGATTTGTTTGACGTACATGGATGAGCCAATGTTCGGGGCATAGATGTTTATGATTGTTATGTTTTCCTGATTTATGCTTCCCTTAAGCAGTATGTAATGTCCTTCTTTATCCCTTCTGACTAGTTTTGGCTTCGAGTCCACATTATCTGAAATGAGGATGGATACTCCAGCTTTTTTCTGTGTCCGTGTGCATGGTATGTTTTTTTCCCATCCTTTCACCTTTAGTCTTTGGGTATCTCTTTCTATGAGATGAGTCTCTTGCAGGCAGCAAATTGTTGGATTTTTCTTTTTAATCCATTCTGCCAGTCTATGTCTTTTGATTTGTGAATTCAGGCCATTAACATTCAGGGTTATTATTGTGATATGATTTGTATTCCCAGTCATTTGACTCATTTTTGTTTTTTGACATAATTTGGTTTCCCCTTTATTTGGCTATTCATTTAGGCTAGTTCCTCCTGTTGCTGATTTGCATCGTTGTTTTTCATCTCTTCCTCATGGAATATTTTGCTGAGAATGTTCATCAATGCCGGCTTTCTTTTTGTAAATTCCTTTAGCTTTTGTTTATCATGGAAGGATCTTATTTCATCGTCAAATCTGAAAGTAAGTTTTGCTGGGTATGAGATTCTTGGTTGGCATCTATTTTCTTTCAGGGCTTGGTAAATGTTGTTTCAGGCGCTTCTAGCTTTTAGGGTCTGGATTGAAAAATCTGCTGATATTCTTATTGGTTTGCCCCTGAATGTAATTTGATTCTTTTCTCTTGCGGCCTTTAAAATTCTGTCTTTATTTTGAATGTTAGGTATTTTCATAATAATGTGCCTTGGTGTGGGTCTGTTGTAATTTTGTATATTTGGAGTCCTATAAGCCTCTTGTACTTGGTTTTCCATTTCATTCTTCAGATTTGGGAAATTTTCTGATATTATTTCATTGAATAGATTGTTCATTCCTTTGGTTTGTTTCTCTAAGCCTTCCTCAATCCCAATAATTATTAAATTTGGCCTTTTCATGATATCCCATAATTCTTGTAGAATCTGTTCATGATTTCTTACCATCTTTTCTGTTTGGTCAATTTTGTTTTCAAGATTAAATATTTTGTCTTCAATATCTGAGGTTCTGTCTTCCAGGTGTTCTATCCTATTGGTTATGCTTTCTATGGAGTTTCTAACTTGGTTTATTGTTTCCTTCATTTCAAGGATTTCTGTTTGTTTTTTCTTCAGTATGTCTAACTCTTTATTGAAATGATCTCTTGCTTCCCGTATTTGCTCCTTTAACTGTTGACTGGTGCAATCATTTAATGCCTGCATTTGCTCTTTCATCTCCTTGTTTGCTTCCCTGATTGTTTTAATTATGTACATTCTGAACTCCCTTTCTGACATTTCTTCTGCTGTGCTGTCATTGGGTTTTATTGATATAGTATCTAGGTTTGTTTGGGACATTTTCTTCCCTTGTTTTCTGATATTGGTCAGATGTCAGTGGGACTTTGTGATATTGCAGAATTCTTCTATTGGCTTATATTGTCCCTGTAGATTTCCAGTGTCTCACCCTCCTGCCTTCAGTAGCCTGAAGTCTTGGGGTAACTTGATAATGCAGTGCTTCCAAGGAAAGCTGCCCCTAGCCCGCTACTGGTTCCAGGACTTGGAGCTGGCTCTGTGTGGAAAGGCTCTCACTGGGGGGCCTGCTCCGAGAAGCTAGCCTGGAAAGGCGCTTCCCGCCGGAGGGGGCCAGGCTGCGGGCTGCTTGGGGAAGTCCCTGGCTGCCCTGTCCTGGTCCCTGAAGCAACCCGCGGGCAGGAACTCGCCGCCCTGGTTCAGGGACTTGAAGCTTGGTTCTGTGCAGAAAGGCTCTCACTGGGGGGCCTGCTCCGAGATGCTGGAAAATCTGGCCCTGTGGGAGGAGCCCACCGCCGGAGTGCACAGAGCTGCCCGGGGCAGACTCTAGCTGCTCTGCCCTACTCTAATAAGCCACCTGAATCCGCGCCTGCCACCCGGGCAGCACTTCACTGGGTGGGGGAGACTCACCCCATGGTCTGTTTTAGTCTGAATCTCTCACTGCCTCCCCTTCTTGAATCCTGGGTTCTGGAGTGACTGGAGATGCAGTCACCCTCTAGTCCGCCATCTTGGATCACCCCACTCTGTCCTTATTGGTGATGACTGACTGTCAAACTTTTCTGAGCTCCATGTGAGACACAGTCTTCCCTAATCTACCTGTAGATACTATTTATACATTTTAAAATTTTTGGTAAAATACAAATAACATAAAACATAATTTTATATGTGTCTGCTGGGGCTGCCTTTGCCCAGTTCCATAGATGGGTTGGCCTCAACCACAGAAATTTTTCTCACAGTGCTGGAAACTTCAAGTCCAGGATTAAGGTGACTGTGGGTTTGGTTTATCCAGAGGCCTCTGATGCCAGTAGCTGCCTTCTTGCTGTCACATCAAGGCCTTTTCTCTGGCCTTGTGCTCCTGGGTTCCTTCCTCCTAGGCAGCATTTGTGCTGGATGGAACCCCACCCTCATGGCCTCATGTAGCCTCAGTTGCCTCTCTAAAGATCCTAACTGCACATTCTAAGGTGATGGGGTTAAACATTAATCCACAACTGGTGAGAGCACATGCCTTGTTCCATTATCCCATCCTGACCATGTCTGCATACACAATTCAGTGACATTAAGTCCACTGCCACTATTGTGCAACTGCCACCACCATCTCAGTCTTTCCATCTTGCAAGATGGAACCATGGAACCACACCTCCTCTCTGTTAACAGCGTGCTCTGTTCTCCCAGCCCTGGTGACCACCGTGCTACTGTCCATCTCTATGAATGTGGCTACTCTGAGTACTTGAAGTGAATGGAATCACTCGGCTTTTGTCTCCTTGCTGCAACAGGTATCAGAATTCCCTTCTCTGATTGGCTAGATTTTGTGTGTATATTGTATGTCCTGCTCTATTGCTGTTGTGTGTATGTACTACTACACTTTGTTTATGCATTCATCCATTGATGGGATTTGAGTTGCTTCCAACTTTTGCTCTTGTAACTACGTTTAAACTGTCCTCAGATAAGCTTCTCCACACCTGCATAGCCACCAACTTTCAACATGAGTTTTGGAGGGGGAGACCTTCGAATCACAGCACCATAGCTCCTTTTGGTTGGACTGACAGGATAGAGTGTCCTTACTCTATCTTACCCAGAAACAGAGTCCACTAAGAAGCTTCATTTTAATCTGCAAGCAGAACATGCATTACAGGCATAAAAGAACTTGTCCTATAAGATTTGGTTTGGAAAATCGCTTTCATACAAATGTATGTTTTATTTCTCCTCATAATTTCTCCACCACAAGGCATTCTGTTTGAAAATAGGCAAACAGTCTTGGAAAGTATACTGCAAAAATTTTAATACAATATTAGTCACTTATATCTCAATATAATGTATTTTATGGTGTTTCCCCTTTCAATTAGTTGAAAAGTGGGGCAAGGACCAACTTATGAATAAATAAGAACCTAGTGTGGAAAAACTTAATGTCCCCACTCCCTCTACGTATTGCCTGCCATTATCATCAAGTGGCATTTATTAACCGTCTATTTTATTTGAGATAACTCTATTTGACAATAAAAATCTTTATGAAAATGATGTTTCTATCAACAGAATCTTCTTAGTTTCCAATCACTATGCTAAGGAACTCAGAGCAATTTTTAGACTCCTATTAGACCTTATTTAAATTAGACACAAAAATAATCTTTTAAGCACAAGATTTTCAGTAGATGTTCCCTGATGGTACTGAATTGGAGCTAATGTTTACAGGCCCAGTGAATTGACCACCTCTGTAAATGCAGTCTAGTAACTAGCAAATCGTCAATGTAATTGCCTTAGACCCAAGAACTTTAAATTAAGCCTCTCCTAATTTGAAGAAGATTTAAATTGCTAATAGGATAATTGCTCCTGATTTCAAACTCCGGCCTGTAGTTTTTCTTTTTTTTTTAAGAACTCATTTTTGGAAATAGAGCAAGTCCCTGAGAGGAAGGAGAAGAAAAGAAATAGAACTGAGTTTTGCCTCATCCTGCAGTTTATGGCCAGATCTTACTCTGACACAATTAATAATAAACAGACCTATCCTTTCTCTTTTGTGTACTTGCACGCGTTCCTAAATTGTCTGGTTCTATTATGATTAGATTAGCAATTAGTAAAGAAGGCATTAGCGCTGCATCTTATTACTATCAGCCCATTAATTTACATTGAGAATTCCCTCTATGCTCTGCCATTCTGTATCCTCTCTGTTGAGCCATCTGAGGTTTCAGAGAGAGCGCTCATTATCAAATTAATTCTGAAAGAAGTAAGCTTTTGCCCTTCCCATTTTTCCAGGAGAGACCTACTAACAGATGTTCTTTTATGTTATACACACACCTCCCGTACCCACTTTGAGGGAATACATGACTTATCTGCTTTGTAGGATGCAAATGGAGTGTGAATTTGAAAAAAATACAGTGTCATGGACTTCTTTGTACTTATATTCTTAACCTCTTAATTTTAATAGAGAGTAACCTTTTCTTATTTTGTTTTTAATTAACTCTCTCACTCTTTAAGGAGAGTAAATTCTTTTTTTCCTCCATAAGTTAAATGTAAGATTAGTATTGAACATTTCCTCTCAGTCAGTGTCTGTTTAATATTCTTCTCTTAATCAGCAAATATCATGCATGGCAAAGTTGTATTTATTGTGTGAATGCTTATTAATTGTAGGTTTATAGTGAAAATGTCTGTCTAGAAAGATATCATTGTATAAACTTAATTTATTTTCAGGATAAAAGTTTATGTATTTTTAGATTCATCTGAACATAAGCTAGGATGTCATGGAAAAGAGATAAAAGTTTCACAAGAAAACTTTCAAGTTCACTTTTTATTAAGTGTATTTTTTAGTTGTCGATGGACCTTTATTTTTTTATATGTGGTGCTGAGAATCAAGCTGAGTGCCTCCCACATGCTAGGCAAGCGGTCTACCACTGAGCTACAACCCCAGACCTCAAGTTCACTTTTTAATAGCATACATAATTTGGACAAAATGCCCCAGTATAGACTACCAAAATTATCTTCGGCTCTGGTTGGAGTATTTCCACTGGCCATGAAGACTACAGTGTACCATCTTTCAGATGTGTATAACCACAAAACTGTCACAACATATCTCCTGCTTTGAGAATTTGTTTTGATCTACAGTTTTACTGGTGTTACAATGTTAATACAGTTTTGCTTCAATAAATACAGTTCATTAGAACCACTCTTTCTAAAGAATGAAACATACTTCCTGAATCCTCTTGTGGTTTCTGGCTAACAACGCACAAAGAGCTGCTGCATCCTGATTGCAGTAACTAATCCATGGTCCTCAGTAATTATTTTGCCCCCTTGCCAAGGTCTGCATTCTACAACCTAACTTTAAGTAGAATGAATGATATCTTTGCTACCTTTGTGGAACTGCTTTGCAATGGAAACAAATCTAAAAGATAAAGAGATGCATTCATTCGACAAATATTTATTGAGCTTCTCTTGTGTCCCAGACACTGACCTCTGTGACTCAGTCTGTTAAGGAATAGTAAAGACAGATATTCCTGCTCCTCTGGAGGTTATACTTTAGCATGGCAGTTTTAGACATTATGAGAAATATTATGAGTAAATAAGTTCTCTGGTGCATAAGGTGATAAATAAAATGGAGAAAAGGAAAAGTCCCAGTGAGAGGATCAGGAATGTGTGGTTGGGATGGGTGTTCATGTTTAGTGCTGACTGGATGGTCAGGGTGGGTGGCTGGCAAGACTAGAAGGATGGCAGGTTGTTGGCCATCCAGACCTTTTGGAAGGGCATTACAGGTGGAGGGAGAAGGCATGATTAAGGAACAGTTGAGGAAGAGCTTAAGGAAGGTTGAAGGAGGACAAAGAAGACAAAGAAGGCCGTTGAGGGGAAAAGCCAGAAGGGAAGCATCAGGTCCTGAAGGAGGTGACAACAGTGCTGGAATGGGACTTGTTGCTGACCATGAAGTGTGAATTCCCTTCAGAGAATTAGGCTGACATTTATGTGATTTTCAAAGACTCAGCTAAAGGAAAAAAAAAAAAAAAAAAGGTTCCCCATCAATCTGATCAATCTGTTATAAATAAGTAAGACACTTGGATGTTCAGATTACTCTGAATCATATATAACTTATTTAACAAAATAATGGAGTATGATTTCATTGTTAAAAAGTAATGATGAAACATCATTATTGATGAATATCAGTAAGATTAACCCTAGTTGTGCTCCTATGGAAAGCTACCACCTCTTCCTGTGCCGTGAGAGCTCAACTAACAAGTTGATTCGGAAGAAAATTGGAGAAATTAAAGAATTAAAGCTTTACCCCTCTCCCTACCCCTGACCAAAAAAAAAAAAAAAAAAAAAAAAAAGAAAAAAAAGGTAAAGAATCAGCCGGGCTTGGTGGCTTATGAAGCTTGGGAGGCTGAGACAGGAGGATCATAAATTTAAAGCTGGTAGCCTCAGCAATTTAGCGAGGCCCTCAGAAACTTAGTGTGACTAAATATGTCTCAAAATAAAAAATAAAAGAGTTGGAGATGTAGCTCAGTGGTTAAGCACTCTGGGTTCAATCCCTGGTACTATCAGGGGAAAAGTAATCAATCAAATAAGCTATGTTCCTATTTAGGAGGGAGAAGAAGAAGGTCTCTATTACAATCATCCCATTTCTATCCCAACATCGTTCTGATTTTTTGGTACCCTGGCTAAAATATTTCTGATTCTCAAGTCAGTTTATTTTCCTGTGCAGTTTATTTTGTTTTGGTACTGAGAATTGAACCCAGGGGCACCTAACTACTGAGCCATGTGCCCAGCCCTTTTATTTTTAATTTTGAGACAGGGTCTCACTAAATTGCTCACTAAATTGTTGAGACTGCCCTCAAACTTGGGATCCTCCTGCCTCAGCTTCCAGAGTCCCTGGGATTACAGGCATGCACCACTGTACTAGGCTGAGTTTTTTTTTTTTTTTAATTAGTTCCAGTTTTGTTATACATAATATTGGGGTTCATTTTGATATAATCTCACAATCACAGAATATAATTTGCTCCACTTCAGTTCCTAGTATTTCCCCTTTCCCTTCTTCTCTTTCTTCTTCCCTTTGTTTCTTTCCCTCTATTCTTAAGAGTTTTATCATTGAAAAAATGTTACCAGAAATCTTGGATTTGGAAGCCACATCTTAACTCTTATAGTACAAATTATCACAGAAGCAAAGCACACGTCAATTATTTCTTCTGATTTAAATAGGAAAGAAAGAAAGAAAGTGGGAGAGAGGGAATTAAGGAAGAGAAAACAGGGATGATGGGAAGCCTGCCCAATAACTGAGCTTGCCAGATGCAAAACAAAGTATGGCCTGAAATTTTGACAAGCCATGTGCTCCATTCCAAAATAGAAATTAGACCTGCTGGGAAAATACTATGAAATAAGCAACTGGCAAAACACATTTGCTTCTCCTACAGCTTGACTAAATGGCCACAGTTTATCAGAAACTATGTGGACATAAGATGAGCTGCCTCCAGCAGTTTTCAAGCAACAGAGAGCATTTTAATTGGCAGTACATTGAAAAAGCACAACCCATTGGACCTCGATGATTCAAACTAAAACCATGTCTTCTCCAAGCGGGAATGACCCAGCCAGCTATGTGTTTCCTACCCTACATGTCAGTATCCCTTATAAAGAACTAAGCTTACCCAATATAGTGTCACGTGGGAGCTTCGTGACCTTAATAACTGTTCTCTCTCTTTCACTGGGCCAGCAGGAGGTATACTGATTTGATGTTCAGATTGCTATGATTCCTCGGATCTGATCTAAGAGATCTGTTCTTCACAAAGTGTCAACAGACCTGCATGTAATTGAAACTTTGATAATCTGAACGTTAAAGTCACATGATTAAAACCTTTATATTAGTTGAATGCCTTTATTACTAAATTAAAAATATGCTTCAAATTAAAATAAACTACTTTTATAAAGTATCATAAAATAACAAAGCCTAATTATCCATAGCACCTTATTCTCTGAACAAAGTATATTTATTTTATCTGTATAATCTGCCTTCTTATTTGTAAATGTAGCAAAGAGAAAATGTTTATATTTTAACTGACCTTCAACTTGACTTTGGTCTCCTACATAAAGTTTAATTCTCATGTAGTTACCTTCAAAACATGATAAATTTAAAAAATCTACGACTCTGATCACATACTATTGCATTTTTTGAACTTGTAATAAATACTGCCCTTCAAGGCCACTGGTAATTATGGGGTAGAAAAAGCTCATTTCTAAGAAGACAATTCTCCCTCTAATTACAGCAGTGCTAAGTGTGTGCATAAATTAATATGGTTGTTCAGCAATGTTTGCTACTTGATAACTGGGCAAATTCTCTTCTTTTTAACTACTATAAGTAAAACAGTGAACTTCTTTTACAATAAACTCTGGCCTATAAACTCATCATTAAGAAGAGTTGATATCAAATCCAGTGTTAAGGCACTATTCCAATATTCCAGATAAAAATTCTGGGTCCTTCTGAAGCAAAAGACAAAGGATTCATTCTGGCCAGGGCCAGGGAAGCGGAAAGCAGAGTCCTGCAGTCTCCGACACCATATTGGGATCTACTGCTGCTGAAAAGCTGGAAAACCACAAGGAAGCAGGATGGAGAGGGTGGCTGTTAAAACCACAGCTTACATAAAACATGTTTCCTCAGAAAGCATCAGTACGGTTCAGAAGGGCAAGCTTACATTTTACAAGTTAAGGGTCTTGTGGTCAGAGTGCTAGTAGGGGAGAGTGGGGTGTTCACGTCTATGCAAGTGGGCTCGTAGGAAAAGTCCACTAATGAAAACCAGGTAATTGACAATGATTATCTTCCCATGCTAAGAATATTTTTTTCCATAAGAATATTTTTTTTTCCCAGACTAGTAAATATTATTTATCTGGCTTATGATAGACCACGGCATTCAGAGAGCACTATTCTGGGATGCAGATTTACTTCTGCAAATTTTATTATAAACCAGATGTATTTAATAAGGACAATTGAAAGATTCAAATGAGAATTATAGACTTGAAATATCCATAGAAAAGGAATATCAAGTGGCATTTATTCCAGAAACTGATCCTTTCACTTGCGATCTTTTCACCATAGATGTTTTTATAAAGAAAAAGTAAATGTATGTCCAAGAGGCCAAAATAAATATGTCTTGTGGAATGTACAGTGTGGGAGAATTCAAGAAAATGAAAACAGAATCCAGGGGTGAGGAAAGAAGGAAAGGTGAGGGAGGGAAATATTAAACCTACCAAAGAGTAAGAGGAATCATCTACTTTTGGAAATAAAAGTCTAACCTCTGGGACATCAGGAAGCCTAATATTGAATAAGTGACTATTTCATTCACCTACCTCTATGCAATTTTCCACCTTTTTCTTATCAGAAGACATATCTCATTCTTGACATATCTAGTGTATTTTGCCATAAAATGCTCAGTCGTCTCAGTACTTTCACATTTGTTGTATAAGTTTTCATTCCAAATATTTCTTGGGTTTTATTTATGGAGAATCTAATGAGATGTTTTAGGCTACCTAATAGGCAACATATATATTTTTTCTTTCTTTCTTTTTTTTTTTTTTTTTTCTTTTTTTGGTCCTGGGGATTGAACCCAGCCAGTGCTTTACCAGTAACTTACATCCCCAGATCTTTTTATATTTTTATTTTGAGGCAGGGTCTTCCTACATTGCTGAAGCTAGCCTCAAATTTGTGATCCTCCTGCCTCAGCCTCCTGAGTCATTGGGATTACAGGCATGTACCACCACACCTGGCAGCAGCACAATCTTCTTTATCTTTTCAACTTCCATTTGAAGCATATGATTATTGCATGTTATAGAATACTCCATCCTACCTATAGTCCATGAAGATTGGAAGGGTGAAGTGTAATAGCAGTGCTTCAACATCTCATCCTTTCACTCTGATTCTGCAAAAGACATGGCAGGCTACACAGCGCTCTTATGGTGTGTGATATCTAAGTCTTTGGCTGAACCACACTGGTGCCACATGTCAGAAATCATGAACCAGGGGCTGGGGTGTATGCATACAGGTATGTAGGAACCCTTGCACACTGTTAGTGCTGTTTTGCACACTCTGTAAAGTTTATCACTGAAGCCCCAACGTGGCCATAAACTTTAGGTTAGGAACTCATCTGCCAGAAATCCAGAGCACTCCCTACTTCCATTTCCCCGCCCACCCCCATCAATCACCACGCAGAGCAGGAGCAGGCAGCTCTGCTCAGGGTTGCTTTTCACTTGTGTCTACAAAGAGATGAATTATTGACTCCAGCTCTTCCAAGAAACTGGAAGGTGTTTTTGCTCAGTAAGGTTTAACTTCAGTAAGTCAGTGAATGATATTTTATCAGTGCTTTGTGTGTACGAGAACTTAAATTCAGCATTTTGGGTAAAAACCAAACAGAAACAAAAATTCCGAAAAGCTTATTTTTCCCGTGAATGAGCTTGAAATGTAATTGAAAATTGAAGCTCCCTCTTTTCTCCGTCCAGTGAATGCTATCTTTACAGACTAACTTACAAAAGAAGAATTTTAAAAATTGGACTCATCTTGGAAAACATGTTTTCCCCAAGCAAAATATTGGGAACTGTGTTACGAATTTCATGGAATAACATAATACTGTGTATGGATTGTGAACTGTATCAGCAAAGCATATTATCTTGCAAATGTGATTCCTATATATAAACATGCTTAGTTTCTTGTTATATTTGGTTTGAGGTTACACTTGTCTCATCTCCTAGTGTAAAAAAGAACTGATGTGCTTAGGATTGACACTTGTCAGTTGACAAAAAGTCAATTGGAAAAGGCTTGCTTTTCATCCTAAGTTAAAAACTACCCATTATACAATGGCCTGGACCACATTGTCTTGAAAGTACCCACCAGTCTGCTGTGATAAAAAATGCTCAATCTCTAGTCCAAAGGCACATATCCTGCTTCCCAGTGACTTCAGCTGCATGACCCTTGACATTTAATGTATCTAGGGCTATTTCTCAAAAAACTGGTTATAATTATACATGCCCTGCCCTATATACTGCACAGAAATACTTTGAAGTTCAAATTAAATGATGAGTTAGATCTCCGTGTCCCAGATACAAGGAAAAGAAACAAGAGAAGAATAGAAAATATGTAACAGCAGAAAAGTAATTCAGAGTTTTTTTCTGAATAACTACATTTATATTAGCTAGAGGTTACCATTGCAGGAAATGAAGACCAAAGAACATTAAAAGAGGTAATGAGGGAAACATCGTTCAAGATTGGCATCCTCTTTTGCAAATCGGTTCTGCTTCCAAGTTCTCCATCTTCTGATCTAATTGGTCAAGGGACGATACTGCTGTCCTTAAAATGCTTTAGCTCTGGAATATGATTCTGCCACATTTTAAAACATGCAATCAATTTCATTATTTCATGGAAAGGAGTTCACTTGATTATATATGATCATATTACCTTTTCTAAAATTTTCTCTCTTCAAGACTTAGATGAATTATTTTTTTTCTGATAATAGCAATAAGAAAAGTGCCACACTGACTGATGGTTTACTGTGTGCCAGGTCCTAGGCTCAGTCTGTCATATAGTTTATGTTACTTAAGTCTAATAATGAAGAATGTGCCTCATATTTTTTTTTTTTTGTTCTAAATTTACGAATTAAAAACCGAATCTCTCCCTTACTAACAGGATTTAGATTTGGGTGTGTATTTGAACCCTTTGATCCTAAGCCTAGGGCCACATTGGTTTCAAAGTGCAACTGTACAAAGTGGGCCAGGGAGAGTCTCTGTGATTGTGTAAAGTAATAGGCCTTAGAATGCAAGTTAAGGCACGTGAAGTCTTGGTCCTTAAAAAGTGTGCAATTTAGATGAGGGAAGTAGATGAGAAGATTAAATGCAGAGTAAAGAGTCCATGCTTGGTGACTATTTACATGATGCCATTCTTATAGTGGGAACCTGACTCCCCCACCAGTCCTCCAAGACTGGTGTCACCATGGTCTCCAGTTTACAGATGGAGAGACGGAGGTTTCAGAGAGGTCATGTAATTTGCCCTAAGTTGCATAGCTAGGGAAGAGGAGCAGTATCGGGGTATGAATCCTAGCCCTTAGTCACCATGGGCATCTTGGAGACTGCTGTAAGAGAAACACGTTCAGTCTCTGGAGAGCCGAGTGTGAGCTCACGAACGTCCAGTTAAGGAGGTGAGCACCTAAGAAGCTTCGTGACAAAATGACCGACGTGGGCTAATGTGCTGTTATGGTGTAGGTGTGAGGCAGTGCACTGATCACGAGAGTCTGGACCTAGTAAGTGCATCGGTCCACTGATACGGGTTAGCTGGGTGGTGACTGTGGGCCGGTGGCTGTGGCTGGAGGAGGGAAGTCAGGGGGTGACTTTGGGGTTTGCATTTTGTCCCTCGTGAGCAGAGTTCTCTCTGCCTCCTCCTGGCATGTGCTGTGCCCCTTTCCCCTGCCACACTCTTCCTCCATGATGCTCTGTCTCACCTTGGGCCCATAGCAATGGACTCGGCCATCTGTGGACTGCGACCTCTGAACCTATGAGCCCCACATAAACTCTTCCTTCTGGAGAAGTGTTCTCATCAGGTCTTTTGGTCACACTGGCAAGAAAGTTGACTAAAATATTTGTATAAGAAACTTCATAATAAAATGACTAATGTATGTCTACCTATATAAATAACTTGAAGTTTCCACTCCTTATCTAGGAATTCACAAAAAATTTCTGAAGCGATGTCTAAAAAATAAATTACTTTTGCCTGCCAGAATCTGTATCTGGCAGCATGTTGTCGACAGGTAAATGGGAAATGAGGTAGAAAACATGACTCAAACCTGGACCATAGTTCAGAGAATCTGATCCGCCCACACATGTCAAATTGCTGTTCAGACCTCCATGTCGCTCTGTGCAAAAGCACCCTGGTTTTCTGTTCAAACCGCCCTCTGACTTCATATTTGCACTGTCAGGACTGTAATCCCTACCACATTTTCAGAATTAAAGGGACCAAGAAGGAAGGAAAGGGAATTAGTAATAATTCGAAAGAATGTCAAGACCAAGTTCAGAAGTTAAAATATTCAGTCATGGTATACTGAACAAAGTTGCTGAAGTTTTCAAAATATTTGGGACAAAAGAAAATTCTGAGAGCAAGGGAAGGTGTGGATCATGGATGAACGTGCTTCCTGAGGCTGTGGCCAACAGATTGCATTGTATTCTTGACAACTGCCATCTGACTGGAGTGAGATGAAAGCTTAAGAGTAGTGTTGATTTGAATTTTTCTAATTGCTAGAGATGTTGAACATTTTTCCATATATTTGTTGATCAATTGTATTTCTTCTCCTGCAGAGTGTCTGGTCAGTTCCTTACCCATTTGTTAATTGGGTTTTTTTTTTTAGTGTTAAATTTTTTGAGTTCTTTTTATTTCCTGGAGATTAGTGCTCTGTCTGAGGTGCATGTGGTAAAGATTTTCTCCCATTCTGTAGGCTCTCTCTTCATGTTATTGATTCTTCCTTTGTTGAGAAGAAGCTTTTAAGTTTGACTCCATCTCATTTATTGCTTCTTGATTTTACTTCTTACACTTTATGAATCTTGTTAAGAAAGTCAGGTCCTAAGCTGACATGATGAAGATGTGGGCCCACTTCTTGTTTTATTAGACACAGGGTCTCTGTTCTAGTGCCTAAGTCTTTGACCACATTGAGTTGAGTTTTGTGCAGCGTGAGAGATAGGGGTTTAATTTAATTTTGCTCTGTATGAATTTCCAGTTTCCCCAGCACCATTTGTTGAAGAGGCTGTCTTTTCTCCAATGTATGTTTTTGGCGCCTTTGTCTAGCATGAGATAACTGTGTTTATGTGAGTTTGTCTCTATGTCTTCTATTCTGTACCATTGGTCTACATGTCTATTTTGGTGCCAGTACTATGCCATTTTGTTACTATGGCTCTGTTGTATAGTTTAAGTTCTCGTATTGTGATGGTTCCTGCTTCACTTTTCTTGCTAAGGATTGCTTTGGTATTCTGGGTTTCTGATTTTTCCAAATGAATCTCATGCTCAATTCACAAAAGCTAAACTATGGAACCAACCCAGAAGGCCTTCAACTGAGAATGGATAAAGAAAATGTGGTATATATGCACAATGGAATATTAGTCACCCTTAAAGGAGAAGAAAACAATGGCATTTACAGGTAAATGGATGGAGCTAGAGAATATCTTGCTAAGTGAAATAAGCCAATCCCAAAAAAACAGTCAGAATGTTTTCTCTGATATGCCAATGCTGATCCAAAGTGGTAGAGAGGTGGGGCTAGGGAAGAATAGAGGAACTTTGGATTGAGCAGAGGGGAGTGAGGAGAGGAGAAACGGGGTGGGGGTGGAAAGGATAGTGGAATGAGACGGACATTATTACCCTGTGTCTGTGTATGATTGCACAACAGGTATGACTGCATCATGTACAACCAGAGGAATGAGAAGTTGTGCTCCATTTGTGTACGGTGTGTCAAAATGCATTCTGCTCTCATGTATAACTAATTAGAAAAAGTAAAAATATAAAGTTAAGCCTGATGACATTAGCAACAGTGGGGGAGAGGGCATTCCTTTATTTCCTCCTATACACCATCACCTCTTATCCCAAACCCAAGTTCAACCTTAGCCTCCTGTAGCCCACAGGGCAGGTGCAGAGAAACAAAACAAGTCAAATTATGGCTCTTGGACATGATAGCCTTGGTCCAAGCCTTTGTGAGCAATTTGGCCCTCACTTTCTAGCCCGGTCTCCAAGTACTATAGCTCTCACTCCACTGTACACACATTCATATTCTCCATGCTTCCAAAACCTGTGTCTTAATATGTCACTACCATGTGTAGTGATTAAACACACTTACCTCAGAGTGCTGTGTCTGCATATAAGGTCAAATACTATTATTAGTTACATGATTTCCATCTTTGTTGACTATATGTAAGCAACAGTGGGGTGGTTGGACTAAAACAATTCAAGGTTCCTTCCAAACCTGTTTTTTTGTGATACTAATGGGGAATATACTTGTATACCAACATGCACCTAAGAGAGGTTATTTGACTCTCAGTTTGGTTATTCATAGTCTAACCAGTAGAAATGGCAGTTTACTGAGACAAAGTGCATGTGTGGGGTGTTTTTATTTTTATAAATCCTGTTAGCATTTGGGTTCCTTTCATTCTTAGTCTATGAAGGAAATGATACAGAGTTTACTGTAGTCTTTCTGTGTATAGACTCTTTCCTGTTCTCCTTCTGATCAATAGCAGAAATAAGATAATTAACCGTATTTCCTATTGTTGGTATTGATTTTAAGGCTTGAGTAATCTTCAGATATGCTCTTCGGTTCATACATGTATTGCAATCTTTTAGTTTCCCACCCAAAAAAGTGGGAGTGCAAGCTCTTCCCTAGTAACCTGTTTTTTTAAGACACTTCTTTGAAGAAATTCAGGATGTATTTGCATTGTGGATTTGAACAGTGGTGACTTCAAAGGCATTGGTGAGAAATGCTTCATTTTTTTTTAAAGTGAATTCAATGGATTCAATGAACTGAATTTGTGAAATTCAAGGAATCATACATTCTTCCTTCCATAAACTTCACCTTGCTCCTGAGAGATAACCCACTTTGTTTTAAATTTGTGTCTATAGTTACAGTTATATGTTAATCAAAGAAGCTATAAAAATTGTTATATATATCTAATTATGTGTGTGTGTATATATATATATTCATGTAATTCCTACAGTAATTCACAAAATAAGAGGTAAAATTAGACACATGACTGTCAAATAACTTTCACAAAAGGAAATGTATGAGTACAAAATAATGGCTTTTATCAGAGGCAAAGATCAAAGTATGATGATTATCTCACAATTCTGTAGTCTTGTCACTATAGCCCTTAACTTTAAAAACCATGATTTCTTTCTTGTAATGCTAAAAAAAATGTGATGTTAAAGGTCTGAGCATATCACCTATCTTAATTATAATACAGTTCTTTGGAATGTTGGCAAAAAATTTGTGTATCTACCATTTTTGATAGCACTCTATTTTATTTAAATTTCATATGCAGCAGTAGAGTTATGCTCACAATCAATTTTTATCTGATATTGATCTGTTTAACTAGAAGTCTAAAATTTTTTTTGCTTCTTATCTTTGTCATAAAGATGTCAATCTATTGGTCTCTTTTTCTGTTCCTTGTCTCCACCATCCTTTTCTTCTTCTCCCCACACAGCCTGCCTCTCTCTGATAAGCAGCCCCTCTGATAAGGCCCTTGTCAACCTCTCTGAGTGGTGTTGCATGTGGCATGTTACCTAAACCTGGCAACTCCAGGTGGTGAGATAATCCCAGACTGGAGCAGACATGACCTGAGGACCCTTGTGACACCTGTGTCCCGATGCTTTCCATGTCATAGAGCCCACATCTAAGCTAACCACCATAGGTAATACAACAGGAGTGGTCACAGCCTGAGAGCGTTACGGCCAGAGACACCGTAACTCATTTACTGTGTAACCTCGGATTGTCACCTAACCTTTCTGTCCCTGTGTTTATCTATCTATTCTTTGGTGCTTCTTTCTAAGCATCTTGTTGCCAATCATTTGCAAACTTCAGATTATTTAAGATTCACTTGTGTTAAAAATATAGATTTTTGACCCTACTCCCAAAATACTCTAATAGGAAGGACCTAGGATATAGTCCGGGAAATCAACAAGCACTCCAGATAATTCTATTGCTGACAGTACACTGGAGGTGTGTGGTGTGTGTGTGTGTGTGTGTGTATGTGTGTGCCTGGTGGGGGGCTGTTTTTAAACTAATTTATAAATTTATAATTTTTGTTCTTGGCTTATTAGTTTCCATTAATATATTTGTATATATTTGCAGAGCAGAGGGGAGTCTGATTTTATGCTCTCAGCATAAAGCCATTAGTATTGGTCCATGGTATTGAAAGTATTGTTCAAAATTTGTTTCCTTGCATTTTAAGTCTATTTCTTAGAACCAGCATATACTTAAATCTTGTGTGTGTGTGTGGTTTTTTTTTTTTTTTTTTTTTTTTTTTGCCTATTTAGAGAATTGCTGACTGGCTTTTAACTGGAATGTTAGATTATAACATTTTAAAAACTAAAGAAAACAGAAAAAAATGAGGTGCCTGTAATCGTTTTATGACAAATGTAAAAATATATTCCACAGCCACCTCCCATTGCCTGCATATGCCCCACTTTCTCTGCCCCTGTTGAATATCAACTCTGTTCCTGACAAAAGTTGGTAAGAGGCCGTGTTACATGTGCATACGACAGTTGTCAGGGTCACACTGTGACTTCATGGGTTTGTTTTGAAATACATGCACATCCATTCACAAAACCCCCAGTTAATTGGCATATGTTTTTGAAGAGAAGAGAATAAATAGAAAGTATTTATGAATCTACAAAGTGTATAAGACAGCTAAGTCAAAAGTCTGTTGACAATTAAGCTCTAAGGGTTTTTTTAGGTGTCTTTACAAAGAGAGAGAAAAAACAGGATTTTAAGAATTCATAAAGCAACAGGTAAAATGAAGAGAAAAATAAGTTATTGCCTGAAGAAAATTTTTCAGTAAGAAGAAGAGGTAATGGTTAGGGTAATTCAGTAGAAATGACATGTGAAGTTACGATAACAGACTCTATTTTCTAAGAATAGTCATTAACATCTGCCAGAATTAGTGATTAATTATACATATAGGATTATGTTTAAATCCTTTGTCTAATATATTAAATCTTTAGTTTGAAAATGGAAATATTCCATTTTCTTCAGAAATGTCTAATGTACTAAGTATTCGTGCTGGGCTTTATTACTCAATATGTTCAGTAATATTTGCAAACTGTTTTTCTAAATCCTCAATATCTTTGGTTGTTATAAACAAAGGAAGCATTTGAAGGGGATTAGAAATATGTGAGTGAATTTCCATTTAAATAAAGTTGATTCAGCCCAGAAGGGACAATAGAAAAGCTTTCAGTCTCCATAAATCCACTTTAATGTCAGTAAACAAATGGCCCAAAGTAGTTTTAACTGGTTCTGGCTGTAAAGGGGGAAATGCAAGAAACAAGATTGGGAGAACAGTGTTTTCTGTATTGCAGCCAAGAGAGGGAACTGGCTCCCACTCTTGTTGTGTGGCCTCACCTTCCTACCTTAAATGTCACCTGTATCTATGGTCACATAACTCAAGTTATCCATCTTTTAGTACATTAAAATGTAGTTCCCACACACGGCCTCAATTTCTTTAAATGATCATAATAAAATCCCACAACTAGTATTATAAATGACTGTGATGGAACTCTAAATGGTACCATTCAGAGATCCAAAATGCATTACCGTTAGTGATGATTTAAATTCTATTACATGAGGTTCACACTATTAACTGATTCATATATTGGCAGAACCATGAGAAGTTGTTTCTTCAAATGTTCCCAAATGTGTACCACTGCAAAGAGACAAATTGAAATGCACAGGGCTGGGGAGATATCTCAGTTGGTAGAGTGCTTACCTTGCAAGTACAAGGCCCTGAGTTCAGTCCCCAGCACCACAAAATAAATAAATAAATAAATAAATAAATAAATAAATAAATAAATAAATAAATAAATAAATAGAAAAAGAAAAAGAAAGAAATACATTAACTCTTAAATGTAAACGTTGTGAAGATAAAGTAAATTATATAAGCACATACATCTTCATATATCATACATATATATAGAATGTGCACATATATGCACACACATATGTTAAAATTTACAGTTGATAAAATCGATGCACAAATAGTTGATAGTGGTGGTGCTGATGATACTAAATTGATCCTTACAACAGTAATATAATGCCTAACATGTGGCTCATGGTTCTGTACCAACTGCTATATGTTGAAGGAGAGTTAAAACTCTCCTCTTTTCTCAGAAGGTTCAGTAAATTGAGTCTCTGAAATTAATTTGCAGTATACAGATTAACAAGAGAAAAGGCATAGAAATTTATGCACACATGCACAGGAGCCTCAGAAAACAAAAGACTCAAAGAAGGGACAGATGGTTGCAGTCATACAGTGTCCTTAGCAGCAGAAAGGAATAGGACTTTGGGGCTTCTGGGGGGATGTAGCAACAGGTTGCAGAGGGTGGGAGTCTAAATCTAGCCCATACTCACATAGAAGAGAATCAATCTTCGTTTCCTGGAAGGGAAAATGTCTATACATATTATTCAGCAATCTTCTGCTTGGAAGAGGATGAAATTAAAGTGAAATCCAATGTAATTCATGAATTTTATAAATTTGGTCAATCACTGTGATCAGTTCAGAAGTTTGACCTTGTTCTTAGAGTGGCCATTTTTATAATTCAACCATTGACATGTGTTCCACTCAGTCCAGAGGTCTTTGTCCCCAAATATCAGGGAAAAAATGATCATCACATGTTTATTGTTTTGTAAGATCCCTCCTACCTTTATAATTCTTGATATGGGTAAGATTTCAAAAAAGAGTAAGTGAAACAAGAATAGTGAAGGGAACAGAGAGGAACTAGGACGTGGCTGCCACTAGGTCTAGCCTTGGCCTGATCTATGGAGGACGTTGGGTGAAGCTTGGCAGCTGATGGTGTACTGGGCTGGAAAGGAGGATCTAGGTGGAAAACCAACAGCACCCACTGTGTGGTGTGCTTCACCTCTCAATCCAAACGAAGAAACATTACAAATAATAAACGATGGTCCATGTTAATAGGTCTAAGTCATTACAGTAGGCATCATGTGTTCATTTTCTTATGGTTAATGCATGTTTAAAAATATTGAAAGAGATATATATGGTATACTAAACATTAAAAACCTTCCTTTGTCTGCTTCATATATACATCTATACATTTTTGGTGTGGAAAATTGTTTTTCCTTTGCAGAAAATAGGCAGAAATCTATTTTGAATGGAAATGATCAAAATAATGACTTTTTTTTTTTTTTTTTTTGTACCAGGGATTGAACTCAGAGGCACTCTATCACTGAGCCACATCCCCAGCCCAATTTTGTATTTTATTTAGAGACAGGGTCTCATGGAGTTGCTTAGTGCTTTTCTTTTGCTGATACTGACTTTGAATTTGCAATCCTCTTGCCTCAGCCTCCCCAGCCTCTGGGATTACAGGTGTGTGCCACTGGGCCTGGCAATAATAAGACAAATTTTAAGAAAGTAGATTGACTGAAGGATTCCAGGGGAAAATCTGCTAAAGCACCAAGATATATTTTCACAATCTCTGGAGTACAAAGAACAAAACTTAATTCTTTATGTGAAAAGGAAATGTCATGCTTTTCCTGTGTAAATGGTATGAAATTACCCTGATAAATATGGTATCTGAGAGTGAAAGGGAGTCAGGTTGACTGAAGCTGAGCCTTCAAGACAGATGGCTTGACATTAGAAAAATTCAGAAACCAGTGTCTCCAAAGGCAAGTTTGAGCAGGTACCACAAACTCATAATTTGTGACTGGAGAAATGTGTAAAGATCTGTTGTGCAACAATAAATCAACTCTTTGTAGAAAACAAGAGGTGTTGGGGATTGTAACCAGGTCAGATGCAGAATATAAATTCTCCTGCTTCTGGGTTACTGGTTCAAATCCAGAAAATCCTAAAACACAGTGAGGAGCACAGGGGCTCAGAAATCTTCCTCAGAGTACATTGTTAGGCAGCCTTCCAAAACCAGAGTGACATTCTAAAGAAACATGTGTGCTCTTTGGAGCACAGAGAATAAAACTGATATTAGGGATAGAAAAGTGGGAAGACCAGCTAGTGTTTATGGCTAAGTCTCAAAGGCATGAAGGATAGAAAACATCTCCAAGTTTTAAATGAGTAACTTGATTTGTGCCACAATTAATCACACTGCCTAGGAGGGCAGAGACCATGCCTGATTAGAGAGGAGTCCTAGTGATCCAGCCTAGGGCTGGAAAGGGAGACTATCCTCCAATGTCCATGGGATGAATCGAGTGGGTATAAATGGGTGAAAATATAGCAGGTAGCTGAGGAACCATCAGCCTTTCTGTTCCTGTCAGAGCTAGCAGCCTGTGTCTCCACTCTGCATCTTTAATGGCTGCCTCTGTGACCTTAATCAACAGCCCTCACCCCACTCAGCCCTCTCGTTTCATCTGCAAGGTAAGTTATTCAAAAAGAGATTAAAGGTCTTCGTCAAATCTGAGTTTCTCAGATGTGCTCTTTTAATTATAGCTATCATGGTCCTGCCAAGAAGGGGAGACATAAGGAAGTGAAGAAACTTACTCTGCAGTCAGCATTGCATGGAATCAGGAGTGGTGGGGGGGCATGACCAGGGCCCATGTCCGTTGTCTTTACCCTGCTGATTCGGGGCTGCCTATTTAACAATTCTTTATTGTGAAATTCAAAAGTGATAGAGATTAAATAATTCAGTTATGTAACAGAGCCAACCTAACACCTGGCACATAATGCATGTTTGTGACTATTGTTACTGTGATGCTGTCAGAGGAAATCCCTTGATATGATTGTTCTTGGTTTCCTAACACCAGGCACGTTTTAGTTTATCCAGCTAATATTGTCATAGGAAATCAATGTTCTAAGAGCAGACACAAATATTTTGGATACTGTTCTCAAGTAGAACTTTATAAAAATAAAACCTTTCATAATCTTGTCACGACTCTCTCTCCCTCTCTCTCTCTCTCTCTCTCTCTCTCTCTCTCTCTCACACACACACACACACACACACACACACACACACAAAGGTTTGGTAGCTTCTTGGATGGTAGGACTATTCCAGATCAAAAATAAAGATTTTATGTGCAACATTTTTCCCCTAAAGGGAAATGGAAGGCACAAGTATTTTACTGAGGAAAAAACAAATCTCAAGCATTTCATGATTCCTACTTTTGCTCATGTAGTAAAAGCCTATTAGTTTATGCTATTTTTAGTACTGAGTCACCACATATTTATGGGTTTCTACTTCAGTTACGTTGGTAGGCATGTGAGCCAAGTTTCTACAGAACAGATAGGATACACACATGTGCACGAACACAAACACATATAAACATATTATAAATGTGTCTTTTTCTTTAGAACTAATAGGATGTACAGGAGATAGAACCAATACTACAGAATCAGTATGATATATGTAATATATAGAAGAAGAGAGAAAGAGAGAAGAGAGATGGAGACAGAGACAGAGAGATTTATCATGAATTATTTGATCACAAAATTATGGGGCCACAGGAGTTCTACAGTTTGTAAGGGGAAGACCCAGGAAAGCTGGTGATACAGTCCAAAGGCATGAGAGCCACAGGGCCCAGTCTGAGCTTCAAGAACTGAGAATCAGGACAGTGAAAAATAGACTAAGATTGACATCCCAGCTCTGTAGTTGGGTAGAGATGGAGTTCAGTCTTCCTCTGCCTTCTTGTGTATTCAAATCTCAATGACCTGGACAATATCCATCCACATTGGGGAGAATCATTTTCTTTACTCAGTCTATCAATTCAAAAGTTAATCTTTTCTGGAACACTCTTCACAAAAATTCACAGAGCTAATATTTAGCGAGTTATCAGGGCATTTGGTGGCCTGGTCAAATTTATATGTTAAATTAACCATCTCAGAAGGACTATATTTCCTGACACTCCTGATTTTGAGAGGGAATATGAAATTTGGTAGAGCCATTCTTTTGTGTGGAAGTACATGTATTTCTTCTAAACTGAAGCATTTATTTCACTGCCAGCCCAGGATTCCCCAGAGCTCTCTTCTTCTGTCACAGTGACCAGAATTATTCTAGTCCATCACTGTTCAGTAGAACTTTCTATAAAGATGAAAATGTTCTTGTGTCGTCCAATAAAATAGCCACTAGCTACAAGTGGCTATTGAGTATTTGAAACCTGGCTAGTATAACTGAAGAGCTGTATTTTAAACTTTATTTAATTTTAACTAACTTCAAGTTAGGTTTACATAGTCACATACAGATAGAGGCATATTAGACAACATCAAACAGTATGTTTTGTGTACTGGCTGATCTGTCAACCTGCGTATTAGATGGAGATGATGCAGAGTAGAATCACAGTAAATCCACAGCAGAAATGTGCTAAGAGTAAGAAATAAAACGTGTTTAAGTCATTGAGACTTGTGGACTATTTGTTATGACAGCTTGACTTAGCTCCTTGTGACAGATAAGGATTAATCTGCCTATTTCTTTTAGTTGCTGAAAACTTGCCACTCTACCCACAAGGGTAGACTCTTAGCAAGTGCTCTAATGGGTGATACTACCTCCACTATTGGTGACTCGTCCAAAGGTAGACAGCTCATCCAAATTGAAGTAACAAAATTCTCTTTCCTAGAAATTTAAGTAAAGACAGAGTGGGGACCATTAACAGCTGAATCATTAGGCTGAAATTTGTAAATTTGCTCTTATTCTTTCCCTAAATTTTCAGTGTTTTTCTTTGGATTTGATGAGGTATCCTGGAGTCTTTCTACAGCACTCTTCTCTTGCTAGCCCAAGAATAGTATATTCATATCAAGGAAAATGAATTTATATGCCTGTAATATGGTGAAAGTCACTTAAAAACTTTATAAGAAAATATATTTGCTAATATTTTTCAGAATGTGAAGAAAGGTATAGCAAAGATAAATGTCTAATACCCTTTCTGATAAATTTATTTAGCAAATATACCTTTAGTGTTTGTTATATGCTAGATCCCATGTGAGATATTGGTGGTCCAGGAGGAAACAAAACAGATTTGGTTTCAGTCTCAAGGGCATGTTATAGAATACATACACATCTGAGTACTCCAATGGAGTCAGACATTTGAACTTCTAAGCAGTACATAAGTCATGTTGTTGGTATGGAGGCTACTCTGTCATTGAACAGGTTGCTGAGATAATAGTAGCACCAACTCCCATCTTCTGTGCTTAAGAAAACCCCAACAGAGTGGGAGATTGAGTTAAGAATTTTGTTATAAAAATGAAAATCTCCTAAGAGTCTTATCTCTAATAACTTTCCTCAGGGATTCATATTAGTATCTTATGGGATCAAAATGGTGTATGTACTGATTATCAAATCATTTTACCACTGGGAGACAACAGTAATGAAAACTACAACACAGTTACAGTAATGCTATTAATTGTTCACCTTTCCCAGGCAGTACACAGAGGGTTTGCATGTATTTGTCATTTAATCTTTAGAACAACTCTATGAAGTAAGTATTATTGTCTCCATTCCTTAAATCAAGAAATTGATGAAAGGCTAGTAGGAGGTGGGACCATTAGGAGGGTGGACCCAAACTTAATGATGTCTCTCTTCAAAGCCTGTATCTAGTCACCACCGAAGAAGAGGAAGAAGAGTGTAGGGCTCAGTAATCAAAGAGCAGTGATACCCTGCAGTTCCACAACTTGCAGGATGTAGGCTTTCATAAACATTTTGAAATGAAATCTTTCCATTTTTCCATGCTGAGCCTGTAGTTGATGTACAACATATTGATGTGTTTTTGAGGGTTGGTAAACACAAGAGTTTAACTATAGTCAGTCCTCTTTCTTGGTATTTTTCACTGAAGCCTGGGATTGATCTAGAATCTATATTTGGAAACCAAATTATGGGAGTTGCTATACTCACAGTGAGAGGTTTTGGACAGAGGGGAAATAAACCATCATTACCAGTCTCTGAAGTGTAGTTTATTATCTATCTAAAGCACACCCAAAGCACATCAGCTTTGGGTGTGCTACCAGGTCTGGGTTAGTAGTCAACTTTAAATAGTTAATAAAATCTCAGAGGCTGAGTACCAGAGGACGAACACATGAAACTCCACCTTGATCATGATAAAGGGTGGCAACTCTGACTTCTTTTATGAATGATTGGCAGTATTAAATTATACATTAATAAAAAGGATGCTGAAGATGTACTATAAAAATAGTCACTTAGAAAATAATGATTGATCATGAAGACTATGATATGAAGAAATGACAACATGGAAGAATTAATATGCCTACATTATTATTAGCCCAAACCTAGCAATTCTTACTAATTCAATAGCATGAAGGATTATTTTCTCTGGTAAAGCAAATACAGAAATTTTGCTTGAAAAAGTACATATAAATCACAGTGAAGAATAGAGCTATTAATACTGCATGGTGCCAATTTCTCTAAGGTAAATTTAGAATTTATGCATTTGATTTGAAGAAAAATACACATTGAATGAACAAATGGAGAAATGAAATTAATTTCCATATTTATGTCTATGGGTATGTTTGGATACATGATTAAATTTGAATTTTTTTTTTTCTGGAAAGCACTATTAGAGTCCAATATTATTAATTGGTGAAAAAGGGAATGACTTAAAACTACAAGGGAAATTGTATGATAACAATTTTAACTCTTAAGACTATATTTCTCAATATCTGTAAACATACACAATAGGTTCAAAATACATTCATGCCATCAAATTAATTGATTTGCCAAAAAGCACATATTTGTGTCTTATTTAAGACAATGCTTCAATCTGTTGTTTTCGGTTTTCTTTTTTTTTTTTCTGATGATACAGAATGAACTTTCTTTTTTTTTTTTTTTTTTTTTTAAGTGACTGTTAAGATTTAATTCAGTATTTAGATTCAGCATTTGGAATCTTTTTTCTTTTTTTCTTTTTTTTCTTTTTTTCCCTTCCCCCCACCCCTCCCACCCCTCTTTACCCTCTATACAGTAGTTCCTTCCTCCATACTTGCCCCCCTCCCTAACCCTAACTATAACCCTTCCCTCCCCCCCATTATGTGTCATCCTCCACTTATCAGCGATATCATTCGTCCTTTGGCTTTTTGAGATCGGCCTATCTCACTTAGCATGATATTCTCCAATTTCATCCATTTGCCTGCAAATGTCATAATTTTATCATTCTTTATGGCCGAGTAATATTCCATTGTATATATATACCACAGTTTCTTTTTTTTTTTTTTTTGCATCAGAATTATCATTCTATTTATTAAATATGCAGATTTTTAGGCTAAAATCCCAGATTACTGAAGCAGGGTCAATATTATTGATGTCAGGAAATGAACCTTTAAAAATAAAATAATGAACCCAGCATGTATATATAAAATAAAAATATATACATTTTATAATATATAAATGGACCTGATAATGAAGCACTCTTTCTTTCACATATCAGGATTTGCAATGACCCTTTTTTGAAGCTTAATGATTCAAGCAGACACTCTCAAACAAGACTTAAGACTCCAAGAGTAGAGTACATTACATGGGGAGACTGTCTTTTTCCTTTTGTACGAGACATATGCTTTTTTTTTTTTTTTTTTTTTATTGTAAACAAATGGGATACATGTTGTTTCTCTGTTTGTACATGGCGTAAAGGCATACCATTTGTGTAATCATAAATTTACATAGAGCAATGTTGTTTGATTCATTCTGTTATTTTTTCCCTTCCCCCCAACCCCTCCCACCCCTCTTTACCCTCTATACAGTAGTTCCTTCCTCCATACTTGCCCCCCTCCCTAACCCTAACTATAACCCTTCCCTCCCCCCCATTATGTGTCAACCTCCACTTATTAGCGATATCATTCGTCCTTTGGCTTTTTGAGATTGGCTTATCTCACTTAGCATGATATTCTCCAATTTCATCCATTTGCCTGCAAATGTCATAATTTTATCATTCTTTATGGCTGAGTAATATTCCATAGTATATATATACCACAGTTTCTTTATCCACTCATCAATTGAAGGGCAATTCCACAGTCTGGCTATTGTGAATTGAGCAGCTATGAACATTGATGTGGCTGTATCTCTGTAGTATGCAGATTTTAAGTCCTTTGGGTATAGGCCAAGGAGTGGGATAGCTGGGTCAAATGGTGGTTCCATTCCAAGTTTTCTAAGGAATCTCCACACTGCTTTCCAGAGTGGCTGCACTAATTTGCAGCCCCACCAGCAGTGTATGAGTGTACCTTTCTCCCCACATCCTCGCCAGCACCTGTTGTTGCTCGTATTCTTGATAATTGCCATTCTAATTGGGGTGAGATGGAATCTTAGGGTGGTTTTGATTTGCATTTCTCTTATTACTAGAGATGTTGAGCATTTTTCCATATGTTTGTTGATTGCTTGTAGATCTTCTTCTGTGAAGTGTCTATTCATTTCCTTAGCCCATTTGTTGACTGGACTATTTGAATTCTTGGAGTAGAGTTTTTGAGTTCTTTATAGATTCTGGAGATTAGTGCTCTATCTGAAGTATGATTGGCAAAGATATTCTCCCACTCTGTAGGCTCTTTCTTCACATTGCTGATAGTTTCCTTTGCTGAGAGAAAGCTTTTTAGTTTGAATCTATCCCAGTGGTTGATTCTAGCTTTTATTTCTTGTGCTATGGGAGTCCTGTTAAGGAAGTCTGGTCCTAGACCAACAAGGTGAAGATTTGGACCTACTTTTTCTTCTATAATCTGCAGGGTCTCTGATCTGATTCCGAGGTCCTTAATCCATTTTGAGTTTAGTTTCGTGCATGGTGAGAGATATGGGTTTAGTTTCATTCTGTTGCATATGGATTTCCAATTCTCCCAGCACCATTTGTTGAAGAGGCTATCTTTTCTCCATTGCATATTTTTGGCCCCTTTGTCTATATGAGAAAATTGTATTTATTTGGGTTTGTGTCCGTGTCCTCTATTCTGTACCATTGATCTACCTTTCTATTTTGGTACCAATACCATGCCGTTTTTGTTACTATTGCTTTGTAGTAGAGTTGAAGATCTGGTATTGCAATACCCCCTGTTTCACTCTTCCTGCTAAGGATTGCTTTAGCTATTCTGGGTTTCTTATTCTTCCAGATGAATTTCATAATTGCTTGCTCTATTTCTGTAAGGTACACAATTGGGATTTTAATTGGAATTGCATTGAATTTGTATAGCACTTTAGGTATATGGCCATTTTGACAATATTAATTCTTCCTATCCAAGAACATGGAAGATCTTTCCATCTTCTAAGGTGTTCTTTAATTTCTTTCTTTAGTGTTGTATAGTTCTCATTGTAGAGATCTTTCACCTCTTTTGTGAGATTGATTTCCAAGTATTTTATTTTTTTCGGGCTATTGTGTGGGGTAGTTTTCCTAATTTCTCTTTCTGAAGATTCATCACTTATGTATAAAAATGCGTTGGATTTATGGGCATTGATCTTGTAACCTGCTACTTTACTGAAATCACTTATGAGTTCTAAGAGTTTTCTGGTGGAATTTCCAGGTTCCTCTAAATATATAATCATGTCATCAGCGAACAGGGATAGTTTGAGTTCTTCTTTTCCAATTCGTATCCCTTTAATTTCTTTGGTTTGTCTAATTGCTCTGGCCAGAGTCTCAAGAACGATGTTGAATAGAAGTGGTGAAAGAGGGCATCCCTGCCTTGTTCCAGTTTTTAGGGGGAATGCTTTCAGTTTTTCACCATTTAGAATGATATTAGCCATGGGCTTAGCATAAATGGCCTTTACAATGTTAAGGAATGTTCCCACTATCCCTATTTTTTCTAGCGTTTTGAGCATGAAGGGGTGCTGTATTTTATCAAATGCTTTTTCTGCATCTATTGAAATAATCATGTGATTCTTGACTTTAAGTCTATTAATATGGTGAATTACGTTTATTGATTTCCTTTTGTTGAACCAACCTTGCATCCCTGGGATGAAACCCACTTGATCATGGTGCACTATCTTTTTAATATGTTTTTGTATGCGATTTCCTAAAATTTTGTTGAGAATTTTTGCGTCGATGTTCATTAAGGATATTGGTCTGAAATTTTCTTTCCTTGATGAGTCTCTGTCTGGTTTAGGTATCAGTGTGATATTGGCTTCATAGAATGAGTTTGGGAGGGTTCCCTCCTCTTCTATTTTATGGAATACTTTGAGAAGTATTGGAATGAGCTCTTCCTTAAAGGTTTTGTAGAACTCGGCTGAGAACCCATCTGGTCCCGGACTTTTCTTTGTTGGTAGGCTTTTGATGACTTCTTCTATTTCAGTACTTGAAATTGGTCTATTTAAATTGTTTATGTCCTCCTCATTCAGTTTAGGCAATTCATATGTCTCTAGAAACCTGTTGATGTCTTCGAAATTTTCTATTTTTTTGGAGTATAGATTTTCAAAATAGCTTCTAATTATGTTTTGTATTTCCATCCTGTCTGTTGTGATATTTCCTTGTTCATTCCGAATTTTAGTGATTTGGGTTTTCTCTTGTCTTCTCTTTGTTAGTGTGGCTAAAGGTTTATCAATTTTGTTTATTTTTTCGAAGAACCAACTATTTATTTTGTCAATTTTTTGTATTGTTTCTTTTGTTTCAATTTCATTGATTTCAGCTCTGAGTTTAACTATTTCCTGTCTTCTACTACTTTTGGTGCTGTTCTGTTCTTCTTTTTCTAGGGCTTTGAGCTGTAGTGTTAGGTCGTTTATTTGTTGAGTTTTACTTCTTTTGTTAAATGCGCTCCATGAAATAAATTTCCCTCTAAGTACTGCTTTCATAGTGTCCCAGAGATTTTGATATGATGTTTCTTTGTTCTCATTTACCTCTAAGAATTTTTTAATTTCCTTCCTAATATCTTCTGTTATCCATTCATCATATAATAGCATATTGTTTAATCTCCAGATGTTGGAATAGTTTCTGTGTTTTACTCTTTCATTTATTTCTAACTTCAATCCATTATGATCTGATAGAATACATGCTAGTGTCTCTATCTTCTTGTATTTGCTAACATTAGCTTTGTGGCATAATATATGGTCTATTTTAGAGAAGGATCCATGTGCTGCTGAGAAGAAAGTGTATTCACTCTTGGTTGGATGGTACATTCTATAAATGTCCGTTAAGTCTAAATTATTGATTGTGTTATTGAGATCTATGGTTTCTTTGTTCAATTTTTGTCTGGAAGATCTGTCCAGTGGTGAGAGCGGCGTGTTAAAATCACCTAGTATTATTGTGTTGTGGTCTATTTGGTTTCTGAAATTGAGAAGGATTTGTTTGACATACATAGATGAGCCACTGTTTGGGGCATAGATGTTTATGATTGTCATATCTTGCTGATTTATGCTTCCCTTAAGCAGTATGAAATGACCTTCTTTATCCCTTCTGACTAACTTTGGCTTGAAGTCCACATTATCGGAAATGAGGATGGATACTCCAGCTTTTTTGCTGAGTCCATGTGCATGGTATGTTTTTCCCCATCCTTTCACCTTTAATCTATGGGTATCTTTTTCTATGAGGTGAGTCTCTTGCAGGCAACATATTGTTGGATCTTTCTTTTTAATCCAGTCTGCCAGTCTATATCTTTTGATTGATGAATTCAGGCCATTAACATTCAGGGTTATTATAGAGAAATGATTTGGTTTCCCGGTCATTTGGTTCATTTTTAAAATTTTGTTTATTTATTTGTTTGACACAACTTGTTTCCTCCTTTATTTGACAATTCCTTTAGGATAATTCCTCCCTTTGCTGATTTGCTTCTTTGTTTTTCATCTCTTCCTCATGGAATATTTTGTTGAGAATGTTCTGTAATGCTGGCTTTCTTTTTGTAAATTCTTTTAGCTTTTGTTTATCATAGAAGGATTTTATTTCATCGTCAAATTTGAAGGTAAGTTTTGCTGGGTATAAGATTCTTGGTTGGCATCCATTTTCTTTCAGGGCTTGAAAAATGTTGTTCCAGGACCTTCTAGCTTTTAGGGTCTGGATTGAAAAATCTGCTGATATGCGTATTGGTTTCCCCCTGAATATAATTTGATTCTTTTTTCTCACAGCCTTTAAAGTTCTGTCTTTATTTTGTATGTTAGGTATTTTCATTATAATGTGCCTTGGTGTGGGTCTGTTGTAATTTTGTGTATTTGGAGTCCTATAAGCCTCTTGAACTTGATTTTCCATTTCATTCTTCAGATTTGGGAAATTTTCTGATATTATTTCATTGAATAGGTTGTTCATTCCTTTGGCTTGTTTCTCTAGACCTTCCTCAATCCCAATAATTCTTAAATTTGGCCTTTTCATGATATCCCATAGTTCTTGTAGATTCTGTTCATGATTTCTTACCATCTTCTCTGTTTGTTCAACTTTGTTTTCAAGGTTAAATATTTTGTCTTCAATGTCTGAGGTTCTGTCTTCCAGGTGTTCTATCCTATTGGATATGCTTTCTATGGAGTTCTTAATTTGGTTTATTGTTTCCTTCATGTCAAGGATTTCTGTTTGGTTTTTTTTCAATATCTCTAACTCTTTATTGAAATGATCTTTTGCTTCCTGTATTTGCTCTTTTAACTGTCTATTGGTGCGATCATTCAATGCTTGCATTTGCTCTTTCATCTCATCGTTTGCTTCTCTGATCATTTTAATTATGTACATTCTGAACTCCTTTTCTGTCATTTCTTCTGCCATGCTGTCATTGGGTTTTATTGATGTAACATCTAGATTTGTTTGCATCATTTTCTTTCCTTGTTTTCTCATATTGTTCAGGTATCAGTGGACCGCTGAGATATTGCAGATTTCCTCTGTTGATTTACAATGTCCCTGAAGATTTCTATATATATCCCCTCTTAGCCTTCAGTAGGCTGAAGTCTTGGAGGAAGTTGATAATGCGGTGCTCCACAAGGAAGCTGCCTCTCTAGGAGTGGTGGCCTTCAGGTGGGGTATATTCCCTGCTAGTGGGCAGAGGTGCCTCCACTTGTTGACCAATGGTCATCCAAAGGGGACCTAGGCTGCGGGCTGAGGCAAGGCCTGTTTGGGCCTGAGTCTCTGGTTTTACCGTCCTTGTGGGGAAACCTCACCAGGCAGGGAAGACTCACCCAGTGGGGAGGTCTTGCTGGTCAGTTTCCTCCTAGAGGTTCCTCTCAATTTACAGCTACTGCCTGGGCTGGGCTGCCTTCCTCTGCAAAGTTTCCAGGGGCCCGGCCCTACCTCCTGGGCCTGGGAGCCTCACCCTTCGCAGATGAATCTCCTTAGACTGCCCCTCCTCAGAGAATTTGCCCACAGGCCTGGAACCTTCGCTCCGCCCTAAGCCTATCTCTGTGCGGCTCTTCCACCCAGAAGCCTCCTAGATCCTGGGACCCTGCTCTGCACCTAATCGCCTGGCTGCGTGGCCCCTCCTCTGAGCGGCCACCTGTGGCCCCGAACAATCGCTCTGAGTCCCAGAGACCCGCCACAGGCCTCTTCCTCCAGACAGCCGCCCAGTATGCCGGTGCGGTCACTAGGAGTCCAAGAAACTCACTTCGTGCCTCCTCCTCCCACCAACCACCCGTAGCCCGGGGCAATCAATCACTCCGAGTCGAAGTGACCCTCCCCGTTCCTCCTCCTTCTCCAGGTAACCCCCCGGGTGTTCAGGAGCAGTCCCTCTGAGTGGCTCTGAATCCACGTGACCCGCTGCACGGGTCCTCTGGGCACCGCCCGGAGCTCAGGTGCGGCCACTCAAGACCAAGCGTCCCACCACGCTTCTCCTCCAGGCAGCCCCCCTGTGTTCAGGAGCTGTCACTTTAAGACCAAACAACTCACCACTTGCCTTCTCCTCCTCTGAGCAGCCGCCTAGAGCGCTAATGCAGTTACTGCGAGTCCAAAGGACCCGCCGCGCTCCTCCTCCTCCTTCTCCTACTCCTCTGGGCAGGCCCCGGGGTTCAGAAGTGGTCAGAGTCCAAACAGCTCGCCATGCAGCCCCTTCTCTGGCAACCGCCTGTAGCTCTGGTGCAGTCTCTCCGAATCCAAGTGGCCACGCTCCTCTCCTCCTCCTCAGGGCAGGCCCCGGTGTCCTGAGTCCACACAGTTCTCCTCGCCACTCTTCCCCTGGGCAGCCGCCGGAGCCCCAGTGGCTGCTCCGAGTCCCAGCGCTGTGCCGAGCGGCCTCCTTTACGGCACTCCCAGTTGTCCGAGTTCACTGCTCCAGCGGGGGGAGGGGCGTCTCGCCGGCAGTTCTACTTCACAAAGTTTCCTGCGTTCCGGGACCCCCGTCCCATCCGGGATGCCGCCCCAGGGGGTGAGAGTCACCCGGCTGCTTTGAGTTGGTCCCAAGCGTCTCAATATCTCCTCTTTTGAATCCTGAGTCCTGGAGCAACATGAAATGCAGCCACCCTCTAGGCCGCCATCTTGAAAACTCCCCCGCCATCTTGAAAACTCCCCCGGTTTTCTTTACTGAGCATTTATTTTGCTTTAGGAAGGCTAAGCCTCATCTCAAACACTCCTCTTAATGTCTTTCGAGTACCCTGAGAAACATTACAACAATGAGGGAAAAGCTCCTCAGAGGAGCGGGTACCCAGTGTCAGCCTCGTTTAGGAAACATCATGGAAAGTCACCAAGCATGGTGAGACCAGCAACAAGGCATGCCTTCTATAGAACACATGGGACAACACACGCTGCTGTGTTAGGTCAATATTTCCCTTTTAAAATAGGTACTCTACATGTCCAGTGCCCCCATGCAATTCAAATGGATGATGTATTTCTGAGAAAACACTCCTCCAACTGGCTACCAGCAAGTTCCCTGCTTCAAGCCATGCTCTTCATTACTTCTGTGCTCTTTATTGAATCCCATCCACAATATTCAGAAGAGGACCATCCCAGAGAGTAATGGAACAACAAACGAAAACATTTCCAGGACATAAAACCCCTCCATCTAGAATATTGCACCAATAAGTGCAATATGTTTTTGCAGAGAGAAGGGTTTACATTTTTCTTTATGGCCATTCTCTAAATCGTATTCTAAAATATGGCTTAGCACTGAAAGTAAAAATGATTGCTCTTGTCATATATGTCCCACATAAAACCTTTACTACCACAACGGCAGGTTGACCTCTGCTGTGGAAGCCAGAGGAGTGTGCTGAGACACACAGGTGGGGACTTGGCCCCACCTTTTTTTCTCATGCTGAATTATATGGCTTGACTCAAGGTGCTTTTTTGTTTTTGTTTTTTTTTTTTCTTTTTATCTTGTCATTGTTTTCTGTGAGTTTGGGTGTAATTTGGAATCTGTTTGTTAATAAACAAACAGTCTGGGCAGAGAGAATAAATAAATATTGACTTTTCTTGAGAAAAAGGAATTCATCACCTAATATATGGCATCTGTCTTGATTTTGATATGGAGAAACATTTCCTTCTGATTCTTAAATCAAAAACAAGACAAAAAAATGTGTGTGTGTGCACGTGCGTGTGTGTGTGTGTAAGAAAGAGATAAGTATTTGGGGGTAAGCAAGGAAAGAAGTAAATTTAAGATGTTCCAAAATAAATAGGTTCAAATTCTTTCTCACTTTCCTGTAGCTCTCATCTTTATTCTGTTTTCCTGGAGACCTGACCATTCATACATTTGTTCTATTTTCCAAATCTAAGAGGCTTCCAAAAACTCATTCATCTGAACTGCTAAGAATCGAGTAGTAAGTTACCTCCCCCAGGAAGATTCATTTATTTTTTTCTATTTTTGTTGTTTCTTTAACTGTAACCATCTCATTGACTACCATATTGCTTTCTACCAAAATTAATTCATCACAGACCTTTCCTAACTTTAGATTAATTTTAATTAATTCTTATATTAGTCCTTCAACCTAATGCAATTGTTTTTCTGTTAGATTTATTGTTTAATTATGAAAAGAAAAAATTGGTTTTGTGGTTTTGTCTCTCCTTTTCCATTGGGGAGTTCGTCTTCTCCCTATTTTATAATAATCATGCTCAGTGATGATATTAGGATACACCCAGTCTTCACTTAAGCCAAGAATAAGCGATTCAGACTAATAGAACTCTCCTGTCAGACATCTAGGTTAGAATCCTGCTTCTCCCACTCACTAGCTGTCTGGCTTTAGGTAAATTACTTCACTTTTCTATGGTTCGGTCTTTCCCTCTCTAAATGGAACAATAATAGCATCTGTCTCATGAAGCTGTTGTGAGGAGTACAAGAAAATATTGAGTATTAGCAAGCCCAAGATGCTCAATATTCTCAGTATTTTAACTTGATAATTGTCAAATGGAAATAAGCTTGGTCTAAACTTGTCCTTTACTTGGGTGATAAACATTGGTTCAAAGCAACCTCTGTACATAGTGAACTCTAACTTATCTTGATGTATAAATGAATTATAAATTTCCCTAAGAATATACCCTTGTAACCAAGCAATTGAGTCTCAGTTGAAATCATACTAGTTGAACTTCTAACCAATCAGAGGCAAAAAGCTGGCAAAACAAGACTAGAAAAGGAAATACCACTGTAGCCAATCAGATTGGTTTTATATGTCACATCCCTCTCTCTAGCTGTAAATAAAAACCTGCAAAGATGATAGGGTATGGCATTCTGAACCATCTTGGGTCTGAAAAGTGACCAGGTTCTAGGACTCTTTTTTTCTCACTCAAGTATGCTTGGTTAAACTTAAATGGTATGTTTTTCTTTTGAGAAAATAATAATTTCTATTTCAGTTCCTAGCTCCTATTTGCCTGCCAAAAAAAGTGAGATTATGTAACAACGAAGCCAAGAAAAAGCAGGTTGACCAAGATAGGGCAACCAAGTCTGGATGGCATTTGAAGCCTAGGTCCAATTGAGTCTGAAATAGGTCCTTAGACTTATAATTATGTGAATCAATAAGATACTCTTCCATTTCTGACTCTTTCTTTTTCTCTCTCTCTGCTTAAGTTCATTTGACTCATAGATTTCTTGTAACTCAAAGAGCTTTGGTTAATGCAAATATAGTAAAAGCTTTTTGTGATTGTTTGTAACACCTAAAATGGATTAACTAATGAATGATAAGAGGTAATGTAGGTTTCTACACCTAAAAAGACATTTGGGTTTAATGTTATTTCAAATTTCCCCTAGGGCAATCCTAGGAAGAGAAACCTTCATTAATAGAGTCAGAATATGGTTACCTTGAAATTGTGGTTACTAAGCTGGGTATAAAAGTCAGCAAGAATCTTGCTGCCCTGAGGATGCCATGGTCACTGTTCTGAGTTGAGTCCTAACCTGACTTCCCTGTTTACCTGTAAATTGTATCACCGCTTCTTCATCCATCTTTCCTTCTGTTACCAAAGTTCTCGCAGCGGCTTCCTGTCAGTTCTATTTAATTAAGTTAGTCACCACCGTCTGTTCCTTTCTCACAAGCTCTTGCTGCATTGTTGAGTTGGTTGATTAGTTATATATGAAAGTTGAATGCATGCTATGCTTCCTGTAGGTTTGGAAAAATGGTTTTCTGCCAGCCTTTTAGAACTTTCATTTTTCTTATCTCATAGAAATGTCTAGTCTATTTGCAGTATATTATTCTTTGTAATCATTTATAACTGAAACTTATGTTTTTAATGATAAACTTAGAAAATATTGCATAGCTCAATCTGGTCCTCCTTTCAATTCTGGTGTCATAAATTTATATCAAGGAGGAAACGTATAAAAAAATGTACTATTTCTCTGTTTTGCTGATCTGCTGGCACATCAGCAAGCACTTATAAGAATATGTGGATTAAAGTTAAAGAAGAGATACCATGTTTGGGGGAGTATCCTGAAAAGCAGGGATCAGGATCAATATCTTTCTCCCAATGGATGACTAAGCCTTCCCAGCATTGTATTTTTGAAACAATTAGATGGCAGAATGTGTTCTTTCAAGTGCTAGTTATAATAACTATGAGAAAATTGCCTTTTTTCTGGGAACATTCCTCAATGGGCACATTTACTGATGAACAGGAAGTCTCCTGGGTTCTGACTAGATGGTTTTCAGAGAGAAAAAGCAGTCATTAATCTATTCTACACCAGAAATGTGTGTTTGACTTGGGTAAGAGGTAGGAAGAGAAACAGGAAAGAAATGAGACAGCAGATAAGAGAGAAAAGAATCAAGAGCAGAAATGCAAAACCAGGGCAATGAGAAATTCGTGGAGTGCTAGCTAAATGACTTTTGGATGTGGGATGGCTAATATTTAATTTCTATTCATTTAATACATTTATAATTTATAAATGCCATTGGCCGTGTAGGACTGGAGTGTGAACTCTCCGCTCCAGACCCAAAACATCCCCATTATGAATGACAATGAACTTGGCAAGTGGTGTTAAGCAGTAGTCCATGCTACATCAGTATAGTGCAAGGACATCTGTGCAGGCGTGTGGAGAGGGGGGCAAGTGCCCATGGAGCAAGAAATGAGAACACAGGATGACTATCCACATATGCTCTTTGGGATTCAGACACCTTAGAGGGAATATTACATTTCCTACAGAAAGCAACATAGGTTGGAATTAATTTAATTTGAATCTCAGAGGACAGGATGAGTGATTTCAATTGGTATCTGGGTTATACCTAGAACATAACTGGTACTCAGTGGTTCTTCCCAAATGACCTACTTCTAAGTAGATATTTTGAAAGTTTGGAAACTACTTGCCTTTCACAGTAAAGATTTGTCCTGAGTATTATGCATGCTTTCAGGGAGTTCCACTAGCATCAGTTGGTTGAGCATGAAAGGTGTGTTATATCATTTGGCAGATACTGTATTGACAGCCTTTAATAATGATAAAATTTGTTTTAATTACATTCTTACAACAATAAGTTGTAAGAAAAAGTAAGTTGAGAGAAAACACCCTGCTTATGAACTGGCCATGGTAAAATATTTCTGGGTAACAGTTCTTAAAGATCTATCTGAAGTCTTAAAGTTCTGAATTCTGATCCATAAATGTCACTTCCTGCTGGGAGTGGTGGCACACACTTGTAATATCAGTGACTCTGGAGACTTAGGTAGAAGGATTGCAAGTTCAAAGCCAGCCTCAGCAACTTAGCACGACGCTGCCTCAAAAGAAAAAAGAAAAAAGGGTCAGAGATGAGGTGCAGTGACTAAGTGTCCCTGGGTTCAATCCCTGGTACCAAATAAATATATAAAAAGGAAGAAAAAGAAACTTTACTTCCTTGGTTTCTCATATGGAAATGATCAGAGACACAGGCTGTGAAAATTCCTATATAATAAATTGGTTAATAAAGTCCTGCTACATCCATATGAAAAGTAAAATGATATCAAAACATTTAAGTAACTTTTAGAAGATTGTTTAATAACATGGGAAATCTTTTTACATGGTATGCTTAAAAATCTATAGTGTATATCATAATTGTAAGCATGTACATATGTGCATTTGTAAAGCTATATATTAATATATACATATATTCTTCATTTAAAAAAAACTATAGCATATATGAGCACAAATGAAAGACTAGAAGCATAAGCCTAATAATTTCAACATTATCTTTGATGTTATTGTTAAATGATGAACTATTTAGTTATCTTTTTTCCCCTTCTCTGTTTTTTGCAATTTACAAATGAAGCAAGTGTACGTAATGACTTTGTAATCAGTATCTCCCCAGATTTTAGTTACAAAATGCATAAAATAAAACAAAAATGGTATGTTGGGGTCTGTGGCACTTGTAACTATGGACTTGAGATTGTGGAGGACAAAAGAGACCTTGTCTGAGCCCTGTGTGTGTGGTGATGGCTTGTACTAGGGCATGTAGCATGCTTAGCCACTCTTTTGAAGTTGAGAGACCCAGATGATACATTCTCCAGGTTCCAAGAGAAAAGTGCAAGTGGAACCGGGGCTTTTGGCATCAGTAGCCCCACATCTGTGAGCTATGGAGGGGCCTCCCTAAGACCCTCCAGGGCATGTCCTGGGAACACTTGGCCTCTGATGATCATGTTCATCTCCTGGAAGTGTAAGCATGGAGGAGATGTTCCCTAGGTTGCCCAGGTGAGCATGGATGCTTGGTGCATTGGTATATGTAGTCTCCAAAACTGTAGGATGTGGAAGGGAATGTCCCTAGGTGTCGCAGAGCAAGTACTGGTGGGAATGAGGCTTTTGGCATTGTTAGCCATGGTCCTGGCACTTCAGGACATGGACATGATCAGTGACAAGTTATGTGATTCTGAAGTTTTTGCACCAGCAGCTGCAGTCTCAAGGCTCTTGGCTGGGAAAAAAAGCTTCCCTAGTTGCCGCCAGGCGAACTCAGGTGGTGTTGGGATTGGGGCCACTGGTAGCCACAAGCCTGGAGTTGCAGAAAGGACTGGGAACAGGAGTGAGTAAAGCAGGTACTTCACTCCATCAACTATAGTCCCAAGGCTGTGGCCTGAGAAAAAGATCTTGCCCAGTTCCACTGGGCAAGTGTGGGTGGGACTTGGGCCCATGGCTTCTGCTAGTGCCATAGAGTCCCGTAAGACAGATGGCTTCTAGCAGTGACTCTGGGGGCTGAGGGAGGCCTGTACGAAGTCCTTCTTTGGAGTAGAGCACTCACTCTCAGACCAGTCAGCTCCTCAGATCAGCTTTAATCCTGTAAGGAACACAGAGTTCTCCTGTAGTAACTGCTATGATGGGGGTTGCTGGGACTATCCCATTTACCTTTTCCTGGTGGTAGTGAGGTTCCTGTTCCTTCCTCCAGGGAGCTGGGGTGGAAGTTCCAGTTTGCTTTGTTCTTTTCTCTGGATTGTCTTTCCAACTCCACAAGCTGTTTAGGGTTCTTGTGGCCTCCAGAGTTCTCCCTTAATCAGCACCCCCCTACCCCCCTAAAATATTTAGCCTTGGTTCTTCTCTATGGCAGAGTCATGTGCCAGGCAGCTCTATTCAGCCATCTGGACCACTGCCTACCAAAGCTAATAGCTATAAACATGCACAAACATACACATTCATAGGTGCATTTAAGCATATGGATATAGTGAATTTAAAACACAGATTTTAAATGCTGTATTTTCTGTGAAATTTTGTCTTACTATTATGTTCTTTTCTGCCCATTTCTCCATGTCACTACCTAGAGGGTTTCCCTTGGAAAACATCTGCATATTGTTTTATTTCATTGGTGCATTAGAATTTATTCATTCATCCTATTATTAAATATTTAGTTGTTTTCTAGCATCTCAGATTGTTCATAGAATGGCATAAATGCTGTTTTTTGAACAAATTATAGTACTTAACTTACTTGAGCCTTACATAGGAACACATTCATGAAAGACTTTTCCATTTATTCTTCAGAGACATGTTTGTACAGGCTTGATACTCCTTGAGTCAGTGAAGAACATTTATTCTGATGAGGCCTTTCTTCTTCATAATTAAGAGAACTTCATCTTTATAGGAACTTCATGTTCATCTAAAAAAAATCAAGGAACAAAATAGATCTCAGTGTTTTACTCCTTTGGATAAAAAACATCGGGAGTCCTTTATGTATTTTTAATGTGAAATTCCCCTATGACTTCTAAAAAAAAAATTGAATTCCTCAGGTTTCCAGATGCATTTGACCTCTTTTTGGTGGATATTATTGCCACTATATAAGATAACACTTTTGGGCTGGGGAAATGGCTCAGTTGCCTCACAAGTTTGAGGCCCAGAGTTCGATCCCCAGCCCCAACAAAAAAAGGAAAGAAAAAAGATAATGCTTTTGTCATCTGAGTTTTCACTTCTTTGTAGGTAATTGTGACCAGGATTTTAAAGCATGTTCATTTTACAGGGAGCTTGCCACACCACCAATCTCTAAGTCAATTTACAGAAGCTTTTTGTGAGGAGTGTGGGGAGGTACTTGGATGGTGTGTTAGGAAGTGGGCCCCTGACTTCTATTTACTGGCCATCCCTGTTTTTTTTTCCTGAATGCAAATCCTTAATGAAACGACATAACCACTCCATCAAAATTGCATGTGTGTATTCTGTTTCACAAAATATTTGTCTGGGAATTCACACATTTTGGCAAGATGATATTCACTTATTTTAAACTGTTTTCCATATCAACTCTGGTTCTTTTTGTCTCCTACTTATGTTTATTTATTCCAGTGTTTTCTCCTTATTCTAACTCACACCTGCTATTCATGTCCACTTGCATATAAAATACTTAAGTCTAAGGAAGTTTTACTAGTTTGTTTTTGATCTATCATTTTCTTGTAACCAAGCTTTTAGTTTCCTCCTCTTCCTCCCTTCCCCTCCTCCTCCTCCTCCTCCTCTTCCTCCTTTGTTCCTCTCTCTTCCTGCTCCTTTGTGGTGATAGCAGTGGTTAGTGGTATCATGTCTTGTTTTTCAGGTATATATCCTGGAGTAGTTCTTTCAGGCAGTCTGTATGATAAAATTCTCAGTCCCTCTATGATGAAAAAAAATGTTATATTTGATCATACACTTAAATCTTAGTTTAGCAGAAGAAATATTCTGGATTTAAAATTATTTTCTTCTCATTACTCTATTATATTCATTGTATTAAAACAACGTTGATGTCATTTGGATTTTCAATTCTTTGTATGTCATTGATTTTGCTTTATTATGTTCTTATTCCTCTTTGTTTGCCTTTAAGTGATTTTTAACCCACAATATTCTGATTTTTCACCAGGATGGTGGATATAGACATTTTTTATTTTGTTCATTCTGATGGCAGTCTAGAAATTTTCCCTTCAGTATTTCGTCCGCTGTTCATCTCTCTGAAACTTCTAGACAATTCCTCCCACACCCGCTGTCTTTCATGACTGCTTTCCATCTGTCTGATCTTTTGTAGTTCATGGTCAGAAAATCCCTGGGCTTCCTTTTGTAGTTTTCTAACTTCCTCTTTAATTGAGCCCATTCCTCTATATTTATTTATTTATTTAGTTTTGTAGGAATTGTTTTTAAAAAGAATTTGAAGATTCTGACTAAGTTATTTTTCCTGTTGGCTTCTGTTATTAGAATGCTGATTTCCCTGGTCTCTCAGAGAGTGCTTCATTTAAAGTAGCTTCTAATTCCTCTTCCTTTCTCTTTTCTATACCTGAATTTGCTGAATGAATGAATCTATCCACATTGCATTTTACTTTCAAAAACAAGAATTATGAGAGGAATATCATGATTTTTATTCATCCTAAGAACACCTGTCTGTGAATATAACATACAGTTTACATTTATTGTACATTTAGAATGTATTTGAGATACTGTTTGGGGCTGAATTATGCAATTCCCGTGTTAAAGGTCCTAAGGCCTAGGTCCTGTGTAAGTTTTTTCACATAATTAAAAGCTGTCTGTTCACTATTCCCATTGCAGTTTGGGAAGTTGTTTATGGCCCAAGGAGCTTGCTTTTGACAAGGTGGGAATGGCAGAGAACAAGCTTCTGAATAGGTCCTGCCAGTAGATCATCTGCTGGAGAGCAGACCGTGGGTCCTCTGGTACCTAGGATCATTTTTGTTGTATTTCCCTTTGTTTTCATTTTCCTGCCAATTTGTCTTCTCTATCCACTTGTATCTGTCCTCCTGTTTCACTTATGCTGAAACTTTTTTTGTTATGAGGTCTCTTTCTCTCTCTCCTCAAGGACTTGGGACAGAAAGGGATATTAGACACAGGTACTCCTGTTATCCTCTGGATCCAAAGTTCTCCCCTCTCATTTGGTCTATGTTTTCACTCTCCAATTCCCTCTGCCAAAATTGCTCCACTTACTTCTGTTTTAAAATGTTACAGAGGGTTCACTTTTAAAACTACCATAAATTGTTTCCAGAACCAGTAATACAAATAAATTTATAACTTTAACAGGGAGTGCTGGTGCACTCCTTACTTACAAGGTTCTTGTGAGCATTACATAGGACAATGTATAAAAACCATACAAATAAGGATAGCTAAGCGAGTATTATTTCTAAAATAATGACACTCATTTTCAGTTTCTAGAAAGCCTGAACCATATTTTATCTTCCTTCTTTCCCATGATGGTCTATCATCTATTCAACTGATGGATGACTCAGAATTTGCTGAATGAGTGATCTTATCCACATCACATTGTTTTTCAATCACTTGAATTATTAGAGGGACATCACATTTTATATACATACCCAAAGCACCTATCTCTAAAGATCGAAACATAAATATATAGTTTACCTTATTCTACCTTTAAACTGTGTGAGATTCTGTCATGGGTTGAATGGTGTCCCCAAGATTCATATGGCAAAGCCCTGATACCTGAGACTTCAGAATGTAGTTACTATATATGTGGAGATAAAGCCCTTAAAGAGATAATTAAGTTAAAATGAAGTATTGAACATTGCTTCCAATTGAGTATGACTTGTGTCCTTATAAAGAGAAAAAAATTATTACAGGCCTGTGCTCACAGAGGAAAACCCAATGAAAACAGAGCAGGAGGCAGCCACCTACAAGCCAAGGAGTGAGTCCTGGTAGAAACCAAACCTAATCTTCCATGCTCCAGAACTGCGAGACTATGAATTTCTGTTTATTAAGCAACTTTGATCTGTGGTATTTTGTTGCAAGAGCCCTAGAAAACCAGTATAGATACATGGCTTTGCTGTAAGAACAAGGTCTCTTTTAACCTAAGAGACTGCTAAAGTAGATGCACCACCCCTGCCCCACCAGACTACAGAAGCACCAGCTCAAGCTTCCTGGCTTTCTGTGCAGTTAGCCCCCTTCCCAGGTGTGTAATGGAGCATGCTGGTCCAGTGCCCCTCTCTGCACTCTAGTGCATCAGGGTTGTGAAGCTGTAGAATGACCAAACAGACAGCATTTGGGAACTTTACATAGCATAAAATTTGTGATCTTAACCATTGTTAATAGTTCAGAATTATTAAGTACGTTCCCAGTGTTGTGGCAGCGAATCTCCAGAACTCTTTTACTCTTGCAAAACTGAAACACTATTCCCAGTAAACAACTTCCTATTCTACTCTCCACACAGTTCCTTGCAATGTCCATTCTACTTCCTGTTGTTAGACATTTGGCTCTCCAAGTACCTCACATAGGTGGAATCACACAGTATTTGTCTTTTCGCAACTGACTGACTTACTTCTCTTAGCATAATGTCCTTAACCTTTACCTGGATCATAGTGTGTGCTGGAATTCCCTTTCTTTATAAGGCTGAATATTGTGCAGTGTGTGTGAGCATCACCTTCTGTTCATTCATTCTTTTGCCCATAACCACTTGGGCTGCTTCCACCTTTTGGCTGTTGTGAAGAACTGCTATATACCTAGGGGTAGTAGCCCACATCTGTAATCCCAGATGCTTGGGAGGCTGAGGCAGGAGTTCAAAACCAGTCTCAGCAACTTAGCAAGGCCTTATCTCAAAATAAAAACTAAAAAGGACTGGGGCTATTGCTCAGTGGTTAAGCACCCTTAGGTTTAATTCTTGGCACAAAAAACAAACAACAAAAACAAAAAAGAAGGCCACCACACATAGGGGTGTACAGGATCTCTTAGACATTCTGCTTTCAGTTTTCTGGGAAATAGCTCCTGAAGTAGAACACGGAATTTTATTATTATTCTGTTTTAAATTTTTTGAGGGACTGCCATACATCTTCCATGAGGGCTGGACCATTTTGCATTCCCACTGACAATGCAGAAGGTTTCCAGTTTCTCCACATCTTCACCACTATATGCTTCTTTCAGGTTTTTCTTTTTTTTTAATGAAAAGAGCCATATTCATAGATATGAGGTACCAATTTTGCATTTTAAGAATTAATATGATCATATGCTAAAAATTATATTTAAACAATTTAAAAGTTAATGAATATAGATAGATATGCAAAAGAATTATAAAAGCAAACAACTAAATCCCCCAAAATGATGTCACAGTTTTACTGGAAATTTAGTATAAATTTCTTGGATTTGAGTCACTTTCAAAGAAGCAATGTACAATGTATGTTGTACTGTTTATTATATATTTTCTGTCTCCCTTAAATCTTCATAACCCTATAGGTATACTAACATCTTCAGTTAACAAATCAGGAAACTGACATTCCTCAAGCATAAATAACTAATTCAAGACCCCCATTTAAAAGATAGGGAAATGAGGCTTAGGAATTGTCCAGACTTATAGATTTAAGTATTATGGAGTCAAGATGAAAGTCAGCCAATCAGATTGACCACCAGCCTGTATTCTTAGCCATTACACTGTGCAGCCAACAATTGGAAAAAGCAAGACTGAACTGTGATCTAAACCCAGCTCACATCTCATCAGCCTGGCCAAGTGTCTCTTCCAATTGATAATAACTCCAAAAGAAATTTTAAATGCTGAAATTCAATTGCCTTTCTCCTTGAGTAGATGTAGATGTCATTTTCTGGTTGGTATTGATGTCTAAAGGGAGGAAAAGGAAACAATAGCTTTGTTATCAAAACATGCTGAGGTTAAATGACTATCATTTAGAAAGACTAATTCAGGAAATCCTGGAAATATTTGTTTTTTACAACTTTCAAAGTACTGTTCATCTATTGAAGGAAAAAGAGCTGCTCTAAAAGAAAATTTTAAATGGCAAAAATAAGCCGAATAATTAGAAGAGAGGAGAATGGAGTTTAAATTGTGTCAATGAAAGCCTGGTGCTTTAATGTGAAGTCTCACTGAACATCAGCTGACCAACTCTGCAAGCAGAAGGAGGAAAGAGGTTTAGAATCTAGAGAATATATTCCTATGAAGAAACAAGGGGGAAGAAAGCATAAGATCAACAGAACAAGAAGTAAAGGCAGATGGAAAGTAAATTAACCTTCAGATTCATTGCAGCATGATAAAGGGAGAGAGAACTGAAAGTTGTCCTCAATGTTTCATTCCAGATTGTGAGGAAATATTCCAGCCATAACTGCTCTTAAGGTGATTTGTTACCAGTAATGAGATGATTATATTTAGACTATAAGTTCAAGGTAGAATAAATCACTGTTCCACAGTTAATCAGAGGAATGATCATTCATGTAAGATTTCACAAGGGGAGCTTCAAAACACATCTTGTGGAATACTGAATAACTCCATCCATCTAGAAGTTTAGTTTACTTATTTAAAATAAGTTTATTGACAATCTGGCTGCAGCATCTGTAATAGGAAGGGATATGCTTAAGGAAAATCATTTTGGTCCTTTAGTCAACCTTCAAAAAAATAGAAGTGAACATTTTAGGGAAAAAATTAAAAGTAGCTCAGTTATGTTGATTTCATATCAATAGTTGAATCATCTCTTTTCTAAATTACATCTTTTAGTCAAATTCCAAGAACAGGAAGTGACAGGCTAAAGTGGGCCCAGTCACAAGGGGCACCCTCCCCTTTAGTCTCCATGGGACCATAGAGCCCTCCAGATTTATAGAAGGCATTTTGCTGCCTTGTTTCATTCCCTTATACAACTTCTCTTACCACCCAGCTTTAGGAAGACACTGCCTTTGAGAGGTTTTCCTGGTGCAATTGTCTTGGTTTTGGATCTAGAATGCCGCCCTAATGGCCCATGTGTTAGAGGCTTGTTGGTCCCCAGCTTGGTGCTATTGGGAGCTGGTGGTATCTTTAAGAGGTGGGGCCTAGGGGGAGGTCTTGAGGTCCCTGGAGATGTTCCCTGGAAGGGGACTTTAGGACCCTGGTCTCCTTCTTTCTCTTATACTCCTAATCCTGAGGGGAGCTGTTTGGCTCTGTGACACACACCCACATGATATACCACCACAGGTCATAAACTATGGGATCAAATAATCGTGCACTGAAAATTCTAAAACTATGAGACAAAAAAAAATTAACCTTTCTTCTATAAGTTCATCATCTCAGGTATTTCTTATGGTGACAGAAAACCGATTAACACAGACCTGAATAAAATACTCACTCCAAAGTTTGAACTTCGGAGAATTATTGGGAGTTTAACATAGTTATTAAAATGATAATTTTTAAAAGGAATATAATACCATAACCTCTAATACTTTATATTAGTAAAATAGAGTCCTTGATATCTATGTAATTTAATATATTCCTATTCAGAATATAATGCAAACTGTAGATATCAGAATGTATAAGAAAAATGCATTTATGGAATAGGTACTTAGAAAAATGGAGAAAAATTCCTGAATAGTATGTAATACAATTAAAATGTTTGTTCATTTGTATTTCAATATTATAAATTTAAGATAAAAAAATCCACTAACATAGAATAGAGAATAAAACAATATATTATTATATGGAATAATCAAATGATATTTTTGCACCTGTTTACAGATAACCAAACATTAATAGCATTCTGTATATCATTCCTCATTAAAAATTAAATGAAAAGTTAATGTGATTACATTTTACATTTAGTAAAATCTAAAGCTTAAATGCTTTAAAAATGTAAGTCTTTTCTAATTTTTCAGTCAAATTGCTGAGGATCTTACACAATATCAGTTCTGGGATTTGATTATTACACATAGTATTCATGGATGCTTACTAAGACATGAAACTCCTGGTTCAGAGACAGAGGACTTTACCACTGACAGTACAGCAAGCAACACGAGTGGCAGCAAATTGCCATCAGTCAGCTCTGCTCCCAAGTCCCATGAAAAGCAGTGTATTGGATGTTAAACACATGGTGCATGTGTTTTGCAACTGAGAACATGAACTTGGGGAATCCATAGATTTTATAGCAGATGGTGTGTTAGTCCACTGGAGCTTCTATAACAAAAACACCATAGAGGGGATTTCCTAAACAACAAACATTAATTTCTCATGGTTCTGAAGGCTGAAGAGTGTAAGATCAAAGCACCAGTAGATATTGAGTGTGAAAGTACTGAACTAATATACACTCATCTCACAGTGTCCTCAAATGACCAAAAGTGTAAGAACTCTCTCAGGTCTCTTGCAAGGGCAATAATGCCAATCATGAGATTAGAACCTTATCACCTCCCAAAGGATTCACCTCCATTACCAGCATGTTGGCAGTTAGGATTTCAGTATATGGACTTGGTATGCACAAAAACGTTCAGTCCATGACAGTAAACAAGTTTCCTTTTGTTTGTATAAAATGAACCTCATCTTTCAAAGTTGCCAGTTGGATTTAAAAAACCAACAAAAACCCTGATAACTTACCTAGGTGAAAGCTTGCAGTTCTAGCACAGCAGGACATGCAGGAGAGCAAGGGGACCAACTGTTCCTGCAAAACAGAAACAGGACGATAAAGAATAAGCAGGGAGGAAAGTGAAGTGTTGGTAAATCCAGCCCAGCTCCAGCAGTGCTGCTTTCCTACTCTGCAATCCAGCCTCTCTGGTCTGCTTTCCCTATTGCTTGATTTTTTTTTTTTTTCTTAGCTTCTTTACCTTCTTAGGGCCTCTGCGCGTACTATAGATTTATTTTTCTGCCTGAATGTTCTTCAGTCTGTGAAAGGCCCCTCATCATTCTAGTCTGTCTTTGTAGAATCACCATATAGAACATCCTTACCTCTCTCTAATGGGTTTCCCCTATGTGATTCCACACCACTTATTATCTTAGCAACCACTTCATTTACATAATATGAAAGAAGTCTGTTTGTCAGCCTCTGTTGTTTGTCTCCTTCACTAGGCTCTGAGTTTTAAATCTGGGAGAATTAAGGGTGTCTTGGTCAGCGTGGTGTCCTGGAATTAGCATTGCTTGGGAGCATGACAGGTTCTCATCAACACCTGGCAAATGAATGAAAGAATTAACATGAAGTCTTAATCCATGTGTACGTCTGGAAACACATTAAAAATCAAACTGATAAACACAAAATTCATCAAGGTAAAAGCATACTCTTTAGCTTTGTTTGGTATAGGGAAGTAATGAGCACTCTAAAGTCTTCTCTAAAATGAGTGCTGTATTACACAGGTTTTTAAAAAAAATTTTTTTGTTTCAAGGTATGCTGGGACCTAATGCATTGCATTAAGTTTAGTGCAATCCACCTAAAGGATTACAAATAGATTCAATTTTGTACTTTAATTAAAATATGGGAAGATTGCTGGAGTGGGATTTACAAGTCCTGGGTTAGTCCTCTCTACTGGCTTGCTGTGGGTTGTTAAGCAAGATCTTATTTGACTCCTTTAACTTTCAGTTTCTTCATTTTATCTATCTGTTTATCTATCTATCTATCTATCTATTTATTTATGTGCTTGATATTGAACCCAAGGGCACTGAGTTACATCTGCAGTCATCTTTTCATTTTGAGATAAGGTCTTGTTAAGTTGCTGAGGAGGGTCTCCAACTTGTGATCCCCTTGCTTCTGCCTCCCGAGTTCCTGGAATTACATGCATGCCTGACTATTTTCTTGATTTTTAAAGTGAAAAAGTAGCTGTTACTATGTCCTTTATCAACTTTTCCATTTTTTTGTTTTTTCCACAGATTTCATTCAGTTTCTGGTGTATTATTTCCCAATTTGGTCATGAAAACCATCCGAGATATGAACAGAAAACACCAAATTAACTTTTTCACATATACTTAGGGTATAATTTTTATTTATGAAGATTTATTTATTTATGAAGATTTACTACACTTGTAAAACATTTCCATATATATATTTAATTCACTTAAAGAAATTTTAGTAACTGTCTATTTTGTTTGAATTTCTATGTTTGGTGATGAGGACTAAACAATGAACAGAATTGGGGTGGTGTCTGCTGTCTTAGAGAGTTAGGGAATCAGTGTGATCCCAAGTCCATATCTAGACTGGGTGGACAGTAGTCCTGTGTCTACCCATAGCTGCAAACATAGCACCATTACCACAAATCATAGGTTTATTATTTGTGTGTTTTAATGATACCGGGCATTGAACCCAGGGGCACTTTATCACTGAGCTACATCCTCAGCCCTTTTATTTATTTGTTTTTATTTTGATAAAGGTTTTCACTAAATTGCTCAGGCTGGCTTAGAATTTGTGATCATCCTTCCTCAGCCTCCCAGGTCACTGGTATTACAGGCATGTGCCATCTTGCCAGGTTCAAAACCATAGTTTTTAAGAGATGAGGAAACAAATTGTTGAACTGTATCTTCTGGGGATACTCTTGTACCAGGGTAGATCTAGATCAAAAATGACATTGAACTTCATAGCTGATGAATGCAATTTGAAAGATTTGGTATAAATTTCTCTCATGAATTAATAATTCAAATAATATAAAATCATCACATCTGTAAGTCAAAACGGGTTGGATATTGGCAGTTTCACATAGTTCAATCATTAAATAATTTTATTTAAATGGAATGAAGTTGTTATTGATCTGTATTCTTTATTAAACTTACAATGTCTGGAGGAATATCAATCTCCTTAACTATGGGCTGCTTAAAAGGCTTTTGAAATATCTCTTATTATAGGATCATGAATAAATAAGTATTCATCTTCCAATGTGGAATAATGGCTTTTGCAAAAAGACATTTCAGAACATGGTTCACAATTAATGAAAATAGGATTTGAAATGCTGTATATGCTATAAAGTTTAGCATATGAAAACTGACAATTATGAGCAGAATCCACTTAAGTAAAAAGAAATTGTGTGTATGTGTGTATCTTTATTTAACATTTTAATTAAGAAAAAACAGAACTCTTCAAATGCTTGGAAACAGAATCAATGACCTGAAAAATAACCTTAGACCAGAAAAGATTAGGCTTATGTTGTTTCACTGTTTTTGCAGGCTAAGTCCCCATGTAATACAGACTGCATTATCAGCCCTAAGTTTTTCACATATATAAAATGATTTTATCAGAACAATAACACCCATATTTTTAGCTATCTAGTAGTTTTCTCACGCCTTCCTCAGTAAAAGTTCCATAATAAAAGGCTACCTTGCCCCAGGAATAGCATGTGACTCAGGCTTGACCCTCACACAGTTGATTCCTATGGAACTGCCTATATTGGAACATTTTTGAACCTACAGAAATAAGAGTCACCTGTGATTCAAACTAGTGAGACTTAAGCCCCAGGCAACTGTGATGGGTTCAAGAGGTCAGTGTGTGAGCCAGAGCAAGGCCAATCAAACCCCTTCCAGGGATGGGTTGACAATCAGACTGGCTCTTTGTTGGAGTTATGAAGTTGGTGGATCAGGCTGCCATGATCCTTCTCATGTGGAAAGATCTTGGCTCAGCTGGATAAAGAGGCTAGTATATAGAGATGTGGGAAAATTAGATAGGGTTATGGTTTAGATACAGGATGTCCCCCTAGAGATCCTGTGTTGATGTAAGAATGTTCATAAATGAAATAACTTAGATAAGGAGAGCTATAACCTAATCAGTACAGTAATCCATTGATGGATTAATGATTTGAAATGACTGAGTGGTAACTAGGCAGGTGGGGTATAGCTGGGGATGGGTTGCTGGGGGGCCCTTGGGGATTATAAGTTGTTCTCTTGTCTCCTCCTTCTCTCTCTCTCTCTGCTTCCTGACTGCAATGTCCTGAGCAGCCTTCCTCTGCCATATCCTTTAGTAATGAATGTTCTGCCTCATCTCTGACCCAGAGCAATGGAGTTGGCTAACTATGGACTGACCCTCTAAAACCATGTACCCCAAATAAACTTGCCTTCCTCTAAGTTGGTCTTTTTGGGTATTTTGATTACAGTGACACAAAGATGACTAACAAAATACAGACAAAATCCAGAAAGGACTAAATCTTTGTTATCAATACCTAATGCCTTAGATCTCTCCCTCCATCCTGAGAACTACCTTTTATCAGTCCCTACAACATCAGGAAAATGAAATTCTTTGTAGTTCTTTGATTATGTCTTCTGTTATTTGCAAACTGAAAGAATCCTGACTAATAGAAAATCAGGACTCTTCATGAGAAATTGTGGAGAGTGACAGAAGACAAACTCTCATTTAAGAGCTTTCTTCATTCAGTAAGAAAACAAAGTAGGACAATGAACACCACAGGAACAGGACTTTTTTTTCTTATGAACACACACACACACAAAATAAATTGCAATAGGGATCTAAAAGTCTAAAGGTTAATCAATCAATCCAAATTTGTATAGTAGGGACAAATATGTGACATGACTAATTAACACATTAATTGAAATGAATTAAATAATTAATGAAGTGAGTCCTCACCTTAGGAAAAATACCTCTTTATACCGAGATTTTCGAAAAAGAGGCTTTATGGCTAATTATTTTACAGGAGCTGAGCACAATCTGATGTGAAGAAAGCAAAGATATTCTAGCCAGATTATAACACATTGAATATTGGATAAGGATGGCATTTCAAAGACACTTTAAAGACACAGGGTCTACTAAAACAGTATACATTGTGAAACATGGAAAACAAGAATGGAAAGTGGAGGTTAGATGATTTGAAGTCTTTTTATAGCATTCACATGCAGAAAATGCAGCTCACTGAACTTTATGGTTCTTTCCCCTGTATTTCCACCCTAGAACTATTTAGAAGGGTTGTTTGTGCAAAGGTCACATCTTTGTGTTACCTATTGTTTTAGACAGGTTTTTCACCACCATGTCCAAAAGACCTGACAAGAACAATTTTGGAGTAGGAAAAATTCACTTGGGACTCATAGTTTCAGAGGTCTCTGTTCATAGATGGCCACCTTCACTGCTCTCAGCCCAAGGTGATGCAAGATATTATGGAGGAAGGGTGTTGGCAGAAGGGTGCAGAGGAGGAAAGCAGCTCACGATGTTGTCACCAGGAAGCAGAGAGAAAGCTCTGCTCACCAGAGACACAAAGTCAACCCCACAGGCAAACCCCCAGGACCCCTTCCTCCAGCCATAGGCTACTTGCCTACAGTTACCACCTAGTTAATCCCCACCAGGGGATTAATCCACTGATTAGGTTACAACTCTCATAATCTCATGTTTTCACCTCTGAAAATTCTTGTATTGGCTAACATGAGTTTTTTTTTTTTGGGGGGCACCTCATATCTAAACCATAACACCTATACTAGGTGTTATGTAAAGACTAGCAATGCTAGTAATTTTATCTATATTCATAGTTTAGTCATAATCACATTGACATATAATTTGGTTGTTGTTATAAGTCTGTGACATTTTGTTTAAAAAGAGAGAGAGAGAGCTGAAGAAACAGAAAAATCAGAATTTACCATTGTGCCCTGCAGGCCTCTTCCTTATAGGTAAACGGTTCTGTTTTGGATTTAACATCTGATGGTGCATGTTTTACTTATCAAATGATGTCAGACTTGTTTAGTAAGTGTTCATAGGTGTGATTCAGAGAGCTGGAGACAAGGTCTGTGAAACTGAACTTGCTACAAGTTGAAGAGAAAATTGAAGTCATAAAGATAATGATCGATAGGTGTGCCACCGTTCTAATTAAGAACACCAGAGTCTGCCAGATGTTTGGAAATAGAATTGATGACCTGAAAAATAACCTCAGATTGGAAAATATCAGGTTTGTGTTGCTCTGCGGGCTACTGAGAGAATGATGCCTGCTGAAATGTTCTTTCAATTGTGCAGGATCCTGGAGAGCATGGGGAATGGATAAGTCTGGCCACTTAGAACAATATGTTACCACACTCTTCATATGCTAGGGCAGTCACAGTTTTGGGAATACATGTATAGGTTTAAAGAATTAGAAATAAGTTCTGTTGTAATCTTCCTTTTAAATAGTCTTTCGTTTAATACATATATCATTCCAAGTGATAATTTCATTCTCATTAGCTGTCCACTTCTTATGAGTAAAAGTAGGAGAAAATCTTAGAGATGGCTACATTGTTTTTCATCTTATAAGAAACACTATGGAATTCAGATTTCTGTTATGTTTTGAACCTAGCTTGAAATAATTTTGAATTGTCTTTGCCATTATATGAAGACCTTTAAATAAAAGTTATGCCACTTGGTATTCTCATTAATCTTTTTGGTAATTCACTATAAGAAGTTATAGCATTTGATTTTACTTTTTAACAAAAAATATTTGTTTCCTTATAATTCAAGCAGTGCATAAGCTGACAAACTCTTTTGTGGAATACAGACCAGAAAATTATAAGCTTTTGGCTTTCTTAATAGAAAGTACAATTTAAGTCTAAGTTCTTCAGGTATTTAGTATTTCCTTTTCTTGATATTTTGGCTCTTTATCAATGGAACTCACACTAAATATATTTTAAAAATCTACTCATAGGGAGGGCTTGAAGTGGGTATTTCACATCTCTGTATTTCATAAATTGAAAGTTTTGATATTTTTTAGCGAATGTTCATGAATTTAAATTTCTAATGTATTGTTTATGCAAAGAGAATTACAGAAACATATTCTCAAAATAACTGAAAAAGAAAGCCATGTGCTCTTCTAGTCTAAAGCTTTCCCTTTGTATCCCAAATCCCCTGCTTCTTCACATGTGCTGAAATTTTCTTTGTTTCTTCCCCCAGCAGAGGGTGCAAAATATTAAACCTTAGAACTGCAGCATAAACTTGTATTAAAATCATGGTGATTTACAGATTCAAAGGAGGAAAATTCTTAACTGATCTTGGAGTATGACTTGATTATGAGGAAGAAGTGTAATTAAATAACATCTCAGCTCTGAGAGAGGGTCATGATTGTCAGTAATCATTGAGGGGGTGACTTCACTAGGGGGATTTTCAAGAGCAGGGTCATAGGAAGGACATTGCAGTCATGAAAGAACTTATGCTTAGACTTAGTAAGTAGAGCACAGCAACACTTGATGTCCATAAATGTACATAATTTATATTTTAAATACAGGAAAAGATACCTCTATAAGCATCAATTCTGGAGATCTTCAAATAGTATTTAAAATGGAATCCCTTAGATACCTTGGACACCAGCAGATATCCTAGAAACACAATAGCTAAATTAAGTTCTCAACTCTAGGATGGCTATTTGTTTCACGTATCTTTTTTTTTTTTTTTTTTAAACAATATGATATAGTGGACTGAATTTTTGACTGGTTGATTACCATCTGTATCTATGCCTTTTGCTCCCAGATTTCTCTGTTTTTCTCATGGATGCAAAGAATATTCTCATCCATCCCATTGACTTTAGTCATAGTCATTTGGCTTTGTTCTTTGCTGTTCCTCCTCCTCTTGCTTTTCTTCCCCCTCCCTCTCCTTGTCCTCCTGTTCCTGCTTGTCCTCCTTTGTCACTATATCCTAACATCATAATGCAAGCCAAGTCCTGAGATGTGTTCTTATGGAGGATTTTCTCCTTGGCATCTCCTCTGTCACCATGAGAAAAGTTCCTCGGGTAACTGCAGTACCTTCGGTTGTGCCCTCAGAGTCAGCACAAGTGGTACAAACTGAACCAAATCTGTAATACAGGGCCAGGCCAAGCCAGCCCCACACTGGGAAGCCTAGCTATCTGGCAAGCACAGCTAGATCAATTGCACCACAGTTACATGAGCATGAATAAATGATTTTTTTAAAAGCCCCCAACCCCAGAGGAAGTTTGTGATGAAACAAAATCATGGTGATAGTTAAACAATGCAGTGGAATTCTTCCTTCCTCTAGGGCAATTGTTTTGCATTCAATCCATCCTTTCTTCCATTCATTTAATAAAAAAATGGGGTCAAAATTTATGATCTAGGCACTGGGAATATAGAAATATAAAACAAAATTGCTCTTGTCTTTTGAAAGGCTCACATACAAAAATGTGGCAGGTTCTGTAGGACCCCCCAAAAGGAAGACCCTTACTCGAGTCTCAGGATGGCGCGCTCCAGGAAGCACGAGAGACCGGCTTGATGCAAAAGCACGAGGCACTTTAATAACGGAGCTCCGGGCCAACACGTATCTCACGCAGGAGATAGAGGAGTTGACCACGAGGCTCAGAAATCAGGGGTTTATATAGGAAAATTTAGGGAGTTTAGCATGGGTACACATAATTGGCTGATTCAAACATAAGCGGGCACATGACTACATTGATTACATCAGCAAGTAGTACGTGCAAATTGACATTCCAGCAATGTGGTAGGGCAGTTTATTTTGGTTAGCAGGCGGTCAAGTTAACCTTAAAGAAAAGGGAAGAAGGGGGAAAGTGGGTGACACCAGATGGTCCACGGCCTTGTGGAGATTGTTTATCCTCCATGGCCAGTTAGATTTTGATGTTTTGGCAGTCTTATTTTAGGCTTGTTAAGGTATGTTCAGGCCTCAAGCCTGTCCCTCTTTGTTTCTTTTCCTAAGTTCATTTGCTAGACTACAGATTCTGTGCTTTAATTATGGGCACTTAAATTTTAACTCCTTCATTCCCCTCTTCTTCTTTTAACTAATTCTAATCTTAGAATTTTATAAATCAGTATCTTATGGAACTTCTGTTTCTATAAACTCTTCTCCCAAGTTATTTTCTTGGCGGAGGGACTGATATTGTTGCCTGAGCATTAATACCTGTACAGCACTTACTCTTTCCCTGATGAAGGTAACTAGGCGATTTCATGGCCTTCATTTCCTCGATTTGACCCGATCCCCTATTTCTACACTAACTACCTGTTCTTAATTCTGGCTTTATTCCCCCCTCTAATCTTAGGAACTCCATGCTGCTGGGGAAGAAGGTCGATGACCGCTCTGACTTCTTCAAGCTGGAAGTGGGTGGCGTGGGGCAAGCAGCTTGGAGTTCCTTTTTAAAAATCGGGTCAATTGAGGGGTCCAAGGTAGAAGTCTGGTTGGGGAAGAGCATGTTGTAAAGTCATCTGGGGGTGGGTGCTTCTATGAGAGAAGAACAAAAAGACATGAGTACTGAAAGGAGATTAGTACAAAGTAAATGTTGCAGCATCTGAAACATGCCACTGAGTATCATGAAAATGACAGAAGTCAATCTTTCACCAGGAGGTGGAAGAACTGAGAAATTGTTCCCATAACTAGGCCTAACAAAGGCTGGAGAGGACAAGGCCTTCATTTGGGGACTTTAACATTGTCCAGGTTACCAGGAATCTAAACACAACATTTAACTCTTAATGTCATAGATGTTCCCAGAAAATATAGTTAAGCTACTTAATGTCATCTGATTTTTGTAAAATATCCCTTTATTGATATAACCTGTGTTTAGTAGAGATCTCTATACTTCTGTTACTTAGGGCTAGGTAATCATACTAGCAAACATAGATTAAGTCTACCTGTGTAGCTTAAGAAGGTCTTAAACTGACTAGAAACTTCTGACTCTGGCAGTTTCTCTTAATAGTTGTCAGGCACACTTGCTGAAGAATCTCTTTTTCATTTGTAGCTTCCAGTCTTTATTCTAGTGGGCTAATACAAGTGTACATCTTAAGTTACATTTAACTATTATTTCTTTTAAATGCCCAAGAATGGCTGTTTTTGGTTTTAACTGTTTTGCTGGGTGTCTAAGATCAAGCTGGTCAAATTGACCTGGTTCCTGTCTTGTTAAAGAGTCAGCTGAGTTCCCACAGGGGTTACTCATAGAGAACTTAAGAGCGGCTCCTTAGCTCCACCAGTGACTTTGATTAGGCAGGGTCTCCTGATGACATGGCTTTCCTTGAAAGCGTCAGGGATGTCTCCCTTTTTCCATGACTTTCCTCTGCAGCAGATGCACTGAGTGATTTTTCATCCTCTAGTCTCAACAATCTCCTTGATCAGGAGGTTGTGTGACCCAGAGTTGCAACGCTCCTTAGAGAAGTCCTCTTATTCCCTGGGTTCAGGCTGACGTTGAGGGCAAGACCCAAATATGGAATTTTCTTGACCTCTGTATTTAATTCCAATTTCTAAGTTTGATCTTAATCATCCAGCAAGCCAGTCTCACCAGTCATAAAGTAACAGTACTGGGCTTTAACTTTAATATCCATAACTTTACAGTTATTTACCCTTTTATCTAACTGGAGTCTGTATTAGTACTGGAAGTTACCACTATCTGTTCTATAGGTGATGGCTTATTATCACAAGTTACCTAGGTTGTATGTTCTGGAAGCAGTTACTTCTGCAAAACAGTAACAAGCAACAGTTTTACAAAATGAAATTAGCAAGAGTAAAAACATATTCAGCTTGTATAATAACTATCTTGAACTTTGACTGAGAACCATATTATATCCCCAATTTGAGATCATACTACTTTTACAACAAAAACCAATCTTTTGACTATAACTTTAAATAAGCTGAAGTCTGACTTATTTTGGAGTCACTCTAACATGCAGTAAGGTGGAAGGCACAGCCTTATATCAGGTAAGGCGTGGCTCTTTATAGATCTTAAGTGTTTTAATTCTGATGTTGATCTTTGCTTCTTCCTTAAATATCATTAAGTAGTTTACATATACTGTTTCCTGAGTCTATATAAACTTTATAATTAACACAATTTAACATTATATCTAAAACATGAATCAAAGAAAGGCTGAGAGAGCTTTTAACTTTCCTTTTGTGTGGCAAAATGCTTTCACCTTCTATTATATGAACCTTTAAACAAATCAGGCTGTTACTACCTCTTAGAAATACATTTACATTTAAATTTTTATCTCAGTGAAATAAGTAACCAATTTTATTTATATCTTATTGATAATAGGTCCCATAATAGAATATTAAGTGATAAAAATAAATCCCCAATAAAATGTACCCCTTAAGTTTAAGATTACCATTACAGACAAGTTTATTCTGGAGAATAGCAGCGCTTGATAAATTCCCTGCTTTAAAAACTTGTATACCTGGAAAATATGAACACATTTAATATGCAACTAGTGACCATTTTACAATTACCTTGACACTTTTATCTTATCAAATTTAGTTCTTAAAGAAAAATGTAGACTCTGTAACATAGTACAATACTCTTAACAGTTGTTTAACCATAATTGTATACACCCCAATCTTTAAGACTAATTGTTTTAAAGAATAAAACTTAATAGACACAAAGTTAAGAGTAAATTAGCATTTCAAATCCTTGTCATTTTACCCTGTTATTTTACCATATAGATTAGACTTTGATTTATATCAGAACATTAGTATTTTACCTTAGGAAAAACCTTAAATAGTTTTAACTGATTGTCTCACATACTTGTAACCAACTTAGTTACACACAAACTTGCTCAAACTTTCTCTTCACTTACACAGACTTTCTTAGCACTTACTTAGACCCTCATGTATTGCATCACACAAGCACTTTCTTACCCAAAAACATTTCCTTTTTCCTTCTACTAAATATATATCCATACCTAGAACCTTTTATTTTCTCTTTACTTACACGGACTTTCTGTCGACACCTTTTTGTTCACATTCTGAGACAACTCTCATGAAATTTCTGAATTTAGATAAATTACTCCATTTTAGCAAGATAAAATACCTTGTTGTTTATAGTACTCTAACTGAAACACAGTAAGAGGAGAGATGGTAACTCTAATTTCAAACCTTAGAGCTCCTTGGAGCTTTGCAGACCTGGAGGGGGAGCAGGGGCAGTGATAAGGAAGCAGATGGAACGCTTATCCTCCGGGTTGGGGTTTTACCTGTTAGGACATAACTCTTAATAACCTTGTTTTTAGTAATGACACAAAGCAATTCTAAACACTTTTTAATTTACCAACCTATGAAAACACCAATAATGTTTAAGTATGATACCCCACGGAATTTAAGGACTTAAGAGTACTTAATGTTATTTAACAATTAGCATTTTAACTTTGTAAATTAATCAGATGTCTTGACAAACACATTAGAGTAATCCCATACGTGTTAACTCCTAATTCACTTATTCTGTAAAAACCAAGATATCAGACAAGTGTCCTGAACAGTATTTGCTGTCTCTTTCCTGTTGAAGAAGAGTCCTAGAAACAACTGATATTAGACATTGTTTAACATCAACATTTCATTAGTTTGACCACTTAGCCCAGGAGTTTAAAATGCACCTCTTTTTTTTTCTCTCAGGTTAGTTCTGCCTCTCCCACTGAAACTGCTACAGTTCACATTCCCTTACAGGCTTCAGCAAGGCCAGGCAGGGGGGAGGGAGGGATTGCCCAGGACTTTTTAACCCTTTTTTTTCCTGGTTGAGAAATCAGGTTAGGTTTGAATGCAGAAAATCACAAAACATTATTTCCCACCACTTTTGGGGAATGGAGCTGCTGAGCTCTCCGCCTAGGGGGACTGGAGTAAACAAATCTCTTAGGAACAAGGAGAAGGACTGTAAAGTACCCTGCAATGAGTATCCCTAAGCCTAAGAATAGGGGACCTGAGGGAGGACAAAGGGAGCCCATCCTCCAACAAAAAACACCAAACACCAAAACAATATAAAGACAACAGACACTAACACGTCCAAGCACACTGGTCCGCGCCTAGACTTGAATAGGCAGCCGAACGCGACCTCTGACGGGGTAGGTCCCTGCGTCCACTCCCGCCTGGATAAAAGGAGCACTCCGTCTCCTTCGTTCCGAAAAACCACAGTCAGGTCCTCCTGACTGCCCTCCACCCATGGAACGTCTTCCAGGGCTGCAGCTTGCGGGACCGGGGCGTCCCCCCTTCCGCGGCCAGAGGGTCCTCACGGACCACAGAGGCGGCTGCATGGAGAGGGATTCCACGTCCTCTCCCTTGTTTCAAACCGAAACCAAAACTCACATACACACTGCGGGGACGCACACAAACATTCAAGACTCACACCAACGTACCTCCAAGGGGTCTTCGAGCTCCTGGGGTCACGCACTCATCCCGGACGAGCCCCCAAATGTAGGACCCCCCAAAAGGAAGACCCTTACTCGAGTCTCAGGATGGCGCGCTCCAGGAAGCACGAGAGACCGGCTTGATGCAAAAGCACGAGGCACTTTAATAACGGAGCTCCGGGCCAACACGTATCTCACGCAGGAGATAGAGGAGTTGACCACGAGGCTCAGAAATCAGGGGTTTATATAGGAAAATTTAGGGAGTTTAGCATGGGTACACATAATTGGCTGATTCAAACATAAGCGGGCACATGACTACATTGATTACATCAGCAAGTAGTACGTGCAAATTGACATTCCAGCAATGTGGTAGGGCAGTTTATTTTGGTTAGCAGGCGGTCAAGTTAACCTTAAAGAAAAGGGAAGAAGGGGGAAAGTGGGTGACACCAGATGGTCCACGGCCTTGTGGAGATTGTTTATCCTCCATGGCCAGTTAGATTTTGATGTTTTGGCAGTCTTATTTTAGGCTTGTTAAGGTATGTTCAGGCCTCAAGCCTGTCCCTCTTTGTTTCTTTTCCTAAGTTCATTTGCTAGACTACAGATTCTGTGCTTTAATTATGGGCACTTAAATTTTAACTCCTTCAGTTCATTTACCAATAAATGTAACATGGTAGAAGAATATATATGATGCAGTGAGAGAGATAAAGATCATATGGTCTGTTCTATCTGACTGAGAGAGAGAGTGTGGGTAAGGACCATTTCTTGGAGGTGCCGCCCTTCATAATTTCACAGGAGCAAAGGTGAAATATGGATTTCATTACCAATTACAATCTAAACTGTGACAGAACACCAGACAAAACACAGGCAGTTCTCTATTTTAAAATTTAAATTTTTTAAATAACACAGATATTTCTTATAGAAATGCAGGTTCAAAAACTCATGCTTTTTCAACAAATTGTATAGCTACTTTGTACACAGAATTCTGCATCAGGCTCTTGTTAAATTCATGCACAAATAAAACACAGATCTGTCCTCTGGATGACTGTGTCACATTGGAAGGGTTAAATAAGCACACAATGAAAAACATAAACATCCCATGTGCATCAAGGTGTTTATTGTCCTTTAACCCAAAAAGGTCATTGGCAATAATGATGGCTAGATGAAGCACAGACACGACAACTCCAATTCAAGGCAGAAAATAATGACCACTGAGGGACAAGTTTAGAGCTTGCCATGAGGCTTTAGAGGAAGGAGGCAGTTGGAAAGTTCAATAAAAAGAAATTCTCTAAAGGTGTTCAGAGAAGAGGGGTAGGGGATGCTTCCAGTTTTTGAGGCTTCAAGGATATTAAATTTTTTTTTAATGATAGAAGTAAGTTAGAAAAGTTGTGGTTTATTTTTAACATTTTATTTTTACCAAACTGATGTCAGTGACACAATGCAGAAGAGCAATGAGAAGAGCAATGTGAAGTTTTACAAATTTATTTGTCAATCATTTTGAAATGCTAGTTTGAGGTGCTTCCTGGATGTGGGGACAGGACCTCATTTGAATTGAAATTCAGATTAGGAAGTAATGTAAAATGATTTCAGAAACTCACACCAGAGGTCGGCCTTGACTCTCCCACGGTATAAACAGTGCTAATGAGTGTAATGAAATAACAAGATTTAAAATAATGCATGCATTAGAAGGCAGCCATAGTCCAGTTAGGGCTCAGGCTGTTGTGTGCCTGGGGAGGATGCAGAGGACAGGCAACAAAAGCCACCCTAAGTCCCAGGGTGAAGGAATATGATGAAGGCATCCGTCTCTCCTCTGGTTGGTTATATGGAAGCAAAGAAAAAACACCAAATCACTGCTGAGCCAAAAAGACACACCCTGTTGGGTGACCAAAACAAGTCCATGGAAAAAGATCCCAAAGCATCAGGGTGAAAGCTGTTCCCCAAGGGCATTTTTGCATATGCCTTGGGTAAGCAGCTGGCCATTGACCACAGGTTGTTCTCATTTCTGATTCTAAGAACAGAATGATGGAAATAGTCACTATTATGTCAACTCATACTGGTTGAGGAATCACTATGTCCTGGACACTGTTCTAAATTCTTTCTTTTTTTAGATATATTTTATTATTTTTTTTAATTTAGCTTTTAATTTTTTTACAGACTGCATTTTGATTCATTGTACACAAATGGGGTACGTCATTTCGTTCCTGTGGTTGTGCACAGAAAGAAACTAGATTCACACCATTTGTGTAATCATACATGCACACAGGGTAATGATGTCTGATTCATTCCACGATTTTTCATACCCCCGCCCTCTCATTTCCTTCTACATAATCTAAAGTTTCCCCATTCTTCTCTCACTCATACAGTAATTTATGTAATCCTCTGGGAAGGGATGTGAGTAGTTGCCATAATTGTCGCCTTTATAAAACTAAGGAAACTGAGATACAAAAAGTTAAGGATCAAGGTTCCTCTTCTAGAAACTGGCTCTTAATTCCTATGATCTGTTGCCATAAAAATATAAATCTCAGATGTTAGAGAAGTCCTCCTGGCTGGACCTAAGGTTTGTTCTGACAAGTTCCAAGGTGATGCCCATTCTACTGGTCCTCAGACCAGAGTTAGAATATTAAGGTTCTAGCAGACACCAAATAATGCCCAAACTCTGTTCTGGTCTTTTCTGAAACCATGACTTGTGAGGAATGGGCCTGGGCTAGATTCTAAGGATCCTTCTAGGTTAAGATTTATCTTTGCATCTTATGTTCTACTGGAACAATCCACTGCTTAGCAGAATTACACCTTTGAGAAATGATCTTTGGATTAGTAAGTGGGGCAGGCAAACAGAGGAAGGGTCTCCTGAGATTCCCATTTGGCTGCTGCATTACTGGAAGGTCTGAGGGACTTAATTCAAATGGGAGGCCCCAGGGTTTGTAACAATTAGATTACCATCTGGCTTTGTGATCTTTAGTATATGAGTAAACATTTCAGAGAGGCCAGAACCACTAAAACTCTGGGGCCAAATTTAAGCCTTTACTTTGACAGATGTCAGGTATCCCAAGAGACACCTGTCTTTGGGAAAGAAACTTGATTGCCATACTAGATTTTGGATTAAAAACTGGCAGAAAGATTTCCTGAAAATCTTTGCTAGGTGACTATAGTCTCTATGTTCAAAAGAGGACTATGCCTGCCTAAACCATAATTGAAACTTATGACTTCCATTTAGGCAAATTATCTTCCTGCCATCCCTGCTTGCGTGGCTACTAAACCAGGAAGGGCCAGGCATGGAGGCACATCCCACCATGTCCAGCTAATCTGGAGACTGAAGCAGGAGGATCACAAGTTTGAGGCCAACCTGGGCAACTTAGTGAGACCTTGTCTCAAAATAAAATAAAAGAAGTGCTTGGGGTGTAGCTCAGTGGCAGACTACTTGGTTACCATGTGCAAGGTACTGGATTCCGTACTCACTACCACAAAAAGCAAACAGAGAAGGACTTGATAACAAGTTGTTTATGAAGAGAAGAAGAGAAGAAATGTAGGAAGTGGGTTCTGATGGATGTCAAAATGTTGGCTTTGAGATCTTATTTTTCTTACCAGTATCATGGTCTATGGGGTGCAGCACATCCCAGGATTCCTTCCAAGGGTGGGAAGATGATTTCAGTTGCTCAGTCACAGCATCATCTCCCTCTGAATGAAGAGAATGACCCAAGGATAACAAGGACTCAATCTAGACCAAGGAGTGCTTTGGACACCAGTTCCATGGGAACTGTTGGAGAGAAGAACAGTCTCCTTCTGATAGACTCAAAACTGATCAGATTTAAGCCTTGATGGAGCTGCCTGATGTCACCACGTGGAGAAAAGTTGTTCATATGGTAATGAATCTGGAATGCCCCCCCAAATCTCATGTGTTGGAAGCATGGTCCCCAATGCAGCAAGGTTCAGAGGTGGGGCTTTTAGGTAGTGAATTCATCAGTGGGTTAGTCCATTTGTTAGGTTAATCCATTGATAGCTGGATGGACTCCTGGGATATGGGACCCAGTTAGAGGAAGTTGGTCACTGGGTCTGTTTCCTGAGTTTATCTTCTTACTGACCGCTTGATAGCTTTTTTGCCTCCTCATCTCTGTGCCTGTCTCTGTGTCTCTCTGTACTTTGTGGCTGCCGTGAGCTAAGCAGCTTTCTTCCGCTGTGTCCTTCCACCATGGTGTTTCTGCGGTGGAGTTGGCTGACCATGGACTAAGACTTCTGAAACCATAAGACAAAATAAATCTTTCCTCCTCTAAGTTATTATCAGGTAATTTGGTCACAGCAATTAAAATGTGGCCAGCACCATGTTTGATATTGAGTTCAGTATAGAGGATAGAAGAGGCAAGAAAGAAGACAGAAACTGTGTGCTAATGAGAGGGTCTGAGGCTCTGGATCAGTCTGTCTGTATCTGAAGCTAATGACAAATTTTTATGACAAATAGATTTTCCCTTTTTTTTTTTTTTTTTTTTTTTGTATCTATTGTTTGGTATCAAAAGCTCTCTGACTTAGAGTCCTAATGAGAAAAACTAGAGTATGTGGTTGAGGAATTTGTGTTTAATTTAGAATGTAGTTACAAGTTTCCTGGACTGAAGGTGTGGAATGGGGTATGGAAGAGTTGACAGCCTGTGAAATGAATTTGCTGTAAGTCAACTGCAATTTACTTCAATAAAAGAGAAAGACAGATCAGGGTATAGATGAATAATAAGGGTGTTAAATGGTAAGTAGAAAAAAGAGTCCCTGGACTCATGTTAGGCACCCATTAAAATAAGTGGAGGACTTCAGGTAACTTTTATAACTTATTCATGTTAGATGGGTGGAAGCTATGGAGAGGGGAAGTATTCCATACAACTAGATGTTTCTGATTTTAGTACATTTCCATAAAATAATTTTTAATTGCATGTTTTTCAGAATAGAGAGCTGATCACATTGAACACAGATCCAGACAGGCAACTGTGCTTTCCAAATATCTAATCTACAAAACATTGCAACAGATGCAGGAGGTTGGAGGCCTTGACAGTTCTATTTAACAAGCAGTAAAGGGAGAAATAAGGAAGGAGAGACACATTTCCCCCGCTCTCGCAGATTTAGTGTCCAGAATACTTCCTGACTCATTGTAGCCCATATGCCTCTACCCACTTTATGTTTTAAGCCCAAATATTTTATTCTCAAATTGAAGGTAGTCAAACCAAGTGACTTTCTAGTTCCAGGATGAAATGTTCTACCACAGCCAGAATCCATTTAAAAAATCACCTACCTCTTTCCCCTGAGCCTCATAAGCAAACAGATGTGCTATAACGAGGAATCACGTGTATCTTATTGCTGCATGTGGCACATGAACACAGTTACCCGAATAGAAGGAAAAAACCCTAGTATGCTGGGGAAAGTAGGTCTTTAAAAGAGATAATTATTTAAAATCTGTGTGTAATCTGGGGAGGGGAGAAAATAAATGAAAGATGAAATATAATTGAAATGTCTTTAAATCAAAATGATGTTCTCATAATACCACTCTTAGCCTGTGTTTTACAGATAAATTTCCTCTAATTTGCTCTGGAAGTGGGATTTTGTTTTTGCATTGATGGGTTTCAGTCAATGACAAGAATCCCTATGACTATTCATTACTTGTAACAGCAAAATCTCTGGTGAGGTGTGAATATTTATGAAGGCTGCTCCTTTTTCATTGGCTTGGATCCTGGTAGCCTTATTAAGAATAAGGTTTACACTAGATTTGCACTCTTGGTGAGCAGGGTGGCATTGCAAGTACAGGGTAAAGTTGGAGTGTTTTCAACAACAGCAACACCTGGGAGAATTAAAATTTGAAAGAGTCGGTGTAGCCCCCAGGCTGCGTTCTTGTAACGTATGCCAGTTTTGAGATCCTGCCATTCCTTGCTCACAGTTAATGTTTAAATTTTAAATGCAAGAACTCTCTAAAAAAGAGTGGAGGGGAAAAGTTGACCAATGTTGAGAAAGGGGCAGATTTGCTCTCAAGCGATCTATCACTGAGTAACAAATGTACGTGTCTGAGAATCTTGTCATTTTTTAAGCATGGGGTAGAGAAGTTATTCCTTAAGAAAAAGACACCAGAATAAATGAATGCACTAATTTTAAAAATAAGTAAACACACTCAAGTGTGTTCAAAAGAGAGAGGGTGTGACAGTTTGCAAAGTTTTTTGTTCTCTAGTATGTATTAATTGCTGGCAGTTAGATGGACAGACTTAATACATCCAAAATATAGACAATGAGCAAGTTTACAGCATGAATCGATGAAAGAATATTGGAAAAGGAAAAATTTGAAAACATATTCAAGTGGAATATGTGTGCCTATTTCATATAAGTTAAAAAAATGATCATCCTGAGCAAAAATTTGGAAGTGTAGCTAAAAAATGTCAAGTAATCTAGTACCTTGAATGTATTTAGCCATCACCCCAAACTTTACATATAAATCCAGAACATTCTATGTTAGTAGCAAGGCAGAGTTAAATTTGAAAATTGTGGTGATAGAATGGTGCTTCCAAGGGCGTCCTCAGGGTGTGTGGCCCGCTCAGTGCCACAGCACCATGTGCTCAGAAGAGTCCAGAACTTGCTTTAATGCTACATGGTGACTGTCTTGAAATTCTTAATAATTTTATTTTTGAACTTATGTTTTGTAAGTAAAATCCAGCTGGTAAGTGGAGCATGGGCTTGAGTAGAGAATATATGAACAATTTTTGCATCTGATATTTCTATTGTGCCATTTATCGGCGATGTTCTCAAAGGCTCATCAATATTGATTTAGCTCTTTTGTCACTGCTGTGACCAAAAAACCTAACAAGAAGAATTTTAGAGAAGGAAAAGTTTATTTTGGGCTCAGAGTTTCCGAGGTCTCAGTCCATAGATGGCTGACTCCATAGCTTTGGCCCAAGATAAGACAGAATGTCATAGTGGAAATGTATGAAAGAAGAAAGTGGCTCAGGATAGGGACACCAGGAAACAGAGTGAGTGAGCTTCCCTCAACAAGGACAAAATATATTACCCAAAGTCATGCTACTAATGACCTATCCTCTCTAGCCACACACTACCTGCCTATAGTTACCACCTGGTTAATCCACTCCACTGAATCAATGCACTGATTAAGTGACAGCTCTCATAACCCACTCATCATTCATTTCATCTCTAAACGTCCTTGCATTTTCTCACACATGAGCTTCTGGAGGACACCTAATATCTGAATAAACAGAAACCTTTGGTGCATTGCCCAATATTGTGTGCAAGTCTGGCAAGACCTCAACTGAGTTCTTGTAGTTGGTTTTGTCTCCAACTGAGCAAGCACTAGGCTGATGGTCCTGAGAGGTCACGCCTTCTGCTGGAGTCAGAATCGTGCTTTAGTTGTGGAAAGGGCCATGACATTCCAAGGAACACTAAAGACCCAGGACCCTGTTCTGTTCCTTCTTATCTGTATGCCTCCACCTCTGGTGTGACAGGTATGATGCAGAAGGACACTGAAAGGCAGCGCAGCTCCTGGTTCCTTTGCTTTCAGTCATTCCTTGCTAGTCAGTAAGGAAAGAAGAGGGCATTGTCAGGATGTGAGAGGGCCAGATTCATCTACATCCAGCATGGTTGTGTCCTGTTTCCTTGTTCTGGTAGGAACAGAAACATATACAATTGTAGACTACAAAATACAGATCATGTAACTTCATTGATCCTGTTTATGAGAGAAATGGCTTTATATTTAACTGGCATTTAAACCTGGCATTATACATGATACAGATCAGTGGTAAAAATCATGCTAATTTAACATATTTAATTTTTCCTTACTTAGTACAACTTAAAAGAGCAAATAAAAAATCATGATAGTTCAAAAGAGCAATAGAAACCATGAACAAAAGGAAAATTGCTATACATATGGGGTTTTTTTGCCTGATTTTTGAAGACATTTTACTCTAAACACCACGAATTATATAGTCAGTCATTACCTATGTATAAAATATGTTGGTTCTCAAAGGGGAAAGAATCTTTCCACTAAATTATTGAAGTAATATTATCTTATTCTTCCATCTGTCTTTTATTGTGTGTGTTTTAACCCCTCAGGATCCTAAGAATGTCAAAGCCAAAAATAGCAGCAATTTGCCCAGAGGTCACAATAGGAAAATGCTAATACTGCTTATTTCAAGAAACTAGCCTATCTTTAAGAAGTTAGAATGGCTGTTCTATTCAAGTAACTCCTTAGCAGTAGTTTTAGGATAGCTCTGTTTTGTGTTTTAATGATCTATCAACATCTCACTTCTGATGTCCATTATAGTTGCATACCCACATGAGCGCATGTCCATGTCATGCCCAGACTTGTCCCAGTAACTGCGATAATTATCCTAAGAGTTTGAGGAAGCTTAAGAATCCCTAAAGTCTCTTTTAGTCTCATCATTAAATTAGTTTATTGTTTCATTTTTACCAAGCAAGTAATGGAAGATATTGTTTGATGGCAAAATGTGTATCAGTGATCAGTTATTTTGAACAATGGAATCAAGGAAAAAAGAACAGTCCTGATTTTTGTACCTTAAAAGTATTTTGATTGTACTGATTATATTCTGCAACAACTGGACTTGGTTAGAAGAGAAAATACTGGGTGACTTAAACAGTATTTTATAGACCATGATAGAAAGTGTGTAAACAAACAAATGTTATGAAATAGTAAACAAACAAATGTTTTGAAATAGTAAATGGTAAAGTCTGATTCCTAAAACTATAATGGCTCAAAGAAATGTTTTGTCAAAGTAAATGCTTTGAATTTTTCTTCTTGGTTTAATGACCCTGGTGGGGCATGAGGGAGGTATAGGAGGAGGTAATATATTTATTTTCACATAGTCAGTGAAAATAGCTGTTAAGTTAGCACCTTCCCATCAATTTAACTGGATTACTAAGTGAAGAGGTTAAAAAAAATGGAAGGAATAAGGTATCACATACTGCAAGACTGTAGGTCTTGGATTGACTGAGAAGTGTAGTATTAGTTTCTTAGAGCTGCTGTAACAAATCAGCATGAGTCAAACGGTCTGAAAACCAGAAATTTATTCTCTCAGAGTTTAAAAGGCCAGAGTCCAAAATCAAGGTATCAGCAAGTTGGTTCTTTCTTGGAAGCTCAGAGGAAGAACCTGTTCCTTACCGCTCTTGTAACTTTTGGTGAGTTGCAGAAATATTTGGGGGTCATAGTCTGTAGCTGCCTAGTTCCAGTCTCTGCCGGTGTGATCACATGGTCATCTTTCCTCCCTGTGTTCTCTTTGTTTTCACACAGTGTCCTCTTCTTGTATGCTTGAGTTCAAACTCCCATCATCTATAAGGACATCAGCCATTGAATTAGGAACCCCAGAGTTCAGGGAGATTTCATCTTAACTGATATATTTGGAAAGACCCAATTTCCAAATACGGTCATATTCATAGGCCCCTGGAGTTAGGAACTCAACTTATCTTTTGGAGAAACAGTTCACCCCACAAGTGCTTTCCCAAGCTCAGGAACACATTGGAATGTCAACTGTGCCTTTTAAAAGAATCCTGATGCCTTAGTGGTGCCCCTTAGAAATTCCTAGCAAATGTGAGTATGAGGTGAAGCCATGGTGTCTCGATTTTGAAAGTCCTGCAAACAATTTGAACATTTACTAAAATCTCAGACACACTAAAGGACTATAGTTTTCAGTTTCTTGAAAAAAGATTTTAGCATCATAAAGTCTGTCTTCCAATAGGAAAACCTACCTTTTCATCATTTTGACAACTTAAAAAACTAAAAAAGATCAACAAAAGTCAGGGATGTAAATGAATGACAGAAAATCAAAAGGAATTTTAGAAAGTTAACCACTTGAGGTATGCTCACTCACTGGACATTTTAATGTGTACATACCATCTGCTGGACATAGAGAGGTCCAGAGGTGGCTCTTAGAAACTTCCACATCAGTAACTTTTCCTCCTAATTATGGAGGAAGCAAAAGACTTGTGCTTTGGTGAGGTGAAGTTAGGTAGAAATTACTCCTTCCCCAGGACACTCCTCAGTTATTAGCAAATGATGCAAGTGGATCTTATTATCTGTATAGATCAAGTGGCCATGCTGAGAAGTTCCACAATTATGACATAATTGATTACTCTGTGCTGTTTATACCCAGGGCTACTCGTATTAAGGCTGCATTAATTTCTAAAGAAAAAACATTTAGATGGAAGCAAATTGGTTAAAATGCAAACTCTTCCTTTTGTCTTCTTTTCCAGAGCCAAAAATACAGATGTCTATAAGTATTTTCACAATATTATTCCTGGTACAACCTCATAAATAGGATCCTGAAGATCTAAAGGGAGCAACTAAATCAGCATCAACATGTTCTCCTTGCTTGTTTTCTTGGTCTTTGATATACTGCTTTCTGTCTCACTTAGTATTTGACCTTTGCTTAAGTCGTATCCCTGTGGTGGACTGAATGTCTGTGCTCTTCCTAAGCTGGTATGTTGAAATCCTAGCTCTCAGTGTGATGGTATCAGGCCTGGCCACTGGGAGGTGAACAGTCCATGGAGGTTGCTATAGTTTGGGTCTCAATGTCCCCCAAAGGTCCATGGGTTAGAGGCTTGGTCCCCAGCTTGACACTTTTGGGAGGCAGTGGAACCTTCAAGAGATGGGGCCTATGGGAAGGTTTTAGGTCACTGGAGATAGGTCCTCCCTAAGGGACTGTAGAAACAGGTCTCTCCCCAAACCCTCCCTGGCCATTTGCTCTGCCACACATTCTCTTGATTATATGTCATCTCACCACAGGCTCCAAGCAACAAAGTCAGTCATTGGACTGAACCCTACCAACCTGTAAGCCAAAATAAACTTTTTCCCTTTTTAAACTAGCTATCTCAGCTATGTGTTGACGTAGTGGGAAGCCAGTTAACATTCATGAATGAGTGCCCGTTTAAGAAATGCCCAGAAAGCTTGCTCCTTTTCTTTCTGCCCTCTGCCATAGGAGGGTGCAATAAGATAGCCATCTACAAACCAAGAAGAGGGTCTTCACCAGCTCCTAGTGTGTCGCCACTCTGATCTTGGGCTTCAGCCTCGAGAGCTGCACAGACGATGTGATCGGGATCAGCCTCCCTGATGGGGAAGTTGGTTACGCTCCTCGAGCTAAGACAATCTTTCTTTTCTTTCAGCCCCATTATTTAATTCTTTATACTTCAACTAAAATATTTTCTGAGCCAATCACAGTCACCCACATAAAGAACCAGTGTTTGTTTTTTATTCTCAAACTACCCTGAGAAGAACTTTCTTTCACCTTAAGTTTTAAAAAAAAGCTCTTTGTTGCAACTTATCAACTAATATTTACTTTGCTGTATAAAAATCTCGTTACACTAGAACAGAGGCCCAATCTTAACAGCAATACATTTACTACTGTCAAACAATTAGCAACACAATGAAAATATGAGCTGAATACAAAATAAACACATGTAGGGTTTTTTTTTTTTTCCATTTTAACACATGAAAAAATAACTTCATCATTATTGCAAGAAAGGTTGTTAGACTTGGAAAAAGCACTCTAGGTTGATGAATAAAATAGATACTTGATGAAACCCATGTTAAAAAATTGACCAGATATATTATTGTCATTTTGTCTGAAAGCTCATATTTGCACTGAAGTGATATATGCTTGTGCATAATTAATATTTTTTTAAATATGATATTTAAAGGGAAAGATAGTATTGTTCCCATTAATATTAGAGTTAAAAAAAAAAAAGAACATAACTGAGTTCCTCTATCAGAAACTTAGGTAGCCTGGGTATAGACAGCATTCGAGTGAAAGGTCTTCCTAGCTAAATGCACTGACAGTTCACTCTGGGACAGCAATTGTCAATGTAATAGAAATAATTTTAAATAGAATTCTGTGATTCATGACTAAGCAATTCCAATATTGTTCTATCTTCTGTTAATTCAAACCACTAAGGTTTGGGATATGTCAGATGGCCTGTCTGTTAATATAAAAGGTCTGGGCAGTGGCTTGGCTTGTCACATTTTGGTCTGTAGACCAGCAGCAGTGGCAGCATCTGGGAGCTTGGGAAATGCAGATTACCAGGCTTAGCTCCAGGCCCGCTGAATCCGAATTTGCGTCTTGCCCAGAGCCCCAGGTGATTGATGGGTGGGTTAATGTTTGACTACTGCTGTACTACATGGTTGACAAAATTTATTTGAATTTGCAGGGGTGTACAGCACAGAGCAGGGAGCCTCACATCAGACCTCTAGATCACAGTTTGAAAAATCTTGGAAGAGTGAGCTTCCGATACATAAGTTCACTTTCCGTACCTCAGCTGCTTCATGTGAAAAAGGTGGCACAGAAGCCTGGGGTGTTGTAAGGATTGCCAAGCACTGCAGATCAGCAGTTCATACGCTACCAGGCACGGTTGGGCACTCACACGATCATTAGTCCAGCAAAGGAAATTGGCAATGAAATAGCAGACGTGTGAACAACAACAACAACAACAACAACAACAAAATTTCCTCATAGTGACATGCTCTGTGATGTCTAGAGAATGGCAGTGCTACTACAGAATGGAGAGGCAGCAAATGCTTTCAGAGAAGGAAACAAATGAGTCAGTATCTGAAGTGGCTATGATTGAAGGAATTTCTGGAACAAAGTTCCAGGCACAGTGCTGAGCATTGTATATGCATTCATTTTTTAGGATCCTCCATTTCCCCAGAAAAGTAGATAACTTGCTTGAATAAAGGTATTCAATGGACAACTGGACTTTAAAGCAGAAGTATCATGAAAATATTTTATTTATTTATTTATTTATTTATTTATTTATTGGTACTGGGGGATTGAACTCAGGGTGCTTTACCACTGAGCCATATCCTCAGACCTTTTATACACACACACACACACACACACACACACACACACATATATTTAAATTTTGAGACAGGGTCTTGCTAAGTTGCTTAGGGCCTCTCTAATTTGCTGAGGCTGGCTTTGAACCTGCAATCTTCTTGCTTCAGCCTCCCTAGCCTCTGGGATTACAGATGTGCACCAGCACATGCTGCTATGTAAAGATTTTTTGTGCTATTATACACATTTTAACACTTACTCCAATTTGGATGTTGAAGTTAATATTACTCCTTAGTGCAACTTAAAAAAACCCCACAAAACTCTTGGAACCACTGAAACCTAGCACTGGAGATAAAATGACCATTCTGTACATCCCACAACATAATCTTAGTATTCAGATATGGACTAGAACCTGGAGATAGTAACATGGCCATGCTCATAGAATTTGTCTTTCCACCCACAGAAATGAAAAACTCCATGTCCCTTTAAAAAAAAAATACATATGTTTAACTATGTGGTTTGGCTATATTCCAGTTTACACTTTGCCTAAGAATTTCAGTCTCTAGGCTTAGTATATATTTTTCTTCATTTCCCTTTGCTATGCAATAAACAAGCAAACAAATAATGGTTATGTGGTATCCGTGGCATGAAATAGCTTCTTTATTCCAACACAGATGGGGTATCTTAATAATGGGAAGATGATCTCACACTTTAAAGTGCTTTGATATAAAAGGTGCCATATAAAAAGGAAGTTATTATTCTTAGTTATAATGCCCTAAAAAAGGATTTGCCATCTAAATGGCTGTTGAAACTTAATGGCAGAATTGCTTATAATGCTACAATCAGTTGAGGCCAAATTCAATAAAAACTCCATCCGGCATTCACACTGAGAAGACCCACATGTGCCTTTAATTTTTTTTTTTTTAATTTCCTGGGCTTCCGGCCCAGAAATTGAATGGAAATTTTATTTAAACCTGCTCTTGTGTATCAACTTTTGGTAAATATCAGGTTTTCAGTTGACTTACATTTTGCTTTACATTTCTGGGCAAAAAGAGGATACAAAATGTTGCCTCTCTCTCCATACCTGCATTATACATCTTTTGCCTGTTATGACTAGGAAATTGCAGCATACGCTAAATTGTTCATCATTGCTTTTACAAATTTTAGGATACCCCCACCTCCTTCTGGTCCAACCACAGGATTTGAAATTCCATTAAATCCTTTTCCAGTACTAATCAGCTTTCCCCAGCACAGGCAATGTAATCTGAGTTTGGAAATGACTGATTATTTGGAGAAGGCTGTGAGGGGTTAGGGTTTAGATTTCTCTCTGTCTAATTTAAAGGAGCTTCTCTCCTGTCTTTCTCACTGTCATTTCGCTGCCCTGGGCCAGTTCTCCCTCCTTGATAAACATACTCTTTCCTTACCCATTAGACAGAACATAGACGTATATATTAGAAGGAAAATGCATTATGAGGCACCAACTTGAAAATATTAAAAAGAAGAGGCAACGCCAGTGACGGATGTAGGCATGGCAGTAATTGCACCTGCTAGGTGCAAAGCATGGGCATAATTTGCATGTAAAGTTCCCTCAGCTCCTTCCAGAACACACCAGTTCTATCCAATAAAACATTCTGTCACACTCAGGGGGTTTGCCAACATGTTCCCAGATTCAAGCAAAAGGATTATTTACAGTAACTAATAACAACTGAAAGGACCATAAACAACCTTTCCATACTTCTTCTAGTTTTCGCCCTCCCCCCACTTTGGCTAAGTAGAGAGACCTTAAGGAGTCCAAATTTACTGCAATTTAATTCTGATGGGAAACGCACATTATTTTTATTTATAGCATTGTGCTCTATCTATCCCTGCCTCCCCCCACCCCTTTAAAACATAAATAACTTCAGCTTTTTTTTTTTTTTTTTTTTAAATCTAGCCATTATTCTTACAGGGATGAGCAATTTCCTGTCTGCGATAGAGCAGAAGTAGCCAACACCAGAGAAAGTTCTCAAGTGTATTCCAGAACTCTGCTGTACGTTCATGGGGTAAGAGAGCATCTCTGCTGAAACAGCTCTGGGGTGGGGAGAACTCACCTCCTCACTGAGGCACTGTCTGGGTGCCAAGGTAAGGGCTGGGAGGTATATGCTGACTCTATTGTAGAAAGTGGTGCCCTGCATCTTAGAGCTGGGCACCAGCTCCTGTCTTCTAAACTCCCTAAAATATTCCCATAAGTCCAAATTCTATTCTGAATTGCAGGACATCAGACACTTATTTCTTGGGGAAATGGACAAGAATAAGAAAGAGCGAAAGAGTAATCCAAACAGCCATTTCCCAGGAAACCCCCTTTCAGATCTGGCTCACCAAGGTGGCTGTCCTTGAGATGCAGCTTTGTTCTGCCTGTAGCAGTCAGGAGGAGAGGAGAAGACAGGTGTGTGTGCGCGTTGGGGGTGCGGGCAAGGCTGTAAACTCATACTGGGAAGTCTAGTGACCAAAGAGACTAGTTTCTTTGAAAGGAAAATGAACTGGTGATACAGTTTAGAAACAATAAGGAATAACTGTAAAATGGAAAGACTCATAAGGACTATTGTTAACAGTAAGTACTCTGGATCATCTTTCTAAAAATTATGAAAGCATCCGTAGGTAATATGTTGTGAGTAAGCACAAAGACCATACATACTTTTCTTATACCAACTTCTTTCTCTTAATACCTCTGTAAGGTCATTTATGTCCATGTTAGTAGATGTCCTAGTCCTGCGCTCTCTGTAGGAGCTGCATTACATTCCTTTATATATCTCCACTGTATTTTGATTAGCCAGTTCTTTGATGATGGATAGGTAAGGTTGTTTTCAACTTTCACATACAAGTAAGATACATGATTTGCACAGGTCCATGGGGGAGCCATCCCAGCAGTTCAACTCAAAGATTCGGAACTTCTGCCAGCTAGGTTCATCTTTAACTGACCATTACCTGTATGCATTTAAAATGGCAAATAGAGTAAGATCTGTTTCATTGGGAACTTGGGATATTCTTATAACGGAGTCATTGAAACCTTAAGCAAATTAATTTCCTCATCACTAAATCAGGTAAAAATAATAGATAAGAGATTGTTCTAAGGACTGTATGAACGAATTCATTTATAGCAGAGTCCACTCCCTGTCTATAGCTAACCCTTAACAATTATCTGCTTTTCTAAGGAAATTGGAAATTTCTGGGCACATGTGTGAGCTCAGCTGCAGCAGGTTTTCTTAGAAGTGGAATTGCTGCCTTTAACCCTGTGAGCCCCGGACCCCAGCTGTGCGGCACTAGGCCACCCAGCGGTGACATGCTGACCGCCGCCCATCCAGCTCTGCTGCCAGGGCCCTGCCGAGGCTGGACGCACGTGGGTGCACGCGGCCCAGCGCAGGGTGGCTGGAGGCGCTGGGGGCGCGGCGGGAGCGAGGCGCGGGCCCCCGTTGGCTGCTCCGCCGCGCTGCCCGCCCCTTTCTCCCACCCGTCTCCCCTCCCTCCTGTGCTCGAGCCAGAGCCGGAGCTGTGGAGGCTCAGGCAGCGCTCTGGTGGCGCCGGCAGCAGCCACAGCAGCCTGGCGCGCGGCGACGGCGACGGCGGCGGACCGGCGGGCGGGCGCCGGGGTTCGGCCGCGAACAGCACGGACGGGGGCGCTGCGGCGGCGGCTCGCGCGGGCGCGCACGGCGGCTCCCGGGGCCTGGACGATCAGCTGCTGCGGCTGGCGGGCCGGCTGGTCGGGAGCTTGGCGAGCTGCCGGGACAAGGTAAGTCGGGGATGTCAGCTGCTTGCGTGGGCTGAGATGCAGGATGAGCCACCTGCCTGGGAAACTTTACGCACTGGCTTTATGTCTCCTCATCCCTAAAGTTTGTTTGCGGGGAAGTGCACCTGACGTGTTCAGAACGAAAGGTGCTTCTCCCAGCCAGTTTGCTGTGGGGAAATCCACCTCTAGGGCGCGGATTGTTCTCGGGATGGGAGACTCGCCTCCCCAGGTGAGGCTTGGGGAAATGCGAGGTAGGTCCCTCCGGCTTGCCCTTAGCTGCTGCGGATTTTCCCAAAGTTGAAAAATAAAAAGTTGTGCACCCGAGGGTTGCAGAGGAAGAATCCCAAGTGGTTCAGGGGGCGAGAACAGGATGGTGCTGTGCCAAAAACTCTCCTCTTGACTCCCGGGTCTAAGGAAGCCCGGGGTGTATGGCTTTTCCGTTAACTATCAAGTTTTCCGGGCTGCATTTTCTTTCCAATCACAGATCTGCAGCCTTAGATGGAATCCCCTGCTGCGTTTATTTCGCGGATTTTCTCTGATGGGCTAAAGTGCATGTTTCTTCAGCTTGGACCCGGGTCTTGGCTGCTTCTGTGCTCCCTGAGGAGCCCTGCAAAGCTAACCAAGCAGAAAATACCTCAAACACAAAACCAGGAAGTGCCAGCGGGGCACCCCCACTCACAGCACCATCGGGAAATTTTTGGTTGCATAAAATGCACGAAAGGCTTCTGGGCTCTGCTTCTGCAAAGCTCCGCGCGGCTCGCTAATCCGTATGTCCTTTCTTGTATTGTATTTCCTTACTGATTTACAGCAAGGAGATGCGCTCAGAGGAATGATTTAATAACAAACGGTGCCCGCTATGGTGAGGACATCAAACCTTCCTTAAGAACCAAAGGGAGGGGAACAAATAGAGCTCTGGGAAAGGGGTCGCAGGTCTGTTAACCTCAACGCAAGATGTGGGGAAACAGAGCTAGAGAAAGCAATAGATTGGGAGATGGGAGATGTGCAGGAGGGAGGTCAGAAACCCCAGCTCGTATCGTGAGTCTGTAAATCTAGAAATAATTTTAAAACGATTAAGCAAGAATAACTTTAAAAAAAGACTACTTGCTGTGATTTCTGTCTACCCCCACAGAGATGAATATTATACTAGCTGAAAAAGAATCCTGATCTGTAAATAGATTAAAAACTGGAATTAATCAGAAAAATGAGTCAGAACCCTTCAGAGATTGAAAGGAGAAGTAATTGCCTTTGAAAGAGCTATTATATCTCAATATTGAAGTCAAATGTGTTAGTTTTGCTTTGCTAGCTGTGTTTACTAGCAGAAACCCTACTTTAGCTGCAGTAACCTGGCATCTTAGTTGGTGGTCTTAACCCTTTCCTGGCCATAGTACCGGGGAGGAAGTTGTCTGGAAAGGGAGATGGTTAGTATTCACATCCATTTGTTTGTGAGATGCCCAATATGTGTAAGTCATTGATTGCAATGGGACAGCTTCATAAAAGACAACTCATAGGGCTCAGAGTAGCTAAATGGAAAGATGATCCATGCAAATAATGTGTTGAATCAAATTCTTAGAAGGCTTGATAGTCAACACGTGGTTTGAAACCCCCAAAGGAATCTGTATCCTCCAGGGAAATATAGCAGACTGGTGCATTCTTTTACTAGACAGATGGTATGGTTGAATGCAAGCAAGTGACCCTTCTGTCTAAGGAGGGATAACTGAGACACCTAGCTGCTGATTGATTTGCAGAGTAATAGATTCAGTAAGTGGCCACCTCTGATGATAATATTTGGCCTCATGTCCTCCTCACTGGGGGTCTTTAATGTCAGTTCTAAGACATGGAGGCATGAAGTTCCATTCTCCAGGAGAACTCTAACTTTTAAATATCATTCACAGCACAACCAGGTAGCCCAAGTGTTTCTTAAAATGGCAGCAGCACATTTAATAGGACCAAAGTGCTGAGCAATTGCAATTGGAGCAAAGATTAGCTGCAGACAACAAGCTGTAGCTTTTCAGTTGTTGATTTATGTGTGATCTTATCACCATCACATTTCATATATGCCTAGTTATTACAAACTAATAGCCCCTTGGCTCTTCTATCAAAATATGCATCTTTCTCTTTTATAAGTGCCTAATTCCTTCTCATTCATTCAGTGCACATCTTTTGTCTCTGTTTTTACTGCATAATTTAAGTGTCCAACTTGAAGTTCTCATTAACTTCTAATATGTTTTATGCTGAAAGAGTACATAGATATAATTGCTCCTTTCAAACTGCAGGATCTATATATTATTGAACTTTGGCAATGCCACAAAACAGAGGATCTATGATTGGTTCAATGTTCTATGTTTTCCATTCACCATTTAGTACGTTGTTAGCAGTAAAATGTTAATTCTGTTCAGTGGTAGATGTTCAGATGGCAGGAGGATTTATCGCTGTTGTATATGTTTTCTGCCATTTCTGACTTGGTCCTCACCAACAATCCAGCTTATTTTAGCCAGTGATTTTGTCTCTTGGAAGATGAGGTTCTCTAGGTGCTTGCCCGTGGTTTTGAATAAGCATATGTGAGTATATGTAAGATTTTTAATATGCATATATTATTTATATATACTTATATATATATATACACACACACACACACATATATATATATATATAGTCACTTTGTGCTGATCAACTGTTACTTCTTAAGCTTGATAATATTGCATTGGGTAATATTTCCCAAAGATATTTGTCAGTAATGAGGATATGGGACTATAGGATAGTATAAGATAGGATTTCTTTGAAATTTAGGGGTGGCTATTCTCAGACTCAGATCTGACTTGTATAAAAATTTCAGAAATAGATCAGGTGTGAAAAACAGTTTGGAATTTGCAGTCCCCCCATCTCCTACCACAGTGGAACATTTCTTTGGAAAATCTGCTGCATAAGTAATGCACTCACTTGTTAAAACTTTGTATGCCAAGTTTCAATCCATGGTACATTTTTATTTTCCTCCTTTTATGTACATGTTATAAACAAGAAATAAGGGTTTGTAATAGAAATGCTGGCAGAACTTTATAGCATTTCAAACAGCTCTGCTACTTGGAATGTAAATATTTGTAGAATCTTTACTGTGCAAGAAGCTGCCTTGCAAAGAGTGAGGGAAAATGACTATTTTATTAAGTAGGAAAAGATAATTCAGAAGATATGCATATTCCTTATTGCAGACATATTGGCATTTGAAGAAATAGATTATGTGTTACAGCAATTCTACAGCACTCTCATAGGTGCCTTGATAAATCAGATTGGAAATTTTCTGCATTCTAACGCAGGAGGACAATTTTGTGTCATTTGTTTTCTAATTCACTTGACTTTTATTACCTTTCAGACATTAAGACATGGGCTCCATAGCTCAAAACCTGCTTTGATTATATTACTGATAAGGGAGGCTGTCGATATATTATTTTAATAGATTAAAGAATTCTTGGGGCTGTTATGGTACTTCACATAGTCTTATTTTGGAGAACTGGAACAACTCATATCTCATGTGGCCTTTCATTCTGACTAAAACATAATTTCTCAGATTTGCCCACGTCCCTTCATCTCCGCCCACAGCATCCTGTTCCTTGTCACCCCATTTTCTCTCCTGGGACCACTCCCCTGGCTTCCCTGTCTCCAATTTTACTTCTTCCCCCAGATCATTCTACACAGCTGGCACTATTTTTTTAATGTACGTTAAATTGATACTTCTTTACTGACAGTACTGAAATGGCTTTCTGTTGTATTTAGAGTAAAATAGAAAGTATTACCTATTTCCTACAAAGCTGTGTAGGATTTAAACACTACCTGTCCCTTCAATATCTCATACCATGCTTTGGGGAGCAAGAGTGTCATGAAGTTCTACAATTATGTTGAGTGTTTTCCTGCCTTCAGGATGATTTTGTCCTTTTCCCTGGTGGTCCCCCTAGCCCTCATCCCTAAACTCATGTGTAGGTCATGCACACAAACGTGGAGTTTTTGATTCCTGCTTATCCCTTAGGTCATGATTTAAATACCATTAGACAGAGGGGGTTCTGATTTCTGTAGTACTCTGTGGCAGCACACCTCTGTGGGCACTTTCTGCCCATTGTCTTCAGTCATAATGTGGAGCAGTACATTTCCTTATCCATGTGCACTCTCTTATAAGCACTTGGGATGTGGGTCTCTGCTCTGTTTTGCTTACCAGTGCAAAGAACCCCCCATCACAGTACCTGCTCACAATGAGTTTGACAGACCCAGAACTAAGCCTTTGGGAGTGTTAAGTTTGCTGCATGTGCTGCCCACTTCACCTTGTGACCAAAGATCTTACCCATCAAGATGGTCCCTATTCAGCAGAAATTACTGGTTACCATCACGGTGTTCTCTGTCACATTGCCATGATCTCTCGGACATTTGCTGCTTTAAACACATTATGTCCAAATAGGAATTCATCACTTGCCTCTGAAGCTGGCTCCAGCTTAGGGAGCCCTTCTTTCCTTAACCCTCATGGCTGTCAGGGCATGTGAGCTCAGTGGTCAATGGGCCTTTGCTCTTGTGGTGAGTCAACTGATTTAATGTACAAGAACAGTCATTTGGCCACCATAGGTCAGGCTGGATTCTAGGCCCTTCCCTCTTTCCCACTTTTTACCTAAGTGCAATTGATTAAAAAAGGACTTTCTGTTGGCTGTGGTGGCACATGCCTGCCACACCAGCAACTTGGGAGGCTGAGGCAGGAGGATCAAGTTCAAGTTCAGCTTTGGCAATTTAGTGAGACCCTCAGCAACTTAGTGAGACCCTGTCTCAAAAAATATAAAAGGGCTGGGGATGTGGCTTACTGGTAAAGCACCCCTGCTTTAAATCCCCAGTGCCAAAAAATGAAGTAAAAAAATAAATAAAAAAAGAAAGGCCTTTCCTCCTCATTCCCTTCCTTCCTTGGCCTCTCTCATGCATGATGAGGTATTAATCCGTGATCCAAAACACCTATATCATTGAACGCCCACTGCCTAGAGTTAAAAAAGAAAAATGCCGCTAAGCTGCTGATGTGGCCTATGTCAGTGTGACTTCTCCCTGATTCTTTCCTGCAGTGTCACAGTCCAACCACAGAATGGGGCCTTCTTAAATTTCCTTGAAAATGCAATGGCACTCTTGTGACTTCAGGTTCCTTGCATGTGCCGAGAATACCATGACTACCTCTCTACTCCCCTTCTGTCCTTCCCATCTAGACGCAGTCCCATCTTCAATTCACTGTGATTTCTGCCAGGAAAACCCTGACTTCCCTGCCATTGGCCTTGGTAATACTCACCCATCCATTCCTCCCAGAGGCCTTGACCACCGTCCAGACAGCTTGAACAACAAACACAGCGAGTCTACTCTCAACCATTTTAAAAGTAGTGTCTTCAGTGCTGTGAAAATGTACATCATTTAATAGTGTAAAATCATTCGATGTCAGTCTTTTCTCATACTCTGGGATGGAGTGGCATACACATATTAGGACTTTGGTAAGTATTTGTGGAGTAGAAGAAAGTCTAATGTCTTTCATTGTTATGGAATTGTATTGTGGTTATAGTGGGACTTTTTATTCTAGGACTTATAGTTATTTCAGCATGTAATTGGAAGATTTTATTTTAATTTGCACAATTTGAGTGACAGATCATGTATTGACAACAGATGACTATCTTGATATGTACTGAATTAAGAAAATTCTACAACAGACATATTCTCTAAAGGAAACATAAACTAAAGGTTTTAAGTCCTGAGAGTTGGTCCTTCATATAATGAACTAACTTTAGTGCAAAGAGGTACTTTGAAGTCCTCAAGATTTAAACGTTGATCTATGAAGTACGTCAGTAAATGACTATATTACAACAAATCAAAAGCCCATCTTCCCAAACTGCAAATAATTACTTATAAATAAGTGAAAACTTTGTGGGCATTAGGTAATTTCACCAGTCATCCAGTACAGAGAAAGCCCCCCTCAGCATGCTGAAAATACTATTAATCTTCCACAGTTTCAGAACCTACTATTTTTCTGTAAAAATATTCTAAGTTTCTGCTGAACTGATGGAAATTCTTGGGCCCTTGTAAGACTTACTGAATCATCCCTGGGGTGAGACTTCTTAACCTGCATTTAAAAATTTTTTAAAAAAAATAATTATAGTCCCAAAGGGAATTACAGAAATAGTACAAAGAGTTCTGTCTATTCTACAGTCTGCTTTCCCTGTGGTTATATTGTATCTAGAGCAATATCAGAATCAGGAAATTGGCAGGAGTCCATTACTGTTTGCTGGACTATGGGCATTATTCAGTTTTTGCCACTTTTAAAACCTGATTTCAGAGTACATGTGAAGCTTTATGCAGTTCTATCCCATGTATATATTCATATATCTCTGATTGAAGAATGAATGTCCTGAGAGGTACCCTCTCATGTGAGCATGCACTGATGAAATATTTTGCAGGTGTCTTCTAGCTTGGAAACTTCCATTTCCATAGGGCTTTGTCCATGGAAATGTTTCCTCTTCTTAAATACCATGAATTCTTTCACCTTGGAGATGCCTGCATGTGGAAGTTGCTGGGGAAATGGGAATTCTTAAGGTGTTGATAAACCCGGGTGTGACTTTGGGTGGGTCTCTGCTGTCATCTCTTGGGGAATCTGTTTTGACTTACCCAGAATTCTGTAGGTAGCAAATGTACTTATTTATTGGTGTGATCGGACTTGGAAGGATTGTAAAGCTGCGAGAGCAAGACCCTAACTGAATGTGTCCTGTGTGTTCTTAGGGAATTGCAGTCCATTTTTATTTCTCACATAGAAATAGTCACCCTTTAAAATAACACATTGCAGGGGACGGTAATGACACTTTTCAGCCAATTAAAATCAACCCAAACAATATGACCAGTGATCTAATCTGATGCCCGTTACTCCCTTGGTCTGGTTGCCTGCCTGTGTAGAAAGCAGCTGAAAGTGGCTGATTACCAGTCCTTGTTACTAATTCTGGTGAGTATTCTGAAAGCCCTGGAATACAGATAAGGCACATTGGCACCAAAGTCAGGCATGTGTGACACTACCTCCCTCACCCATGCTCAGCCCCTTTGCCCCAAAACCTTCTACATTTCTGCTTAATAGACAAATTAAGTCATTTTTCTCTATCATTTTAAGGAAAGGCTTGCTAGGATTCTTTTTTATTTTAGGTAAACTAACCAAAAACCTGTGCAAAAACTACACGTTTTTGAAATTTGAGCCTTCTAATCCAAGGGTTCTTTTTTTTCATTCCATTAGTTTTTTTTTTTTTTCCTCATATGCACTGTGAAGATACACATGCTTCTATTTAGTATCAATTTATTGACCTATTTCACCAATATAGAACAAAATATTCTCCTATGTAGTTGTTTCTGTAGTTTTTAATGGAAGTAGTAATTTTGAAAAGGAAGAAGTGGGTCTCAATATGTGGGTTTTAATATGTCATGAAACAAAGCACATATTCTGTGAAGATGCTTATTAGTAGAGGGCGTATTTCTACATAATGGGAAATCCTAGAATATAAGCATTACTTCTGAACATTGCCATGATTGTCTGTTGGTATAAGTATCTTTGTTTTATAATTTGCTTGGAAAACGTTTTGTCATTACTGTAAAAACTGCTAATGGGATTTATCTCTTATCTTGATTTTTCATTCTTGTATTTAAAAAATTGATTATTTCTTTGTCATCTTTCTTCCCACCTATTTTGATCTTTTAGGCCCCCCAAACATAAACACACTTTCGTGTGTGTGCACATATACACATCCACACACTGCACAAAATATAGATAGATTAGGGTGGGGGATGGGGTTAACTTCACTTAATTTAAAAGATGTTTGAAAATTTGTATTTTTCATGGAATGGTTTAGTTTTAATAATATATTTATAATCTTACGTATTTATTTTTGTGTTGAAAACACTTAGAATCCACTCTCAGCAGTTTTCAAGGATGCATTAGGTTGTTATTAAAATATCTATCACATTGTGCAGTGGTCTCTTCAGCATCTTCCTCTTGTCTAACTGAAATTCTGTAGTTTTTGGCCAACACTCCTTCCACCAAGCCCAGCCAGTGGCAACCACCGTTCCGTCTCCACTCCCATGACTTTGACTTTGGTGACTCGTCTGAGTGAGATCATGTGATGTTTGTCTCTCTGGGTCTGACTTATTTCACTGACATAAGGTCCTCCATGTTCATCCATGTGGTTGCAAATGTCAGGATTTCCCTCTTTTTGAGTCTCAGTTGTACTCCATCTCATATGCATTCCACATTTTCTTTATCTGGGCATCTAACGGCAGATACCTAGTTTGAGTTCATACCTTGGCTACTGTGAACAGTGCTACTGTGAATGTGAGGTGCAGTTTTCTCTCCAGCACACACATTTTCTTTACTTTGGATGTGTACCCAGTACTGGCATCTTTTGGGGATCCTCCAGTTTGTTTCCCCAGTGGTGCGAAAGTGCTTACTTTTGTCCCCTTCCTCACCCCCACTTCTTATCTTTGGTCTTTTGGAGTAGCCATGCTAGCAGGTGTGAGGTGCTCTCTGCTTGTGGTTCTCATTTGTAGTGTTCTGATGATACTGAGCTCCTTTTCATAACCTGCTGCCACTTGCATGTCTTCCTTTGAGAAACGTGTATTCAAGGCCATCACCAGTCTGGATACTTGTTTCCTTATTAAGTTGTTTTGCTTCCTCATATAGTTCAGATATCAACCCCTTACAGATATAAAGCTTTCAAATATTTTCTCTGTTCTGTGAGTTGTCACTCCCTGTGTTGTGTGTTTCTTTGACACTGCAGAACTTTTTTAACATGATGTAATTCCGTTTGTCTGCTTTGAGTTTTATTGTCTATGCTTTTGGGGTCATATCCAAAAATTCATTGTCCAGACCAATGTCATTAAGCTTTACCTCCAAGTTTCTTCTAGTAATTTGATACTTTCTGATGTTACATTTAAGACTTTAATACATTCTGAGCTGATTTTTGTCTATAGTTAAGATGAGGGCCTGATTTTATCCTTCTGTATGTGGAAATCCAGTTTTTCCACTATCATTTATTGATGAAACTGTCCTTTCCTTTTATATATTTTGGCACATTTGTTGAAAATCAAGTGACCATATATGCATACATTTTTTTCTGTATACTCTGTTCTATTCCATTTGTCCATGTGTCTGTTTTTATGTTGGTGCAATGATGTTTTGATTTCTATAGTGTTGTATATTTTGAAGTCAGAGTGTGATGTCTCCAACTTTTTTGTTCTTGTTCAAGTTTGCTTTGGCTATTTGAGTTTTTGGTAGTTCCATATGAATTTTAGGACACTAAAATTTTATGTCAAAAATATCATTGTGGAATTTTAATAGAGATTATATTGAATCTATAGATTGCTTTGGGTCACTTGGAAAATTTTCACATTATTAATTCTTCCAGTCTATGAACATCATATCTCTCCATTTATTTGTGTCTTTTTCAATTTCAAACGTTATTATAAAAATAATTTTTATATGATTGTAAGTAACTAAAAAATAATTGACATCTTTCCTCTTGTTTGTTGTTTTATAAATGCAGAAGTCAACTCTTGTTCTGGTAACATACAATCCAAAAATCTCAGTGGCTTCTTCTAACTGACCTGTATTATATGAGATTTAGGGGTCATCTGCAGATCTGCATGTCTTTCTTCTATTCTGTGGATTGGTTGTGTAGCTGCTCTGTATGGCATCTCATTCTAGGGTCCAGGTTGAAGGTAGATCCCTGTTGTGGTCACTGTAGTCCTTTTCCACCCACTGACATGAGGCCACCACAGGTACTCACCACTTGTGTAGAATGTAAGCTGCTAATGGGTCACAGTGCATTCCTCCCTGGGAGTTTCTCATTGGCTTGCTGTACTGTCTCAGCCAAGGTTGCATCTGCATGTATACTGACTCGTGATCAGTGACTGACTGATCCTTGGGCACTAAAACCTGGGTGGTTTTAACTTAGACAACTCTGAAGTGCAGTTCCAGCCCCATGTTGCCCTGTAGAATCAGCTGACTTCTCAGTTGCAACTATTTTAAGTTTCAACATCTTGTGTCTGTTTATGCTTTTATTCCTCATGGCTTCTTCTTTTAAGAACTCTTCTCAGTCTCAACTTCTCTGTTCAGCAGACTTCATCTTAGATTTTGTCTCTGGAGAACCTAAGTTAGGAAATACCCATATCTGAGACATGCTGTTCTTACTGGAAGAGGCAGAAACTGAGGATGCTTAACTAAGCCATGCAGTTGCTTTCTACACTTTGGCTGGGAGTGGTCATATATCAGGCAGGTTTCTTTCACTTCATTGGCTAGAAGTTGAAGGGTCAATAAAGGAAGTAGGGGGGAAATAAGCAACAACTTACAATCAATAGTACTGTCTATTGTGGTCTACCTCTCTTAGTGTCATACCCAAAATACACATTTAGTCACATGTACCCATAGTGCATGCATCCCATCTTAGTCTGTTTTTAGTGATGTAGCAGAATACTGAGACTAGGTAATTGATAGGAAAGAAGGGTTATTTTTGTTCATGGTTCAGGAGGACTGGAAGTCCAAAATTGGGTAGCCACAACTGGTGAGGGCCTTGTGTTGTTTCGATTCATGGCAGAAATTGGAAGGGCAGGTGAGGACTGTGGAATTCATAGAACATAAGAAAGTGACTTGCTTTATAACAGCCTGCGCTCGTAGTAACTGATTCATTCTCACCAGAGCAAGAACTAAGTCAAAGAGAAAGCCTTTAAGCTATATTTCAGGACTCTACCAGATGAACCCAAACATCTATGGGGCCCTACTTCCCAACACTGTCACAATGGGCATTCTGTGATATGGGTCTGGGGTGAAAAAGGAATATTCGTGAACAATCTACCTATATGAGTTAGCTAATGCCATCATACTTCTGCATAGAAAAAGCCCACAGAGTTTCCTCAGCCACAGACAGGAGAAATTTCTGTAGCTCTTGCTCTTTCTGCTTGGCTGGTGGCTCTCTTGGACTCTTTCCTGGGTCAGCTTGGCATTGGTCATCTGGGCTGGACTTGGCTCAAGCTGCATCTCTTTCTGGCTCTTGTTTCCTCATCTCATGGTGGGTCCCTGGTGAAGGAGAGGGGCCCTGATGGAAATTAGTCTCCTGAGAGTGGTAGAGGTACAGAAAGATGAATGGCACACAAGTCTCTTAAGAGCTGGCCTTGCAACTGGTACATTCTCATGTCTGCCTCCTTCTTTTGCCCAGTGCCAAGTCAAGAGTGGGGAAATACCCCATGCCTGGTTTGTGGGAAGAACTTGGAGGTCACATGGCTGAGGTGTAGATATAGGAAGCCGAGAAAGGCCTTCCAGATTCTAGTTGCTTTTCAGTTTGAAATGTAAAATGTCACTCCTGCAAATGATTGAATCACAACTCTTTACCTGTGTGAGGCCCAGGAATACAGAGAGGCAGAATGCATATGGAAAGCTCTCAGAGAACATGCAGTACTGTTGGAGGAACCAACTTGTTTTTGAGAGTCTAGTGAACAGTTGTGGATGTTTTGCTCAGTAGTAATGTGAATGCTTCTTAATCTAGGCAAACTGTCTCTGACATTTAATAGTGTGTGACCTCAGGCAAATGAATTGGCTTCTCTAAGTCTCTTTTTCTTCATAAAGTTGTATTTTTAGTTTCACTGTATACATTCATTGCATAGAATATAAGAAGGTACATTGACCTCATGGTTAAACTCAATAAAGGCTGCCTGCTAATGTGTGCCATTGTATTGGCGTTGCTGTTTTATTATTCATGGCATACATTTTATATATGTATTTATAGAATAATAGATATATGGTGTGTCCTAAAAATGTTGTGAAGAATTAAAAGAAACTCATATGATTCTTAACTAGAAGTATCTAGAAAGGCTTCACAGGCACCTGTGATGGGGCTACATCTTTAATATGGGAACAGCAGCAAGTCAAAGTACAGGGGCTGGCATGGCACATTCTTGAACAAGGAGTCATCTTGTACCTGTTGCAATTGAGTGTCTGATAAGAGAGGCACTTGGCTCTTGGATGTCGTAGTAATGGGAGACCTTGATTTGGGCCACATATTAGCTCTCAGATATCAGTATGTAAATAGATTTTAATTTTTGGTTCAAAAATTATTGTAAAGCATAATATATTGGAATACATTTTACCAGTGAGAGAAAAAGAGTCTAAATAGTCAGAGAGTCATGCCTCAAGCCAATAACAGGTTAATGACCTAACCGGAGATGGAGCGTGTATTTCCCATGTCAGGAAGCACTGCAGTTTATATTCCAGAAGAACATACGCTTACAAGAGCAATACATGTGACGATAAACTACTGCCTTCTCTCCTGAGGTGACTGTCAACTTCCCTGAGTTCCCAGTTGGGTACATCTATCCCTACATTTGTCACGTTTCCTCTACAGGACTGAAAGTGAGTCAGCTCTTCAGCATCTCTTTCAAACTCCCCGTCCACCTTGCAACCTCTTGAGGCTGCCCCTCCTGCTCTGCTCCTTTGTTCAGTCTTTGGTGAGTTCACTTTCTTTCTCTGGCATATGAATCCTTCATTTTCCCCTCTTCCTTTCTTCTGAACTTGTGCAGTGAGGAAACCCAAAAGGAAAAGCTGTTGTCATCTACCCGCTGTTTCCTTTGTTCTTTTTTCATGTCATCTTCTGATTGGTTATTTTTGCTCACATTCATACCCACCCTTTTAAAGGTTCAACTTGAATTTCTCTCTTCCATCTCTCTTTGGCCTTTATCTCCTTTATTCAGGTATCTAGACCTGTTTATTCAATTATTTGCTTTAACACTACTCAGGAACTTTGGGAAATTTGACTTTTCCCTACCAGATGAATGACAGAGATCTGGTCAATGTTGCACTTTGGTCAATGCCTTCCAATCTTTTCCTATTTATTCACTTCCTGCCAGGGCTCTGGGGACTTGTTCTTGATTTCTTGTAGTGGCTTTGTGGCTCTGGAAGCCCCAGCTGAGATGGAACTTTTGTGAGCCTGGGTCCTGAATGACTTGAATGAGAACCTCTGCCAAACTGCAGTAGATTTGAGTCATGAGCAAGAGACGCACGCCATTGTCTCCAGCCACAGAGGTGTTCCAGCTGTTGGTTACTGCAGCATAACCTGGCTTCTGCTGACCACTGGATGTTTCAGAGCCCCTGCCTCACCACTGTCCTCACTGATGTCACTTCTTTACCATGTTCCCCACCTGTACCATCCCACCACAACCAGCCAGTGGCACCAGCATGGAACTAATTGCTCAAACTCTGATTTCTTCTTGACACTGCCCGCTTTTAAAGCCCATATAGAATTAGCACACCAGTCTCGTTTTTCCTACATCTGAAACTGCCCACTTCTTCCCACCTTCAATGCCAACATGTTTATCTAAACCATTATCGTTTGTCTCAGCATTTGATCTGGATCTCAGTAATTTTGATTATGTTTCTGTTATAGCTGGTGTTTTTCTTTTAAGTAGAAGAGCCTCCTTAAGTCTTTATAAAACTCTGGAAACTTCAGTTGATTTTGGGGTAAGTTCCAGATGACTTGATGTGGCTCCTGAGACCTCCATGACTACATCACTCCTGCCCTCTGTGGCCTGCTCGTGGGGAACTCCTGCGCACGCTCTCTGCTTGGTAGCACATTTCCTGATGGCTCCTCTGCACATGCTCGGAGGGCTCTCTGGGCTGCACCTCCCACCCCTGTTGCTGCTGCTTCACCCACCTTACCTTACCTTCACCGATCCTTACCCTGCAACCATCACTTGGGATAGATACTCCTACTCACAAGTTCAAATTAAATAAACCACTCAAGGCTCAGAGTGGAGCTCAGTGGCCCACCACATGACTCCAAATTAAAGCCTGTTTTCCAGACTGAGCAGTACAAGGACAGAAAATTTGTTTTTCTTGGTTACCCCTGTGCCCCAGTGCACAGCATAGAGTAGGCTTTCTAAAATATTGAACAACTCCGGTACAAGTCACAAATATCCTACGGTCCACTCATACTCCTTTCTTGTTTGGAATCTTATAACCCTTTATACGGTTTAGATTTTTTAGCACCATTTAATGTGGATTAATTATGTACTAAGTGCTATGCTAAACACTTCATTCAATCCTCACAGGAAGGGAGTGACGTGACTACCTTTCTTATGATGCTTATCATATTGCTTCAACGTACCTATTTCTACATTTCAGAAATATCTCACTGTCTATATTTTCTGAGTTTCTTATGATAGCAATTATTATCAGGTTACCTCTGACTTGCCTGTGTACCCTTGAACTGTAAGATGGCTTGTTGAGTGCTGGTCACTTGTACCTGGCCTATCACCTCAGTTTTCATAGATATTCTGTCCCTATTTCATGAATAAATTATCATACTTAAGTTCACGTTAAATGGTTGATAACATTAGACTTAATATTATCTTATTGCCTAATGTATAACAGATACCTCAGGAAGAATTTTTTTCCATTGATTCTTTTATAGAATTAGTAAGAGGTGCTTACTACACTTAAGGATTGTGTTGTAACTCTGAAAATCACATTATATAGAATCCAATGATAAATGTTATCAGTTATTTATTGCTCTGTGACAAAACTGTCCCCATTTTTCACAGTTTTCTGTGGTTTGGAGATTTGAACAGGGCTGTATAAAGAAACTGGTCTTTGATCCATGTGACGTTGTGGGGTGGCTTGGTGGGGACTGGAGCATCCAAGATGACTTTCTTCACAAACTTGTGCCTCAACTGGGGTAGCTAGAATGGCAGGAACCTGGCTGTGTTGATATATCTCACTTGTCACCATTCAGGAATCTACCTTTGCTTTGCAAGACCAGGAGAATCTAAGTGGGAGCTGAGCATCTTCCTGAGGTGTGAGACTGGGACTGGCAGAGCATCTCCTCTGTCGTGTGCTGCTGGTTGAAGCATGCCACAGTTCTGATCCAGAGTTCAGAGTGGGTCAGCAGATTTCTGCTTGCTGGAGATTGGAGGGGTTAAAGGGATGGCTGGCTGTCACCTCTGCCATTTTCCACTTTCAGGGAACTACTTGAAGTTGTATGTTCTAAATTTTTTTCTAAAGGTTTCCAAGATACTCTTAATTGGTGTGGACAGTCGAATGTGCACTCTGTGAAACCCCCTGTCTTGCAATTCAGTGAGGATCAATATGACTTTTTAAACCTACATTAATTTATAAACTGCCTACATGACTTACCCATCCTGTTTTCTTCACCAATGTATTTTTAGTATCACAGGAGTTATTTAATTTTTACAATGAAGAACAATAAACAGAAATTAATCCTGATGAGTGAATGAGGATGAAAAGTGCCACCTGCAAAGATGGCTTTTAACATTGTGAGCTTGTTTTAAACATGTCATGATGGCGTCTGGTTAGTTTTAAAATTTACATACACAGAATAGAAATCTTTGCGGGGAGGGCAACACCCATTGCTGTCATGCAGGTAAGCAAGAAGTTTTGTTCCCGAGTGTTGCTCTAACTTCATGTGTTTTTAAAAATAAATGTGCTGTTCAATATCATGAATAATTAAGTGAGAGGAGTTGTGGGTTTGGGGGTTGTTTTCTTTTTAGTAATTGTAAATTCCATTTCACAAAGCCACAGTTCAGTAGTGAGGAGGAACCCAGTCTGGATTGCTCCTTTTTCATTAAAAAAAAAAAAAAAAAATCTATGTGATAAGATGTAATTCTAGAAAGATTTTGCTTAGAATATAGATATTTTTCAGATGTATTAAATTTCACAAAGTGCTTTATATAGCTAATAAAATCATTATTGTAAGGATAGTGATAAAGTCTTTGTTCCCTAGCTGGTTATAAAGAATGTTTTTCTAGTTGAGGACCAAACCCAGCCTACATCTGATATAGAGATGCTGTGTACAATCAATAGCCATTGACAGATTCCTCATGTCAGACGTGTGAACAGATGGGCAGTGAATAGAGCCCCTTTTCCACTTTATTTAGCTGCGGCCTTAGGATTCTGTGTACACAGAGTGGATGGGTGTTCAAATGCTCACATTCCCTGCCAGTGCAGTGAGGAGACAGGGAGGAATCCATGGGACCTCAGGGTCGTCCTTCCCTCAGAAGTATAGAAGTCAGTCGCAGGTCATTGTTGTCCTTATGACACACACTGATGCCACATTGAGGCCATTGGACCTCCACCTCTTTGAGAGTAGTACCCTCTACTTGACATACTGATGCCATCCCCAGATCCTCTCCTGGGATCGTGGTGCTGAAGTTCATGGCTTCTCAGGTCTTACCCTTATTGGTCTGTTTGGGGAATGGGTGTGCTGATTTAAATTTTGGTAATATGTTTTGGGTTTTCATTTGTATACGTGGTGGTTGTGTATCTTTTTTGAAACAGGAAATACAGTTTCGAAGACAAGCCATTGTATTAGGCATTTAATATTGCAGGAGTCTGGTGGAATTGTCCACAGGTGAATAACCCTAGAGCCCAGCAAGTCCACGTGGTGTCCGGTGGATTTAACAGCGTCTCTCATTGGGCATGAACTAGGGGAATGAAATGTGCTCTCTGGAGTATCCGCTCTGCTCTTCCATTCCCCTTGTCTTTTAAATCCTGTGTCCTTCATTCAAAGTTCATCTTCTTCTGAACTGCCAGAGAGTGAATTGTCAGCTGTTCTGTTACCAGCTACTATATGCCAGGATGGCTTGGAGGTGGGAGTGTGTGGAGAGAAAAGCTATATATCTGATATTTCCATTGTCTTGTAATTTTCAAATAAGTGAGACATATACCACTGTCATGTTTTAGCAGATACTAAAATAATAGGAGCAGCCAGATATGGTGGTGCACACCTGTTATCCCAGCAACTCAAGAGGCTGAGGCAGGAGGATTACTGTTCCAGGCCAGCCAGTAACATAGCAGGAGCATGTCAAATAGATAGATAGATAGATAAACATATTGATCCTGTCTGAGACCAGTCCCAACTAGTAACAGACCAGAAGTAAGATTTTTGCACAGTTCTGCCCCCGCTTAACTATATTGTCTTATATATTTAAACTTCCTGATATTTGGTTTCCTCTTCTGTGCAATCAATTTGTCTTGGCTCTTGTGAAATTAAAAGTAACACAGTTTCTTGCACAGGAGTACTGGTTGTTGGTAGTTGTAGTTATTCTAGAACAAGGATGGTCTATTCTGCACATTAGTGAAAATAGCCTTTGTGTGAGTGCTTGGACTGTAGGAACTGTAGACTAATGTCCCACTTTGGGTTATGTGAAGTCAGGTGCCATCTGTGTGTCTGTTGTTCTTTACTGTTCATGAGCATATGACCTTTGCAACAGAAATTATGGAATAGAAGATAAAATGCAATTTTTCTTCTTTCAATCACTTATATGACTTGAAATCTTAGAAAGATGATTCAGGAGGATCTGAGATGAAGCTATCACCAAGCTCATGCATTATGTATGTCAAACCACAAAAAATCCATTAATTAGCCACAATGCATTATAGACTCCTTGTCATAAATTGTTCTAAAGTGAAAACAAATTTGCCAAGCTATGAAACTCTCACTTAATTTGCTAGTCAGAATTTGTGTGACATCTTCTAAAAACAAAACAAAACAAAACCTCAACATCCAATAATATATAAATTAGAATATCGAGTCAATTTGCATATTCATTTACATTTTACCAAGCTAAGTTTATTTTAAGGCTATATTCATGCCTGGAACATACTTGGGGCTCAGTAACTGCTGGTTTTATGAAGTAATAAAAGGTTGCAATTTTTGACTTAGTAGGTTTCATGTAGTTTTATTGTGTAAACTTACCAAAAATTAGATTTTCTAGGGAGATTTTATGATTGATGAGACACATAAAATCCAGGGTTTTAAGGTTTGAAAGAAATAAGTTTATTAAGAACAATAGAGGCCAGTCCTCAGATATGACCCAGTCATTTGCTGTGATGGAAATTCCTATTATGATTCTGCTTTTTCCTTATTTTCCTGCAGCAAAGGTGTCTCAGAATAGTTCAGCTACATGAGACAGCCACCTCCTGATGTCTGAGAAATTAGACAAAGCCACTGTTCTTTTCTTTAGTTTCTTAGAGTAAGAATCATTGAAGACAGGGTTGGGTGTGAGTTTCATCTTGCTTTTCTTTTCACCAAATGACATTTAGAGGAGGTGTATTTGTCTCCTGAGAGGACTCTGAGCCCCTGGTGTTCATGCACCAGGATCTCCCATCATATGGTGTATGAATATCAGTGTGCAGCCACCTGCAGGTTCTTCCTGCTGCCCTCCTGTACCCACCCCCCGGTGTCTAGGACAGGTGGCCTGCACCTGTGACTTTGTTCCCTTTCTCCTTTGAGTGTAGGTTGTCCTCCATTCTGTGGCAGTCCTGCAAAGTGCAGGCAGCTTCTTAATGTTACTCTCTGGGGTTGTGCTTGGTCCTTGTCCTTTTGGAGCTCTGGTGGGCACTTGCTGCTATTCTCCACCCCCACGTTCCCCCTCTGGCTCTCTTGCACTTCTGGGCTTCTCTTCTGTGTTTCCAGCTGCTGCTCCATCTGGATGATGTTTTCCTCTTTCTCTTGTTTGATGGTGGAGGTTTTCTCATCCTCAGCCTTGGCTGCCTTTCCCTTTCTTTTTCTCCCATTAGGGAGTGCATCCTCTCCACGGCTCTGGTACTTCTGCTACCTGAGTTTGTATCATCAGCTTCTTTCTGCAGAGTCCCAGATTGCCAACTGCTGCCCACCACTTCCCTCAACCTTTCACTTTTCATTTAGACTCTACCAGTTCTGACCCTGAATTCATCCTGCCTGAGATGTGGCCTCTCGTCTCAGCCTTCCCTATTTCTTCTCAAGAGCATCCATGCTCTCTGTCAGGGAACCACAGAGTTACCAGGAATTCTCCCCTTGCATCCCAAACCCAGTCACTTACCAGGATGGGGTCCAGCACTGTTGCTCATACCTGTCCAGCCAACCGTGACCCCCGTCAGCCTTCAATATCACATCTCAGTGACTAGAGCTGCTGCCTCCTGGTGTCGCCTCTACCCACATGACCCTTCATGGTTCCATATGAATTATCTCAGAACACAGCTGTCTTTGCACCACTTTCTCACTGCAAAACTGTAATAGCTTCCTGCTACTTGGAGGAAAATGTGAGAGGAAAAAGAAAAGAAAAGCTGCCAATCTGGCCTTCAAGTCTTCTCATGTTTCAGTCTCACTTTATTCTTTTCATTTCTATTCTCAGAGTTTCTGAAACCTCCTTTATATATGTAATCACTAGTAATATCCCCTTTATATGTGGACATGAAATAAATAGAAAATGTAGCAAATTTACATACCTTTTTAAAAAAGCCAACATAAGTCCCTAAATTTGGTAAACATAGAAATATAAGGAAATTTCTTTGTACTATCTGTTGTTTTAATCTGTAGTGACTGTATCTGAGTCCGAGTAGATTACCAGAGCTTGCATCTACCTGTTGGTACTAAACTTGGATTTCAGAGAAATACAGCAACATCAACTAAATATTTGTACTACTTGTCCTTTAGAATGGTGACCAAGTCTGCATATTTGTGTATATTCATAGCATTACTGTGAATTCCTGTCTACAGATGTAGACTTACACCTCTAGGTTAAGTTGTTGATTTCATTCCTATTAAAGATGTAGTTGCCACTGGTGATGTGATTTTTTGAAATAGTGGGCCACCCTTAGTGACATCTGAACCTTACACAGTCTCTCTCTCTCTTATTGGAATAGGAGTTGCATCCTTATCTATAAAGACTGTGCACATGTTTATAAGCTCAGATGAGGTGGCCAGGATATCACTCAGGGGCAGAGAGCTTGCGTAGCATGCAGGAAGCCCCAGGCCTGATTCCCAACTCTGTAAAAGGAGATCACAGTAAGCAGGTTTTTCTTTCAAATGGCCATCTCATTTGAAAGGCATGTGGACATTGCACTCTAGCATGTCTGGCATCCATTTCTGTACCTCCTAAGACCCTCATATTCCCCAATAGGAGTCATCTTAGGTGCCCCAGTGTTTCACAAAAGGTATGGGAGCTGCAAAAGCCACTTCCCTGAGCCCTGACCAAGCACCCTTCAGTCCTACTCTGTGTTCATCTCTTCTCTCGTGAAGGTCCTTAGTCATCTGCTTCTCAAATACTAATCTAGTTTGCTTCAGTGCCCTGAGGTAATGTGGCATCTGTATTACAGTTGTATATGTTCACTTCTGCCTGTAGACTTTCCCTTCCTGTATTAGAACATATGCTTTTAGTTGCACAGATCACAAACTCAAGTCTCACTGGCTGCAGTCTTTATCCCACAGGTATTGCCTCTCGTTATTGAAAAGTCCAGGATAGTTGTCACTGGACAGAGTAAGATCCCAGCATCTCATGGTAGCTGTGTTTATATCTTGTTCTTCCCTCTGGCTTTGATCACATATCAGTTGGGTAGTCTACATCTTTCAATGCACTATGGCTTAATATGAGTAAAGCTCATGTCTTGTTCATGTTACATACCTGACATAAGTGGCAGGTAGAGTCTGCCCGCTGCGGTTACTCAGGGTCCAGGTTGATAGAAATGCAGTGTTGACATGTGCCTCCATTCTTGCATTGATATGAAAAGGTAATGCAGCAAAATGTGCAGTTGTCTTCAGGCTTCTGCCCTGAGGAGATATGTCACTTTTGGTCATATCTCATTGACAGAAGACACTGAAATGCCCATTCTTATAATCAAAGAAGGATGCGGTCCTATTCTATATCTGATGGATAAAGAAAACCATGAAACCTTAATATAGGCAAGCAAATGTGACCTGATACTGAACACAGTTGGATTTCCTTGGTGTCATTATCTGCCTGAGTCTTTGGGAGAACAAGGAGACATGGGAATTGCTCCACCAGAATTCCATGGAGTGAGAGTAGTTAGCAGGGACAGTCCATCAAATAACATTGAGACAGGATGCCAGGCCAGTAAACACCACAGGTAATCCTGTGCACCCTAATTAGATTAAAATTACTTGAGAGAAGAGATATAACTTTTTGGTATTTCTTGATGTTCAATATGGTGTCTTGCTTTAATTCTTGCTTCATTCATTCATTTGTATGTGATGCATTGCATTAAGTGTATGTAGTGTATATTACAGTATGTATCAGGCATGTTTAAGTGCCTTGGGTATTTGAATTCATTGAATCCTAGTATCACCCACCAGGAGAGTTCCATTATTAACTCCTTTGATCAGATGGGAAAACTGAGGTTCAGAAAAATCAAGTAGTTTAACCATTGTCTCAAAACTAGACAACTCTGAAGCAGGGATTTGAACCTAGTGAGTCCAGTTATGTGCTTAGTTACTGTAATTATTGATTAAACTGCCACTCAGTGTGTTTTTTAAGTCAACTTTTCCATGTCTTTGACCAAAAGACCTGACAAGGACAATTTTAGAGGACAAAAAGTTTATTTTGTCTCATGGAAAACTATGAGGTCTTGGTCCATAGATGGCCAACTCCATTGCTCTGGACCCAAGGTAAGGAAGAACATCATGGTGGAAGGACAGGGAGGAGCAAAGCAGCTCAGGTCATGGCAGCTAGGAAGCAGAGAGCTCTGCTCACAGACAAAATATAAACCCCAACAGCACCCCCAGTGACCCACCTTCTCCAGCCACTCCCTGCCTGCCTTCAGTTACCACTGAGTGAATTCACATCAGTGAATGAATACACTGATTATGTTAAACCTTTTATAACCCAAACGTTTTACATCTGAACATTCTTGCATTATATCACACGTGAGCTTTTGGGGGCCACTTCATATCCAAACCATAACAATGTTTTCTTAATAAGTTTTGTTGCATACTACAAATAACAAGTTAAAAAGGCAGAAAGTGCTAATTCTACAGGTGAAGGGAAGTGTTTTCTGTGGTCAGTCCAGGTAAGGAAGCTAATAGGGTCCATATAGTTTAGTCTTCTCTCTCCATTCTGGCTTTATTAATATTTTCCCTATTTTTTAAATTAAATATCCATTACATGTTTGTTTGGAAACCTCCCCTGTCACTGTAGAGGAACAAATATTTTGATAAGTGCTTCTCTCAGACCTGGCTTATCTACAGAGAAAACATTGCCAGAGGATACTTGGTTGCTGTCTTGTCCTGTTGCAGCCAAGATAAGGATATTTTGCTTTTCTTTGTAGTGTGAAGACATGTAGCATCTTGTCACAACTTCCGAAATCTTTGAGGAAATGAAGTCTGAATGCCAAGACAGTAATTTTACCATTATCCCAGTGGCTTGGTATTCTACTTGATATATTGTAATTTTAACAAGGAAGTTACAAGAAAAGAATTTAATCCTGTGCCTCTGTGGAAAGGTGAAATAAAATAGAATACAATTCTCATTTGTTCTTCTGTAACTCATTTTGACAGCTAAGAAAGCTGTCTTAAATGGGCATGAATAGATCCTTTTTATCTGTATTTATCTGTATTTAAATTTAGCTTTGCTTATTTGAAATAGTAAAATCATTAGTTTTTTGACAATCATTGGTATTTTAAAATAATAGAAAGATTTTTGTAAAGTTAAGTAACTTGAGTTTTAGTTTTACAGCATGCCTTAAAATCAACATATATGTAATATTTAATTGTCGAGTTAATGTGATATTTTGGTATTTGATCTTAACAAAAAAAACAAAAAAACAAAAAACAAAAAAACAAAAAAACCAGTCTTACTCCATAAGGAATTTTGGATCAATTACAAATATAAAATTTGATTCAGTCCATTATATTTTAAAGGATGGTCAGCTATTTATAATGCTTTTCTTGTCCAAAATTTAATTTCAAAATAAGAAAGCTAATGAAATCAGTGCTCCCACAAATGATTAATTCTGTAGTTTGCATTTGATTCCCACTCCTCTTTTACAGAAAATCCATACATTTGGGTTATGTACAGTTTTCCATTAACATTTAAAATAATGTGATTTTGATACTGCAGCTTTTGTTAGGATTATGTAAAAAGCAGCATAGAATTTGCAATTTAATTTGTGATTCTCCCACTAGAGCTTGGCTTATTTGCACACATCCTTACCTGTGACTCATGGATATTGGCCCATCAAAGTCCTGATGGCTGTAAAAATCTCAACCCAAGACATTATTCAAAGTAGATGTGCCACTTCCCACTTTCTTCTCTTCAGAAATAATTATAAAAGAGAGGCAGGCCTCCCTTATGTTGGTTAAGTGACTTGTTAAATGGAACAAAGAAGCTTCCATTTCTTCCTTTTGGACTTTGAGTACTGTGGGAAGATGAGATGCCTGATCTAGTCCAACTTTCTACAGTCATGTGGGGAATAGATGAGTTGCTGAGGCTATCTGGGTGTAATAAAGGAGAAATTTGGGTTGTTAAGGGTAAGGTTGATGTCCTGGCTTTATTGCTTACCTACCTGGTCCCCTTAGAGCATGGCACTTCATGAGCCTCAGTTTCCTCTCCCCTGAAATGAGAGTGACCACGGTGTCTATGTGATAAGCATGCCAGATATTTTATAACACATGCGTAGCACATTGGCATGCAGTGCAATGGTTCATACTTTTTGTGAAACAACATTGTAGTCCTGTGCTATGCAATGATGTTTAAACCCATGTCAGACCAATGATGTTTGAACCATGTCAGGCATCGATGGTCCCACTAGATACTGTGGCCTAGTGACATCACAAATTCACGTAACTCTTGGTATCTTGACATTTAAGAAGTTGCTTAATAATGCAGTTCTCAGGAGGTACCCCATTCTTAAGTAGCCTGTGATTTTTGTAGTGGACATTTTCCTGTATGTTACCTCTTTGGATGATGGCAGCTGTGTAAGGTGTCGGTGATGAGGCTCTGTGACACAGAAGATGTCCTGTTTTACTGTAAAAGGTGAAATACAGAATTCTTTGTGATGTAGAAAATACAAATAAGAAAATGTGTGTCACATGTAATTGTCCAACCCAGAGATCTGTTCTGTGTAGGGTTTTGACGACATTATAATTAATGGTAGCTTTGATGTGGTGACTACAATCAGTATGTGGCTGTCTAGTCTTGGGTGCTGCAGATGTTGGTGCAGGCAGGAAGTAGGTGCTGCTCTCTCCATTTTACCAGGTGAAGGAACCGAGGCATGGAAAGGACATGCACCTTGGTAAACACCGTGCAAATTTTGGGGGAAGGATTGGAACCCAGGTGTGCCTGAAGAGCCTGTGCTGAGAAGAATGCTGTTTAATGGTTGTTTCCTCCTGGACCCCAAAGGAGGATGAAAATGGAAAATAAGCAGTGAAACTAGCCACAGCAATTCTGTGCTTCAGATATATAAACTTCTCTAACAGATTTTGATTTCACTTTTAAAAATGGAAGTGTGATTAATATGCACTGTACTGCACAAATCTTATGTGTTCAGTTGGACACATTTCGACAATTGATTATCCCCAGGCAGTCACAAACAAGTACCCACAAAAAGTTATGGGAGACTTCCATTCCCCCAGAAATGTCGCTTATGGTCCTTTCTATTTAATTCTGCCTCCTACCCTCAACCCCAAGGCAGCCACTTCTGATTCTTAATACAGTAGAGTTTTGCCTATTCTCAGATCTTATAAAAATGGAAATGTAAGGTATATGTTTTTTAGAGCCTGGTTGTTTTTGCCTAATAAATCTAACAAATATGTGCCATGTTCCTGTGCTGAAAATCACAGACATTGCTGATAAGTGAAAGATAACCTAAACAAACAGAGAGGTGCTGTGCTCACTAAAATGTTCACTGTTGTAAAGATGTGTATTCAGATTTATGTAGATATTGCATGCGTCTGCAGGTTTCTTACTGTTTTTTTTTTTTTAATTTTAATTTTATTTAATTTTTTACATTTCAAGGTGCTGTTCCACAGGATTGTTTTTTCCTTCTGTGCTTGTGAGCATTTGGTTTGTTTTCCACTCTAGGGTTACTACTGTTCAGGTTTGGTCCTTTGTCTGCTATTTGGCATCCATTAATTATAAGGCCAAACAACTTACCAAAGTTGATTACATGTAACTTTGATCCAGAGCCCCTACTCTGAGCCACCTGCCTACCTAGTCACATACCACGCCAGTATTTCAGCCCAAGTCCCCCAGGTTCAGGCGCCAGGCAGCTGGGGACAGACCCTTGCCCCACACCTGTGGGGATTTCTCAGAATAGCCATTCCTGAGCTGTTCCCCTGATCTGCCTTGCCTCTTTCCTGAAGACCCTGATGAAGCTGTGGTGTCCCACAGATGCCCCAAGGAAAGCTGTGTCAACCTTTCCTCCTGGTTCTGCCTTCATACCTGCTCTGGTGCTGCCAAGTGGCCCCCGGTTGCATGGAGTATAACTTTTCTTGGGGAAAGGCGTCATGCTTAACTGTTCTCAGTCACTTTCCTAAGTTACAATCCCACAGGTACAAACAACACAGTTGTAAATGCAAATTATAGAAATGTTTGTGTACCAGTTACTTATTGGACTTATTTTGATTTCTCTTGAGTAAATCCATAAGAATAGAATCTGTGCATCACAGGGACATAGGAAGACACCCGCGTATGTGCATGACTCCACAGGTCTACACAGTGCTTGTCCCTTTTTACATTTCCAGCAGCAATGTCTAGGGATTCCTGGGGCTGGGTTCTTTGCCAACATTTGCCAATGTTTTTTATTTAAGCCATTTTATTTTATTTTTGTATTTATTTGGGGGTACCAAGATTGAACTCAGGGCCCCTCGACAGTGAGCCACACCCCCAGCCCTATTTTGTACATTATTTAGAGACGGCATCTCACTGAGTTGCTTAGTGCCTCACTTTTGCTGAGGCTGACTTTGAACTCAAGGTTCTCCTGAGTCACTGGGATTATAGACTTATGCCACCTTGCCTGGCTACTTAAGCCATTTTAAATGAGAAAATGCATCTTCCTGTCTTTTCTCTTTGTGTAACTAATGGTGTTAAGTGTCTTTTTATAGGATAATCTATCATTTATATATCTTCTTTGGGGAAGGGTTTGTTCAAGTCCTTTGCCCATTTAGTTTTTTTTATTGTTTCATCTATTTATCTGTTCAGCATTACAAGTGCAGTGCTGATATTTTTCCTAAGCTGTGGCTTATTTATTACTTTTCATAATATTTTTACAAGCAGAAAATTTAACTTTGGAGAAATCCAGTTTATAATGTTTATTTTTAATTTTTGAAATTTTGCTTTACCTGCTGTAGCCATGAAAATATTCTTTTGTGAATTCTCCTGCAAGCTTTATGATTTGATGTTTTGTTTAGATCTACAATCCATGTAAAATAAATGTTTGTGTATAGAGTAACATAGAGGTTGAGGACCATTTTAAAAAATAGCCACTTTTTTCCAGTAACATATACTAAAAAGAAATTTCACCTAATATGTTGGTTCCATTTCTGAACTCTTTATTCATCTCTTGTGTTGATCTTTTTGTTATCTTTATGCAGATTCTGTACTATCTTAATTGCAGTTTGAAATCAGCTAGCGCAAGTTTTCCAGTTGTGATCTTTTTTAAACTTGGTTTTGGCTGTTCCAGATCCTTTGCAGTTCCTTGTACATTGTTGAATCATCTTACCTACTTATTTAAAAAATTAACTGTTAGAATTTGAATAGAATTGTACTGAAAGTATAAGACAAGTTAGGGAAGATTGAATTCTTTATAGTATCAACTCTTTGGGCATAGCATATCTGCCCTCTTATTTAGATCTTCTTCATTTTTACAATGTGTGTGACTTCTCATGTGGGAATATCACACATATATATGTGTTGGATTTAGCCCTTGGTATTTGATGTTTCTATATGTTACTGTAAGTATGGTTTTTACGCTTTCATTTTCCCATTTTTCATTAATATATTCAGGAATGTGAGGGGTTCTTAGTGTAGTGGCTTTGGGTTCTGCAACATTGCTAACTTATATTAAATTATTTTTCTTGGTTGCTTTTATAATCCACAATCCTATTGTGTGTGGAAAGTGATAGATTAACATTTCCCCCCATCTCTATGCCTTATATTCTCTGTGCTGGCCTTATCACACCATCCAGGACCTTCATTACAACAATAAGAAGAGATAAGAGTGGATGTTCTTGCCTTCATCCTGGTGGTGGAGCAGATGGACTTCATTTCCAACCCTAACACTGATGCTCTGTATCATATTGAAGCAGTCTGTTCTTACTTTGTTTTCATGAAGGTGATGGCTTTTGTCATGATCATTTTCTTGATTTATTGAGGTGATCTTTAAAAAAAATTGTTAATGTGGCATAGAATATTGATTGGTATTTTGCATGTTACACTAATCATATTCTGGGAGAAACCCCACTTAAAAATGTGTTGGTGTATTTGATTTTTTGATTTGCTAATTTTTTAGTATTTGTGTACATGTATAGTTTTAAGGGATTTGAAATTAGTTCTTGAAAATATTTCTCTATGATTTTCTTTCATCGTGATATTTGTTAGACTTGTCATATCATTGCATGTCTTCCTAGGATAGCTGGGAGTGTTCTTTCTTCTTTTCTGATTTATAAGAACTTTTGTAAGATTTGTATTATTTCCTCTGTATTATAATTCACCAATGAAGTCATCAGGCATAGGGTTTTTTTTATGGAAATGGATCTGATTACAAGTTCAAGATTGGCCCATGGAGCTGAAGTGACCACGGGGATCTGGGACCACCTGTACTAGCTATATTGCATGGAGAATTTCAAATAAGTTGCACATAGTAGCAGGCAGTTTATTAGAAGAGATAGGAAAAGAGAAAAAGGGAGAATATGGATCTTCTCAGCTAAGAGAGGAATGGCTCACCCCTCCTACCCTCCTGTTTTATTGGGGGGTCCAGGTAATTTTCCAGAGAGTTCCAACCAAATTCACCTTTTGACTTTTGACTGACATCAGATTGCATCAAACTTTCCAGTCCCTATTACTTGTGGTCTCACCCCATGGAGGGAGAAGTAACTATTATAGTGACTTGTTAAAGATCCCAGGCAAATTTGGGTCACTTGGCCCAAGCTGACTAATTCTAATTGGAACTTGTTCTTGCAGATTTTATGGTTGGAAGTTTTAATTCTAATTATTCTGTCTCCCTGAGTCCCAGAATCTGGTCTGTGTAAAGGACATTGAAGTCCCTCCTTCAGGGTGATTTGTATTCTTTCTATGGGCAGGAGGAGCTCTGGGCCTGAAATTTCCCCACAGATAATAGGATGTTTGGTGAGAAATTTAGCATATTCTATTAAGTTAAGCCAGGCAGGGCCAGAGTATCCTCAAATGTGTTGCTTTTTAAAAGAAACCATACACCCCACTTGATCATGGTGCACTATCTTTTTGATATGTTCTTGTATGTGATTTGCCAGAATTTTATTGAGAATTTTTGCGACTGTTCATCAGGTATATTGGTCTGAAGTTTTCTCTCCTTGATACATCTTTGTCTGGTTTTGGTATCAGAGTGATACTAGTAACCTCATAGAATGAGTTTAGAAGGGTTCCCTCCTTTTCTGTTTCATAGAGTAATTTGAGGAGTATTGGTGTTAATTTTTCTTCGAAGGTCTTTTAGAACTTGGCTGAGAGTCCATCTAGTCCTGGGTTTTTCTTGGTTGGTAGGGTTTTGATGGCAATTTCTATTTCATTCCTTGAAACTGATCTGTTAAATTTTGTATGTCCTCTTGATTCACTTTGGGTAGTTCATGTCTCTAGAAATTTTTCAGTGTCATCGAGATTTTTCTATTTTATTGGACTGCAAATTTTCAAAATAGTTTCTATCTTCTGTATTTCAGTAGTGTCCATCATGATATTTCCCTTTTCATAATGAATTTTAGTAATTTGGGTTTTCTCTCTCTTTCTCTTCATTAGTTTGGCTAAGTGTTTAACAATTTTATATCTTTCTTTGAAGAGGCAACATTTTGTTTTGTCAAATTTTTCCATTGTTTATTTTGTTTCCGTTTCATTGATTTCAGCTCTGATTTTAATTATTTCCTGTCTTATACTGTCTTTTGGTGATTTGTTCTTCTTTTTCTAGGGCTTTGAGATACAATGTTCAGTCATTTATTTGTTGACTTTTCACTCTTAATGAATGAGCTCAGTGCAGTGAACTTTCCTCTTAGCACTGCCTTCACAGTGCTTCAGAGATTCTGATGTGTTGCATCAGTGTTCTCATTTACCTCTAAATATTTTTTTATTTCCTCCCTGATTTCTACTGCTATCCATTTGACAAATTACAGTACCTTTTCATGTTCAAAACACTAGAAAAACTAGGGATAGTAGGAATGTGCCTCAACATTGTAAAAGCTATCTATGCTAAGCCTAAGGCCAACATCATTCTAAATGGAGAAAAACTGAGAGCATTCCCTCTAAAAACTGGAACAAAACAGGGATGCCCTCTCTCTTCACTTACTTATTCAACAGAGTCCTTGAAAATCTAGCCAGAGCAATTAGACTAGAGAAATTAAAGGGATACAAATGGGAAAAGATGAACTCAAACTTATCACTGTTTGCTGATGACATGATTGTAAATGTAGAAGACCCAAAAAACTCAGCCAGAAAACTTCTAGAACCAATAAATGAATCCAGCAAAGTAGATGAATGGGTAAAATCAATAGCCATAAATCATGCATTTCTATACATCAGTGATGACTCCCCTGCAACAGAAATTAGAAAAACTATCCCATTCACAATAACCTCAAAAAAATAAAATTCTTGGGAATCAACCTAACAAAAGAAGTGAAATACCTCAACAATGAAAACTACAGATCACTAAAGAAAGAAACTGAAGAAAATCTTAGAAGATGGAAAGATCTCCCATGCTCTTGGATAAGCAAAATTATTATTGTCAAAATGACTATACTTCCAAAACTGTCATACAGCTATAATGCAGTTCCTAATAAAATCCCAGTGATATTCTTCATAGAACTAGAAAAAGAAATCTTGAAATTCATTTGGAAAAATAAGAGACGTAGAATAGCCAAAACAATTATTAGCAAGAAGAGTAAAGCAGGAGACATCACAATACCAGATCTCAGACTATACTACAGACAATAGTAACAAAAAATGGCAGGGAACTGGCACCAAAATAGATACCTAGACCAAGGGTATGGAATAGGAGCCACGGAGAGAACCCCACATAAATATAGTTATCTCATACTAGACAAAGTTGCCAAAACATACATTGGAGAAAAGATAGCCTCTTCAACAAATAGTGCTGGGAAAACTGGAAATCCATATGTAGCAAAATGAAATTAGAACCTGCACAAAAATCAACTCAATGTGAATTAAAGACTTAGGCACTAGAATAGAGACCCTGTGACTAATGGGAAAAAAATGTATGATGAACCTTTTCCTCCACATCCTCACCAACACTTATTTTAGTTTAGTTTACCAACACTAAAGCGTAAGAAGTAAAATCAAGAATCAATAAATGGAATGGACTCAAACTGTACAGCTTCTTCTTAGCAAAGGATACAGGCAGTAACGTGAAAGAGAGCCCATAGAATGGAATAAATATTTACCACATGCATCTCAAAGCACTAATCTTCAGATATATAAAGAACTCAAAAAACTTAACACCCAAAAACCAAATAACCCAATCAACAGATGGGCCAAAGAACTGAACAGATACTTCACAGAAGAGGAAATACAATCAATCAACAAACATATGAAAAAATGTTCATCATTTCTAGCAATTAGAGAAATGCCAGTCAAAACTATTCCAATATTTCATCAAACTGCAGCCAGAATGGCAATTATCAAGAACACTAGCAACAAGAGGCTGGGGTTATGGCTCAGTGGTAGAGCGGTTGCCTAGCACATCTGAGGCACTGGGTTTGATCCTTAGCACCACATAAAAATAAATAAATGAAAATAAAGGTGTCCACCTACAACTAAAAAAAAAAATTTTTTTTTTTTAAAAAGAATGCCAGCAACAATAAGTGTTGGTGAGGATGTGGGGGAAAAGGTTCATTCATACATTGCTGGTGGGACTGCAAATTGGTGCAACCCCTCTGGAAAGCAGTATGGAGATTCCTCAGAAAACATGGAATGGAACCACCATTTGACCCAGTTATTGCACTCCTTACTTTGTACCTATATGGTTTAAATCAGCATACTACACTGACACAGCCACATTAATGTTTATAGCATCTCAATTCACAATTCACCACCCTAGATGCTCAACAGATGAATGGATAATGAAAACGTAGCACATATACATAATGGAATATTACTCAGCCTTAAAGAAGAATGAAATTATGACATTTGGGTGTAAATGGATGGAGCTGGAGAATATCATGCTAAGTGAAATAAGCCAAACCCAAAAATTCAAAGGCCAAAGTTTTCTCTGATAAGTGGATGCTAATCCATAATGGAGGTTGGGAATGAAGGAACTTTGAATTGTGCAGAAGGGAGTAGGTGGAGGGGCAGGTATAGGGGGATGGGAAGGATGGTGGAATGAGATGGACATCATTACCCTATATTCACATATGATTACTCTACTGGTGTGACTCTGCACCATGTTCAGCCAGGAGAAGAAGTTGTGCTCCATTTGTGTACAAGGTATCAAAATGCATTCTTCTACAGGAAATAATTAAACTCAGAGCTGAAATCAATGAAATGGAAACAAAAGAAACAATTCAAAAAATTGACAAAACAAAATGTTGGTTCTTTGAAAAAGTAAACAAAATAGACAAACCCTTAGCCACACTAAGAAAGAGAAGGAGAGAGAAAACTCAAATTACTAAAATTCGTGATGAAAAAAGGAAGTATCACAACAGACACCACTGAGATACATAACATAATTAGAAGCTACTTTGAAAATCTGTATTCCAACAAAATAGAATCTACCAAAGACATGGACAAATTTCTAGAGACATATGCTCCTCCCAAACTGAACCAGGAGGACATACACAATTTAAACAGATCAATATCAAGCAATGAAATAGAAGAAGCCATTAAAAACCAACCATCCAAGAAAAGCCCAGGACCAGATGGATTCTCAGCTGAGTTCTACAAGACCTTCAAAGAAGAACTCATTCCAATACTTCTCAAAGTATTCCAGGAAATAGAAAAGGAGGGTACCCTACCAAACTCATTCTATGATGTTAATATCACACTCATACCCAAACCAGGAAAAGAAATATCAAGGAAGGAAAATTTTAGACCAATATCCTTGATGAATATAGATGCAAAGATCCTTAACAAAATATTGGCAAACCATATCCAAAAGCATATTAAGAAAATTGTGCACCACGATCAATTGGGGTTCATCCCTGGAATGCAAGGATGGTTTAACATCCATAAATCAATAAACGTAATCATGTCAATAGACTTAAGGATAAGAATCATATGGTTATTTCAATTGACGCAGAAAAAGCGTTCGACAAAATACAACACCCCTTCATGCTGAAAACAGTAGAAAAAATAGGGATAGTAGGAACATACCTGAACATTGTAAAGGCTATTTATGCTAAGCCCATGGCCAACATCATTCTTAATGGAGAAAAACTGAAACCATTCCCTTTAAAAACGGGAACAAGATAGGGATGTCCTCTTTCTCCATTTCTATTCAACATTGTCCTGGAAACTCTAGCCAGAGCAATTAGGTAGACTAAAGAAATTAAAGGGATATGAATAGGAAAAGAGGAACTTAAGCTGTCACTATTTGCAGATGACATGATTCTATATTTAGAGGATCCAAAAATCTCCTCCAGAAAACTTCTAGACCTCATCAATGAATTCAGCAAAATAGCAGGCTATAAAATCAACATGCATAAATCTAAAGCATTTTTATACACAAGCGACGAAACAGCTGAAAGGGAAATGAGGAAAACAACTCCATTTGCAATAGCCTCAAAAAAAAAAAAAATACTTGGGAATCAATGTAACCAAAGAGGTAAAAGACCTCTACAATGAAAACTACAAAACACTGAAGAAAGAAATTAAGGAAGACCTTAGAAGATGGAAAGATCTCCCATGTTCTTGGATAGGCAGAATTAATATTGTCAAAATGGCCATACTACCAAAAGTGCTATACAGATTCAATGCAATTCCAATTAAAATTCCAATGATGTACCTTACAGAAATAGAGAAAGCAATCATGAAATTCATCTGGAAGAATAAGAAACCCAGAATAGCTAAAACAATCCTTCGCAGGAAGAATGAAGCAGGGGGTATCGCGATACCAGAACTTCAAGTATACTACAAAGCAATAGTAACAAAACCTGCATGGTATTGGCACTAAAATAGACAGGTAGACCAATGGTACAGAATAGAGGACACGGACACAAACCCAAATAAATACAATTTTCTCTTACTAGACAAAAGTGGCAAAAATATGCAATGGAGAAAAGATAGCCTCTTCAACAAATGGTGCTGGGAAAACTGGAAATCTATATGCAATAGAATGAAACTGAACCCCTATCTCTCACCCTGCACAAAAATCAACTCACAATGGATCAAGGACCTTGAAATCAGACCAGAGACCTTGCATCTTATAGAAGAAAAAGCAGGTCCAAATCTTCACCTTGTTGGCTTATCAGACTTCCTTAACAGGACTCCCATAGCACAAGAAATCAAAGCAAGAATCAATAACTGGGATAGATTCGAACTAAATAGCTTTCTCTCAGCAAAGGAAACTATCAGCAGTGTAAAAAGAGAGCCTACAGAGCGGGACAATATCTTCGCCTCTCATACTTCAGATAGAGCACTAATTTCCAGAATATATTAAGAACTGAAAAAACTCTACAGCAAGAATACAAGTAACCCAATCAACAAATGGGCTAAGGATATGAACAGATGCTTCATAGAAGATCTACAAGCAATCAACAAACATGAAAAAATGTTCACCATCTTTAATAATAAGAGAAATGCAAATCAAAACTAAGATTCCATCTCCAATTTGAATGGCGATTATCAAGAATACTAGGAACAATAGGTGTTGGCGAGGATGTGGGGAAAAAGGTACACCCATACATTGCTGGTGGGGCTGCAAATTAGTGCAGCCACTCTGGAAAGCAGTGTGGAGATCTTTAGAAAATTTGGAATGGAACCACCATTTGACCCAGCTATTCCACTCCTTGGCCTATACCCAAAGGACTGAAAATCAGCATACTACAGAGATACAGCCACATCAATGTTCATAGCTGCTCAATTCACCATAGGCAGACTGTGGAACCAACCTAGATGTCCTTCAATTGATGAATGGATAAAGAAACTGTGGTATGTATATACAATGGAATATTACTCAGCCACAAAGAATGGTAAAATTATGGCATTTGCAGGCAAATGGATGAAATTGGAGAATATCATGCTAAGTGAGATAAGCCAATCTCAAAAATCCAAAAGGCGAAAGATCTCACTGATAAGCAGATGATGACATGATGCAGGGTGGGAGGGGGGCAAGAATGGAGGAAGGAGGGAAAAGAGGGGTGGGAGGGGTCGGGGGAAGGAAAAAATAACAATGAATCAAACATCATTACCCTATGTAAATGTATGATTATGCAAATGGTATACTGTTACTCCATGTACAAACAATATGTATCCCATTTTTTACAATAAACAAATTTATAAAAAATGCATTCTTCTGTCATGTATAACTAATTAGAACAAATTAAATAATAATAAATAAACCTTATAGATGTCAGCATAGCAGACCTATTCTGTAGAATTAGCCCCTAATCTCGTGCTCCCATCTCTCATGTCTGTCTGTTACCTACAAGATCTGAGAATATTTTGATTTTTGTTCACTTAGCATCAATTTGGTAATTTGTGTTTTAAAGTAATTTGTCCTTTATAAAATTTACCAAAATATTGATATGAAGGTGTGCAGTGCCTCCCTTATTTTTTCTTTAGTGTATAGGGCCTGTGGAACTGCTGTCCTTTCCATTCCTCCTGTTGGGTCTTGTGTTTTCTTTTTTCTTCACTGAGCAGTATTGTTTGTGACTTATTAGTCTAATATGTTCAAAGAAACAACATTTCATTTTGGTTTTGTGTGTTTTCTTTTCAGGGTGGGGGTACTGGGGATTGAACTCAGGGGCACTCAACCCCTTAGCCACATCCCCAGCACTACTTGTATTTTATTTAGAGACAGCATCTTACTGAGTTGCTTAGCACCTCTCTTTTGCTGAGGCTGCCTCTGAACTTGGGATCTTCCTTTCTCAGCTTTCCGAGCTGCTGGGATGACAGGCAAGCACCACCATGTCTGTCTCACTTTGTTGATTTTCCTTATTATTTGTCCTTTATAAATTTCACTGACTTATTATTATTATTATCATTACTACTATTATCCTTTCAAAAGATTAATTTCTTTGTTACATTGGAATTTCATTTGTTCCTTTAATTGTGCTTCTTAAAGTAAGATCTCTGATCATCGCTTTTAATCCTTTCTCTTGAGGTAAAATTATAACCTTAACAATTGCTTCCCCTGCAACACACCCATTCTGTATATTATGTTTTCATTATTATTGATATCAAAGTATTTTGTGTTTCATTTTCATTTCAGTCCTTGGGTTATTTGAAGTATGTTGTTTAATTTTGTAATATTTGTGGGTATTTCAAATTATTCTTTCTTGATAATTTCTAATTTAATACATTATTTTCAAATAACTTATATTTGTTGTTTCAGTTGTTTGATGATTTTGAAACTTGTTTTGTACAGAGACATGTGGTCTGTCTTGGTGGATGTTCTAGTGTATTTGAAGAGTGTGTACTTGGGTGTTAGATTAGGACTCTATACATGCCAACTAGGTCCAACTGTTTGTCTCAATTTTTGAAGTCATCTGTGTTTCTACTAAATTTTTCTTTTTAGGAGAGTGGGAAGTAAAATCAACTAGCTTTTAGAATGCTCTTAAAGACTCCAAGTATGATTGTGGAATTTTCTGTTTCTTTATATAATTCAACTTATGCTTTCTTTAATTTGAAGCTCTTGTTAGGCATCTCCACATTTAGGGTGGTTATCTCCTTCTAGCGATTTGATCCTTCTGTCATTATGGGATGGCCTTTTAGTTTCTCCATAGTCTTTGTCATCAAGTCTAACTTTGATGCTAAGATATATATACTCACACACATATATACTCACATACATGTTTTATATATATATTATATACATATCAGCATCAGCAGTATATATATGTAATACATATTATATATAGTATATAAGTTTATGACACACACATAGATACACACATGTTATATATATATATATATCTTAGTATCAGCAGTATATATCATGCACATTATATATAGTATATATGTATGTATACACACACATATGGGGCATGTAATTGTTTCCTTTTTATTCAGTTGGCTAGATCGTCTCTACCTTTTCATTGCAGTAAGCCTCCGGCTGGACTTAGCACAGTTCACACATTGGGTGTACATATAGCATGTTAATCTTCTACATAGACCAGTCCATTGGTTGGCCTCAGCTGAACTTGTAGTGTTTACTGATTTTTACATTAAACCTCTATCAAAAGTGATACATGCATCACTTGACTCCTGTTGAGAAAGGGGCAGATTCACAGGGTTTTACCTTGAAGTACCTAAGACTTCTAAGTCTTTGCAATGAGTGATTGAAACACTGTGAGTTGTCCCCTTTCCCCAGCCATGACCAGAACACCTGGGAAGCATCTTAAGTCAGGAGCCCTTTATGCCACTTCCCTTTCTGGAGCATGCAAGTTCAGCCAACTGTAAATACTGCTTGCTAAGTTCATGATGGTTAATGAATGTGCTTAGCAATGAACTTGCAGAACAGTCTTGTAGAGAACAGATGTCCACATTCCACTGCATGGAAGAAAAGTCTCATTTGATGAGAGCTGTCCCAGCACCATTTCACAGAAGTTGACTTCACATGAACTCATTAACAAAAGTGATGCATTAGGTGATAACCTCCTTAGGTTGCATGTAATTTGTAACTTTTGCACTCATTTCAAACAATCAGGAAACCTTGCACTGTAAAATCTGAAAAGTTGCTGGATTTTGTTTTATTTATGGATTTTTTTCCTGTGATTTTTTTTTTTTTTTTTTTTTTTTAGTTTCAGTTTTTTTTTTTTTTTTTTCTTTAACATTTTCAGAGTCTGGTTAAGGGATTATTTAATATTCTGCCTCTGTTGATAACATCCTGCATGAAAATGTGAAGTCTTCAGTCATTTTGTCTTTCTTTAAATAAGTTGTTAATAAATAACATTGACTTGATCTTGGAAGAAGTTGATGTTTTCAGTGTTTAATTTGCAGATTGGCAAGGATTTACTAGAAATGTATCTCAGTGAATACATGGAACATTTAAAATAAATATATCCTGCTTCAAAATTTGAAATGAAGCTACCGTTACTTAGATAATTAGTTTTTGAACAAATATGTTTGGAATGCCTGCCTTGTGCCAGGACTGTTTCAGGATTCTGCAAACTATCTATGTTTCAGTAATACAATTAATACTAAATTATCTAATCACAGATTTCTGTCAGTAACATACATCAGTAGTTCAGGATCAAAGATTTGGCTAAAGTTAATGTTAGTATCTCATGCTGGTTTTAGCTTTGCCCATATTACAATGATTATTTTTTTGATGTATTCAACCTCCTTTCATTTTAAAGTAAAGTGATAGGTTGCAAACGTTTCTAATCAAGAATGGAAATGGCTTTTCTCTTTTGGGTGAGTGAGAACATATGGATGTTACTGGGAGGGAGTGATCATGAATAATTTAGAATAACTCGAGACCTTGGGTGGTAGTAAAAATGAAATATGCATTGGTTAAATGAGAGAGAACTATGCTATTTGGATTTGAGGTCATTTCAGTAACATACACGTACTATAATTCTTTTTTTTTTTTCCCTCTTTGCTCTTGAAAAAAATGTATAATAGAATAAGTAATGCTGTGTAGCCAATTGAGGAATGAATCCAGGCACATTTTCGTGCAATCACTTGGAAAGTTTGAAGAGTAAGAAATCACAACTTCTGAGGAAGATACTGCTGATTTCACTTGGATTAACGATCTGTTTTAGTGAAATATTTCTTCATTTTCATAGTGCCTGAATGCATTTGATACCCATGTGGTAACAGTGTAGCCATTCATATAAAACACCTTTGGCATACCTCCCTGGATGGCATTGCCTAAATTTGGGTGATGATGACTTTGTGATCTAGGGGGGTAACTGTATCCTTATCCAGGGTCAGGTATGAGTTCTGTTTTCCTCTATGAATGGAACTCGAACACAGTCAGTTCTGGGGAAGTTTTATCCATGTGTTCTTAGGTAGAATAAGAAGTCTGCTTGCAAATTCACCTCTCCCTCTCCTTAGATGGCTAAGGTTGGTTGTTCAGATTCTGCTGGATTTGGTGGTTAATCTAAGTATGTAAAAGAAGCTTTGAAGTGGGAGTTTGAGCCCAGCAAATAAACACTCTTTGTTTCTAGTAGAGAAGTAGGATTTAAGCCCTTATTTGAATTTATTTTTTAAAAGCATGCGCTTATATGAAAAGTGTGTGGGAATACTTTTTTAATTTTGCATATAGGGGAAAATCCCCTATGCATTAGAGGAATTTCTTTTTTTGTTGTTTGAATTTTGTATAAGCTTAAAATTATAATGTGAGAAAGCACAGAAACCTTTCCAAAGAATATATACAATTTAAGGGCATTTTAAATAAAACAGTGTGTAGTCTTTCTGATTTTTATCTCAGTCATATGAAAAGAACTTTTTTTGGTTTACATATGAATGATTAATTTCAGTTCTTATCTATTTGTGACATTGTTTCTTCCTTGTGGTTAGGTTAAGGATTATTTTTTTCTCTACTAGAGGAATTATATGTACTCTGGTCTGGTTTGGGGAATAAATTCCTCTTATTCCATTTTAACTACACCTGTTATATAAAACATTGAATTTTCCCCTTCTTAAGTGGGAAGCAGGAGACCATGGAGTAGTTTTTGATATGACTAGATGAGAGAACTGTTTATTTCTCAGGTATGCATGGCAGGATCATTTCTGATGACAGGAATCCAGATGATGTACCTCCTCTATTACTCTGTACTCTAAGAAGGAAATGGAGAATCTGGAAGAGAGGAGAGGAGAGGCGGGGATGAGGGGTAGGATCTTCGGGGCACAGCAGGAGTGGCAGTGATTTGGTGGGCTGAGACGTCTATGTCATAGATCTAGGGAAGGTGTGTACCTTGGGCCTGGATGACCAGTGCAGGAAAAGGTCACCTGTCTAGGCTTGCCTCAGAAACAGGTGCAGGTTTCCAAGGAATGAGGTAGACGGGAATAGGAGGTCTTTCTTTAATAACTTGGTGGGCTGACAAGCTTCCATAGAGAACATGTGATCTAAGACAGGGACACAGAAAAGGGAGGAACTTGAAGGGAAAAGAAGGGGAGTGAGGTATTCCCTCCAGCCTCCTCCCGTAAATCAATGGACCACAAAAGACCTGGCTGTACAGTTTAAACTAGTGTGTATGTGTGTTTTGGGAAGTGACCAGAGGAAAAATTGATCATAGGTGAATATTTCAAACATTAGTTTAAAGATAGAAATTGCTTCTGAGAACAGCATTTACTTTTCTTCACCTTACAATGAACACTTGCTCTTTAACATCACATGATCACTTTCCCACCAGCAGTTTTAATTTTCTTTTCAGACAGGACAAACTATGTGGCTGTTATGGACATTCTTCAAGGAAATACTTGGTAGAAGCAATAACCTTTGATATTTTTTTCCCCAAGAATTTTCCAAAGTGGAATGTGGGTGAATGCAGTTTGGTGACATTTGTTTCTAACAGTGATCAGTGCCAATCAAAGGCATACCACTGGGACAAGTAAATAGTGCATTAGAGGGGAAAAACAAAAGAATTCTGTGAGCAGATCTTTGAGAGCAAACCTAAGTGATTTTTGTAAAGTAGGAATTACAGAAGCTAGATATCTGTTTTTAAGAAACGTCCTAAGCAGTTTTGTTTCTTGAAATACAAGTCGTGTACTGCGCAGTTCACCATTTCAAAACGTGCAGTTAAGTGGGCCTTAATGCATTCACAGGTCTGTGGAGCCATGACCACTGTCCTATCCCAGGACATTTCTGTCATCCTAAAAGTGACCCGTCTTCAGTCAGCCCCCATTCTCTCCTCCCTCTGCCCCTACTAAATATCTACTGTCAGTCCTTATGGATTTCTCCATTATTGAAGCTTCACATCAATGGACTCATACAATCCATGGCCTTTCTTTTTTGTCTGACTGACTTCCTCAACATAATGTTCTCAGGATTCACCTGAGTTGTAGATGCATCAATTGTCCCTCTTTTTGGCCAGATAATATTCTGTTTTATGTATATACTATATTTTGTTTTTCCATTCACCGATGGAAATTTGGATAATTTTGGCTCTTCTGATTATTATGAATAATGCTGCTTTTAACTATCTTCATATGTATTTTTCTCTTTTCTTGTGTCTATGAATAGGAAAGGAACTGATGGGTAATGTGAAAACACTAAGTTTGATATTGGGAATAACCACCAGACTATTTTCCACAGAATCTGATCTATTTTATGTCCTTGCCGCTATGGAGGGTTCCAATTTCTCTACTTCTTCACCAATACAGTTACTTGCCTTTTAAAACTTTGAAGTATTTTTGGAATGTGGCTGTCTTTGTGGAGTGAGGTGGTTGATATCTCATGGTGGTTTTAATGCGCATTTCCCTCCGGGCTGATGCTATAGTTTGGATCTTGAATGCCCCATTTGTAAAAGGCTGGATGCCCAGACTGGTGCTGTAGGGAGGTGGTGGGACCTTTAAGAGATGGAGCAGGACTCTGAGGTAGGGATTCAAATTTACTTATGTCTTTGCATCATGTGGGCACCCCCTCATAGGACATTTGGAACTCGGCTACAGGCAAAAACCAACTGTGAGTCAAGTTTAACCTTTCCTTTTTATAATTTTATCAGCATTTAATTATTAGTGATTAAAAATTAACGAACACACTAGATGATAGTGAATGTCTATTCATGTACTATATCCTACTTAGTTGTATCTTTGGAGAAATGCCTGTTTAATTCCTTTGCCTGTTTTAAAATGGGACTATTTGTCTTTTTATTGTTACCTCATAAAAATGTTTATATATTCTGAATTCTGAATCTCAGACCCTTAATGGAAGAATGAGTGGCAGATGTTTTGTCCTGCTCTCTGTGTTGTCTTTTGTCTTGATAGTGTCCACAGATTGTTATTAATTTTGATGGCACCCTATGCATGCATTTTTTTCTTTTACTACTCATGCGTTATGTTAAAATATTTAAGAAAATGTTGTCTGACTCAGGACACAAAGATTTAAACCTATGTTTTCTTCTAAGAGGTTTATAATTTTAGCTTTTATGTTTTGTTTGGTGAGACCTTTTGAGTTAATTTTCATAGATGGTTTCAGGTAGGCATCCAAATTTACTAATTTTTGTGTGAATACCCAGTTGTCCCAGCACAATTTAAGACTATTTCCCTCCACCACCAAGTGTACTTTTTTCATATCCTTTTTTAAATCAATTCATTGTGGATATAGGTCTTTATTTCTGGAATATTATTCCATTTATCTGTCTTTGTGCCAGTACAACAACTGATATCCTGGTTTTATTAGCAGTTCCTCTTCTGACAAATGTTTATATTGGTCCCAGATTTTTTATATTATAAAAAGAACTGCCTACATCTTCCAATGTAGAAAAGTTTATTTTGCTAATTGCATGAATGAAATGTTGTTTTCTTTTCACTTACATGTCCTTAGAGACCTGGGTCACTGAGATGCATTATGGACATAAGTTGATGACCACATGCATCATTTTTGGGTGTAGTAATACTCAGGGAATGGAGGAGAAAAGCATGGTAGATCCACTAATTTATTTAAAAGTAGCTCAATAACACTGAAGAAGATGAAGAGGAGTTTGCAAAGCCTTTGGCCAGTGACAGGTGGAGGGCCAGTACTGGGGCATTTGATAGGGACCCGAGGCCTCTGTAAAATATTCAATATTACACCATGAAGGCAGGTGACAGTAAGCTGCAAAAGAATGTGAAGCCAGAAAGAGCAAAGACAAACTTGGCATGTAGTAGTTGCACAATAAGGAAGTGACACAATGTTATTAGGAAGGTATTCATGATTGATATTAGTGAAAAGTAGACCACCAATTCTGTGGGTATTGTTTCAGAGTTCCAAAGTATACAATGTTGATTTCTAATGTACATTATCTAGATAAGTGACAGGATTATTTTGATGAAAATATTTTGATGTTTCTTCTTGTATATTTTTAATATATCTGAATAACAGACACCACTTTGAACACATACCACATGTGTTAAATGTTGTATAGTTTAATCTTTAATGTAACCTGTAGAACCAAGCAGTGGCATGATTTCCATGGCACGTATGAGGCAGCTGATGTGCTGAGCGGTGGCCTCTCCAGGGTTACCTAACAGGAGGGCAGCTGGGGTGACATTCAAGCTTTGGGTATGTACCACTATGCCTGCTTGTCTGTCAGGAAAATCAGGGGCCCCTCTGCATCCCAGGCCAGTCACATGAGAATCCTGTGGTGCGAAGCCAGCATCTCCAGGTAACTCGTTGTCTGTTGTAGTTTAGATACAAGGCACCCATCAATGCTCATGTGTGAAGCAATGCAAGAAAGTTCATATGGGAAGCGACTGGATTATGAGAGCCTTATCCAAATCAGTGCATTAATCCCCTGATATGGATTAACTGGGTGGTAACTGTAGGCAGATAAGGTGCGGCTGGAGGAGGTAGGTCCCTGTGGGTGTGCCTGTAGGGTTTATATTTTGTCCCTGGTGAGCAGAGCTCTCTCTACTTCCTGTTGCCATGTCCTGAGCTGCTTTCCTCCTCCACAGCCTTCCACCTTGATGTTCTACCTCACCTCAGGCCAGAGCTATGGAGTTGGCCATCTGTGGACTGAGGCCTCAGAAACTGTGAATTCCAGATAAACTTTTCCTCCTCTAAAATTGTTCTCGTCAGGTCTTTTGATCACAGCAGCAAAAAAGTTGCCTAAAACTATGTCAAACCTAGCTTGAGAGGTAGATGCTGCTTTTGTTAAAAGCGCTAACTAAAATGCAGTGACTTCATCGTGTGTCCGAGATCTCATTAAACATTGCATGTATTGAATGGCAGTACCCCTACTGCGACCTACACGAGAAGTATATTTGATAGCGTAGCCAAGTACAAATGTTTGTAATTCAGAAATTATAGTTTCATAAGAAAGTACTTATCCTTACAGATGGGATATATTGGCATTCCTATTTAGTTGTATCCTACTTTTATTATCTCATAAATGCTTTTAATTCAAATACAAGTTATCTTTCCATTCTTATATCCTCGAGGAAAGAGTAGAGGATAAAGATGAAATTCCCTTAGAAGTTAAATACTAAATATATTCAAGTTCAAATGAATTGCCTACAATCAGATTTCTTGCCTTTCAGTTACATGTTTGAAATTCTTAAGTAGAAGTCATACGCCAAGTCCATCTTGTCCATGTATTCTATATGACGCCTCAGCGTATCGATGATTCTTCGACAGCCCTAATGAAGAACACCTCAGAAATTGAGGCCAAGATGATGACGTCCTTTGCTTTTTAAAGAGCCAAAAAGTTAATGGGACACACACGATTATAAAGAAACATTAGCCCCACTACATATAATCTGAGTGAAAGATATGGCAGTGTTTAGTCTCTGGATTGTGACCCCAAGCAGCATTGTTCTAGCAGAGTCTAGCATTAAAAGTTGCAAGAGAATCTATGATTTAAGATTGCCAAGTGTTTTTAGAGAGTATCATGCTTTCAATTTTCATTGCAGAATTCTTTACCTTAACAAAACTCTATATCATGGTGAGAAGTTAACATGGATCATTTATGATAGTAATTGAAAAATTAACCTTTGTAAATTGAGCTTCTTGACTCAGAACATGACAGTGTAGACAGTACTGCTAGTTGCAGTGTATGACAAGCAGGCTACTGAGATGGTCCTGAGGGTCCCCTTGATCCTTAGTGTACAGGTCTTGTATAATCTCCATGATCATTTGTGGAAGTCCTTGATCACATTCGACTGCTATTGTGACATTATATGGCAAAAGAATCCCTGTCCAGGTGAGCCTGATCTAATCATATGAGCCCTCTGAAATCGGAACATTTTCTCCAGTGACTTGCAGAGGTGGATATTAGAGCTTCCTTTGACTAAAAGAAAAGAAAACAAATATTCATGTTGTGAACTGCCTTGGGGAGTCATGGGTCAAAGACCTAAGTCTGTGCTTTTGGAGCCAAGAGTGACCTTTGACTGATAGCTGACCTCAGTCCTACAGCTAAAAGGAAATAAATTCTGCTGAGAATGTGAGTTAACTTGGATGAGGACCCCAACCTCAAGTGAGAGTGGACCTCTTGATGCCACTCGTTCTGTGAGACCCAGAACAGAAGATGAGTGAAAATGAGCCAGACCCCTGACCCAGGGAAATGTGAGATGATGGACCTGTGTGGTTTTAAGCTACTAGGCTTAACATTCAATTGTTATGCAGCAATCAAAAATTAATACTCAAAGGAAAAAATCCCTAGTCATTAGCTCTTATTGAAGGTATTTGTCTTACTTGTTTATTATGTATCTCTTTATTTTCAAACATGTTTCTGTGCTGAGTTGAGGGTGGGCTTCCTCCCCGCATGCAGCATTTCTCCTGCCACTAAGCAGCATCGGTTTCCTGTCTCAGAGCTATTCTCTTGCCTCTGGTTAAGATTCCATCTCACCCCAATTAGAATGGCGATTATCAAGAATACTAGCAACAATAGATGTTGGCGTGGATATGGGGGAAAAGGTACACTCATACATTGCTGGTGGGGCTGCAAATTAGTGCAGATGCTCTGGAAAGCAGTGTAGAGATTCCTTAGAAAACTTGGAATGGAACCACCATTTGACCCAGCTATCCCACTCCTCAGCCTATACCCAGAGGACTTAAAATCAGCATACTACAGAGATACAGCCCCATCAATGTTCATAGCTGCTCAATTCACAATAGCCAAATTGTGGAATCAACCTAGATGCCCTTCAATGGATGAATGAATGGATAAAGAAACTGTGGTATGTATATACAATGGAATATTACTCAGCCATTAAAAATAATAAAATCATGGCATTTGCAGGCAAATGGATGAAATTGGAGAATATCATGCTAAGTGAGATAAGCCAGTCTCAAAAAACTAAAGGATGAATGATCTTGCTGATAAGCAGATGATGACACATAATGGGGGGTAAGAGGGGGGCAAGAATGGAGGAAGGAGGGACTGTGTAGAGGGATTAGAGGGGTGGGGGGGGATAACAGAATGAATCAAACATCATTACCCTATGTAAATATATGATTACACAAATGGTATGCCTCTACTTCATGTACAAACAGAGAAACAAGATGTATTCCATTTGTTTACAATAAAAGCGAATTAAAAAAAAAAAAAAAAGAAAAGAAAAGAAATTGCCCAGGCCATTGAGTCCCTGGGAAGTTTCTCCTATTTCCTTCCATCCCTGGGTTCAAGGTATCTGCTGCTACTGCTAAAGTTTATGCTCAGGAGCTACTGGAGACCAGTACTTTTGCTTCAGATTCTTGAATTCTGTTACTGTCTCTTGCTCGTCCCCTCGGGGCCCAACATCACCTGTGGGGTCCTACATTAAATCTCTAAGTCATCATTTGGGAGCTTTCCACTCTTGAGCCCATGGACAGGAGAAATGACTTTAGGCTGAGTCTCCACCAATTCCTGTCTTCAGTCCCCGGTACAGAAAAGCTTCTAGGGCTCCTGATTTTTCTGCTTATATAGACCCAGAGCTACAGATCTCTGCAGCAGTGTAGCAATGCTGATGAAATCAGCCACAGATGTTCTGTTCAGCCAACATAAATGGGCTGGAAATGCAGTTTCCCCTTAAAAAAACAAAACAAAACAACATTCTTGGCCACAGTTTCCCTTTTCAGGAGCAGCAGTATCTCCTTAGTCACTTACAGTAGCCTGCGCTGAAGTTCCATGTCACCTCCCTTCCCTTGTTAGGAAGATTGTCCAGCATCTCCTCCTCCCCTGCCATCTGGTTCAGGCAGCCCAGCCTTTGCAAAGGCCTAAATACTCTTAAGCACTGTTTAAGTATCTGCCCCTGGAAACAGCCACTCAAGTGGAACTAACTCTGCTTTCCTCCCTTAGGCCAGGTTTCCTCCAACTGATCTCAAGGGAGGACATTTGGGCTAGCGATTTTTTTATGGAATGCTCCCAGAGGACTGTGGTATGAAGCAAGGGAGCAGGGTTGGGAAGGGAAAGAAGTCCAGTGTTTTATCTACTCATGTGTAGGCAAAGATGGACTGGGGTGTGGTGTACCCTGCAGGGGAGTGGCAGAGCAGGTTTGGAATAAAGACTGAGTGCGTACAGTTTACTGTTTCTCGGTGTACCGGGTACTTAATTTGCTCTGCATCCCATGGAGTAGGGCAGTAAGAAGGTGTCATATGAAGTTCATGAGATTTTGTCCCCATGGACAACATGCTGAGGGACAATTTTTTCCCCAACCACATACACATTCACCTACATACACACAAACACAAAGAACACAGGTAAGAGTCTGCATCTGGCTTTCTTTAAGTGCAGAGGGGAATATTCCCATTTGCCTGCATTCAGTGATTTAGGAATCTCAGCTCAAATGCCTCAGTTTTGAAAAAGTTATTAAAGAAATGAGAGTTTCTATATTGAACTGCACAAGTAATTTGCTTTTCAAAAATAGAAAATTGATGTTGATGATTTCTAAAATGCTTAGAAATTTCTATTTTAGTGTAGAAAGTTTGGGGGCTGCCATTAGAAATGATGTTGGGAACAATCATGAAGGACTTACTCAATTAGTAAGTCCCAGTTTACAGAGAATGGCAGAATTGTTAAAATCTTGCTAATGTAGATTTTTTCCATATTTAGTCCCTACAAAACATCAATCTTTTGTGGAGAGGGAATCTGGTAAATTATAAGCAACAGGCATTGAACCTAGCTCATTGCTCCCTCCCTCACTGGTATTCTCCTAACTGTTCCACATCCTCTTACAACATTGAATTGTTTTTTTAACTGTGTCTCTCTCTGCTACTCTGAGCATCTTGGAAACAACATCCAGAAAACTCCTCCGCAGAGGAAGTGATCATATGGAAAAGGCTTCACACTATCTTTGCAAGATCTGCAGAAATATCCCCTCATGGAGGATATGGAAGGCACCCCCCCTGCACCCTTAGTAACTCAGCCACTTTGTTCCAGACATTCTCTATGGCTCTTCTGGGGAGTGAATCCTATCCCCATCCATCTTTGCATGTAAGTGGGTAGATACATCTGCTAACTCTGGGGTTCAGCCTAAACAAGCCCATATAGCCAGGAGAACTCAGCCCTCTTCTCCAAGTTTGAAGATGGGTACCGTCTTTTAGATTTTTAGTCACTCTAGTGCCTAAGGTACTGCATGTCACACATGGGAACTCAAAGCATGTTGATTTGATTCCCACTACTTAACAGTCGTCTCTCCCATCTACCATTGGAGTCCACAAGGATCCACACGATGTCCCCTAGAGCAGGGTCTGTTTGCATTTCCTCATGCACTCTCCTCTCCTCTCCAGCCCATCTCATGCCCAAAGAGGCCGACTGTTAAGGTCTGTCAGGCTGGTACTTCTTGTCCCTACCCACTCATTCCCTTGAATTCTAGTTAGGGTCAGCCAGTGTAAAGCAGGATATCAGAGGATGTGAGGAAAGTTCAGTGGAGTGTTTATCACATCCCCTCCTTCTGTGCTGGGCTGCAGGAGATTGCATGCGTTCCTGAACCAGAGGCCACAGTTTCTCTTAAGCTGGAATCCCTCACTCCAGTGCCTGGTAACTCCACCTTCCATAGGGCACTGACTCAGGCACTTGATAAAGGTAGCTCAGTGCTAATGCCCTGTACTCATGGTTGTGTCTGCAGATAGAGTCTTTGCAGAAGTTTGATCTGTTTTCAGATTCAGGTAAGATGAGTTTCTTGAATTAGGGAACCCGATGACTAACCCTAACCCAGTGACTGGTGCCCTTTTAAGAGAGAAATGAGGAATTTGAAAGCCAGAGGAGACATAGGAAAGAGGAGCCTGTGAGGGCAGAGGCAGGGCTGAGAATTTCCAGCAATGCCAAAAGGTACAAGAGGCAAGGAGGGATTCTCCCCTAGAGCCTTGGGACGCAGCATGGTCTTGCTGACCCCATCATTGGGCTTCTCTCCTTCCAAATGTTGAAAGAGTACAATCCTTTGTTTTAAGCCACCTATCTGTGATCATTGGTCATGGCAGATGAATCTCCATTTCCTGTTAGTTTCCTTTAACCACGTTCACGTACGTGCAAGTGGTCCCAGTGGTAAACTCTTTTCAGTTGTATAATCTGAATTTCCTGTCTGATTCCCACCAAGACAACCCCAGCTGATATGCCCAGTTTCCATTCTTCCTTTCTTCCTTTCACTTCCTGGAACCCTCTCCCTCCCTGTTACCATCGGGCTTTGGCAGGACACTGTTCACCAACTTTGAGTAAAACTCCCATGCTCCCTTGCAGCTAGGTGTGGCCATGTGAGCGATTTGCAGTTGGTGAGATGTGAGAGATGATGATAGGGTCCACCTGTAAATTCTGTTATGTGGTTGAGCAGTGATCTCCCAGGTGTATCTACCTCCTAATCACTGGAACCCGTGCATGTGTTACCTCACGTGGTGAATAGGGCTTTATATCGTGATTAAAGGACCTTCAGATGGCTATACGTATTATCTGGGTGAGCCCAATGAAATCACTGCAATAAAGGGGGGGCAGGAGGATCATTTTAGGGGACATATCATGTTGGAAGCAGAGGGTGGACAGGTGTACCTTGAAACTGCGATCAGCCTCTAGAAACTGGAAGTGACAGGAAAACAGGTTCTCCTCTAGAGACCCAGAAGGAAAGCAGATGTATTGACACCTTAATTTTAGCCTGTAAGATCCATTGCAGACCTAAGACATCCAGGATAATGTGATAATAAGCCAATGTTGTTGTGAGTGACTAAGTCGTGCTAGGAAACAAATGCAGAGGAGAAAACTACTTGGATTCTGCTCATGGTTTGCCTTTTCCTTTGGTTTGAAATGTGCACTGGTGGAAAGGAGATTTGACCTTGCAGAAGAGGATGGCAGAACAACTTAGTGGGATACTAGATCCCTGGGCCACTTTGTGACTTAGGTCTGGGTTTTTAATTGAGAGAGAAATAATCTTCTGTTTTACTTGGAGCTGTGGAAGGTGTGTCTTTTTGTACCAACTTCTTTAACTACCATGTATTCTTATACACTGCCTATGTCTATTGAGCATCCCATTAAAAGAATGTTGGATGAAGGGAAAAAAAATACCTGTGAAGGCCAGAGACAAAGCCCAGAGGTCACACAACTCAAAACATCAAGAACACCATGGCCCCACAACTGGTTTCATGAACGCCAGTGTAAGGCCCAGGCCCAACTGCTGTTGTATATTCTCTAGGAAATAGATGGTGCTGCTGTCCACTGTCCCACTTCACTTGGATGAATTCTGTCAGTCCATATGTCCTGTGCCATAAGCATCCCAAAGTCTGGAGTGGGTCCTTTTACTTATCAGAGCCTAGGACCTGTGCTTCATGATGGCTGAATGGTAGCCTAGAAGATATGTTCCTGGCAGCTGGGTTCCTGTAGGATTCTGTCTCAGAACTTGGGAGAAGTAGGAAACGAGGCTACCACCTGTCTAGATAGGATGGCAGAAGTCCACTCCACCTGTAACTGTAGATTGGATTCCATTATTTCTCCATAATAATATGGGGGAAATTGGCACTTGTAGATGTAACCTTTCCAGTAGGCAGCGATGTGCCTGTTTTTATCTCCCACAATTCGAAGAATTAATATGAAGTGTTGTTTCTTTTTCCAGTGGGGCTTATTGGGTTTCCAATGAAACAAGGTATTCTGAAGAGGGGAAATGAGAAAGCAGAACATCTGCGACTTGGCAACCAAAAGAAAGACATAGAATATGTGGGGTGAGCAGCAGAATGTGTAAAAACAAGTAGATGGGACACAGCAGCTGCAGTGGGATGCCATTTAAAGCCATTCCCTAGAGCAGGAGCAGTGGGGCGGTCCTCCCTGAGTGCGGCTGCATCGCAATGTTGGACTAATCAGGCAGTCTAATCGACTGAACATCTGCAGCTGCTCTTCACACTTCTCAAATGGGCATTCTCTCCGCATGCCAGGGATGCAGAGTCTCTCCGCCTGTCTAACAGCAGCTCACTGTGGGGTTTGCATTCTGACTGCTTTTAACTGCACTGAGATTCAAGTGTTTCACTTTAAGTTCAAATACAGTATTTTTTCCCCTTTCTTTGTCTAGACTCCTTTGAAGGAAATTTGGATGTATAGGTGGAGGAGCGAAGTGAGAAGAGCTGCAGGTGACTTGAGCCCAAAGTGTTGGTGGCAAAGGGGGAAGGAAGCTGAGAGGAAATGGTGTGGCCAGTGTCTTCCAGAGCGGAAGGACCTTCACAGGCCCACCAGGAGCTCTCCATGGTGCCAAGCTTTAGTCCCTCGTTTTCCCCTCCAGTTTTATTACCTGCATATAATTTGTGTCCACGCCTAATCTCTAATTATTTTCAACAATCATGTTCTGGGTGCTGTTGCCATAGCATCTAATTCTTTGGCAAACAAGAAATAACAATGACGTTCGAGTTGTTTTTGAAGTTCATGAAGCGGACACCAAAAGGAAGATTAAAAGGGGAAGAAAACAACACTCAATGAAAAATTGGGAAGAAAACAGAATGTTTTGAGAAACGATGAAAATAACACCATTGTAACACAATGCAAGCCCTAATTCTGACTGTGTAAAACTTTGAATGTGTTTATTTTCACAGCTAGTCATACACACGAGGATCCATGCCTGCAGACGTGTTAGCATTTTGTTTTATTTTGTTAATTGTTTCTACTAGGAACGAGAATCAAAAATGACGTAGCTGGTGGAGATTTGGAGAAATGCCCAGACATTGCCAGGATTTCAGTCCCAAGGGTTTTAGGTGAGCCATATTTGTGAGAACAGTTCACTTCATAGGTTCCAGAGATATTTTCTAAAGATCACGTGGACCCATATTTTAAATGTTAAATGCATTTCAGCCTTTCTTATTTATGAAATTTGTGGTCAGTAAAAATAAAAATATATTCCAGTGAAATTTATGGATGGTTGTTTGGATATACAGAAAAGTATTTCTTCTTGAAGGAATGGTTTCAAGAATTTATTTTCCAGGTACCTGTTGAAGTCTAACTACACTGAAAATATTGTCAAAGGTAGTGAGAATATTGTGGTGGTACCCAATTTCATGGAGCTTCCATACTATCTGAAAGGAGAGAAAACACCTCCAAAGTGAGCCTCACAATTCTGGGGAGCGGTAATCGATCTCAGGACAGTACCGCAAAATTGTACAATGAAGGAGGCAAGGAAAAGGAACAGAGAACTGAGGAACGCGGGGAAAACACAAGCCATTGGGGGTGTGGTGGGTGGAAGCTTTGCAGACCAAATGCAGCAAGGGCATGAGCCCTGGGAGGGAGTGACTTCACTCGCTCAGGAGGACAGAAAGATCGCCTCCAAGGCCAGAATGGAGTGCAGGAGCCACAGATCCGCAGGGAGGTGAGCTCGGTCTGGTAGGTGCTCGCACCCATAGTCAGGAGTCTAGTTTTTGTTCGTGGACTATGGGGAGCCATTGGAGGGATTGAAGCAGGGGATTAACAAGTTTTGATCTTGGTTTGAACACTGGCTGCTGGGAGAGCAGGAGTGGAAGTAGACAGATGAGTTAAATGCCCATTTAGGAGATGGGGGTGGTTTGGACTAGGGTCATAGATTGGAAGTGGAAGAGTATGGATAGATTACTTCTAAATTTCTCTAACTATGTTTGGAGAAATTTCTTTATACATTAATTTTATTTCATATATGAAATTAATTGGAAGGCATCAAAGGCATGTCATTGCATCTGCCCTGTTAGTGTGAGGTTACCATCGACGACACCAAGAGCAATCACCTGGTACCAGACCCTGCATTCAGTGCTGTGCAGGTATTTGCGCCTCTCGTCCTCCAGAGGTGGGGCCTTTGATATCCGTGTTTTAGAGATGAGGAGCTTGCGTGTGTAATGCTGACCCTGAAGATATCTAGCCACTGAGTGCACTGCTGGGGTTTGCACCCAGGCTGCCTGGTCACAGAGCTAGCATCCACACTGACATCATTTATGGTCGTTCTAAACATAGCTTGCTTCTTGGATGATACAGAATCTTACTTTCCTTGGAAGTAATTTTCCGGTGCCTGGGAAATATTTTGGATTTTGAGATATTACCAGTGCCCTGGTGTCTCAGATGCTAATGATTTCATCATTTTTCTGAAATGGTTGCTCCATGGGTGTAGGTTCGGGTCACCAAAACACACTTTGGAAAACCACAAAATCTCTATTATGTTAAGCAGTTGCATACTGTAAACAGGAAGCCATCTGAAGAGAGGGGGAAAAAAATGAAATGGAACAGAATGACATTTCTTCTGAGAAGGCAGAATTTTTTTCTTTCCCTTTTTTCACTCTGAGCAATGTACACGTACTCAACTTGTGCTCAGCATTGCTTATTGCTTCTCTATATTTTTGGTCTGGGTTGGCTGTGTGTGTGTTATTTTATTCTAATCTTTTATGCTTACCCTTCAGTTCTGTCAGGACTGACTGCCAGCCACGAAGTTCCCTGCTTGTGGCAGTAGGCAGTGTAAGCACAGGTGCTCCTCTACCCCCACTCGCTGGAGCTTCCTGGTAAGGAGCCATCCTCCTAGGCTCTAATGAGGCCCCAGAGGAGCCCGGCTGGCCAGAGCTGCTCCTTCCTGCAGAAGAATCATCAGCATCTCAGGGGCTGTTAGTTCTGAAAAACCCACTGATGCAAATCATTCGGGTCCCTGCATCTGAACAATCACAGCTTTTTAGAGCAGAAAGACAGCTTAACAACTTTCTTCATTTTGCTATTAAGGAAACTGAGATCCAGAATAGACAAGGAAACTTGGCAAAGTTTAGCCAGTGTCAGAACTGGGGCTTAAGCACATTCATGTACTCTTCTCCCTAGTAATGATATCAATTGTGATAATAATAATTGCAGCTAATTTTATTGAGCTGTGTGCTTAGTACTTTTGATACTTTAGGTTATTCAATTCCTGAAATGACACCCAAGTATAGTCAAAATTATTCAAACTATTTACAGGTGAAAAAATTAGGATTTAACACAAGGTCAAAGAGAGTATGTAAATAGGAGATCAAGGACTGAAGTTCATATCTTTACGTTAGAGACTCTGCAAACTGTCTCTGCTGTTCTTTTACCCATTTGATTCTTAAAGTGAACTATGTGATTAAATGTATTCAGCAGGAGTGCTTTGCATACAGCATATGATTTTAAATATATACATAGGGACATATGGATATGTCACTCATAATGTGAGGAGTGTTGGAAACTTTACTCCTGATAGTATGGAGATTTCCATACAGGAAGTTTGGGACTCTCTGAGGACCGACCATTCCAGTGAGAGAAGGAAGGAGGTAGGACTCTGCAGGAGGAGGAAGCAAAGTGTGATGTAGTTATATCAAAGGCCTTAGCTCATCCTTTGAGGAGGTCTGTGGTACAGTGGCCATCAGGGTGTCTCACCTGCAGGCTGGGCATAGACCTTTATATGCCATGCAAAGAGCAATAATTGCATGCAGGTTGTCCCTAAAGAGGAAATTCAACTTGGACAATGCTCTCTCCGAGGACAGTTCCTGGAGAGACACCCATCTGATAGCCCCAGCTACCTGTATTTGCAGCAACTGGGACAATGGACACTGCATTCTGACGAGGACTACTATAGTCTACAGCTGGTATTGCACACGTCAGTTTGTTTTGTATAAAAGGCTTTCAGAGCAGCTTGTTGGCCTTTCTTCCTGGAAAAACTTACCAGGGGACAACCAATGGGACAAAATACATTTTCACCTCTGGTTTCAAGTGGAAATGAGTTATAACCATCTCTAGTTTAACACCCATTCTCGATGCTCTGTCTAGCATTTCCTTTCCCCCTGCCACTTACATTTTTTGTTTTTTGGTCTGTTGATCTTCTGGCATGAGAAATCTGAAGTGACACAATGGAGACTTGAGTATAAAGCTTACTAGACCTCTAGAATGTGCCTTGGTGGAAATATCCCATCTCTGAGAATAAGGATTCTTAAATCCTCAAAAGTTTCAGTAAATGGAAAAGAAGAAATTCCCCTGTGGGTTACTGAGACATATTAAGCATGGCCACTGGTGCTTCCACCCCCCAGTGCCTAACCTATGTGCTTTACCTGTTCAGGACACTGCACCATATAGTAATCATTGATTTAGAGTATATCCTATATTCTGGAGGTTGATTCCTCTTATTCCTGCAAAAATCTCCTACATCCTGGTGTGTGTTTCAGCCCGGCCTTCCAAGTGTCTTTACATTGTTGGGACGACAGAATGTTTCCAGGCAAAAAAATTGGGCCACTCTCTCATACTACATGCCAAATCATTCAAAAATGAATCACAGATATAACTGCAAAGCTAAAACTATAAAACCCATAGGAAAAAAACATATAAACAGGCATGACCTTGGATTAGGGAATGTTACAGATGGCACAAAACCCCACATGATAAAAGGAAAAGGAAATACGGTTGACTTCATCTAAATTAAGTGTTTTTGTGCTTGAGGGATACCACTTAGAAATAAAAAGAGTAGGTTAAAATATTTGTGTCTCCTAGGACTGATAGTTCTCATATGGAGAATTAAAGTGCTCTTATGATGCAGCAATAAAAAGTCAGCCCATCAGAAATGAACCAGGCACAGTGGCACACACCTTTAACACCAGCAGCTTGGGAGGTTGAGGCAGAAGGATGGCAAGTTCAAAGCCAACCTCAGCAACTTAGTGAGGCACTAACCAACTCGATGAGACCCTGTCTCTAAATAAAATACAAAAGAGGGCTGGAGATGTGGCTCAATGGTTAAGTGACACTAGGGTCAATCCTCAGTACAAAAAAAAATTTTTTTTTTTTCCAAAGAAGATGGACAGATGGCCAGTAAGCACATGAAAACATGCTCAACATCATTTGCCATTAGGGAAATGCAAATTAAAATCATTGTGAGATTTTACACCCACTAGCATAACTAAAATTCTTTTTAAGAGACAGATTTTACCACTTTTGACAAGGAGACAGAGAAATCAGAACTCCTATACATTGTTGATGGGATAATAAAATGGCAGAGCCATTTCAAAGACAGTCTGGTCATTTCTGAAAATGTTAAATATAGAGGTACCATACGATCAAGCAATCGCATTTCTAGGTATCCAGCCACGAGGAATGAAAACATACATCATACATACATGCAAAAATGTTTACCCAAGTGTTCATGGCAGCAGTTGACCAAAAGAAGGAAAAACTAAATGTCCACCCGTTGATGGACATCCATTCAGCAAAGCATGATATATACCATGCAGTTTTATTCATCCATGAAAAGATATTTATCTGTAAATTTACCATGAGCAAACCTTGAAAACAATTATCTTAAATGAGAGAATTCAGTCAAAAATGACCACATAGTTTATGATTCCATTGGTGTGCAATGTGCACAATTAAGTTCACAGAGATAGAAAGTCAACTAATGATTGGTGAGCACTTGTCGGGGGAGCAAAGAAGAGTTATAACTGGTTGCACAGCCTCCTTTTCGAGTAATGAAATGTTCTTAAATCATGTTTGATGCTGACAAAACTCCATAACACTTGAAGACCCGTAACTTGTGTGCTTAACCAGGGTGTTATTTGTGGCATATGAACCATATTTTGATAAATTGGTTATCAAGAGAATGAGAAGTCACAAACCAGAAAAAAAAAATTGAATAAAGGACTGTTATCCAAAATATATAAAGAATGCTTAAAACTCAACAATAAGAAAATGAGCAGCCCCACTACAAATGGGCCATAAGACTCAAGACACTTTGCCAAAGAAGAAACAGAAATTGAAAATAATCATATAAAAAGATTCTGTACAGCATATTCCATGAGGGAATTGCAGACTAAAACAAGGAGTGAGGTTATACTGCATACCTAGTAGATAGCCCAAATCCACAACATGGACAACACCAAATGCTGGAGGATGTGAAACAACAGGAACTTCCATTCTCTGTTGATGCGAATGCAAAATGGACAATCGCTTTGGATGATACTTGGGTACTTTCTTATAAAGTTGAGGACTCCTAGCACATGATGCAGCAGTTATATTCTGTTAATGAAGGAATGGAAAACTTATGCCCAAACAAAAACCTGTTCATGAATGCTTATTGCAAATTTATTTATTACTGCCCAGACATGGAAGCAACCAAGATGTCCTTCAACAGGTGAATGGATAAATAAACTGTGGTAGAGCCATATGATGGAAGATCACTCAGCACTCAAGTGTGCTGAAAAGATACAGAGGGAATGTTAAGCCTTATTACTGAGGGAAATAAGCCAACAACCAAAAAGAGCTATATACTACATGACCCCAAGTAGATCAGAGTCTGGAGAAGACAGAACCATGGAAACAATGAAAAGATCTGTTAGCCAGGTTTACATGGAGGGAGGGATGGACAGGTGGAGTGTGGCAGATGGAACTACTCTGTATGATCAGATACTTTCAAGGAATATACATATCATTAAGTATTTGTCAGAGCCCACAGAAGATACAGCGCAGAGTGGACCCTGGTGCTCACTGTGCCCTAGTGATAATGATATGTCAACATAGGTTCATTCCTTGTAACAATTGTACCATTCCTGTGGGGTGAGGAGACCACAGGTGTGGGAACAGGAGCTCTGTGGGAATTCTGTACTTCCCCATAAGTTTCTCTGGGAACCTTACACTGACCTAAAAAACAAAGACTATTTTGAAAAGTGTCCATCACTGCTCTCTCAGGCTCACTGCTTCTCTGCCGTGTGGGGTGAGATAAGTGGACTTCACTCCCCTTGCCAATAAGTTTCTTTGATCTGAGATGGTATTTTGTGAGGTCTCGTGTTGGAGGATCCAGCATTCTATAAACTCTGGCATGGTGGTGCTAGCTAAGACTTGTGACCAGGAAGGCAACCCACATCTGCAATACACATCAATTTCTGTCCACATGAGTGACTCCATATCCCACTCAGGGCAGAAGGACTCGGATGTAATCAGCTAATTGCCAAGTGGCTTACCTTTGGGGTCTCAACACTGGTCTCTTGATGGCAGATTGGCATAGCATTGGCAATGAGGAGACTGTGCTTGGGGCCCACTGTAGCTACCATCTCTGTTGCTGCTCCATTCATCCACCCAGTTTTCCAGCCCTCTGGTGGCTGACTGATACCAACTGGCCATGTTTTCTCCTTTGGTAATCTGGTCCCTCTTACTTTGCAGATGCTGTCTTAGTGTGTTTATTTGTACTATTTAGATCTTCACCTTTTGCACCCAGCTTGTTTTTGTTCATCTGCTGGTTCGCCACATCACCTGTCCCTGACCCACCAAGAGACCCACCAAGATTTCTTCTTGTAGGCTTCTGAATGACTAAACCAGCCACTGTCATCTCTGTTATCAGAGGTTTCACTCTTCATAGTTTATTTACCATAGTCAGCTGTGATCCAGAACATTACATGGAGACTGCCAGAAATGAGCAATTCATGGGTTTTAAATTGTTGTCTGAGTAGTGAGATGAAATCTCATGTTGTCTGACTGCAGTTCATCCGGTGCCTTAATCATCCTCCGGTCCAGTGTATGGACACTGTATGTGCTATTCACCTCATCACCTGGTAGCCATCTCCAGCCAGAGTGGTGTCAAGCCTCTCAACACTAGTAAGGCCACTTTCTCTCCTGAATACTTCTCTCACCTGTTCACCAGGTAACAGGAAGTCTCCAGTGTTGGTTGGACAATTGCAGATTGATATTTCAGTGCTTTTGTCCAACTACAGTATTCAAGTAGCCCTCTGTTTACCTAAGGATGGATGCAGTGTGCAAGAGTAGTGATGCTGGCAATTTTTTTGTGTGTCAGCGAAGTTATTAAGCACTTCCTTTCAGTGAGAAGGTGAAAGAACACTAGATATTTGGAGAGGAGAGACCACATTCATGCAATTTTTATTACTTTATATCATTATAGTTGTTCTGTTTTATTACTTTTTCTTGTTAATCTCCTATCTCATTTATAAGTTAAAATTTATTATAGGTTTGTATGTGTAGGAAAACATGTTATGCATAGGGTTAGATACTGCTTATGATTTCAGTTATCCACTGTGGGGCCTGGAATGCATTTGTATTTGAATACAACTGTATTTTCCATTGCCAATCAGTCTGTATACAGTCAGGTGCTGCATAATGATGTTTCTGTCAACAATAGACTGCATATACAAGGGTGGTCTCTTCAGGTTGTAATGTCCAGTGACATTGCACAAGTTCACCTATGATGTTTGCACAGCTGCACCTAACAATGAATTTGTCAGAATGTATCCCCATGATTAAGTGATACATGACTGTATATTCTTACCTTGGACTACTTCTCCTAACAGGAAATGTGTGCTCTGTCTTGTGAGAATTCTATTCACTGCTATCTTTCAGCCTCATCCCTGATTAAAGATACAGATTTCTTTGATCACCATTGTTTTCAAAGGCATACTGTAACCAAGTCTATATGTTTGGCATAAGGATAGATAATTAATTGGTGAATTAGCCTGTAGAACCTGGAAATAGTTCTTGAGTTGTGTGAATAAATACTGAATGTGATACTTTTAATTTGGTGATGGGTGGGTGGTGAATTTAGTCACTAGTGCAAATGGCTTTCCCTCTGAAATAACACATACACAGCTAGTGGTCTGGCTCATCTTGTGCCTCATCCCTGTTATACTTCTAGGTGATGGTGGATTTCTCCTGTGCCTGCCTGAACTTAAGATGTGGCATGTCTAAGTTGTTGGGCAGATTATGTTGGGCAGTTATTATTGGAGTGGTCTTGTAATGTTGCATGGTCATGCATCTCTCTGCCAAGGCTTTGTAGCACTCCAGTGGCTGTTTTTCAGCTTTCTGCTGCACACTGCATGCCTTTGCTCCAGGACCCTGAGGGGGCATGCTGTGATTCTTATGTTGAAACTTCCCATTCTCCAGTGTACTTTTCTACCACTGATAGCTCTAAAACCATAACATCCATCAGGTTGTGTGGTCCTGTGCAAAGGACCCCTGGCACCATTGCCTCGATCTGCTGTAGAGCCTTTTCCTGCTCAGAACTCACCTAGCACAGTAAAATTTGTCCCCTGGTGAATAGGTCAGAGAAATATTCAGAAGAGAAAGAAGGCTCGCTGGTAGTTGGAGGTATTATGGACAGTAATTTGTCTTTAACTTGGAAGGAAATGGCTCACGATGCCCCAGATCTCTGTGCCCATTAAAAACTAACAACAACAACAACAACAACAAAACACTGTGAGGCTGACCACTGAATCTGGTTTGGATTTTCCTCCTACCTTTTGGAACACATGTATTGAATCAGGCCTCTGATACGATACCTTACTCATTTGGTCTGCTTAAGATGGTACTGTTGGCATAATGGGCCAGTACAGTGTTCTGCATAAAGTCCACATTGCATAGATCCGTTGAGAGTACATTATATCAGTGGTTGCAAGGATTACACATCCCAGTTCAAGACGGTGAGAATATACTGTTACCTCTTCCAAGTTAATGCCCTAGAAAAATAGAAAACTCAGGAGCTCATATCATGAAGGCTCCATGGTTTGGATGTACAAAGCTGATATTGTATATAAAAAGGAAATGGTCAGTATGCATGTGATCTTAGGAAAAATGCATGCAAAACTAAAATAATAACAAGTGGAACACAGCAGTGTATTGAGGATAATAACCAACCAAGAAAGGTTTATTTCAGGGACATGAGAGTATTTCACTGTTTCTTCAGAGTCAACAAAATAGTTTCCAAAACTGTACGATACTGTGCATTGAAAAGTATCTGATAAAGTTCAGTTGTCATTCTACATTTAATATGTAGATAAAGTTGGGTAGAAAGGGTTTAACAAAATATTTAATAACCCACATGTAATTGTCTAAGTGACTTATCGTTAAGATTAAAATCAGGAAAGAAATAGAAATGGCTATCTTTAGCCACTATTATTTCCAAAGATATACTATAACCAAATTTATATGTGTTTGGCATGAGAATAGACAATTAAATTAGCAAACCAGACTATAGAATCTAGAAATAGATCTTGGTTGGGGTGTGTCACCAAACACCAAAGGTAGTATTTTGATTTAGTAGTATTTGAGTAGATCATTTAATAAGTGTTAATGGTACAAATGACTCTCCATCTGGAATAATGGTGGGCTCTTACCTTACTATATCTGAAAGTAAATTCTGCATGGATTAAGGATTTGAATATGAAAAAGATCTCCAAAGGACACTTTGTGGGTTACATGTTTAATTTGGTGGTGGAAAAAACATTGTTAAGGTAGCTACCAAGAAAATATAGACATATTTACTAAGTAAAACCCAAAAGTTGTAGCATAGAAAATTTAACCATAAAGAGAATCAGTGGAAAATATGTTGAGAAAAGTTTGCAAAGTGGATGACAGGCAAAGGGTCAGTATCCATGGTGTGCAAAGAGTTCTTGCAATTTGACAAATGTAAATTATGTTCTTATGTAAACAGTTTAAAAGATCAGTGAACAGCAACAATGAAAGGAACAGACATAGAGGAGTAAATTCAAGGAGATTGCATATTGGTAAAAAGATGCTCAAATTTATGATATCATTTGCTTTCTAGTATTCATATTTTACCCTTTTAAAGGAATCTGGTGGTTTCTATAAAATATAAAAGTTACATGTGTTTTCATTCCTGGGAACCTGTTCCATATTAATGAAAGCATCAGTGTGTGTGTGTGTGTGTGTGTGTGTGTGTGTGTGTGTGCATGCATGCACATGTGCACATAGTGTTACTCTCAGAATATCTGAAAGGGCTGAACATGTTTTGATGTGTGTACTTATGGAAGATTATATAACCATTGGAAATGACGTTAGAGCTCTCCCCAGTGATTTGGAAAATCTTTGTATTCTTGAGTTAGGAAAACAACTTGGAGAAGACACAATGTCTATATATTTTACAAATCACTGACACTCTCTGTAACGTGTGTGTGTGAATATTCACATGCGAATGTGTTTGTATGCTTTTGATTAAATCACATTAATGAGAATAGGGCACGTGATGGAAGAATGCTCATGCCGTCGGCTTGTTGACTTGGAAGAATTAGAAATGGCAATGGGATGTGTGTAGATGGAGAAGAGAGTGAAGAGAAAAACAAGTGATGGAAGAGAGAAAAGTGATCTCCCCAAATTAATAAAATCAGGAGAAATTTCAGCAAATAAAACAATGAGGTGATGCAGTTGAGTGCAGACAGGAGTCTGGCCTCAGCTTGCCTGGGAAGATGGTCTGCGAAGTACAAGATGCCAGAGTGGAGGAGGCTCCATCGGTGCTGCCACCTAGCTGGTTCTCCCCTCTTCCCTCTTCTTCCCTCTTCCTCCTCTTCCTCCTGCTCTTCCTCTTCTCTCTCTTCTTCCTCCTTCTCCACCTCCCCCTATTCCTCTTTCTCCTCCACCCTCTTCCTCTTCTCCCTCTTCCACTGCTAACTCTTTTTTTTTTATTGTAAACAAATGGGATACATGCTGTTTCTCTGTCTGTACATGGCGTAAAGGCATACCATTTGTGTAATCATAAATTTACATAGAGTAATGTTGTTTGATTCATTCTATTTTTTTCCCTTTCCCCCACCCCTCCCACCCCTCTTTACCCTCTATACAGTCCTTCTTTCCTCCATACTTGCCCCCCTCCCTAACCCTAACTCTAACCCTAACACTAACCCCTCCCTCCCACCATTATGTGTCATCATCCACTTATTAGCGATATCATTTGTCCTTTGGTTTTTTGAGGTTGGCTTATCTCACTTAGCATGATCTCCTCCAATTTCATCCATTTGCCTGAAAAAGCCATAATTTTATCATTCTTTATGGCTGAGTAATATTCCATTGTATATATATGCCACAGTTTCTTTAACCATTCATCAATTGAAGCACATCTAGGTTGGTTCCATAATCTGGCTATTGTGAATTGAGCAGCTATGAACATTGATGGGGCTGTATCTCTGTAGTATGCTGATTTTAAGTCCTTTGGGTATAGGCCAAGGAGTGGGATAGCTGGGTCAAATGGCAGTTCCATTCCAAGTTTTCTAAGGAATCTCCACACTGCTTTCCAGAGTGGCTGCACTAATTTGCAGCCCCACCAGCAATGTATGAGTGTACCTTTCTCCCCATATCCTTGCCAACACCTGTTGTTGCTTGTATTCTTGATAATCGCCATTCTTATTGGGGTGAGATGGAATCTTAGGGTGGTTTTGATTTGCATTTCTCTTGTTACTAGAGATGTTGAACATTTTTCCATGTTTTTTGATTGCTTGTAGATCTTCTTCGTGAAGTGTCTATTCATTTCCTTAGCCCATTTGTTGATTGGATTATTTGTGTTCATGGTGTAAAGTTTTTTGAGTTCTTTATAGATTCTGGAGATTAGTGCTCTATCTAAAGTATGATTGGCAAAGATTTTCTCCCACTCTGTAGGCTCTTTCTTTGCATTGCTGATAGTTTCCTTTGCTGAGAGAAAACTTTTTAGTTTGAATCTATCCCAGTTATTGATTCTTGCTTTTATTTCTTGTGCTATGGGAGTCCTGTTGAGGAAGTCTGGTCCTAAGCCAACATGTTGAAGATCTGGACCTACTTTTTCTTCTATAATTTGCAGGGTCTCTGGTCTGATTCCGAGGTCTTTAATCCATCTTGAGTTTAGTTTCGTGCATGGTGAAGATATGGGTTTAGTTTCATTCTGTTGCATATGGATTTCCAGTTCTCCCAGCGCCATTTGTTGAAGAGGCTATCTTTTCTCCAGTGCACATTTTTGGCCCCTTTGTCTAGTATGAGAAAATTGTATTTATTTGGGTTTGGTCTGTGTCCTCTATTCTGTACCATTGATCTACCTTTCTATTTTGGTGCCAATATCATGCCATTTTTGTTACTATTGCTTTGTAGTAGAGTTGAAGATCTGGTATTGTGATACCCTGTGTCCTCTATTCTGTACCATTGATCTACCTTTCTATTTTGGTTCCAATACCATGCCGTTTTTCTTACTATTGCTTTGTAATAGAGTTGAAGATCTGGTATTGGGATACCCCCTGTTTCACTCTTCCTGCTGAGGATTGCTTTAGCTGTTCTCGGTTTCTTATTCTTCCAGATGAATTTCATAATTGCTTGCTCTATTTCTGAAAGGTACGTCATTGGGATTTTAATTGGAATTACATTGAATCTGTATAGCACTTAAGGTTATATGGCCATTTTGACAATATTAATTCTTCCTATCCAAGAATATGGAAGATCTTTCCATCTTCTAAGGTTTTCTTCAATTTCTTTCTTTAGTGTTCTGTAGTTCTCATTGTAGAGGTCTTTAACCTCTTTGGTTAGATTGATTTCCAAGTATTTTATTTTTTTCGAGGCTATTGTGAATGGGGTAGTTTTTCTTATTATTCTTTCCAAAGATTCATCACTTATGTATAAAAATGCATTAGATTTATGTGCATTGATCTTATATCCCGCTACTTTACTGAATTCACTTATGAGTTCTAAAAGTTTTCTGGTGGAATTTCCTGGTTCCTCTAAGTATATAATCATATCATCAGCAAATATGGATAGTTTGAGTTCTTCTTTTCCTATTCGTATCCCTTTAATTTCTTTGGTCTGTCTAATTGCTCTGGCTAGAGTTTCAAGGACGATATTGAATAGAAGTGGTGAAAGAGGGCATCCCTGCCTTGTTCCAGTTTTTAGGGGGAATGCTTTCAGTTTTTCACCATTTAGAATGATATTAGTCATGGGCTTAGCATAAATGGCCTTTACAATGTTAAGGAATGTTCCCACTATCCCTATTTTTTCTAGTGTTTTGAGCATGAAGGGGTGCTGTATTTTATCAAATGCTTTTTCTGCATCTATTGAAATAATCATGTGACTCTTGACTTTAAGTCTATTGATATGGTGAATTACGTTTATTGATTTCCTGATGTTGAACCAACCTTGCATCTGTGGGATGAAACCCACTTGATCATGGTGCACTATCTTTTTAAAATGTTTTTGTATGTGATTTGCTAAAATTTTGTTGAGAATTTTTGCGTCGATGTTCATTAAGGATATTGGTCTGAAATTTTCTTTCCTCGATGTGTCTCTGTCTCGTTTAGGTATCAGGGTGATATTGGCTTCATAGAATGAGTTTGGGAGGGTTCCCTCCTCTTCTCTTTTATGGAATACTTTGAGAAGTATTGGAATGAGCTCTTCTTTAAAGGTTTCGTAGAACTCGGCTGAGAACCCATCTTGTCCCGGACTTTTCTTTGTTGGTAGGCTTTTGATGACCTCTTCTACTTCATTACTTGAAATTAGTCTATTTAAATTGTGTATGTCCTCCTCGTTCAGTTTAGGCAATTCATATGTCTCTAGAAACCTGTTGATATCTTTGAAATTTTCTATTTTGTTGGAGTATAGATTTTCAAAATAGCTTCTAATTATGTTTTGTATTTCAATCCTGTCTGTTGTGATATTTCCTTGTTCATTCCGAATTTTAGTGATTTGGGTTTTCTCTCGTCTTCTCTTTGTTAGTGTGGCTAAAGGTTTATCAATTTTGTTTATTTTTTCGAAGAACCAACTATTTATTTTGTCAATTTTTTGTATTGTTTCTTTTGTTTCAATTTCATTGATTTCAGCTCTGAGTTTAACTATTTCCTGTCTTCTACTACTTTTGGTGCTGGTCTGTTCTTCTTTTTCTAGGGCTTTGAGCCATAGTGTTAGGTGGTTTATTTGTTGAGTTTTACTTCTTTTATTAAATGCGCTCCATGAAATAAATTTCCCTCTAAGTACTGCTTTCATTGTGTCCCAGAGATTTTGATATGATGTTTCTTTGTTCTCATTCACCTCTAAGAATTTTTTAATTTCCTTCCTAATATCTTCTGTTATCCATTCGTCATATAATAGCATATTGTTTAATCTCCAGGTGTTGGAGTAGTTTCTGTTTTTTACTCTTTCATTTATTTCTAACTTCAATCCATTATGATCTGATAGAATACATGCTAGTGTCTCTATCTTCTTGTATTTGCTAACATTAGCTTTGTGGCATAATATATGGTCTATTTTAGAGAAGGATCCATGTGCTGCTGAGAAGAAAGTGTATTCGCTCTTGGTTGGATGGTATACTCTATAAATGTCTGTTAAATCTAAATTATTGATTGTGTTACTGAGATCTATGGTTTCTTTGTTCAATTTTTGTTTGTAAGATCTGTCCAGTGGTGAGAGGCATGTTAAAATCACCTAGTATTATTGTGTTATGGTCTATTTGGTTTCTGAAATTGAGAAGGATTTGTTTGATATACATGGATGAGCCACTGTTTGGGGCATAGATGTTTATGATTGTTATATCTTGCTGATTTATGCTTCCCTTAAGCAGTATGGAATGTCCTTCTTTATTCCTTCTGACTAACTTTGGCTTGAAGTCCACATTATCGGAAATGAGGATGGATACTCCAGCTTTTTTGCTGAGTCCATGTGCATGGTATGTTTTTCCCCATCCTTTCACCTTTAGTCTATGGGTATCTTTTTCTATGAGGTGAGTCTCTTGCAGGCAACATATTGTTGGATCTTTCTTTTTAATCCAATCTGCCAGTCTATGTCTTTTGATTGATGAATTCAGGCCATTAACATTCAGGGTTATTATTGAGATATGATTTGTATTCCCAGTCATTGGTTCATTTATTTTATTTTATGTTATTAATTAATTAATTAATTTATTTATTTGACATGACTTGGTTCCTCCTTTATTTGACAGTTCCTTTAGGATAATTCCTCCCTTTGCTGATTTGCTTCTTTTTTTTTCATCTCTTCCTCATGGAATATTTTGCTGAGAATGTTCTGTAATGCTGGCTTTCTTTTTGTGAATTCTTTTAGCTTTTGTTTATCATGGAAGGATTTTATTTCGTCGTCAAATTTGAAGGTAAGTTTTGCTGGGTATAAGATTCTTGCTTGGCATCCATTTTCTTTCAGGGCTTGAAAAATGTTATTCCAGGCCCTTCTAGCTTTTAGGATCTGGATTGAAAAATCTGCTGATATCTGTATTGGTTTCCCCCTGAATGTAATTTGGTTCTTTTTTCTCACACCTTTAAAGTTCTGCCTTTATTTTGTATGTTAGGTATTTTCATTATAATATGCCTTGGTGTGGGTCTGTTGTAATTTTTTGTATTTGGAGTTCTTTAAGCCTCTTGAACTGATTTTCCATTTCATTCTTCAGATTTGGGAAATTTTCTGACATTATTTCATTGAATAGATTGTTCATTCCTTTGGTTTGTTTCTCTAAGCCTTCCTCAATCCCAATAATTCTTAAATTTGGCCTTTTCATGATGTCCCATAATTCTTGTAGATTCTGTTCATGATTTCTTACCATCTTCTCTGTTTGTGCAACTTTGTTTTCAAGGTTAAATATTTTGTCTTCAGTGTCTGAGGTTCTGTCTTCCAGGTGTTCTATCCTATTGTCTATGCTTTCTATGGCGTTCTTAATTTGGTTTATTGTTTCCTTCATTACAAGATTTCTGTTTGTTTTTTTTTTCAATGTCTCTAACTCTTTATTGAAATGATCTTTTGCTTCCTGTATTTGCTCTTTTAACTGTCGATTGGTACGATCATTCAGTGCCTGCATTTGTTCTTTCATCTCATCATTCAGTGCCTGCATTTGCTCTTTCATCTCATCGTTTGCTTCCCTGATCATTTTAATTATGTACATTCTGAATTCCTTTTCTGTCATTTCTTCTGCCATGCTGTCATTGGGTTTTATTGATGTAACATCTAGATTTGTTTGGGGCATTTTCTTCCCTTGTTTTCTCATATTGTTCAGGTATAAGTGGACCGCTGAGATATTACAGATTTCCTCTATTGACTTATTATGTCCCTGAAGATTTCTAGTATATCCCCTCTTAGCCTTCAGTATGCTGAAGTCTTGGAGGAAGTTGATAGCACGGTGCTCCCCAAGGAAGCTGCCTCTCTAGGGGTGGTGGCCTTCAGGTGGGGTATATTCCCTGCTAGTGGGCAGAGGTGCCTCCACTTGTTGACCAGTGGTCATCCAAAGGGGAACTAGGCTGTGGGCTCAGGCAAGACCTGTTTGGGCCTGTGTCTCTGGCTTTACCGTCCTCGTGGGAAAAACCTCACTGGGCAGGGAAGACCCACCCAGTGGGGAGTTCTCGCTGGTCAGTTCCCCTCCTAGAGGTTCCCCTCAATCTACAACTACTGCCTTGGCTGGGCAGCCTTCCTCTCAACGTTCTCAGGGGCCTGGACCTACCTCCTGGGCCTGGGAGCCTCACCCTTCACAGAAGAGTCTCCTTAGGCTTCCTCTCCTCAGAGAATCTGCCCGCAGTCCTGGAACCTTCGCTCCGCCCCTAAGCGTGTCTCTGTGCGGCTCTTCCACCAAGAAGCCTCCTAGATCCTGGGACCCTGCTCTGCACCTAATCGCCTGGCTATGCGGCCCCTCCTCTGTGCAGCCACCTGGAGCCCCGTATATTCCCTCCGAGTCCCAGCAACCCGCTGCATGCCTCTTTCTCTGGACAGCCGCCCGGTGTTCTGGTGTGGTCACTAGGAGTCCAAGCAACTCACTGCGTGCCTCCTCCTCCCGCCAACCGCCCGTAGCCCTGGGCAGTCATTCCGAGTCCAAGTGAGCCACCCCGTTCCTCCTCCTCCTCCTCCTCCGGGCAGCCCCCCAGTGTTCAGGAGCAGTCGCTTCGAGTCCAAACAACTCACCACTTTCCTCCTCCTCTGAGTAGCTGCCTGGAGCTCTGATGCATTCACTGTGCGTCCAAGCCACCTGCTGCTCTCTTCCTCCTCAGGGCAGGCCCCGGCGTTCAGGAGCAGTTGCTTTGAGTCCAAACAGCTCGCCGCGTAGCTCCCCCTCTGGCAACCGCCTGTAGCTCTGGTGCAGTCGCTCTGAGTCCAAGCGACCTGCCGCCCTCCTCTTTCTCCTCCGGGCAGGCCCCTGGTTCAGGAGTGGTTGCTCTGAGTCCACACAGCTCTCCTCACAGCTCCTCCTCTGCGCCACCACCCGGAGCCCCAGTGGTTGCTCCGAGTCCCAGCGCTGTGCTGAGCGTCCTCCTCTACCATGCTCCCAGTTGTCCGAGTTCGCTGCTCCAGAGGAGGGAGGGGTGTCTCGCCGGGCAAATCTACTTCACAAAGTTCCCTTCGTTCCGGGACCACCGCCCCATCCGGGACGCCTCCCCAACGGGACAGACTCACCCGGCTGCTTTGAGTTGGTCCCAAGTCTCTCAATGTCTCCTCTTTGAATCCTGAGTCCTGGAGCAACATGAAATGCAGCCACCCTCTAGGCCGCCATCTTGAAAACCCCTCGCTACCTCTTCTTTATCCTCATCTTTCCTTTCCTCTTCTTCTTTTCTCCTCCTCTTCCCCTTCTTCCTCTTCCTCGTCTTCCAGACCCTCCTCCTCCTTCCTCTTTTTTCTCTTCCTTTTCTCCTCCTTCCTTCTCCTCCTTCCTCTTCCTCCTTCTTCTTTTTCTTCTTTTTCTTCCTCCTCATCCTCCTCTTGCCTCTCTTCCTCCCCTTCCTCCTCTTCCTCTTCCTTCTCCTCCTCTTTTTCATCTTCCTTCTTCTTTATCAGTTTTTTTTTTTTTGGCAGTAAATCACACACAAAAAACAAACACATATCCCCAAAAACCAAAAAAAGTAACATCATTTGCTTTTTATCACTGAATATGTGGGTTTCCACAAGAAAGTGAGCATGATATTTAAAAAGGACTTCTTCTGTGTGTTCTATTAAAAAAGGAAGATCCAGAACTTGTTCTGGAAGTAATGTGGGTTAATGTAAAATTAGTTAATTTAAGTTAATTAATAAATTAAAATTAATTTAAAATAATGTGGGTCTTCTTCAGGAAGGGGGTTTCATATTTTAAAATGATCTCTTCTGTATGTTTTATCACAAGGAGGGGGATCAAGAATTTGTTCTTGAAGTTCAGTTTATATTAATGCACTTTCCCTTGACCTTGGTGAATTTGCAACTTAGATGAAAGCATCTGCTTGAACTGTGAATGTATAAATAAGATAATTATAGTAGCACTTGTGAACTGACGGGGGATTTTTACAAGCGCTTCACACATGGTGTTGGAATTTGAATCTGGCCGAACTTGACACTGAGTGGATTCATATTTATTGAAATTATTAAGGCAAATGGGATGATTCCAAAAGGATGGTGCTCAGAGAGTCTTGAACGTTGAGGACGTAGATAGACGAGTAGCATTTAAAACTTTCAGAAAGTTATTTCAACATAATTGAGGAATCTAAATGGGCATCCCTTTAGCATTTAGAGACATCTTTTAGACAGATTTCTGTGTAGAAATTTTAAAGCACATTATGGTCATCCTGATTTAGTTTGGGATAATAGCTGCTGAGTTGTCCTTAGTTAACTAGTATGTATTTTAAACATCATCTTGCCAATAACCATGTCATGGAGCATTGGTCATGTGGCATTGTGGAGTGATCACTGTTTTCTAAGAGTGCTTGTTCTTTGTTTCAGAATTGTTTTTCAAGATTTTCCCATTACTCCTCAGTCTTACTCTACAGAGATTTACCTAGGATATCTGTATAAAATGTAGATTCCTTGACCTCATACTAATCTTCTTGCTTACTCAGTCCAAGGATGAGGGCCATGGAGCTTCGTAATTACCTGGTTTTTAAAAGATGCACCCTGAGGAATTCTTGAGGAGATGGTCGAAGCCATGTCTTCATAGTAATATTTATGCAGTCTTTAGAGTAGATAATTGTCTGTGTTCAGTGCCAGAAACTTTTTAGGAAGTTTAGCAGTTCTTGGGGGAAATGAAGGTGTCTATAAATCTTTGAATCTTCTAGTGTTTGAAAAGCTACAGTATAAATGTAACAGTAACAGCAAAACAGTATGATTTATGTTTATTGAAGGGTTTAACAGTGTTATCTGAAGATGCATAAAGTCTCCTTTACACCTCCAAAGTTTCTCAAAGCCAGACCTGTTTTCTTCTTTTGCAGTTCTGTACGGTGTCATATCATAAGGTTGCTAGTTCATATCATGTATTATTGAGAAGAAATTTTTATGATGCCTTCCTTGCTTTTCGATGCCAGCTTGACCTCCCATGTCAATTCTCCCAATTTATTTTCTGCCTAGCAGTCTGTGATCAATATAGAAAAATCAGTTTGTGTTCTTTCTGACTCCTGCATTCCTAGAGTTCCTGATTAATTTAGCCTCAGTGACTCTACAGACTCCTCTGTTGCAAATTGAAAGTTTAACTTGAACTTGTCAATCAAATATGATTAAAAATCCATTTGAGACGAAGTAATTCCTTATATGTTCTTCCAGCAGTCTTTGTACCTGGGCATCTTTTCAACTAGAGGAAACTAAGAGTATTCTCTTGAGACTTGCTTAGCCAGTCACCAAATTACTGCTGTACTTGGTTCCTTTCACACACATAGTCTCATTTTATCTTCCTGGTTTTGCCATTTCTATGAGCTATTAAGATTGGAAGAATGGTTGGGAAGAATAGAAGTCCATTGGATTAGGAAAAGGAGAATGAAGGGAAGAGAAGGGGGATGGGAACAGGAAGGGCAGCAGAATGAATGGCACGTAGCTTTCCTTTGTCCTGTGAATACACGACCATTGAAACTCCACATCTTGTACAACCACAAGAATGCGGTCCTAATACGTTATATTCTATGTGTGTCTAATATGTCAAAATATATTCTACTGCCATGTGTATCTGAAAATAATAAATAAAATAATTCAGAAGAACATTGGAAGAATGGGACTGTGAAATTTTGTTAAGTACAGCATTTCCCCTTAAATATTTGATTACATATTGCCTGTGTTTGTGCAATTTCAATGATGAAAATGCTCCTTAGGGTTGTTTTTTTTTCTTTCTTTCTTTTTTTTTTTTTTTTTTGGTAGCAGGGGTGGAGATGGTGGTAAATGGGTACAAATTAACACTTACATGTAAAATATGAATGTGAAGAATATCTCTAGGTATAATTAGAAAATGAGATTGAAATTCTAATAAGTAGGATGCCATGTGATCTACCAAATTAATTTAATTCCTTTTACATGGAAATATTTTAGTTTACTCCAATTACTTCCTATTTCCTATGAGCACCTATTTTCATCTTTCTCCAGCGTGGACCGCAGCGTGTATCCTCATACCATTTTAACATTCTCTTTGTGAGAAAATAGTTACAAGTTTTAAAACCTGCATTCCGCCTGGACCCTAAACCCCAAATCCCTAGCTTGACTTGATCACTTTGGAAATTTTCTCAGAAGATCTTCTACCACCAGACGTTAACATTTCAAAGCTGTGAATTATATGCTAGTTTTTAACATTCCAAAGCCATAAATTATATGCTAGTTTTCAGTCTCATTTTCTGATCTCATTATCTTCTTTAGTGCCTGTGGATTTCTTTTTATCTAGATCGATTATGTCCCACCTTTCCACACAGCCCATGTATTTTCTGCGTGTTTAATACTGGAAACTTAAGCCATGCTTTTACTTTTTATGTAATTTTGAATAGTAGGCTTGTTTAAACAATGAAATCTAGGGGCTGGGGAGATAGCTGGGTTGGTAGAGTGCTTGCCTTGCAAGCACAAGGCCCTGGGTTCAATCCCCAGCACCACAAAAAAAAAAAAAAAAAAAACAGAAAAAAAGAAAAACCTGAAAATTCATTCTTTCATGCAGTAGTTTTTATATTATAAATAAAATAAAATATAAAGCCATAAGGGAACTTCTTAAATGATAAAAGTATAATGAAATAAATAGGAACAAAATATTTGACTCTTGAACACTGTTTAAAACACTGTGTATCATTGAATGATTTGCACGGATATCGACGTTAGGGGCTATACTGTGGGACAGTCACATTGGCTTTATTGTGTCTGATTCAGCTTGTTTCCCAATAATACTTAGCTCATCATAGCTCACTAGTTAATGCTAGTTCACTTTGTGATTCTCAGAGAGCTGTGTGGATCAGAATTGCTTTCAGAACTGTTTTAAAGAGGTTCATTCTCAAGCCTCAGATTTTGCATGGGGAAACCAAATACAGGTGAATGCGGAACACTGTTCCTAGTAGTAATGCGCTCTTTTAATCGTCTGTTTAATCTTCTTATAAGTTTGCAAGCTGCTACCAGGTTAATTATCCTAAATTACTTCTTGAAGTCCATCGTTATTCCAAAACCTTGGTGGCTCCTCCTCTCTACAGGATGATATTAAAAAACTTTCAGTGTGTCATTGAGCCCCTCTTCATTCCTCAATACCCCGTAACATGACATTTTCAACATTGCCTTTCAGAATGCTATGAACAAGCTGTCAAAAAAGCCAATTTGCTTTCCTGTTCTTCCTGAACTCTGTTTTATGGAGTTTAGAAAAAAAAAATACTTGCCTCTATAGTGAAACATTCCATGCATACAAAAGAATATATGTTACATCTGCATAATTTGTAAAGAATAATAAAGTAGATACTCATGAACCCACTATATAACTTAAGAAATTGGACATTTTCAGTGGCTTTGAAGTTCATCTATTATGCAGTAGATTCTTATGTTCTTTCCTGTTCCTGTCACCTATCCTACAAGTTATCACTGTTTCAATTTTATTTTAATCATTTTATTTTTGCTTCAGTTTTACTATGTATTCATGTAATTCTCTAAATACCTGATAAGTTTTTTATTGGGGGGGATTTTTTGTAAATGACTTTCTATTCTGCACTTTTGCAGTTTAATGTATATTTGAGAATTTATTGTGTGGATGTGTAAAGTGTTTGTCGTTAATTCTGTCTGCTCTGCAGTAACCCACTCATTGGGTCCATCACAGCTCATGTGGCCACTGTGTTGTTGAAGGGCATCAGTTTGTTTTATGTTTTTGCTCTGACCTTTAATCTGCTGTGATTATTTCTGTATGTGTTGAATGGAGTCCATATCCTAGAGTTTCTCTGGGGTATGTATCTAGGAGAGCAACTACTTTACCCTCCATGTCGTAAACTGACAGCACATTGCTGTCCCAGGTAGTCATATTGACATGGGCTCCTGCAGTTAGGATATGACAGCTCTTTCTGATTCACTGGCTCACCAACACCTGGTATTCTCTAACTTTTTGATTTCTGCCAGTAGTTTTATTTAGATTGTGAGGTTTTCCATAACGTTGGATATTCTTTGTGGTTTTCCATTTTTTTTTTTCTGCAGTGGGTTCATATTACTTATTAAATTGAAACCAAAAGCTTAAAATATTTCAAAGGAAAAAAGAGTCTGCCTAACAGTCGTATACCATAATTGCAAACATATATGAAATATACTACCATGGTGGATCTGTGCATATAAAATAGAATGAATGGTTGCTTCATTAACCCTAATTAACTAAATGGAACATTTGGCTTCCTCATTTATTCTCTGCATACTTTGACTTAAGGATACATTATGGAATTTCGATACAGAGAAGCAGTCTTTGATCAGTAGGAGTCAGTTTAGAAAAGGAAGGAGTATTGGGGATCTTCTGCCAGTGTGTCACATAATTAGCCATGTACAAATTGCTTTATCTTTCAAATTGGCATTCCTTACCTGACAGTTGGCAGTGCAACTTGTGTGAAGATTAATTGATAGAATCCACACAAAGCGCATTCAGGAAAGCCCTGTGGAAAATACTCAGCAAACTTTAGCAACATTGCTTAGGTGTCCATCAACTGCTTGGAGAAGCAGTATATATGTAGAGAGAATAACAGTGCAGAAAATATGTTCTGAGTACCTGACTCAGACCAGCGCAGCATTTATAAACATGTCAGTGTTTATAGCCACACATGTGTTGAGGGTAGAAATATTAAGCACCATGCAAAAGAAGTCCCCTGAACTTGAGGATCTAAAACTGTTCCTTATTGTGTATTCACACCTCTCTGCATTCTTCCACTATATTTATTAATAGACAGATGCTGGGGAATCCATGAAGGAAATCTTAGAAAAATGTATACACACAAATAGAAATGAGAGAGGAATTGCATGCTGAAAGGTCTGGCTTTCTGTTTCAGGTATGTACTTCCTGCAACATGGGTGGCTGTCAGCCCTGGGAGAAGGTGGTATTTCGCTAACTATGCATTTTCCTGGTTCTTAGAAAATTGTTCCCTGGAGTAGTAACCTTGTAGAAGCCAAACTTCCATAATAGAATGTGCTGCCTGACAGGTCATGCAGGTCTGAATTTTATGTGTGTGCTTCTGGAAGACTCTGCCAGGTCATTCTTAGCTCTTCATTGCAAATGGAGCCACTCTCTGAACAAACACAGTGTGGAAATGGGACATAATGCCTTTGCATTTTGATTGCATTAAGATATTTTTCATAGTAGCTACACCTTCTTCATCTTCAGCCTTGGTTCTTTTCTCACTTTCTCCATCCCCTCCTTAGAGTCTTAAAGGAGGACAGCTCATTTCAGGGAGCTCAAATGTACATGCAGGTAGAAATGACAAGTGATGCTTAGCAAAATAGCAGCACCAGAGTTCTTTGATGCACTCACGTGGGTACTGATATTGTATTAAGTACTTAATTTTCTTCTCATCTTGGGGGAGCTGTTGTTTTAATCTTTTGCAGGGGGCAGTGGATGCTCCAGAAGTTGGGAATTAACTGCTGCAGTTTTAAGAGTCACTGCATTGAACTCCAGGCCACTGGTTGTTAGCTGGGTGTTGATGGGCAAAATACTTTAAGTCTTAGCTTCCTTCTTTACAAATGGGAATGATCATATTACCTCCTTAATCAGGATTTGGGAGGATTAAATGATTGCAGTGCTGCGCACAGTATCATCAACAAATGGCAGAAATGACTGTCAGCACTTGCCTTTGAATACTTTAAGAGACATTTCTTAGCATCAATATTCAGTCTTCAATACTTTTATTAAAGCAAGTCATTAAATTTCAATGTAGCAGTCTTGACCCCAAAGTCACATTAAATAGTTCCATCTCATGGTTGCCATCCATTCTGAGTTAGATGTGCTTATATTTATGTTCAGCTCCTCTGTGGGAGATGGTGAGTGGAGAAAAACATCTTAGCACACGTTGAAATTAACAGAGACTCTCTTTTTTAAAATATTAGGAAAGACCTCTTATATTCTACTGTATAAGGCACAAAATCAAATTAACTGTCTTTGATGAACAGTGGGTGATATTGAAGTCAGTTTTTTTTTTTTTTTTGAAGTCAGTTTTGAAGGAGTGTGTTCCTGCCAGTCAGGACGGGCCACAGCTGTGCGTCATCAGTTCAACCATCCCATGTACACTAGGGCTAAATATCATCCTAGAAAGTGGTGAAGACAGGGCTTGGGTTCTGGCTGCAAGTCTTCAGCAGTTCCTGGCCTTTGTTCTTAGTCCCTATAGAAACAGCAGCTTTGTGTTTGATTTCTTACCTCCATTTCTGCCTGAGGGAAGAAAACCACCCAAATGTCCACACACCCCACATGTCCTTTATATCATCAAATCTGCTGGTGTTCAAAGTGCCCCAGTGATAATAAACGTCTGCTCAAATACCTATGCTCCAATAAAATGGAGCCTCTCCGAAATGGACAGGAAGACTTATTTACATTAACCAGAATCCCTCTTTTTGTTGTTCCTGGAAAGTATGTCTCAAAGCACCCGCTTTGCTAAGTAAAATAATAGAGCCCTGACCCTGCAAATAATTGGGCTCAGGAGAAATACATGAGGAATGAATCTTAGTGGATGCTCAGCTTTCCTGGCTTTCTTCATTTGTGATAAAACCTTAAATCACTCTGCCTTCAAACAGTAAGATCAGTAGATTATATAACCACAATAAGAAGCAATCTTTTGCACTCACCAAAGTGCTCCTCAGTGACTAATTAATCTTCCCAAAGACTTCCAACTAAGGATCACCCCTGTTGATATAACAAGTCTTCCTGTAGAGGGGTATTCGGGGTTTCTGTCCCAGCTCACCGGGTCAGGGGGCTTCCGTATTTTTATGACTTAACGTAGATTTTTTTTTTTTTCTTGTGTGGTAAATTCTCATTCTGTTTGCCCAGATGTCCAGTCCTATTCCTCAGGGTCTTGGCAGGGATGATTGATTGTGAAACAAGCGATCATGAATGGAACCGAGAAGGATGTGCCATGGGTTGCTCATCTACTCAGGTTGTCTCCATATCTGTGTCTCTTCCCCTACAGTTTCCTTCCCTGCTTCTGTGTCTTGGAATTTCTTATAAGCCTGTTTGCTCCTAAGCTCCAAGTAACCGATTTTCTATCTTTGGGTTTTGCACTCGCCTGTGGATCTCCATCCCTGGGAAATACCTTTTTATTCTTGAAGAAAATTCTTCCTATTTGTTAATGTTTCCACTGAGGTTTCTGTTGTCTTTTCTCAATGTTTTCAGTGCTTTTTTTTTTTTTCTTTTCTTTTCTTTTCTTGAAAATGGCGTGTGCTTCTGGAAGCAGCTCATTTGGGGGAACATCTTGAACTTTCTTTCCCTCTTGTGTCAACCTTCCCTGAGGCAAGGAGTCATGGAAATAGCAAAAGGGGAAGATTCAGAAAAAAGAAACCCAGGTTAATAATGGTCCCCTCCACAGAGGTGAAGATACCTTTCAGTCTTGTCAGTGACAGCTAGGACTGGACTCAGGTGCTCATTATGTCTGAGCCCGTGGTTACTGAATGTGTTGATAATTCTGCAGCAGAATAACTTTGGAAAGTTTTGTTTTTTGTTTTTTTAAACAAATTCTGGGCCTGGTGCCTAGAAATTATGATTCAGTGGACTGAGGGATCTGTAGTTTTGCAGAACTTCCCCAAATGGTCTGACATGGAGCCAAGTGTGGCAACTACTGGCTGGAATCTGATGTTCATTAATCCAGCACATATTGTTGAGTGTCTTGCTCCGGCCTGGGCACTGTGATTGGCTTTGGGAAGTCTAGTGGGGAGCACAGGGAAATGGCTAGGCAAGAAGTGAGCATGGCAGAACTTCTTCTATGAGTCTCTAGGTAGGGCTTTTGTTGTTGTTCTCATTGTTTCCCCTGCAAGAGGCTCTCTCTACTCAGAGGCCTCAAATTCATGGCTTAGAGGCCCTATTTTGTTAACAGGCAGGTATTCCTAGACCAGCCTGGTGGTTTTTCTTTTTCTTAAGTTTCTAACTTATGAGGATAATAAGATGACAGGTTTCTTCTATTGTCTAGAACAACAGAAACAGGCTAAAACACACAAAAATAAAACAGTAAAGCTGCTGCCCCTTTTTCCTGGGGAGCATACTTGGCAGCTCACTGCTGTCCCTGCCAGGCACTCTTCTCTAAAGGGCCTGCCTGGTTCTTTAATACCCTCACATTCTGAGCCCATTGGGAAAAATTGAAATATGTATTTGCGAAACTTCCAGTTGTTTGTGTATTATTCTGAGATGTGAAGGCTCAGAGAAAGGGACTTGTTCTGGTTCTTCAAAGCAAAATATGGATTCACATGTCCACATAGTGCTGCGTTATCGGAGAATCCAGAGAAGCAGGAAGCATGGAGTGTCCGTGTTCCGAACCCATCGGGCCTCACAAGGCCCATTCCCCAAAACGTGTCCTTCCTTAGCAAGTTCATCCATGCAGAGTGCTAGACACTGAAGAGACGGCATCAGTATTCACAGTTGAACCTTTGCCTCCAAATCTGCATATGACTTTTGTATAAATTGAGATCCATTCTCCCCCTCAGTCTTAGGATGTGGGGACATGGAACTGCATTGATTACCGTCACCTGAGCTGAATGTGTAATTATGCTTCCAAGTCTGTCATAAGGCCCTCAGACTTTTCTTGCCAGTAGCCACATGCTTTCTTAATATTTTAGAATTGGCACCCACAGAAACATTAATGTGTCTGGCACAGTACGGTCAAGAGATTTGAGGTAGATCTTGAACCCATTCACTAATTGAGCACAGTCTTGGAGACCCTCTGAATTTTTTTTTTTTTAGAGTTTTGGTTCGTGCATCAAACACACTCATGGTTGAAAGAGAACTATTTCTTTGAATGAAGTGTAATAAAATGGAATTTTCTAAATAGCAGAGATTTCCTTCTCTGAAAAGTGGGGGCATGTATTCACTTTCTCACTGCCATGTTTCCCTCAAAAAAAAAGGTAAAGCCAAATGATAAAACAAAGAGATTGCATTTCTGGTACAGAATGTTGCTTATTTCTTCAACTTTGTTAGAGTGATTAATTGTGCTCTTCCTAGTTTTAGTTGGGAGAATGCCTTTGGATTGGAGGTTTCAATGTGGACTATGTCTGAGTTGCAGAAATATCTTGTTTTGGGGGTTTTCTAGTTGTTTGCCAGAATTTAAAAATGGGGAGAACTCGTAGAAATCTCTGGATATCTAGGGTCTTCTGAGACCACACTGACAGCTCTTGTGGGCAAGATGCAAATTGAGGCTGAGGTACAGGTGAGGCTGTGATGTGTGCATTCTCCCCCTCCTTGAGGTTTCCTACCTGGCATGCTGGGCTCTTGTCCATCCTGCAGTGTTCCGTACAGGCAGACAGTTTGTGCTTCTCCCTCTGTCTTCCCCACTGTGCTTTGTGGGCTTCAACTGAACCATTGCTTATTCTTGTGAAAGCAAATGGCGGCCTATGGCTGTGAGAGGAGTGAGTTCAGGCTCCTCTCTCTCCCTTCAGCTGAAATTGATACTCTGGGTAGCAGTGCAAGCTGCTATCACAGTTTGCCCCAATTTAGATTTACACTTCTGTGTTGATGGAGTGAATGTTGTATACACCTAGATTCAGCCCCTAATAGGTGTGAATTCTAAGCAAATAACTATTCATAGCCATGATTAGCATTTCCAAAAGGTGTCAAAATCACTCCATTCACTGTGATAAAGCAACTTTCAAAAACACAGTTAAGCTGAACAAGTGTTTTTAGAAAAAGATATAAGCAGCTCTTGAACAGTTAATGTCACTTTAAAATGAGTTAGAGACCTGTGTTTGAGTTCCTACTTTAAGGCTTTGATTCATCTCCAGACAAGGTGCCAATTACATTTAATTTCTTGGAAATAAAAGTAATAACTATCACAACTTGAATGCCAAAGAGCTTTCTCAATATATAATCATAGTCTCATAATAAATTGGTGATATGCACATTGACCACTCCCATTTCACAGTGCAATGTGTAGGGCAGAGAGGTTTAAGTAATTTGTTCAGGTTTTTACACACATGCACACACCATGTTTAACCAGACCTTATTCAGTCTTTTGTGCATTTTATAGTGTTGGTGACTACAGTTCATAGGAAGTTAATATTAGTTCAGTACAGTCTGATTCTTCCTATTCTCTTTTATTTCATTGTCCCAAAGTCTAACAAGCAAAGACTACTTCTGGCCTCCTATATGGGACATGAGATATAGTTTGAAAACCCTGACTTAGAAGCTGGATACCTGTAAAATATTTGTTGTGGAATATGTAAGAGAAAAGAGGACAGAGAAGTGTTAAAATGAGGCTGCATTCTGAAGGAGGAGGAGTCTGTCTTGGAATAATACACTAAGCCATGTGTGTTTCTGTTCCATTTTTTTTAACCCTACAATGGAAAGAACTTTCTTTTATAATAGAAAATAATCTTTAAAATTCCATGTTAGAAAATTATATAGCTAAGATTTCTATGTTGCAAATTTCACCTAAAAATTAACACAAATGTATCATAAGATAGTCAGGGTACCTTCCTCATGGCCTAACCTGTGTTCATATTTACAAAGCACTCAAGACTATAGTCCAGCAGTCAGTTAGTACTTAGCAGCTCCATTATTGTTCACCTAGAACCCCTTGTACCTGAATTGTGCTGTGGATACCCAGGAGATTAAGGGAACTAAGATACATTCCTCTCACATTTGACTATTAGTGTTGCCAAATGTGTCTGAGTGCTTTGAGTGTGTTTGCTTAGGCATCCTGAGTAGTTTCAGACTGTGAAAGGCAAGTGGCAAGGTTCTGCTGTTGGGTTTTAGAGTTCTCCTTTAAAAAGGGGGAACTCTGTGAAATCATGCCATGGTTTCTAACATAATTTAACAACGAATATAAAAATACAATTACAGGATACAGGAGATGCTGAGTGCCTGGGCTCAGTTCTGTTATCAGTGTTTCTGTGTCTCCTTTAGGGCCACAAAGACCTCCTTTAGGGTCTTTCCTAAGTCCATAAAGACCCCGGCCTCGCTAGGTCAGGTCTCCTTACCACGCTAGGTGGTTCTGCTCAGGATGCATGACAGGCACACTCCACAGCTGGTCCCCTGTGTGTATCTGACTCCCAGGAGATGTCATGTGTTCTGAGCCCATAGCATCTCTGAGAATCCCTTTCTTCCACAAATTGCAATTCTCCATTCTGCTGCTTCTGGCTTTTACTGGTAGTGTGCTCTGAGATCAGTGCATCCCCCAAATACAGTTTCCTGTGGTCCCCTTTAAGAGTCATCACATTGCACAGAGTCCCTTCCTCCCCTTGAGAAAGAGTCCCCTCCAAAGATGTCCTTCCCTCAGGTGGTTTACTCATGCCCCCACACCTCTGATGGAAGCAGGCCTCAGTTGCTGCCATTAGGGTTTGGATATGAGGTGTCCCTTGAAAAGCTAATGTGTCAGAAACATGATATCTAGAGGTGAAGTGATTAGATTGTGAAATGACAACCTTATGAATGGATTAATCTATTTGATGGATTAATAATTGAATTACTGGGTAGTCACTATATGCAGGTGGGGAGGAACTGGAGGGAGTAGGTCACTGGAAATGTGCACTGGAAATGCCTGTCATGTTTAGGTGATTCCAGGAAACTGCCTCAATCATTTGGTTACCCAAACCTGTACTCCATCCCGGAATATTTCATTAAAATGAAGTGCAGTTATGTTTAAGGTTCAGTGTACTTTCTGAGAGTTTCAATGCCCTGAGATCAAAGATTTACTTGAAAACATTTTGACTCTGTGTCTGCACTGGGCATGTTGTAGACCCTCAGTGAACCTGGGTTTTCTCCCCATGCCCACAGTAGCAGGGTCAGAGCAGAGTGGCCTGCCTTCATGCGCAGTGAGAGTCCCTATGGCAGCTGCTTTTTCCCATCTGAAAAGTCCTCTTGAGCATTTTTCAACCCCTTTACATTTTTCTCCTTGATGCTTACAATGCATTGTTTATAGATTTTTGACTTATGATCATATTAGAAATGAAGTGCTTTTTTTCTTTTGAAAAAGTGTTTCACTTTGTATTTTCTACCAGCATGAGCACTAATTTCACATTATGTAAATGACTTGGCTGCTTGATTTTAAAGCATATGCATAATTATAATGCACCGCCCTTGTGTTAGGTGTGAATTTAAAAGTATATAGCAACTCTATTTGATACTAAGTCAGAATTTCTCAAAACACCAGCTAAGCCACAATGGTAAGGTGCACTATGGCATATGCAGAATGTGATGCCTTTTGTTTGAAGACAAATGAACAACCACCACAACAAAAAAAACACAAAAACATGTACATTTATAAATGCACCAAATATCTCTGGAAATGTAAAAGAAAAAGTTGGTGAAAGTCATTGTTCCTAGGTGATTTTTACAAATGCTTGTGCAGAAAGACTGGAAGATCATCCCTGGTGGTAACCTCCCAAGAATTTCAGAGAAATGTTTGAATGTGTCTGGTAAACCATTCAAAAGACAAGTAAATAAGTAAATTCTTCTAAAAACTGAACAAAATATGTTATGATATGCGAATACAAGGCAAATGAAAAGTTTAGACTATGAGATACTGTAAGGCTTCCCAGTTCTTAAAGTTTTTTTTAAGGAAACAAGGAACCCAGGTAGCTTAACTAGAGACTATGCAAACAAAATATCAGTGCTTCTGTTTGCATGAAATTCCCTATGGAATTTCATGGTTTGCCCCCTCCCCCACTCAATTCCCCTTACTTCACTGGGGCTTCTGCATATGAGAGAACATGCAGCCTTTGACTTTTTGGGTTTGGTTTATTTCACTTAGCATGCTCTCCAGTTCCATCCATTTACCAGCAAATTCCATGTCATTGTTTTCATCAGCTTTTTCGCTGCTGTTAATAAAAGACCTGACAAGAACAATTTTAGAGGAGAAAAAGTTTATTTGGGGGTTCACAGTTTCAGAAGTCACAGTGCATAGACAGCACATCCATTCCTTTGGGCTCGAGCTGAGGCAGAACATCATGGTGGAGGAGTGTGGCGGAAGGGAGCTGTTCATATGAAGATCAGGAAGCAGAGACTCTATTCACCAGATTCAAAATATATACTCCAGAGCCACACTCCCAATGCCCACCTCCTCCAGCCACACCCCACCTGCCTTTAGTTACAACTCAATTAATTCCATCCGGGGATTAATTTACTGATTGGGTTAAGGTTTTTATAACTCAACCACTTTACCTCTGAATGTTCTTGCATTGTCTCACACATGAGCTTTTGGGGGGACACATCACATTCAAACCATAACAGTCATTTTTCTATGACAGTAAAATTATATTGCATATATATGTATATATCACATTTTCATAATCCATTCATCTGTTGATTAGCGTCAGGGCTGGTCCTATAAGAGAGCTCACTGGAATAGAGGAAGGAGTTTGAGGGGAATGGAAGAAGGGCAGGAAAAGGGAAAAACGGTATCATGAAACTGACCAAACTATCCTATGTACATACATAAATTTGCCATGGTGAATTTTACCTAATACACTAATTTAAAAAATACTATAAGTATATAAGAGAAAGATCAGTAGAGGAAGGGAAGGAATGGGGAACTGAATTGGAGCAAATTATATTCAGTGCCTATATAATTATGTCAAAATGCGTCCCACTATTATGTATGACTATAACGCATTAATAAAATTATTAAAATAGATGAAAAATAAAAGTAAAAAACATTTCAGTACCTCAGTGATTGAAAAAAATTCAATCTGAAATATAGATTAGTTTTATATTATTAATATATTTCAAGTTCGTTACTGTTCAGAATAATTAATATATGCACATTATAGAAAAAACTAAAAAGAAAGTATACTGAGAAGTTTGATTTTTTTGTTGTTGTTATGTGTTTATTTTGGTACCAGGGATTGAATTCAGAGTTACTGGACCGCTGAGCCACATCCACATCCCTATTTTGTACTTTCTTATTTAGAGACAGTGTCTCACTGAGTTGCTTTACACCTTGCTTTTGCTGAGACTGGCTTTGAACTTGCCATCCTCCTGCCTCAGTCTCCCAAGCTGGTGGGGTCACAGGTGTGTGCCACCACACCTGGATCTGGGAAATATTTTTAATTTTTATTCTTTGTTCCTAAGTGCAGAGTTTTCCTAGGGACACTTTGAGCAATTGTTCTATTATACTTACCGAGTTCTTCTGTGTACTTATAAATGTATATGTGTATTTTTTAAAATTTCCAAACAAAAGTTATTATGTTTTGTACATGCTACAGTGCATCTTATATTGTGGCTTAGTAGGTATTCGAGAAATTTAGAGTAAATCTGAAATAGAATTGTTATAAACGTTTAAATTCACACATAGCACAGAGATGGTACATTATAATGACGGATGTGCTTAAAATCAAGCAGCGAAGTCATTTGCATAAATATCCAGGCCCTTTCCTATGCAGAAGATACTGAAATTTAACCTATTATCACTTTTGTGAGTAGTTCTAATGGCCAGTTATATAATTGTCAGGCTGTCAAAATGTAAACAATATCAGGTATGATCCCACTGCTTGGACTTTCTGTTTCATATGGACTTTCTGTTTCATATCTATTATGTGAAAGAAAAATTCTGAAAGTAGAGGCTGCCATCTTTGTCTCTCTCATACAAGTCTGTTAGCCCTTCTGTTTCTTCATGAGAAAAGTGAAGGTGGCCATGGAGTGCGATTCGTGTATTGTGTGGATAAAGTGGGTCAGGGTATGAAAATCTCTTGGAACAGTGTCTTGCACCAAAGCACTCTGTAAAAATCAGCGATTATTATACTGTTATTCCATTTTCTTCCAGGCATTGCTGAAACTATGTCTGTAGAAAAGCATTTTTATCATAGTATGTTATTAAGCTATTTTAAAATTCTAAATAAGCATATGTTAGCAAGGAATGGTGTTATGCAGACTTGGGAGGGGTATCTTCTTCCTCATTACCATGTCATAAGGTCTAGAATAATTCCTCATTGGATAAGAGAGAAGGAAAAACCCAGGCAACATTTGTAATGATGAAAGTTTGTGTTTGTTCATTCTGTTCCCTGTTTGATTAGGAGTGTACATTATAGTATTTGCTCAACAGTTAGTTTTCCTTTCATCATCAAACGTGGCAAGACCAAAAGTCTACTTCCCTTATTTGCTTCAAGGTTCTTTTCAAGGGAAATGTGACATTAAAAAAAAAAAAAAATCCAAAATTCTTATTCTGCCAAGGTAGCCAAACCTTGGAGTGTCTTCCTTTTTCCGGGGTAAAGATTCAGTTTGAGAATCCTGCTTGTTCATTGGAACATGGGCTGGCTCTAAAACAAGTTGTGTCCTAAAACATGTTTGGAGGGTCACATTTGCCTGTTAAGTAGAAGTGGAGAGATCTTTGTCAAGTACTGTCCCCTGGGGATGACTGAGGTTGTTGGAAGCAGAGCTGGGAAACTGAAACAAGCCCTCTGTTCAGGTGCTGAAAAAGTGTTGACCTTCTGTCTGATACTTGGAAGCAGAGCTGCTGTGGCATGATCTGGTACCTGTGTCTTCTCCCTTCAGCTTGCATCTGGATGAAGCTAGTGGAACCAGTTGAAACACAGGTTTGTAATTCTTTGTGTCAGTCTTGATACAAAAGAAGATACCGAAATTTAACCTATTATCACTTTTGAGAGTAGTTCTAACGTTGGTCTTGTCAGAGAAGATCTTGTATGTCAAAGAGGCCCTGAGGCCAACACATGGTGTCCAACATGCTCTGACCATATTTTATGTAGTGGACCTACCTACTACCAGGTGCACACAGGGAGGCCTCTGCTTGTTCTTGCTTCTGCTTGCATGCAGTAATGGTCAAAAGACCAACAGCAGAAAGTACCAGGATGTTTGAAATGACAAGCCTCACCAGATGAAAACCAAGTTCCTAATTTCAGCCTCTTTGTCAAGGCTTTCAACAGTAGCCTTTTCAGAACACTGGTATTTGAACAGAATTCACTCTTTAAAATTTTGCATAATTTAGCTTTATTTCAACTTTCATAAAGTTTCTGTTAATTTCTGCATGAAAAAAGAAGAAATAATTTTGTGAATATACACACATACACATATGTTTACATGCTCTTATGGTTTAGATATGAGGTATCCCCCAAAAGCTCATGTGTGAGACAATGCAAGAACATTTAGAGGGGAAATCATTGGGTTATGAGAGTTTAAGCATTATCAGTGCATTAATTCACTTATAGGGATTAACCAGGTGGTAACTGTAGACAGGTGGGTGTGGCTGGCGGAGCTGGGTCAGTGAGGGCCTACTCTTGCGTTTATAATTCTCCACGTTGAAGGACACGCAAGCTCTCTCTCTCTTCGTGCTTCCTGGTCCTGAGCTGCTTTCCTCTAGCACATTCTTCTGCTATGATGTTCTGCTTCACCTCAGGCCCAGAGCAATGTAGCCAGCTGTCTGTGGAAAGAGAGCTTGGAAACAGTGAGCCCCAAATAAACTGTCCCTTCCTTAAAATTGTTCTCCTCATGTCTTTTGGTCACAGCAGCAAAACGACTGACTAAAACACATGCCCACATATGAACATTTTATATCTATATAAGATAAATATTTTCCAGTGCAGTACTAGAAATCACATACACAAATCAGTTGACCCATGTCTGTCTAGGTACATTTGGTCTAGAGAGGTAGGTGGGCTCATAGATTGGGCTGACGTCAGCAGGGATCTTAACCACGAAAGGTTATGAATTACTGCTTTTTACAGGGTGTAATCTAGTTGGTAGAAACCATGGTGAAGCCATGGTCTAAATAACTGTATTGGAAGGTGTGTGTCAGAACTGTCAAAGCATCACAGGAGGGAAGATGCAGGGCTGCAGCTGTGCACAAGAGCATGAGATGACTTCTGGCTGGCACTGGCCTCTGTGCCACAGTGCTACTGTAAACTCAGCACATCAAACTGCACGGGTCATACTCTCCCTTCCCCTACCCTGTGGGACACGTCGGCAGAGGAGTGAAGTTGTCCAGACTCTTGCCTTGGAGCCCGAGTTTATGCAAACTTTGTCCTCTGCCAGGCTGGTTGCAGCGGGAAAGAGGCAGAGTTAGTATGCAGAGCGGATGAATTCCATTTCTGGGAGATGTGCAGATTGGGAAGGGATGGGTGCGTGATTATGACTGTGAATGAAAACAGAGTGGGTGTAGGATGCCTGATTTCCAATCTGGCAGGGTGTTTAGTCCCATCAAGCCAGGAAAGTCATTAGCTGAAAATCATGATGTTACGGTTGCATACCATGGCAGTGAATTAGTAAGTTCTGTGAGACTCACCATGTAACAGCCATAGAAAGCAAATCTTTATCTGCTAATATTTGATTATTTTACTATAATGAAAGTATCAGCTTGTGCGTTTGATGAGAATTAGAAATAGTATATATTCAGAAGTATAATTTGTATCTCAAACATGGAAGTCAGAGGTGACTTTTTGTGGATATGAGAAATGCTGGTCTGCTAAGTGATCTTCTAGACAAAGTTGCTGCTAGAAAGAAAATAGTTATTAGATATTTGTTACTCTGATGGAAATGAAGACAGCTTATTCTTACACCTAAATTTTGTCCACATAAAGAGACTTAACTGTGAACATTTGCCAAGACTACATTCAAAGCTGTCTGTGTGCATTTAAAATAATAAATATGCATCAATATTTCATGATCCAGGGGCTTAGTAGCAATTTTATAAAGTATATGACAAAAACCACAAATGGTCTCTTCCTTCTTTTAGAGCAACCAGGAAAACTATTTAGAGCAGTTTTGTTTTGAATCCAAGGTCTAGCATTTTTTAGCTCAGCTGACATTAAGAATTACAGTTGTCAATATGTACTAAATTTGGGGGCTATAAAAAGACTGCCATGAAAAACGTGTTGTGAATATATTACGCTTTAGCCCTCAAATGCAAATGTCTATTAGCAGGGAACATTCTAAAGGGTATATCTATTTTTTTCTTTGGTTTAAAGCATTCCCGTGAATAGTAGAATATTCTGATTGTAGCACATGACATTTTGATTTGTGTTTGTCTTGCTTCAGTGGCTTCCTTTGTATTTATTTTAGCTTTGTTGACTTTAGAAGTGGGAACAGGTTTAACATGTCCCTTTTCTCGGTTACAATACTTGGAATTGCTGAGAAGTCAAGTCATGATCATATTAATTACCTTCATTATTTATGAAGTCAGTGCCCTACATTAACATTGATTAAGAATAAGCAACTCAATTTTAAAGCATAGTCTTCCTGAGTGAGACTTTTTTTATCTTGAAACTTCATATGGTATAAGTGTGTGCCTATGCATGTGCACAAACATGAATATATATGTGTTTACATATTTCTTCTTTTAAATCAGATAATATGTCTACTGTTGTCAAGTTTCTGATTTTCCTGAATTTGTGGGATAGTATAAAATTGGTGTGAAACTTCTGTCCTGCCCTGTGATTTTCGCACTGGCACTTTACAAATGCTTTGTTAATGTTTGAAGAAAGTGTCACCCCACTTGTGTGTATGCTCCAACAGGGCAGGGTCAGCCGTCCTCTGACAGCCCATCACTCCTTCACCTCCTTCCACAGTTATAATCCCAGCATCTAAGAGGTGCTCAATAATTTATTGAGTGACTGTGTTTTGCAAAGACTTTAGAACTTTGTTGAATGCATATTTATACTTTGTTAATGTAACTGGCATGCTTCTCGCCTTGGATGCACCATTGCAAGCTGTTCCTTCCTTTTACTTTCTTACTTACTTTCTCGAAATAATTTTTAAATGGTGTCTGGATCCCATGAGGTAACTTATCTTTTGGTTCCAGTGTCAAAACTTCTCATTCACTGTATGTCCAGACTGCCGATTAAAGTCTCCTAGGTTGACTTATTCTTTGTTTCTAGGAATAAAAACCACAGGCATGAAAGCCTACTATGAACATGAAGTGTGCTAGGGTCCCACCTTCAGAGATTTATGTCTATATTTTTCTTATTCTAAGAGTTTATAACATTTTACTTTCCATTAAATTATGAGAATGATGATAACATATTCTATTTTCTGTGTGATATTGAGCAAAACTTCATTTATTTACTTGATGATGATGGTGGTGGTGGTGGTAATGATGATCATGATGAAAATGATGATAATGATATAAGATCAGTGTTACTCCAGGATTCTTTGATAGAATTGTCCCTTTTTCCCTGAAATCTCTAGCTGTCTATATTCTTTTTTGTGTGTTTCTTTGCTGTCACTAAATTCTTTTCATGTTAGATTTAGTTTGCTAACTGGATATCTATAACCTTTCCAAGGCAGGAAATACCCATTCAGTCCACATTCTTCTCAGCCCTTTCCAGTGATTGAGTCTTACCTATTGTTTCCAGAATTTAATCTGTTTCCATCATTCCTAGTTTCTCGTGGATATTTAACATATCATGTATCTCATCAATGCATCTCATATATTTCTCATGGCTTTTATGTTTAGTTGACTTTGTATTTTATTTCACAATTAAAAGAAAACTTTTGGTTATCTTTTTTCTATCATTCAAGTGCATTTGCCATTTTCCTGATTTCTTTAATTTTTTTTAGTTGTAGATGGATTCAATACTGTTATTTTTATTTATTTTTTTATGGTGTGCTGAGACTTGAACACAGTGCCTCACATGTGCTGGGCAAGTATTCTACCACTGAGCTACAACTCAGACCCAATTTTTCTGATTTCTGAACTACAGCTACCTTATATGCATGACTAGAAGGGAATTGTGGATGACAGTTGCAACTTCAATCTGATCTGGAATGACTTTACTTTTCTTTTAGATCAGTACTAGAAAGTATACTAGTTAAGTATGGACACAGGCTGTATCACTGACTGAGCAGAAATAAAGAAATGAATATCTGAGAGTCTTTGTCCAAGTGGGTAAAAATTACCCACAGGAGATACTTGAGTGATTAATTGATCATATACTTAAATTTTTCAGTAATTTTAGCCATCAGTCACTTGAACTTGATGCTACTGAAGATGGCTTGTTAAAGTTTCATTTTCTTTTTTTTTTAATTTAAAAAAATTTTTTTTAGTTGTAGATGGGCAGAATGCCTTTATTTTATTTGTTTATTTTTATGCAGTGCTAAGAATCGAACTCAGTTTCTTATATATGCTAGGCAGATACTCTGCCACTGAGCTACAACTCCAGCCCCTAAAGTTCCATTTTCATATGCACAGTACAGCAGGTACTCTGTATACCCTCTCATCTCTCCTTGCCTCTATCACCTAATTGCAGATACCTGTTCCAACACTGAGCATAGTCATTGGTTTTGCTAGCATTGGAAACACTTGCTGCCCCTATAAGAGGTTAGAAAGGCTGGGTAATTAACAGTTCTGGGGAGTGTCCCTCAAACAGTGACTAATAGAAGTTAGTGTATAAATACCTTTGCTCCCTTGCCACTTGGCAAGGATACTCTTGGTAAACGCAGGCCTGTGTTCTACATGGATGGGACTTCCAGGACTTCTATAGGGGGAATAAACTGCAGTCATCCACAGTGCAAGATGGCTTCATCTTGCTTCCATTTTCCTTTCTATGTTTCACTTCCCATACCCAGGTTGTCATATCCTTTACCTCCTAAATAAACAGCTTGCATTTTTGCAGTTTTGTGTTAGGGAATCTCAAACCAAAACATCTGCAGTTTGTAGTAATGGCGGTAGTGAGAGACAGTTAAAGGTCCCGTCTTGGAATCAGTTTACAAATTACAGTTCTGATTAGAGAAGTTCTCTGTTGTATTTCACTGCACAAGAAGAACATTAAGGTAGGAGTGACTGATTTAATGCATTGAGTACACAATGCAAGTCACAATATTTTTCCTCTTGATATTATTGGGAACATACTTAACATCTGATTGGCAACCCCACGTGTAAAAAAAAAACAGTTATGGAGACACTGTCTGAAGGAACCTGAGATTTCTTTTTTTTTTTTCTTTTGGCTCAGTGACAGCCAAGCACCCCAGTCAGTAATAGCTGCTGACTCAGAGTGGTACACTTTGCTTGCTTAAGTGGCAGACTTTAATGTCCTTAATTCCCCTGCATGGAACCAGCTGAGTTTCAGCACTTGAGAGCAAACAGTCTGGTTTGGGTGTGTGTATCTGGCTGACTTGGTCATTAACCATGCATCCTGACTAGTTTCAAGGGGCCACTGAAAATGACACAGGCCTTTTCATGTGATTATTTTCTTTTAACCAGGATATTCAAGTTTATGAAAATTCAAGAAAGCAAAACAAAACAAAAAGGTTTCATCTGCAAGTCTTAGATGGAATAATTTCTACCATTAACATTTTAATCTGTTTAATGCAGCATATATAATTGGGAGCTTTCTGCAGTTGTCTCTGAAAAAACTAGTCAAGATGGACATTGATAATGCTGTTAATAATTTGTGAGCCTTATTAGGGATTCAGAAACTCATGAAAAGTCTTGTTTCAAGATATCTGTTCATTTGATTCTTTCAGTTTTACTAAAATGTGTTCATTAGAGAAAATTGGAAAAATTTGAATTTCAGATGAATATTTTATTTGTAGCAATTATTATCAAGCAAAAGTTTTAATATTTAATAGATTAATAGTTAATATTTTAGTATTGGCAAAATTTTCTTTCTATGAAGCTGTTAGCATCTGCCAATCAAGTACATAAAGTACTTTTTAAGTATCTACATTTCAAGCATCCTCTACTTCGTATCAAAAAAGATTTGTTTTATCTGAGGATTTTGAATGCCTATGAATGATGTGGTTTAAAGCAAAGAAGAAAATCCCTGTTTTTGAAGGAGCTGGTTTTTAAAAGTCTAACTTCTTTGTACATATATTTTACAGATTAAAGGATTTACCTGAAGACAAAGCCTTCTATTCATCAGAGACTGGACAAGAGTTACTCTTGCTTTTGGCAATTAAAGATGATGTTGTCATGGAAACAGCTGCTCCTGCTTTCATTCATTGGCTGCCTAGGAGGTAACAATAAGCTCTCTTTCCTGAGTTGGGGTTGCAATTATTCTCCTGTTATATGTCTAAACAATTTTTAAATCTTGAAGTAAAACTTCAGGAAGTGAAGAAAAGAAAA